>NC_135811.1:66010128-66744284 GCF_964213995.1 Mustelus asterias | reverse complement strand
TGTGTAAAGTGAACAATTTTTGAAATAATTGGAAATGTGCAAGTTTTTTCATCTGGGAGCCCCATGTCCAGCCTGGCAGTAGGTAATAAGGAATACAAATTAACAGTCAGTTTCAATCTACCAGCTCAGAAGGTGGCATCTACCAAGGATCACATAAGTGCAGAACTATCTTCTTTCGTGACATTCCTTAATTTCCACAAGTTTGCTGTGCTTTTAATGGAAGTATTCTAGTTGGCTGCCTTTTTCATTCCTAACTTTGTAATGTTTATTCCTGTCCCCTGACCTTTGAACCCCTGATCATGGTCAGTGATTTTTGTGATTAGCTTTGTCATTCTTGAATTAATTCATCCATTATCCAATACTGATGCCTTTTTTATTTGATTTCATTACACAGGAAGCTGGTCCTGCTAAAAAAATCTGCAGCACTTTCCTGTAGTTAACCCCGCCAGTAGTTGCTTGTCAACTCAAGAGGCTACTTTGTTTTTTATTTTTTCCTCCGAGAATATGAATTCAGGTTCTTTAATTTACAAATTGCCTTGAACTCATTAGGCTACCGTCTTTCCTCACTTTGAATGTGTGCTTCTGAGATTTAGATAATATAATTTCCCTGAGTAGCAGGGTGCTTAGGAGAAAGATCCAAAACTGCTTTTAGATCTTGGATATATTCGTCCTTCTCCTAGGGAGCCTGCAGCCCTTTTGTTGAACGTTAATTTCAGGCAACTTTACATTTTAGCTGGCTACTCATTTTTAAATCGGTTTTAATTCTGCATCTGATGCCCAGATTTTCCATTGGTTACGTTTTCTTGCATTTCCCAAGAATTCCCACTTTCTTGCCTATTTACCATTCCTTTGGCTCTTCAATGTCTTGATGTTTTTGTCTGTTCATGCATGCCAATTTACCTTGTCAGTTATATCCACAGATGCCTAGGATTTGCTGTTATCCATATGTAGATATTAAATACACTTTGTATATTCCCTTCCTCAGAGAGCAGTGGAGGCTGGTCATTGAATTTATTCAAGGCTGTGTTAGTTAGATTTTTGATATTAAAGAAAAGGGGAGTCGGAAGAGTTATGGGGGCAGACAAGTGGAATTGAGAGCACAACCAGAATGCCGTCATCAAATGATGGAGCAGGCTCCAAGGGCCGAATAGTCTACTCCTGCTCCTAAGTCCTCTGTTCCTATATTCTTATGATGTACTGTATGTTTCTAGCATTTTCTGATTTTGCTTCAGATTTCCAGCAGCTGCAGTGTTTCACTTTACACTTTCTATTTTGTTCTACTCATTCTGCCATCCTGCAAGTTGTCTGCATGTCTGTCAAACTACTGCCCCTTCTTTACTCCCTGTAAAGTATGAATTAATCTAAGTTTATTCCAGATTAATAGCTAGTTTCTCTGATTCAGCCTTGTTTGGATCCAGTTCATCTCTGCTCCAACTTGGTTTACACTCAGAAAACTTGCAGTTATTTGTGGATTAGCACCATTGGTGGGTTTCTCATTTGCTCACATACTTCGACTTGTGAACTCTCTTGTTCCAGACTAGTCATCGACACCAAGGTTCCTGCCATTTATAATTGGCAGCTGTGTCTCACCTCACTGTTTGCTTCAGGGCATCCGCTGGCAGTACATAACGGCACTGTGTGAAATACTTCATTAAGGCAGATGAGTTTTCGATCTATAAGACCTCATTATTTTAAACATAACCTTTTGGTAGATTGACCTAAAGATCAGTTTAAAATCAGTAAAATTGATGAATAATGATTATTCTCCTCAGAGTTTTTATGAGAATAATTCGTCAGCTCAGAATCTTCTGAATATTGATCGCTCTTTTCCCAAAAAGCCTCCTACTTTGTCCACTGATGTACAAGAGGAATACTTCAGTAGTTTGGCTGATCAGGCTTTCTTTCATTTAGTTATCTTAGCTTAATGTATCCTCTTTATAAATAGTTGCAATGACCAGTTTTCTCTACTTGTTATTATACTACTTTTTGTGCAAGTTCTACCATGAGATATAGAAAGTCACGTTCACTATCCCTTCACACATTCACCTCGCTATAACATTTTGGCCATGTTGTAGCTCTTTTCTAGTAGTTGTTGTATATCGTAATTCTTTATATCTATTGGGGTAGACTATTCAAAGCATTTTTATCTATGGTACTGTAGCGTGCAGAGCGTCTTAACATTTTTATTCCATCTCTTAGCCAGTTTTATGTTTTATTCCATCTACATCTATATACATGAGACAGGATTCTCCAGCCATTCATGCCAGCGGGATTCTCCAGTCCCGCTGCAGTGAATGGAGATTTGCTAAGTGCCAAATTCTCCATCCTTGCTTGCAGTGGTGGCGAGGCATGAACGCTGGAGAATTCCGGCCATGGTTTAATTTCTTTTACACAGTGTTGGCTGAAGTGGTATTATTGGCACGAAATGCCAGAGGTTGGACTGTTTCACTCCTTGATACTCCAAAGCAAATTTCCACAAATTTGCTGGAGAATTGATTATATTGCAACAAGCATCACAGTGAGTCAGGGCAAAGTAGCTGATGCCCCCAATACAGCTCCATGGTGTTGGGCATTGGGTCTGCTTTAGTACAATGTCATTTAGGAAAACTGGTGTTCTGAATTGCTTAAGATCTTTTATCCCTAGTCACATACACAAACCATATCTACAAATTTTACAAAGAAAGCAGTAATATAAATGCATGAATGCAATCATTCTCTGTGAATGTTTACTTGGCACCAAGAGGTATAAATGATCATAATTGATCGATAGGTTTTAAATGATCATAATTGCCAAGATAATCCCATAACAACTATTTGCTGAGTAAGAAGTCTCACAACACCAGGTTAAAGTCCAACAGGTTTATTTGGTAGCAAATGCCACGAGCTTTCGGAGTAACCCCCACAACTTGCCTGGACTTGCAAAATCTCACTAGCTGTCCTGTCTGGAGACAATACACATCTCTTTAACCTGTGCTTAATGCTCCCTCCACTCACATTGTCTGTACCTTAAGACTTGATTAGCTGTATTAGCATTGATTAGCATTCCAATCATTCTGTAAATTGAGTTTGTGTCTCTGTGTGCCCTGTTTGTGAGCACATCTCCCACTCCACCTGGCGAAGGGGCAGCGCTCCGAAAGCAAGTGGCATTTGCTACCAAATAAATCTGTCGGACTTTAACCTGGTGTTGTTAGACTTCTTACCCAGTTCTATTCACAAACAGGGCATATAAAGACACAAACTCAATTTACAAAATAATGGTTGGAATGCGAGTCTTTACAGGTAATCAAGTCTCAAAGGTACAGACAGTGTGAGTGGAGAGAGCGTTAAGCGCAGGTTAAAGAGATGTGTATTGTCTCCAGACAGTCCTGTCCTGTCAGTCTCACTAACTGTCCTGTCTGGAGACAATACACATCTCTTTGACCTGTCCGTTCCTAATTGCCCTCGAGAAGGATGTGGTAAGTTGCAGTCCACTTCTCCAACTGGAGAAGCTGGCTGGTGAGCAACCACACCCTGGGACATACGATGGTGCCTCCAGCATTGGCTTTCAATTATTTCTAGATAAGAACACTGCCTGCAATGCACCCATGGTCAGACCATTGCTCGCCTGCAATCGGCCACTTGTACTGACCTTGAACTCCACCCACCCAAAAAGGTGGTCCTCCCACTTCAAGGGCTCTCACTTACTGACTAATTGAGTGGTCAAAGTCAGATTTGGCAAAGGTGTGGATCATCTTCGAGACTCGGTCCACCACTTACTACCCTCCTTGTGTCATACAGCAACTTCTCTCCATCACCATTGACACACGCAATATCACCATTCCTCTCCCCTTTGTCACCCTTGAACCTCTCCCCATTATCTTGGACCCTATCACTTCCACATGCCTTTCTTCCACCTATAGCTGACACCTATTATGGAGTGAGGGATGGGAGGGTCTGGGTAAGATGCTCTTTCGGAGAGTCAGTGCAGACCCGACAGACCAAATTGCCTCCCTCAAGGTTTAGGCCTCCCAGGGGATGCTCGCCAAGGTCATCTGTGGCAACAGATCGTGGAAGGCAGCAGGTCACCTCAATCTCAGATGTGGATCCTGGGGATGCACCTAGACATAGCAAGCGGGTGAGGAAGAGTAAGAAACTACAGGCATCAAGTGAACACGGGCGAACCTAGGCATTGGTAGAGATAACTCACCAGTGTAATATCACTCTTGTATCAAACATCACTTTGTTCACTCGTACAGGTCCTCCACGATGCCATGTCATGACGCCATGCTCCGTAAACCCCCATATGCACTCGGCGCGGCATCCCTGTGCAGTGCGGGAATGGTAGCATTATGTCTCTCCCACCTCCCAAACTGATGATGCAGTAAAGATGCGCTGCTGATGATACTGCCTCCCCCCCACCTTCCTGCATCAACACCCAGGCTTCTCATGTCTGCCAATCATCTCTAGTGATGAGGATGCCAAGGGCCGAAAATGTGCTCAGTGTTTGCTCATCTCAGACGTAGGTGGAGACAAACACCAGGAGCCCTGACCCCAGACGAGGCAGTAGAAGATGAGATTTGTCATTTAATGTCTCTGCACCCCATTTCAAGTCTGTCCGTTGGCAGGACACGTTCAGCTCTTTGTCGGGCAGGAATCATGATGTGGAGATGCTGGCGTTGGACTGGGGTGGGCACAGTAAGAAGTCTCATAACACCAGGTTAAAGTCCAACAGATTTATTTGGAATCACGAGCTTTCAGAGC
Source organism: Mustelus asterias (assembly GCF_964213995.1). Taxonomy (NCBI): domain Eukaryota; kingdom Metazoa; phylum Chordata; class Chondrichthyes; order Carcharhiniformes; family Triakidae; genus Mustelus; species Mustelus asterias. Next base: position 66,739,544 of record NC_135811.1, on the reverse strand, counting down.
GCTGCTCCTTCATCAGGTGAATAGTGCTCCGAAAGCTCATGATTCCAAATAATCCTCTTGGACTTTATTTAACCTGGTGTTGTGAGACTTCTTACTGGGCAGGAATCGGACATATCACTGAGGATGAGAGTATTGCTCCATTATTCTCCTGCAGGGCCCTGCCCATGAATGTAGCAGGCACCTCAGTGGCAAGAGGATGTCAGACCCCATGGCGGGAGAAGTCATCACCCCCTAATCCTGGACGTCCCCAAACCAAGCGGCCAAGCCCTATACGGATCCTGGCCATTGCCTGAGGTCCTTCTTCCTCCTCTGTAGGTTGACCCTCGCTGCCATCCTTGACATCCTCCTCATCTGAGGAAATGTGGCGCTCCTCTATCTCCTCCTGTCCAGCTGCTCATCTCGCTGTAGTGCCAGGTTGCACAAATTGCAGTAAACCACTGACGATGCGGGGCACTTTCTGGAGGCTGTATTGGAGGGCTCCTCTCAACCGGTCCAGATACCACAACCGCATCTTCAACAGTCCAAGCACCCGCTCAACCAGTGCACTTGTTGATGCGTGAGCTTCGTTGTAGCAAGTCTCAGCAGATGTTTGTGGCTTCTACACTGGCACCATCAGCCATCCCCTGATTGGATACCCTTTGTCCCCGACGAGCCATCCCTCCAACTACTGACCTCCCTCAGAAATAGCTGGGATCTGCGAGCGCTGCAAGATGCAGCTATCATTGGTGTTCCCTGGGAAATGGGCACATACCTGTGCAGTTCTGAAACCAGCCACTGGCTTAGAGGTTCAGGGCGGCAGTAACTTTCAGGAAAACTGGCAATAGGTGACCTCCCAGTCCATGTGGTGCCAACTCTTGCATTGCCTGACACAGGTGGTCCACCATCTTCCAAGATTAACACAATCTTCTCCAGCACTGAACTCTGACATCTGTAGGTTGGGAGTTCTACGTCAGTAGACCCGTGGCTGGTAGTGTCTCCTCCAAGGCTCTGCCATGTGTGGCTCTAATCACAATGGCATATCAATGCCATTGCTGCCGGTTGATTGCAACAGCACATCGATACCACTGCTGTTGGTCAATCTCAATTAAAAGATTTGCCAACTCTAAAGGCTCCGTGATTTTCCAGAATTCCATCACACAATATCCACTTCCCCACAGTTGTCCTCCTCAACTCCACTTGTATGAAGCGGTTTAATCCTTCAGATTCTCACTGGTCCACATCAAATCGGGTGCCAATCAGTGGCACGTTCATCTGTTGCAATGCTGACTCAATTGGCAGAATTGACTCATCAAGAAAGGGTTAGGGAGCTGACCAGGCAACTGGCTTTCCTTTGTGGCAAGCGAGGCACACCTAATCTGTGTAAAATCTACAATTAGCATGTCAACTTCATCCTTAGGGGACACCCTCAACCCTGAGTTCACATGGGCTCCAAATTCAACCTTACACTTGACCCCTGTGCTAACCCTATACATTCACCTGCTCTCACCCACTTTCCAGCTGCCACTCTGGAAGAGCAGTCCCTCAGCAGTGATATTGCCACAAGCCCAGCAATGAGGACATGAGAAACCAGCTGCCAGATCCCTTTAAACCTAGAGGCTCACAAACATGAAGGGCCGCTAAGGCCTGCGAGTGACCCCCCCCCCCCCAAAACGAGATGCCAAAAACAAATCCCCCTTCCCGGGAGGGAGGGCTTTCTAGTGATATTATAAAGTATTAAAAGGAGGTTCCCGGACTTCCTTAGTGGATTTCGCGTTGCAGCACCGGCGAAGGCTTGGAAAATCAGAAGTTGCGACCTCATCGAAGAGAATTGGGTTTTCTCAATCACACTGAATTTTCTGCCCATGTCACCTTTTTCATTGATGCCTAACACAGGCTCAAAATTGCCCCCATTGTACTTCTCCTTATGCTATATGTGTCAGGAAGTTTAGAAACTACCAGCACGACTGAATGGGACAGACATTCTAGGTATTGATTTGTAAGCATAGAATTCTTTGGTATCTCTCCCTCCCCACAGTCAGTTTGCAGCTGCAGCAGGTAATCAAGAAGGCAAATGGAATGTTGGCCTTTATCGCGAAGGGGATGGAGTATAAAAGCAGGGAGGTCATGCTGCAACTGTACAGGGTACTGGTGAGGCCACACCCAGAGTACTGTGTACAATTTTGGTCCCCTTATTTAAGAAAGGATATATTAGCTTTGGAGGGGGTACAGAGAAGGTTCACCAGGTTGATTCCGGAGATGAGGGGGTTAGCTTATGAGGAGAGATTGAGTAGACTGGGCCTGTACTCATTGGGGTTTAGAAGGTTGAGGGGAGATCTTATAGAGACATATAAGATAATGAAGGGGCTAGACAGGGTGGAAGCAGCGAGGTTATTTCCACTAACAATGGAAACAAGAACTAGGGGGCATAGCCTCAAATTACGGGGGAGTCAATTTAGAACAGAGTTGAGGAGGAACTTCTTCTCCCTGCGGGTAGTGAATCTTTGGAATTCTCTGCCCAATGAAGCAGTAGAGGCTACCTCGTTAAATGTGTTTCAATCACAGATAGATAGATTTTTAACCATTAAGGGAATTGAGGGTTATGGGGAGTGGGCGGGTAAGTGGAACTGAACCCACTATCAGATCAGCCATGATCTTATTGAATGGCGGAGGAGGCTTGAGGGGCTAGATAGCCTACTCCTGCTCTTATTTCTTATTTTCTTGTGGAATGTTTTAATTGTTGTGTAATATACGGGATTGAAAAAATGGGAATAATTAATATTTCTTCTGCAAAAATTAGGGTGCGATGTGATAGCAAGTCTGCCTAAGAAATAAAAAGTCAGTTGTGTTAGGCGAGCTGAAAAATCGCCACTCTTGTAAGATGAAGTTGAATAGAAAAGTAGAGAGACAGGCCTCAGGTGTTCAATCTGAACCATTAATAAAGAGGTGATGTGTAATCACTGGGCTTCCGCATTTTCTGCTGATGAGTATTAAAAGTCGAGACTGAATGCAGACGTGATCACTGAGCCATGGAGTGACTGACTTGCCTGAAACAGATGGCAGGAAGAAAAACAATTTCAATTGTATTGAAACATGAACCTTGTAGCTGGTCACATGTTCAGTGGCTTTCCAGATCTTTGTGTTCAGTGCAAGTATGACCCTAAAGCCTAATTTCAGAGCTTTAGGGGCGGCACGGTGGCACAGTGATTAGCACTGCTGCCTCACAGGGACCTGGTTCGATTCCCGGCTGGGGTATGTGTGGAGTTTGCACATTCTCCCCATGTCTATGTGGGTTTCCTCCGGATGTTTTCCGATTTTCCCCCCACAGTCCGCAAGACGTGCTGGTTAGATGCATTGGCCATGCTAAATTCTCCCTCAGTGTACCCGAACAGACGCCGCAGTGTGGCGACTTGGGGATTTTCACTGTAACTTCATTGCAGTGTTAATGTAAGCCTACTTGTGACAATAAATGCACTTAAAGGGTGATGCAGTTGAGTCAGAATCATTACAACACAGGAGGAGGCTGTTTGGCCCGTTGGATCCAAGCTGACTTTCTGTGGAACAGTCAATTCCATTTCCTTGTGAAAGGATTGATCATCTCCACTTCCACCACCTTTGGAGTTCCTTAATTTTAAATTATCACAAGAAAACTCTGAAACTATATACATCCTCAAAAGCAAAAATGATGAAATGCATTTTTTATCCCAAAAAGCCATCATGTTAGTCTAAATCAATATAGTTGATGCTACGTGAGATAAACTACGGCACGGTAGCACAGTGGTTAGCATTGCTGCTTCACAGCTCCAGGGTCCCGGGTTCGATTCCTGGCTCGGGTCACTGTCTGTGTGGAGTTTGCACATTCTCCTCGTGTCTGCGTGGGTTTCCTCCGGGTGCTCCGGTTTCCTCCCACAGTCCAAAGATGTGCGGGTTAGGTTGATTGGCCAGGTTAAAAATTGCCCCTTAGAGTCCTGAGATGCGTAGGTTAGAGGGATTAGCGGGTAAATATGTGGGGGTAGGGCCTGGGTGGGATTGTGGTCGGTGCAGACTCGATGGGCCGAATGGCCTCCTTCTGCACTGTAGGGTTTCTATGATTCTTTCTATGATAAAGGCAAATCACTGCGGATGCTGGAATCTGAAACTAAAAGAGAAAATGCTAGAAAATCTCAGCAGGTCTGGCAGCGTCTGAAAGGAGAGAAAAGAGCTGACGTTTCGAGTCCAGATGACCTTTTATCAAAGCTTTGACAAAGGGTCATCTGGACTGTGCAGACTTTTGAGAGGTATTTTCATGAGACTCAATTCAAGCTGGAGAACCACTAATCATTCAGCGACTATTTTCCGAAGCGATCAGAATGTGGCTCATTCTGGCATAGCCAGCTGATGCATAACTATAAACTGAGATACAGATCTCCATAAAAATAGGATTCTAGCCATCCCAATGAATTTTCGGTTTACGAAATGTAATGACAATTTGGCAGGACTGTTCTCTAAGCTCCCTGTTTCCAAAGATAAAACAGTGAATGATCATACACTAAGCCGTCACTAAGACAGTGATTCTCACCTGCATGTCATAATCTTACTCCACCTCTGTCTCAGGTCATCTGTTGCTGAAATATTCAAAACTGTCATCCCTACCATTCTTACTTCTAGACTTGATTATTCCATTGCACTCCTGGCCAACCTTCCACATTCTCTTGTCCGTAATCCTGAGGTCCAGAACTCCAATGTTCATGTCATTACTGGCACCATTCATTCATCATCCCTGAGTTCCTTTACCTATATTGGCTCTTAGAACCATAGAAAATTACAGCTCAGAAACAGGCCTTTTGGCCCTTCTTGTCTGTGCCGAACCATTTTTTGCCTAGTCCCACTGACCTGCACTTGGACCATATCCCTCCACCCCCTCTCATCCATGAACCCGTCCAAGTTTTTCTTAAATGTTAAAAGTGACCCCCCGCATTTACCACTTTATCCGGCAGCTCATTCCACACTCCCACCACTCTCTGCGTGAAGAAGCCCCCCCTAATATTCCCTTTAAACTTTTCTCCTTTCACCCTTAACCCATGCCCTCTGGTTTTTTTCTCCCCTAGCCTCAGCGGAAAAAGCCTGCTTGCATTCACTATATCTATACCCATCAAAATCTTATACACCTCTATCAAATCTCCCCTCAATCTTCTACGCTCCAGGGAATAAAGTCCCAACCTATTCAATCTCTCTCTGTAACTCAGCTTCTCAAGTCCCGGCAACATCCTTGTGAACCTTCTCTGCACTCTTTCAATCTTATTTACATCCTTCCTGTAACTAGGTGACCAAAACTGTACACAATACTCCAAATCCGGCCTCACCAATGCCTTATATAACCTTACCATAACACTCCAACTTTTATACTCGATACTCCGATTTATAAAGGCCAATGTACCAAAGGCACTCTTTACAACCCTATCCACCTGTGACGTCACTTTTAGGGAATTCTGTACCTGTATTCCCAGATCCCTCTGTTCAACTGCACTCCCCAGAGTCTTACCATTTACCCTGTACGTTCTTCTTTGGTTTGTCCTTCCAAAGTGCAATATCTCACACTTGTCTGCGTTAAATTCCATTTGCCATTTTTCAGCCCATTTTTCTAGTAGGTCCAAATCCCTCTGCAAGCTTTGAAAACCTTCCTCACTGTCCACTACACCTCCAATCTTTGTATCATCAGCAAACTTGCTGATCCAGTTTACCACATTATCATCCAGATCATTGATATAGATGACAAACAACAATGGACCCAACACCGATCCCTGCGGCACACCACTAGTCACAGGCCTCCACTCAGAGAAGTAATCCTCCACAACCACTCTCTGGCTTCTTCCATTGAGCCAGTGTCTAATCCAATTTACTACCTCCCCTTGTATACCTAGCGACTGAACCTTCCTAACTAACCTCCCATGAGGGACCTTGTCAAAGGCCTTGCTGAAATCCAGGTAGACAACATCCACCGCCTTCCCTTCATCCATTTTCCTGGTAACCTCCTCGAAAAACTCTAATAGATTGGTCAAACATGACCTACCACGCACAAAGCCATGTTGACTCTCCCAAATAAGTCCCTGTCTATCCAAATATTTGTAGATCCTATCCCTTATCACACCTTCCAATAACTTGCCCACCACCGACGTCAAACTTACTGGCCTTGGTTAAGCAATACTTTGATTTTTTAGAAAGTCTTACTTGTTTTCAAATTCCTCTATGGCCTTCCTCCTCCCTATCTCTCTAATCTCCTCCAGCCCCACAATCTCCTCTAATTATGGCCTTATGATTTTAATCCCCAATTTTAATTACCCCACTATTGATGGTTTTGCTTTCAGCTGCCATAGCCCTAATTCAAGTACAGTCTTCCTAAACCTCGCTGCCTCTATACTGTTTTTAAGATACACCTTAAAAGCTACTTTGTTGACTCAGCTTTTGGGCATCTTGCCTAACATGTCCACAAGTGAGTCAGTGTCAAATTTTGTTTTATAATGGTCCTGTGGAAGCACCTTGGAAAGTTTTAATTTGATCATCCTTCTGTTTGTTCCTTAAGACTTGTTTGATGAAGCATTTGGCAATCAGGCCGAACATTGCCTTCTGTGGTTTGCTGTCAAACTTGATTACTGTAAAACACCTTATGTTTTGTTACATTAAATTAGATCACCATTCCTTCACCGTCACTGGGTCAGAATCCTGGAATTCCCTTCCCTAACAGCACTGTAGGTGTATCTACACCTCAGAGACTGCAGCAGTTCAAGAAGGCACCTCACATCACCTCCAGGGCAACTAGGGATGGGCAGTAAATGCTGGCCGAGCCAGTGACGCCGACATCCCTTAAATTAATTTTTAAAGGATGCTATATAAACCCAAGTTGTTGTTGAAGTGGAAGAGAGTTCAAAAGACGTACTATTTCAGATACATTGTAGATAAAAGTACAGGGTTTGTTGATTACTCGTACTGAAATTGAAAAATTCAGGAGTGTAGTATTCTCCATTCAATAACTTCACTATATGTTGGTGTGTAGAACCTGCATTGATGATTTTAAACACTTTTCAACAAGGCCATTAATGGTTGAGATTTCAATATAAATAATTAATCACATAAAGATGCAGTTTCACAAGCAGAATGAATCGTTGCAGCTGGTCATAACAGTTTATGCTTGAAAGCTGCATCCATCGACACTGTGTGCTACCGCAGGAATAATTCTTCTTCCTCCCACTGTCGTACCAAGGCATTTAGAACCCGTGTAAACCACAATATATCACATAGGCATTCTAACCACTTTGAAATTGAGAATTGATTAAAAGACTATTGAAAACAGTCACACTGTCATCTGAAGTATAAGATGCTGTTTATTGAACAATAAATTGAAAAACATAATTTGCACTTCAAGCACATTTCTTGGTTTGTAATATTCAGTATTGAATTATTACAATATATCTCTTGCATAAATATTCATCTTTTTTACTTTTATTTGGTTCAACCTCGAGCCAACATTCTCAAGATGCCATCTGTTCACAAACCTTAACCAATATTGTTCAGTAATCAGTTAGTAAAGGATGAGCAAGAACAGTGCAGGATAGCTGGCCGTCAATGTAGGATGATGCATTACTGAGATTGAAAACTAGCCCTGCGGGAAATCACAGAGCCATAAATTTTTATGGCAATGTAGCTATTTTGTAGGTCAGAATTTACTGGCATGAATGAAACCTTATTCTCAAGTCTTTGTATCAAAACATTTTTTACAGTAATCTTGCTGCATTTCACAGTCTAATAGCTATATTGCCTGATATATAGCTATATTGCCTGATATATAGCTATACAGCAAGGAAATAATTTTTCAACAGATGTGTTGTAGAGTATGTCTCATCCAAGTGATAGCGTCATATTTAGAACTGCTTACATTTAGATTATGTTTTCGTTTTTTGATGTAATTGATACATTTTTAAAAACTGGGTTAGAATTTTGTCTGGAATCTGATGGAGTTCTGGAACAAATTAAATATGGTGCATTTTGAACGTTATCTCATAGCTGCAGCCATGAGCCCCTGCTGTCACAGCTGCCCTACGAAGCGATTAACTGTGTGTTAAACTTGGTTCTGTGTTCAGGGGTCTCACAATAGATCAGATTTCACAGAATCTGTTAATGTAACAGCAGACATGCTGCTAATTATCACTGTCATTTTGTAACCCATCCAGGTCACTCATTTGTGCTTCTGAAAGGAGGATGTTTAACATGTGCATGTAGATTCCTTTGAGTTAGTGCGAGGTGCCATTAATGGCCATAATTTGTCATAATTCTACTTTTCACAATAGTGTACCTTCAGCATATGTTTTAATGTAGTAGGAACCAACCACTTACTCATTTAAACACCCACATGGTCACGATCCAAATGTGACCATAAGATGTAGGTGCAGAAGTAGGCCATTCGGCCCATTGAGTCTGCTCCACCATTCAATGAGATCATACCTGATATGATAATCCTCAACATAACCCTCTATTTTCTTTTTAAAAAATCTGTCTATCTCAGCCTTGAACGTACTTAACCCAGCCTCTACAGCTGTCTGCAGTAAAGAATTCCACAGATTCACTATTCTCTGAGAGAAGAAATCCCTATTCATCTCTGTCTTAAATGGGCAACTCCTTATTCTGAGATTATGCCCTCTGGTCCTAAACTCTCCCACAGAGAGAAACAATCTCTGAGCATCTATCCTGTCAAGTCCCCTGAGAATCCTATATGTCTCACAAAGATCACCTCTCATTCTTCTAAACTCCAATGAGTACAGACCCAACCTACTCAGCCTCTCCTTGAAAGAAAATCCTTCCAGAGCCAGGATCAACCTAGAAACCTTCTCTGGACTACTTCCAATGCAGTATATATTTGCTTAAATATGGGACAAAAACTGTTCACAGTATTCCAGGTGTGGTGTAACTAATGTCTTGTATAATTTTAGCAAGACTTCCCTATTTTTATACTCCATTCCCTTTAAAATAAAGACAATTTGCCTTCCCTGCTACCTGTTGAACTTGCATGCTAGCTTTTTGTGATTTATTCACAAGGCCCCCAAATCCCTCTGTGCTACAGTTTCCTGCAATCTTTCTTCATTTAAATAATATTCAGCAACTTTATTTTTCTTACCAAAGTGCATAACTTCACGTTTTCCTACATTATATTCCATTTCCCAATGTTTTGCCCTGAAGCAGGGGTAATAGCGTCACAGACTGTTCTCATCCAGCTTGCATACTTATTTACTCATTCATTGATCACTTGATGCACTCGGAAGTAGCCACCACAACTTTATCACATACGAATGCACACCCTTTTTGCAGTCCAGAGTTATGTTATGGTTCCCAAGTGCTGTCATAACTGAAATCAACTAACTCAGCATAGACCTGGAACTGAACTAAGAAGTGGAAACACACAATGGGTCACTTAGTATCTGAAAGAGAAATGGTGTTTCAAGTGTATTCCCATCGATGGTACTGACTAAAGGGATCAGCTGAGTAATTCACCAAGAGACCATTTACCCAGCAAACTAACAGGGCAGCCCGAGAGTAGCACTTCAATGGAAAATCCAACATGGAAAATCCAAAATGCCCATAAAGAGACATCACCTCTATGAATTATTTTGTTAGCTGTTCATTGTTTAGAGATCACAACACAGTTACATAAATTGTACAGTTTCAATCATCATGACATTGCTACTTGGGATAGATATGATGATGATGGAAATTACACATGGACCTTTGCTCTCCCTAATGGAGAAGAAAAAACACAATCAAGGAAATATGTTTTCACAAGGATAATGCCCTTTTAAAAGAAAAGGACTACAGTTGTCCAGACAGCCATTTCAGCTGTCTCTACTAATCCAGTGCAAGCTGACAGATGCAGCTTCCATCTATCGCTGATAAACAATTCAAGTTATTTTAGGTTGTCTGGCACCCTGCTGCAACTGACCCAGTTTATTAGACACTGGAATTCTACTCCAGCCCTGAATACCAAGTTTAAATTAAGCATTCTTTGAAAGTTCCTGTGCAGTACTTACTTGCATTGAATACAGTTGTAGTCCTGAAAGTTTCTTTTTCTCCCCTATTTTTAATTTCTAGTGCCCTTTATAAGCGTATTAATTGACTTTTGAAGCTCCCAGGAAAAGCTAGTGCATTGAAATTTTCTGTTCATATTGATTCTTAGCATTTAAAAATGCAAACTTTATGTCATACTCTATATAAATCTAAACCAAAAGAAGCTTGGATCTTGAAACTACTTCCCCGACCTTCAACAAATCCTCCCTCCTCTGTTTTAAGCAGATGACATTTATTATTTACACCAGAGAATTGAATTTGCAGATGGCATATTTTGAGCCAGTTCTCTAACTCAGAAAACAAGGAGACACAGTTTGATATTCAAGTTAAAGGTTAATGGTGTAGGTTATCTGTGAGGGGGGTATATTTATTCTGGATTTTTTGGCATTGAAGACTTGAGTCTTCACAGTTACACTAAAGCATTCAAGGTTTGAATGTCATTGCTACTGCTGAGACCACACCTGCCATTATATGCTCTCACAGTTTTTAATTTGAAAATAGTCAACTGTGCCCTTCAGTGCATTTACTCACAATTCAACGGTCTGCTGCTAGTGAATTATTACTTGAGAATCCAGGATGTAGGTTAAAAACAAAGCGTAAGAGAGGTAAGATAGGAGGTAATAATAAATTAATGTCAAGCTTAGATGTTTATAAGGAGACAGTTTATAAGAGTGAACCAGAGGGAAAGTTTTTTTTCTTTAAACAGGATTGTCAGCCATCTCAAGATATTGGAATTTAAGAGATTTGCATTTGAGGTGCACCAACGAATATTTCTTTCTTTCTCAGAGTTACAAAGCCATTGCGTACAATGGACAAGGCAAACCCTTAATTCATCTCCTTGCTTGCTCTAAAAACCAATTCCAATTCTACCTTAATCCAATTCATGATCCCCACAAAGGAGACATATTAGATCCAAGCTGGCAAGAACAGGCATTACAATAGCACCTTTAACAGCAACTTACGCAATAACTTTAACATCATAAACATTCCAAGGCACTCCACAGGAAATATTATGTCAGATGGTCAAAAGCTTGGTCAAAGAGGTAGGTTTTACAGAATGTCTGAATGGAAGAAGGCATGCTGGAGAGGTGCATGGAGGGAATTCCAGAGCTTGAGGCCCAGGCATCTGTAGACACAGCACTGTAATATTATCCTTAACACATTTTCTGATGTATAACAATAGGAAAAAGTGTTGGAACAATTAAAATTCTGAATGCACAGAGATTAGAATTAGAAAAGTGCAGCTGGCTCAGAGGGTTGTGTGGTTTGTGGAAATTGCAGAGAGTGAAAGAGGTCATGGAGAGATTTGAGGAAAAAGGATGAGAATTCTGAAATCTCGACATTATTTGACTGGATTCCAATGTAGGTCAACTAACACAAGGAAGATAAGTGAATGGGACTTGGTGTGAGTTAAGCCATGTGCACAGTTCAGGTGTCAAGAGAGCTGGTGGTGTGGTAGAGTTGTTTATCATCAACGTACACGTGAAACTAATGTTGCATATTTGGATAATGTTGCCAAGGGTAGCAGGTAGATGAGAAATAGGAGGAGGTCAAAGATAGATATTTGGAGGACATCAGAGGTAATGGTGCAGGAACAGGAAGATAAGCCATTCAAAATGATACTCTGGCTATGATAGATAAGAATAGAACAAGGTGAGTGCAGTCCCACCCAGCTGGATGACATTGGAATGGCATTGGAGGAGGGTGGTATGGTCAACCATGTCAAAGGCTGCAGACAGAATGAGAAGGACAAGGAGAGTGAGTTTACCTTTGTCACAGCCACACGGGATGCCACTGCACCATGTGCTTCAGTATCTGTCTGTCTTAGTTTTTTTTATCCATTTGTGGGACATGGGCATCGCTGGCTGGCCAGCATTTATTGTCCATCCCTAGTTGCAGTTGGAGGGCAGTTGAGACTCAACTACATTCCTCGCTCTGGAGCCACATGCAGGCCAGACCAGGTAAGGGCGGCAGATTTCCTTCCCTAAAGGACATTAATGAACCAGATGATGGGTTTTTCCAACAATCAACAATGGTTTCGTGGTCATTAGTAGGTTCTGAATTCCAGATACCTTTTATTGAAGAACAAAGAAAATTACAGCACAGGAACAGGCCCTTCGGCCCTCCAAGCCTGCTGCCCGACTTAACTAAAACCCCCCACCCTTCCAGGGACCATATCCCTCTATTCCCATCTCATTCATGTACTTGTCAAGATGCCCCTTAAAAGTCACTACCTTATCCACTTCCACTACCTTCCCCGGCAACGCGTTCCAGGCACCCACCACTCTCTGTGAAAAAGATCTGCCTCGTACATCTCCTTTAAACCTTGCCCCTCGCACCTTAAACCTGTGCCCCCTCGTAATTGACTCTTCCACCCTGGGAAAAAGCTTCTGACTATCCACTCTGCCCATGCCTCTCATATTCTTGTAGACTTCTATCAGGTCGCCCCTCAACCTCTGTCGCTCCAGTGAAAACAAACCAAGTTTCTCCAACTTCTCCTCATAGCTAATGCCCTCCATACCAGGCAACATCCTGGTAAATCTTTTCTGTACCTTCTCCAAAGCCTCCACATCCTTCTGGTAGTGTGGCGACCAGAATTGAACACTATATTCCAAGTGCGGCCTAACTAAGGTTCTGTAAAGCTGCGACATGACGTGCCAATTTTTAAACTCTATACCCCGACCGATGAAGGCAAGCATGCCGAATGCCTTCTTGACTACCTTCTCCACCTGCATTGCCACTTTCAGTGACCTGTGTACCTGTACACCCAGATCCCTTTGCCTATCAATGCTCTTAAGGGTTCTGCCATTTCCTGTATATTTCCTTTCTGTATTAGACCTTCCAAAATGCATTACCTCACATTTGTCCGGATTAAACTCCATCTGCCATCTTTCCGCCCAAGTCTCCAACTGATCTATATCCTGCTGTATCCTCTGATGGTCCTCATCGCTATCCGCAAATCCACCAACCTTTTGTGTTGTCCGCAAACTTACTAATCAATCCAGTTACATTTTCCTCCAAATCACTTATACATATTACAAACAGCAAAGGTCCCAGCACTGATCCCTGAGGAACACCACTTGTCACAGCCCTTCATTCAGAAACGCACCCTTCCACTGCTACCCTCTGTCTTCTTTGACCGAGCCAGTTTTGTATCCACCTTGCCAGCTCACCTCTGATCCCATGCGACTTCACCTTCTGCACCTTCAAGTTCAAATTTTTTTCTGCACCTTGAGTTCAAATTCCCCCATCTGCCGTGATGGGATGTTGCCTGGTATGGAGGGCATTAGCTATGAGGAGAGGTTGGAGAAACTTGGTTTGTTTTCACTGGAGCGACGGAGGTTGAGGGGCGACCTGATAGAAGTCTACAAGATTATGAGAGGTATGGGCAGAGTGGATAGTCAGAAGCTTTTTCCCAGGGTGGAAGAGTCAATTACTAGGGGGCACAGGTTTAAGGTGCGAGGGGCAAGGTTTAAAGGAGATGTACGAGGCAGATTTATTTCACAGAGAGTGGTGGGTGCCTGGAACTCGTTGCCGGGGGAGCTGCATTTCTGGATTATAGACTAGTGATAACACTACTAGGCCATTGCCTCCTCGGATGGCTGTGCAACTGAGGGAATTACATCATTATATCTATTTAAAATGTTTAAAGCTTGACTTACATAATAGAGCATTTGTTCTGGGAATTTTGTTCCCTTTGCCATTCTTGTAATTTCCACTGAACTATAGGTTTGCTGCAGAAACCACAAGGGCCGCAGTTGAGAATTATAAAACTATCTGGTACAAGAACTCCACTGCCTAAGGCCACACAAGTACTCAATTTGGGATTTAAATGTGATTCTGAGCATAATTTAACAGCTGTTTAAATTATTTTTGTCATAAGTTTCTACAGTAAATCACTTGCTTTGGTGGCCTGTTATTTAGTGCTATGATGGTGCATCTTTGCCATTAATAATGTTATGCCTTTTTAAACACATGGTGAGGATTTTTCTTTGTCTACTGAGTATAGCCCATTTTCTATTTTTGAAATAAAGTGCATGGTGGCACAGTGGTTAGCACTGCTGCCTCCCAGACCAGAGAACCGAGTTTGATTTCAGGATCGGCTGACTGTGTGGCGTTTGCATGTTATCTGCGTGGGTTTCCTCTGGGTGCTCCGGTTTCCTCCAGCAGTGCAAAGATGTGTCGGTTGGGTGGTTTGGCCATGCTAAATGTATTGGGTTATGGGATAAGGTGGGGAGGTGGGCCTGGCAAGAAACTCATTCTAAGAGTCAGTGCAGACTTGTTGCATCAGTCTGGAAGGTTCCTTTTGTTCCTTCTTGAGAGAGGGGAAGTTACAATCCACAAAAGAAGTCTGGTGAATCTCAGGTGGCATTCTTTTCAGCCTTTTGGGATCAGTTTAAAAATGTAAATATTAGTTTTGTAGTTCAGAATATCCTGGCACATGACCCAAACCTCAATTAATAACGGGGATACAGTACAACTCTTGAGAGTAACACTCCAATTTCATTGATCACAGAAAATGTTGAGGGCGTTCAAGTTGAAGAATTCTTCAAAATGTTCTCTTCAGTCAGCACTGACTGCCTTCCTGTCCTTGATGAGTTTCCTGCCATATTGGCTCTGAGGGTGGACTCGAGAGTGCTATGAACATAGATCGCCTTGATAGCATTGAAACCATGCATGTCATTGGCGTCCACACATGTTGGACCTCTCCTGCTCTTTCTACCCAGCATTTGTTCTTTATGATGTAGGTTTTATGCTGTACTGTTGTTAGACACCTGTAGGACTGCTGCCTTTCCCTTATGGTGTGATGACATTTTCAGGAAACTTTGCACTTGCACTCAATTGGCCATGTACCTCTCGATCGTTTTCATCAAACCTGTCATGATGTTTCCTGGCAACGAGGCCAAGGACCTCTTCACAGGTGCTTGTTACTTCAGCAGCACTTCCTTGCCTGCAGCCTCTACCACCGAAAGGAATAAGAACAGTAGTGTTGTGGTTACAACATCACCGTAACTTTCTTTCATGTCACATGCCATCCTGATTTGAACATAGATCGCTGTTCCTTCATCATTTATAAGTCAGAAATTCCCTACTTAGAAACATTCTGGTGGCTTCATCATCACAAGGGCTGCACTAGTTCAAGGGTGGGGCCCAGTTCTTGTGGCAACTGCGAAAGAATTGGCATAGCCACCAAAAGGCTGGCTGAAATATAAACCTTACTTTTGTGCAAATTGGCTGCCGGTGTTGTATGCACGACTTTTCGATGGTACATGGTGTCGGAAATTAGACATTAAGTAAATTCACCTGTAATTGCAACTGTCAACTGAAACCTTTTTTTGCCTTAAATTTGTGCAAATCTAACAATGAATAAAATAAACATTTGATTGGTTGGATTTCGAGACCCAAGGTTGTTGGAAACAACTAATCTGATTGGCAGCTATTGACAATCTTGATGGACAATGTTTTTCCCCCCAATGAGTTAGTGAAAAGTTGTCACATTTTGAAACTGATCATTTTCCTGTGCAATTCAGTCAAAACCATTTCTGATGTGCTTGCAAGCAAAAATTGAATAAAAGACTTGCTGTGTTGATCTCCTAGTACCTTTACTGAAATTACTGAACTTTAAAAGTGGTTGTGAGTTATTAAACTACTTCAGCCTTTCTTTATGAAGTTATTTTATTAGATGCAAAGCAGATGTGCAGTATTTAATAATTTATAGCATATTTCAAGCAACTACTTAAAAGAGCTTTTCTACGTAGATATTTTAAAAATAGCAAATGAGCTAAAGTCAGCAGACAAGGAAACCCAAATTCTCATCATGTGTTTGAAAAGGCATAGTATTCCAAAAGCTATCTATACTTCTTTCCTGGGCTCATCTTAAATTAATTAGATTCCCATGATTTATGATTCAAATTCGGCATTCTGAAGCTCAATTACAAGGAATAAATGATTGACATGCAGTTGCATCCAGCACTCAGCCAGCTGTATATAGAGTTCAGGCAGCTTCTTTGGGTGGGAGGTTGAAAACAGAAGTTTCAGCTTCATTTTAATGGTCATGCCCTCTTTCTCCCACTCTCACCCCTTCCCGTTTTAATCTAAAACACAAACTGAAATACAAGTAGGAAGTCCTGGAGATGCCCAACTGTGTAGACAGGTTAACCAAAGAGTTCTGTGAAATAGTGACTGACCTTTTACTTTCCGATGCTGCATAATTTTTGCACGTTTGAAAGGATTTTCTTGTTAATGAAGCAATGTCCACTATCCTTTCTTTTAAATTATCCGTTTTGCAAACCATCCGAGAAGTGGACATGCTTGATAGTCTACCATCCCTGTTTGGGTGCGGTGTCCGTTTCACTGAGAAGAATTAATAGACTGAAATGTACCTCTACAGAATCACTCCATTAGACCACAATAGAGGTGAGAGGGGAGAGATACAAAAGTGTCTAGAGGGGCAATGTTTTCACGCAGAGGGTGGTGAGTGTCTGGAACAAGCTGCCAGAGGTAGTAGTAGAGGCGGGTACAATTTTGTCTTTTTAAAAAGCTTTTAGACAGTTACACGGGTAAGATGGGTATAGAGGGATATGGGCCAAATGCGGGCAATTGGGACTGGCTTAGGGGTTTAAAAAAAGGGGCAGCATGAACAATTTGGGCTGAAGGGCCTGTTTCCATACTATAAACCTCTATGACTCTAAAATACGTAGAAGCAGAAATAGGCTAATCGGCCCAATGAGTCTATTCCAGCATTCAATCGAGGCACAGTGCTTTATGATCCACATTGGGTGGGAGAGGGAGAAACTCAAACCCAGATTGACACACCAGTGTCCAAGCAACAAGCGCTGTACTGTCAGAAGGGCCATCTCAAATGAGATGTCAAACCAAGATCTTGTCTACTCTTAAAGGTTTCAATCTCTTTGTTTTCTTTTTCCTTTCTCTCTTTCTCTCTCTGCTCTCTCAAAGGGGAATGAGTAATCAGAGGACAAACAAAAGTTGTTTTTTTTAACATTTTACCAGTTGTTTATGAAGAAAATTTAAATGTGAAGTTTAATGTTTGAATAGATGTATTACTGTTTTTATAATTTTCATCAGCACGTTGATTTTTTAAAAAGTTGTTTCCAGGCAGGTAGAAATTTTCCTTAACTTGTTAATGATCTAATGTTACTTAATAAAACCATAGACATAAACTGTCCATGTTTTATGGAAGCAGATGTTTTGGACCCAATGTCTATCCAAATGTTTTGGTGAACATGAAGTTCTGCATTGTACATTGGTTTCCAAACTTGGTTGTGGTTTGTCATGTTACTTTAATCTCATTTTCACCTGGAGAGACTCTAGTGAATGTGGAAAATCAACTTGACGCATTTTACAAATTACCCTTGTGTAATTAACAAAGTTTTGAATGGGATCCATCAATGGAAGGTATTTACAGGAAAAAAAACGGAGCAATAGAGTGAAAGCTGTTGTAGAAATGTCACAGCTCGAATTATTCAAAGCCTGAGTTTAGAGTTATTGCTGTTGAACATTAACTGGATTGCACTGTTATATCTGCTTTCCTCCCAACAATATGAATCCTGGGAACCAACTACCAAAATGGCAGCATGCATGTTTGTCCCAGAAATAGTTGAGTTCAGGTTGTTAATTGAAATGTGGATATTTATCATTGGTTAATAGAATTAAATACTCAAATATAAGTTGAAGAAAATAGAAGCAAACTTGAAAATAACAAATTACTGATGATGTGAATTAAGCTAGAAACAAGTTATCCATGGGAATAATAAAAGAACATCGAAACTGCACACTCAAACCAATCAACTCATGTTAGGATTCACTCCCCATCTGAGCAAATCATTCTAATCGACTTTACCACCCTATTCCAATATTCCTGGATTCCTTTTCATCATCTCCCTGTCCAAGCTAAATTTTAATATAGTTTCTATCCTAATTGCCAGATCTGGAAACAAATTGCATCGTCTGGCAACTCTCTGTGTAAGTACATGTTCCTATCCTGATTTCTTAATCTCTTTCAACTATCTTTTAACTTTGGCCCCTTCTTCCAGGAGCCTTAACTATTGGAAACAATCTGCTTCGATGTGGTTTCTTCCATCCTTTAATAATTCTGTAGGTCATGTTATCGATGATCTCAATCTAACATGAATCCCAACTTTTCAAGTCTTTCTTTGTGTTTTTCCCAAGACCAGGCAGCATCCTGCTGAAGCTGTGAATCTTTCAAAATTCAGTATCCTTCCTACAAGGTGGAATACAGCACTGCATCAATTATTACAACTGAGTTCCTCTTTTGATTTTATGTTGACTCATCATTGCTACCCGGTTTTTACATTCTGTACCTCTCAGTATAAAACCTAGAATTCTTTCTACACACTCATCATGCTGAGGAGTTGTCTTTAATGTCCTGTGAACCCATGCACACAGGTCTCCCTGCTGTTCCACAGCTCTTAACAATATTCATGAGTGAGTGAGCATGATAACTGCCTTTTTTTTACAACCAAAAATACATCACTTCACACTTGCTGACAAAGAATTCTATCAGCTCTCTTTTTGCTCATTCCCCACCTTAACATTAGCCTTTGAGTTGGTCATAAGAAGCCCAGTTACAAAGAAGAGTCATAAATGACTCAAAACGTTAACTATGTTTCCCTCTCCATGGATGCTGCCAGACCCCCTAACTTTTTCTACTTCTTTGTTCAGGCTAGGTATCTCTAAACAGCTGAAAAATGTCAAGGTTTCTTAACAATAGATGTTAGATTAGCTGCTCTATAGTTCTCTGGTTTTCCTCTCAACTTTCTTAAATTACAGGTTGACTTGAAATTTTCCAATCTAATGGTTCTCAAACTGAGAGTAATTCAAATTTAAAAGGCTAAAGGATGATTTGATTGAAGTGTCCAACGGTAGCACAGTGGTTAGCACTGCTGCTTTACAGCTCCAGGGACCTGGGTTCGATTCCCGGCGTGGGTCACTGCCTGTGTGGAGTTTGCACATTCTCCTTGTGTCTGCGTGGGTTTCCTCCGGGTGCTCCGGTTTCCTCCCACTGTCCAAAGATGTGCGGGTTAGGTTGATTGGACATGCTAAATTGCCCCTTAGTGTCCTGAGATGCGTAGGTTAGAGGGATTAACGGGTAAATATGTAGGGATATGGGGGTAGGGCCTGGGTGGGATCATGCTTGGTGCAGTCTCGATGGGCCAAATGGCCTCTTTCTGCACTGTGGGGTTTCTATGATATTAAGGGGAACAGATAGAGTAGACTGAAAAAAATTATTTCCGCTGGTTGGAGAGTCTAGAACTAGTGACTATAGCTGGAATATTCTCACCTATTTCTTTAAAGCCTGGGTTGGAAATCATCTGATCCTGAGGGTTTTGTAATGTTTTTAGTGCCATTATTTTCTTCATTACTGTTCTTTTGCTCATGTTAATTGTGGGATGTCCCTGTTCCTGGTTCAGTACTAGTTTCCTTGGGATTTCTGACATGCTGAGCTGTTCCTCTACTCTAAATGCTGATGCTAAGTAATTATTCAAAGTCTGTAATTTCCTTATATTAATTGACAATATCACTGTTTTCAGTTCTCAAGGGCTTTTTTTAATAATAAAAGTATTTGTTGATGCCCCTTGAAAGTTTCTTTTCATGTTCCTTTTTCGTAGATCTTATTTGCTGTTTTCTGAAACTTTTGCTGTATACTTTGTGGCTGGAATTCTCTGCTGTTCATGCCTCACCACCAGAGTCCCGCAGTGAACGGTAGAAAAATCCCACCCACTATCTTTCCAACACCAGCTTCTCTGCCCATATCCAAATTATTGATATACATAGTGAACAGGAGTGTTCTAGAACTGAATCATGCAGGACATTTCTACAAACTTCCAACACTGAAAAACCATCCTGATTTCCCTGCTCTTTGCTTTCTACATCCTAACCATTTTTTAATCCAGTTTGTTATCTCACTCATGCTTTGCAGTTTCATACCCCTTTGCCATATTTGGAAATTTTGTGTAGTACGGCGTCAACAGATTTTCTAATGTCCATGTACACTGCATTTCCGAGTTACCATATCGGGTTCCTTCTCAAATAATTTCTATGATTTGTCAAATACTGTTTGTGCCTTTTGAAATTCATGCTGGCCACTTCTGGTATTCCTTTATTTTTAGATACTTTATATTCAGTTAGAATCAAATTAAGAATGGTGGAAAACAATGTGACATGTCTGGGTGAAATTCCAGTAAACAGAATGAAGTTCTGGACAGTTTCTTCATATTTAAAGTGTTTGTAAACCTTCCAAGGTTTTTGGCTAGGAAGACAGATTTACAGTGGTGGAGTCTAAATGGCTGCATTGCCTGTCAAAGATTCCTTGGCAGGAACTAGGACAAAAAAAGTTTGCGCTTTAAGCAATCAACTGGTTGGATCACAAGTTGGATCATGTAGTGATTTCTGAGTAATTTTATTAGCATTTCCCCACTTTCATATTTTTCATGTATTTTATTCTTTTCCAACCATACAAGTGATTATTTGTTGGGTGTACATATGGCGTAAGTTAAATGCATGCTGCATTGCTCTGTTTGTAATTATATGTCGGACTCCTATATTCAGAATTCTTGGAGTTGCCATTTTGAATTGAGTTTGGGTCGGTGTCACCTTTTTGCGGTTGTTGGCCAACTGTCCAAACGTGTGTGTATTGGTGGAAACTGGACACAAGCTTTGTGAGAGAAAGGAAAGAGGAAGGAATAAACCTTGAAGTCCTAAAAATGAAACAGTTTAGTTCCAATTTTAAGCACCCACCCAACAGGAACAGGATAGGTTCAGATTAGGCAACCATTTAACCCTGACTGATTTTACTCTCCAGTGAAGCCAATGGAGCTTTTAGGGTGAGTCTTCCCTCTGGGTAGGTTATGCTAAATCAGGGCTTTAAAGTTAAAGTGAAAAAAAAACTTCCCTGGAAGCTTCAGATATTGTATATATGGGGCTTCAGAGGAACCAGGACGATGCAGTGTGCTTGATTGCTACCCCTTCCACAAATATTCAATCTCTTCACCAATGGTGAACAGTGGAGCCTTTTGTACCATCTACAAAATGCACTGAAGGAACGCAGGTTCCTTAGGCAGCACATTCCAAAGTCATAACCAATAATACCATCCAGAAAGACAGGAGAAACAGGTACCTGGGAGCACCACCATCTGGAAGTTCTAGCCACTTGGGCGGCATGGTGGCACAGTGGTTAGCAGTGCTGCCTCAGTGCCAGGGACCCGGTTCAATTACCGGCTTGGGTTACTGTCTGTGCGGAGTCTGCATGTTCTCTCCGTGTCTGCATGGCTTCCCGCCAGGTGCTCCAGTTTCCTCCCACAATCCGAAAGACATGCAGGTTAGGTGCATTGGCCATGCTAAATTCTCCCTTCGTGTACCTGAACAGATGCCAGAGTGTGGCGACTAGGGGATTTTCACAGTAACTTAATTGCAGCGTTAATATAAGCTTTAAACTTTAAAGACTTAGAAGCATAGAACCCCTACAGTGCAGAAGGAGGCCATTTGGTTCATCAAGCTTGCACTAACTCTCCGAGAGAGCATCTTACCCAACACCACCTCCCCGATCTATCCCTGCACATTTGCCATGGCTAATCCACAGAACCTACACATCTTTGGGCACTAAGGAGCAATTTTAACTTGGCCAATCCACTTAACATCTTTGGACTGTGGGAGGAAGCCTGTTGTTGCGACTAACTACTCTAGTTAGTCACAACAAAGGCTTCTAAATTTCTTTCACCCCCATTGATGACTTTTCCAAATCCGAATGTATTTTTTACTATCTATACAATGTACAATAAGGAGCCAATCGCAAGGTTTGCTTGAGTAAACTCACGGAGTGGTGAGTGTCTGGAACAAGCTGCCAGAGGTAGTAGCAGAGGTGAGTACAATTTTGTCTTTTAAAAAGCATTTAGACATTTACATGGGTAAGATGGGTATAGCAGGATAAGGGCCAAACGTGGGCAATTGGGATTAGCTTAGTGATTAAGTAAAAAGGACAGTATGAACAAGTTGGGCCGAAGGGCCTGGTTCCATGCTGTAAACCTCTATGACTCTATGAACGAAGGAGCAAGCTGCTCAATCTGAGGGCATGCACATATACATGTATCAGAAGTAAGAAAAGTTAAGAATCCAAATATAAAGTTAAATTAAACTATGGTTAAGTCCTTTGCTTGTCTGCATGGAATCTTGCAGTCATTTTAAGTTAGCTGGTTCCTTTGAAATCTATTAACTGTGCTTACTGGAGACAATTAGACAATTTCCTTTTTTAAAAAAATCTCTAAACCATCTTCGAAATATCAATGTGTCTTTCCTAATGTTCGTTCTTAAGGATATTCACCACCTCTTGTACTGGATTTACTTAAGAGGGAAGGACTTTTTTTTGCAAAAATATACTTTATAGATAAAATATCTGTGAAGCAACATTAATAAACATTTCAAGTCATCATTAACAGGAAAGTGCCATGATATTTACATTCTCTCCCAAGAACAAAATACACTATGAGGTGTTTCAATACAGTAATGAGAACATTGCAAACATTTCACTATTTTCATTTTAGAAAGTACGATGCTGTTGAGAGATTTTTTTTAAATGATTCCTTTCTGAGAGTTAAAAAGCCAATGGGCAGAGTGGACAGGGCTAGTCCTTAATCCATCTCCTTGCTTGCTGCAAAAAACAATTCAAATACAAATTGAATCCAATTCATGGTCCCCACAAGATCCAAGCTGACAAGAAAAGGCATCACACCTGATCTTGGGCTTGATCTGATCCTTGATCTTAGCCAAAGAGATTCCTTACTACGGGGCTGGGGTCCGGGATGTGTCTGACAGGGTATTCAGGACTCTTAGGGGGGAGGGAGATAAACCACAAGTTATTGTACATGTGGGGACACACGACATAGGGAGGATAGGGGAAGGGGATATTAGGCAGGGATTTATGGAGTTGGGGTGGAAACTAAAGGCCAAGACTGACAGAGTGGTTATCTCTGGACTCTTGCCTGTACCACGTGATAGTTTAGAGAGGAATAGGGAGAGGGAAGGTTTGAATTCATGGCTGAGGGGATGGTGCAGGAGGGAGGGGTTCAGGTACTTAAGCAATTGGGGCTCGTACTGGGGAAGGTGTGACCTCTATGAGAAGGATGGTCTACACCTTAATCAGAAGGGGACCAATATCCTGGGGGGTAAATTTGCTAAGGCCATGCAGGAAGGTTTAAACTGATTCGGGGGGGGGGAGGGATCCTGAGTAGTGGGGCTGAAAGTGAGGGATGCATGGATGGGGACTGCAATGCACGGCATTGCAGAGGTGGGGTGGAGCAGGGTTTGAAATGTGTATACTTCAATGCCAGGAGTATTCGCAATAAAGTGGGTGAACTTGCAGCGTGGATCAGTACCTGGGACTTCGATGTTGTGGCTATTTCAGAGACATGGATAGAGCAGGGGCAGGAATGGATGCTGCAGGTCCCGGGGTTCAAATGTTTTAGTCGAAGTAGGGAAGGAGGTAGAAGAGGGGGAGGGGTAGCATTATTGGTCAGAGATTGTATCACAGTGTCAGAGAGGAGGTTTGATGAGGACTTATCTGTTGAGGTAGTATGGGCGGAGATTAGAAATAGGAGAGGAGAGGTCACCCTGTTGGGAGTCTTTTATAGACCTCCTAAAAGTTCTAGAGAGGTTGAGGAAAGGATTGCGGAGTCAATCCTGCTTAGGAGTGAAAGTAATAGGGCAATTGTTATGGGGGATTTTAACTTGACTAATATTGACTGGAATTGTTATAGCTCTAGCTCGTTAGAGGGGTCAGTTTTTGTTCAAAGCGTGCAGGAAGGTTTTTTGACTCAGTATGTAGACAGGCCAACTAGAGGTGAGGCTATATTGGATCTGGTGCTGGGAAATGAGCCAGACCAGGTGCTAGACTTGGAAGTTGGTGTGCATTTTGGTGATAGTGACCACAATTCGGTTACGTTCACCTTAGTGATGGAAAGGGATAGGCATGAACCTCGGGCCAGTGGTTTTAGCTGGGGGAAGGGTAATTATGAGGCTATTAGGAGAGAATTAGGAAACATAGGTTGGACTAGGAGATTACAGGGACTGGGAACGTCCGACATGTGGAGTTTTTTCAAGGAGCAGCTACTGCGAGTCTGTGATAGGTATGTCCCTGTCAGGCAAGGAGGAATTGGTAGGGCTAGGGAACCGTGGTGCACCAAAAAAGTTTCTTTGTTGGTTAAAAAGAAAAAGGAGGCTTATGTTCGGATGAGACGTGAGCACTCGGGTAGTGCACTAGAAAGCTTTAGATTGGCTAAGAGGGAGTTGAAGAGCGAGCTTAGAAGGGCTAAAAGGGGACATGAGAAGACTTTGGCGGATAGGGTTAAAGAGAATCCTAAGGCGTTCTATAGGTATGTCAAGAACAGAAGGTTGGTTAGGGCAAGTTTAGGGCCAGTTATAGATGGCAGAGGGAAGTTATGTGTGGAACCGGAGGAGATTGGTGAAGCATTGAACCAATATTTCTCTTCGGTGTTCACGCAAGGGGACATGAATATAGCTGAGGAGGACACTGGGTTGCAGGGGAGTAGAATAGACAGTATTACAGTTGATAAGGAGGATGTGCAGGATATTCTGGAGGGTCTGAAAATAGATAAATCCCCTGGTCCGGATGGGATTTATCCAAGGATTCTCTGGGAGGCAAGAGAAGTGATTGCAGAGCCTCTGGCTCTGATCTTCAGGTCGTCGTTGGCCTCTGGTATAGTACCAGAAGATTGGAGGTTAGCGAATGTTGTCCCATTGTTTAAGAAGGGGAACAGAGACTTCCCCGGGAATTATAGACCGGTGAGTCTCACTTCTGTTGTCGGCAAGATGTTGGAAAAAATTATAAGGGATAGGATTTATAGTTATTTGGAGAGTAATGAATTGATAGGTGATAGTCAGCATGGTTTTGTGGCAGGTAGGTCGTGCCTTACTAACCTTATTGAGTTTTTTGAGAAAGTGACCAAGGAGGTGGATGGGGGCAAGGCAGTGGACGTGGTATATATGGATTTTAGTAAGGCGTTTGATAAGGTTCACCATGGTAGGCTTCTGCAGAAAATGCAGATGTATGGGATTGGGGGTGATCTAGGAAATTGGATCAGGAATTGGCTAGCGGATAGGAAACAGAGGGTGGTGGTTGATAGTAAATATTCATCATGGAGTGCGGTTACAAGTGGTGTACCTCAGGGATCTGTTTTGGGGCCACTGCTGTTTGTAATATTTATTAATGATCTGGATGAGGGTATAGTTGGGTGGATTAGCAAATTTGCTGATGACACCAAAGTCGGTGGTGTGGTAGACAGTGAGGAAGGGTGTCGTAGTTTGCAGGAAGACTTAGACAGGTTGCAAAGTTGGGCCGAGAGGTGGCGGATGGAGTTTAATGCGGAGAAGTGTGAGGTAATTCACTTTGGTAGGAATAACAGATGTGTTGAGTATAGGGCTAACGGGAGGACTTTGAATAGTGTGGAGGAGCAGAGGGATCTAGGTGTATGTGTGCATAGATCCCTGAAAGTTGGGAATCAAGTAGATAAGGTTGTTAAGAAGGCATATGGTGTCTTGGCGTTTATTGGTAGGGGGATTGAATTTAGGAGTCGTAGCGTTATGTTGCAACTGTACACAACTCTGGTGCGGCCGCACTTGGAGTACTGTGTGCAGTTCTGGTCCCCACATTACAGGAAGGATGTGGAGGCTTTGGAGAGGGTGCAGAGGAGGTTTACCAGGATGTTGCCTGGTATGGAGGGGAGATCCTATGAGGAGAGGCTGAGGGATTTGGGATTGTTTTCGCTGGAAAGGCGGCGGCTAAGAGGGGATCTTATTGAAACATATAAGATGATTAGAGGTTTAGATAGGGTGGATAGTGATAGCCTTTTTCCTCTGATGGAGAAATCCAGCACGAGGGGGCATGGCTTTAAATTGAGGGGGGGTAGTTATAGAACCGATGTCAGGGGTAGGTTCTTTACCCAGAGGGTGGTGAGGGATTGGAATGCCCTGCCAGCATCAGTAGTAAATGCGCCTAGTTTGGGGGCGTTTAAGAGATCCGTAGATAGGTTCATGGACGAAAAGAAATTGGTTTAGGTTGGAGGGTCACAGTTTTTTTTTAACTGGTCGGTGCAACATCGTGGGCCGAAGGGCCTGTTCTGCGCTGTAATGTTCTATGTTCTATGTACTCCAGTAGCAGCTTTTCCAGATTCCTCTGCTTCTGCTTATTGCAAGCCCAATTCTGAAAGCCCTACTATAGTCATTATTGTAGAATAAGTCATCGCATTTGTATGATCTCAGAAACTTTTGACATATTTCAAGATTGCAGCAGCCAACAGGAGATGGGGTTCCTTCATCCTCCACAGGAGCTTTGAGTGTCTGTTGGTTTTATATCCTGGCTGGCTGGCAGTTCCCCATTGTCTTAATACTATTATAGTTGATTAAAGTCCAGGACTTTGTGTTTTTAATATCTTCCTTGGTGTTGGGTTTCAATGTCTGCAGATTACCCGAAACGTCTCTGTCTCGTGGCTTCGCATTTTAATGCAGTTTGTTTTGTCTCATTTCAAATTCCAGAATTTTAGTTGAAGGATTTTTTAAAAAGTCATTTTTGTGTGACTTCATGACAGTGAGAAGAGGTTGCAGTTGCTCCTGAGCAAAGTCAGGGTAAAAAAGGTCTATGTGAGCTTGAGGGAGTTCACTGTTGACCCACATATCACTGTTTCTAGCATGTGCCTGAATGGCTCTGATATCTAGAGAGTTATTCTTAGAAGTGTAGGATTGGCTAGGGTGTACATGTTTTCTGTATTTGTTTCAGTTTGCAGGAATTGATTGGAATGTATCCAAATTTACAGCAGTGCAGCTACAGTCAGATTCATAATTAATTTTATTGGCAGGTTGTCGTCAAGCATGAAGAACAAGAAGGCAATTGACATGAAACATCTTCAGGTTTCAGTTCTTTTGGTGTCAGCTGCATTTAACAAGGTTTTGAACCAAACAAAGTTTTTGCATTTTCAAAAAAGCTAGTTCTAATTCACTCTTTATAAAAGTAATACTTTCCTTTCTCGCAATCTCAGCTGGATATAAGACTGTTTAATAGTTTAAAAATACTGTTTAAATAATATCCCATAACCTAGCATGTCGAGTACTATATAGTCTAGAGTTAGCACAAGCAGGAAAAATCAAGTTGTGGAAATTGGAACTGGGAGGCAAATTTCAGAAAGTAGTTTGGAGGCAGCACACACATCTGGAGCATGTGAGCAGCAACGGGAAAAGAGAGTGTGCAATGAGAACCAGTGTTAGAGAGAAAGACAGAATGAGTGAGAACACAATAAGCCCACTGTAAAATGAAAGAGAGGAGGAAAATATGAGAACCCATTCGAAAGAGAGAGAGAGCACTGAGAGCCAGAACTGAAGTGGAGATGCCGGCATTGGACTGGGGTAAGCACAGTAAGAAGTCTCACAACGCCAGGTTAAAGTCCAACAGGTTTATTTGGTAGCAAATACCATAAGCTTTCGGAGCGATGCCCCTTCGTCAGATGGAGTAGTTATCTGTTCTCCAACAGTACACAGACACAGAAATCAAGTTACAGAATACTAATTAGAATGCAAATCTCTAATTCACACCCATTTTTATCTTCGCCCGCGATCTTCCCCGCTCACCACACTGGTCAACCAGTGCAGCAAGCCAGTGAGATCATGCCCTACATGTAAGTTAATTTACGTAGAATTCCATTAAAAATCTCAATGATTATTCCTGTAAATCAAGATTACAATCAATACCCACAGACTCTCACCTCGCCTCTGACTTTAATCTCACTACGTTCCCACTGATCAATAATCAGTGAAGATATCTCCTGAATAAAGATTCAGGAGATATCTTCTTCTGCTAGCTGGTCACACTATCTTGACTGCAGTGTTAGGTAAAGGAAAAAGATCCCCTTATATCCAGGATTTACCTCATTCCCCCCCTTGTGTATGATATCACTGAGGTCAGTGATGGAACTTTCCTGAGATATTAGTCACTATGAATGAATGATATATTTTCTTATTTCCCCATCCCCACCACTTGTATGACTCCACATGCACGTTTCATGTGTTTCCACAATTCCAAGCCTCATTGATACCTAATTTCTAGTAATTACAGACTTCCTTTATTACTCATATCCCAGTTTCGTGTAATTACAGACTTCATTTTATTACCCAAATCCTGATTTCCTGCATTTTACAAACCCTTGGTCATTTAGTGCTCATCTTTACAAATCCAAAAGAGACTTAGCATTCAAAATATTTAATAAGAATCATCCAGGTGTTTTTTTTTCCCCACACTATTTCAAAATTCTCTGCTCCCTTGAACTTCATGCTGACCTGTAAGAGCAGACTAAATTTCAAAATTCCCTTAATGATCTCCATCCTGTCAGTGTTTTGGTAACCACTGGCATGGTGACAATTAGAATGTCTGCAATAAAAACCAACTCCATACCTGATTTACTTACAGACTGTTGATCATTTTATTGTATATGTTGCTTTTAGGAATGCAACATACACACACCATTTCGCAATGATTTTCTGTAAAGTGTTTATTTACACAAATGAATTAATGTTTCCACCCCCTTAACTCTTGTGTTCCCACAAAGATCACGCTAGGAAATTCAATACTGGCCAATTTGACTTAGAGTCGTAGAGGTTTACAGCATGGAAACAGGCCCTTCAGCTCAACTTGTCCATGCTGCCCTTTTTTTAAAACCCCGAAGCTAGTCCCAATTGCCCGTAGTTGGCCCATATCCCTCTATACCCATCTTACCCATGTAATTGTCTGAATGCTTTTTAAAAGAGTACATTGTACCCACCTCCACTACTACCTCTGGCAGCTTGTTTCAGACACTCACCACCTGTGTGAAAAAATTGTCCCTCTGGACACTTTTGTATCTCTCCCCTCTCACCTTAAACCTATACCCTCTAGTTTTAGACTTAATCAGATAGTGCCTTATGTACAGTCTCACAGCATAACAGGCATAACTGTAGACTTCATAAGCAGCCAAAAATGAATCAGGGACCTCGTCATTTGAATTATTTTAGTCGATAATATAAGTGGGGCAAGGCCATGCAGGGACTCGAAGTTGAGGGTAAGAATTTTACATTTAACAAGTTACAAAGCAGAGGAGTGAGCTTTCAGTGGGATATTTAAACATAAACAATTCTAGTTACATAGGCATAAGAGGAAAGCTGCTACGGTTGATTGGGTAAATAAACTAAAAGGTATAGTGGTAAGTAGCAATGGGGAACATTTAAAGAAACAATTAAAATATTTTAAAAAATAAATTCCATTGAAAAACAAAAACTCAGCAAGAATGATCCATTGTGGTTTACAAGGGAGACTAAGGATAATAGATTTTTTTTAAAAAGAGGGTTATAATGTTGCTAAGGACAGTAATAAGTCTGAGGATTGGGAGTGTTTTAGAAACCAGCAAAAGGTCACCAAAAAATTGATTAAAAGGAAGAAATAAAACACGATTGTAAAATAACCAGGGATATAAAAACAGATTTTAATAGCTTTTACAGGTATATAAAAAGGAAGAGAGTAGCTAAAGTAAATGTTGGTCTTTAGAAGCAGAGACAAAAGAAATTGTAATGGGCAATGAGAAAATGGCAAAATCATTGAGCAAATATTTTGTGTGTTTCTTCACAGTAGAAGGCACGCAATATAACAAATGAAAGGTAACCTAGGGGTTAAAAAGACTGAGGAACTTAAGGTAATTAACATCAGCAGAGGAAAAAGTACTGGGAAAGCTTAAGAGACTAAGAACTTAAATCCCCAGCACCTGATGAACTTCACCCTAGGGTCATAAAAGAGATAGCTTTAGAGATAGTAGATGGACTGGCTATGTTTTTCCCAAATTCCGTAGATTCCAGAATGATCCCAGAAGATTGGAAATGAGATAATGTAACACCACTGTTCAAGAAAAAAGGAAGAGAAATTACAGGTCACTTAACATGAGTATTAGTCGTCTGAAAAGTGTTGGAATCTGATATTCAGGATGTCTGAACAATATGCTTAGAAAATCATAGTATGATCAAAGTCAACATGATTTAATGAAAGGAAAATTATGTTTGACAAATTTATTCAAATTTTTTGAAGTTGTAAGAAGTAGGGTAGGAAAAGGGGAAAAATTCGATGTAGTGTACTCGGGCTTCAAAAAAGGCATCCAATTAGGTGCCACAAAAAAGTTTAATACATAATATTAGGATTCATAGATTTGTGGGTAATATATTAGCATGAATAGAGAAATGGTTACTAGACAGGGGGTGAAAAGTAGGGCTAAATGTGGCATTTTCAAAATGGCAGGCTGTGCCACAAGGATCAGTCCCAGAGTGTCCGCTATTTATAATCTATACTAACTACTTATGCAAACAGACAGAGTGTAATGCATGTTCACTGATGACACAAAGATTAGTGGGAATGCAAGCTGTAAGAACATAGAGGCTGCTAAGAGATAGGTTAAGTAAGTGAAGAGCAAGGTGGCAGACGGATTATAATTATAAGGTTATTCACCTTGGGCGTAAGAATAGAAAAGCAGGATTTTTTTAAAGGGCATGCAATTTATAAATATTGATGTTCAAAGGGACTTGTCAGTTTCCCAATGCCTTGAAAGCTTTGATCATATCACCCTTCCCTTCTAAATTCCAGGGATTGGAATTCTGGTATCATTTTGGTCAATGTTCTTACGAAATTTGTGCATTATGTTGTCGTGATCCACTTTGTTAAAACACAGCCTCAGACAGACTATCAGTGCTCTATCTGCCATTGCAAACAACAGTCTCATATAAAAATGTTCATTCGCTGTCATCAGTTTTATTTTTGTTGGTTGGTAGTTTTAACTTCTCTCTTCAATCTCATGTTGCAGGAAGAAAATGTAGTTACAATGTTTTACTAAGTATACCTTTTTATGTTTTTAGTTGTCTGAAGCAACTTTGTGTGCCATATTTTTGCTGTCTGAAATTTGTTGAATAAATTGTAATTTGTCAAATTATCCAAAGTTCCAAGTGATTCACTTTCCTACTCCTAATTTCTAAACATTTGTGTACTTGTGTTTTAATGTCGATGTTGATATTCGAGGTGTGATGCACTGAGTGAAGAGTTGATTGATAGATTGCTCCCTTCCAAAATTGAGCTGCTTTCAGAGTATTGTGGACTAGAGTTGAACAACTAAGTGCTTGAGCAAACAATTTGTGTTAATATACAAAAAGCATGAAAGCACAGCATTTGAGTTATTGGCTTAAATTATATTTTTCTTTTAGTATATATACAATTCTGCGATATACTGAATAAACATTCAGAGTAGATAATGTAATCTTGTAATTTTGATTTTATGATCATGGTAATCTTGAAACTTTAACATGAATCATTGAATCTGTTCCTGTGTAAAACAAGCTCAAATTTTAATATTTCCTCGGAAAAAAGGGAATTATCTAGCAGGAATGCATTTGATTATGGTTTCCTGGTATATCCTGAGTATATGATTTACCAGGGAGAGTTAGGGTTTACCCTACTCATACTGTGATTACCCTTTGGTCAGTATGCATTAGATTCATCTCTGGTATTTACAGACTCACTCCTACCCATTTCCTGAATACCCAGCTACCTCAGCTTCTTCAGTTTCTAACACAATTTTGGCACTTTTTACTTAAAGACCACTTCCCACCAGCTCTTCAAAAAGAACCCTTCCTCAGTTCCATATCTAGCCTTTACTTTCTTTGCAAAGCCCATCAGTACATAACTACCAGGCTAGCTTGGAATTCACCTATCCTGAATTTGGCTGCTTCGCCACCCAAAGCACCAAGGAAAGGCCATCCTCAGACTTTGAGTAATACCACTCAGCAAGGTTCACTTACCAGCCCAGGTGCCAGTATTTCAAAGTGCGCAAGGTAACTTTTTTTTCTCCTGGTGGGTATCATCATTTTTGTGTATTGTATTTGGAGGCAGAACATCTTTGGAAAGAAGTTGTACTCTACTGATATTGTAAATAATGTATTCTTATCTCCAATATATATCAGGCATTGCAAAATTCATGATTGTTTTTCTACTTTCTGTTTTTCTACTTAGGAGTGGCCATACATTACTGGCATTTTGGTTTTCTCGTCAGGAAGGTAAACTGAACCGCCAACAGACCATTGAGCTGGGACACCACATTCTTAAAGCTCACATATTTAAGGTATTTTATGAAAACAGGTTTGAAGAGGTTATGTCACATCACTATGTGTACATGATGGGATGACACAGCTGAGTGACCAGAGAATAAATTATATCTGCATGATACAGCTGATTCAGGAACTGTAGCAAAGCAGTAATTTTACTGAACTAGTAATTCAGAGGCCCAGAGCAATGCTTCAGAGACTAATTCAAATCCCACCATGGCAGCTGGGGGAAACTGAATCCAGTGATAAATCTGGAATAAAATGTTAGTCTCATTAATAATAATCATGAAATTATTGGTACGTGGCAAAAACGGTAGCACAGTGGTTAGCACTGCTGCCTCACAGCGTCGGGGACTCGGGTTCGATTCCCGGCCTGGGTCACTGCCTGTGTGGAGTTTGCACATTCTCCCCGTGTCTGCGTGGGTTTCCTCCGGGTGCTCCGGTTTCCTTCCACAGTCTGAAAGACATGCTGGTTAGGTGCATTGGCCATACTAAATTCTCCCTCAGTGTACCCAAACAGGTGCCAGAGTGTGGCAACTAGGGGAATTTTACAGTAACTTCATTGCAATGTTAATGTAAGCCTTACTTGTGACCAATAAATAAACTTTTTTACATTTACTTAGTTAATCCAGTTTATGAATAACCTTCAGGGCAGGAAATCTACCATCTTTACCCAGACTGGCCTGCTTGTAACTCCAGATCCAGAGCAATGTGGTTGACTCCCAACTGCTCTCTGAAATGTCCCAGCGAGATACTCAGTTGTGTCTAACTCCTGCGGAAAAAGCACTGTAGGTGTACCTACACCACATAGACTGCAGTGATTCAAGAAAGTGGCTCACCACCACGTTTTCAAGGGCATTTAGAAATGGGTAACAAATGCTGGTCTTGCTGCAATGCTCTCAGAGTTATTAGTAGTTCTTTGGATTGGCACATTGAACCACTCTATGGTGCCCTAGCACAATGTCCCTCACAATATTAGAGGTAACATTCCATTTTATTTCCCTGCCTTCCTGTGAAAAGGCACCTGTCTGTTTGCCATTGCCTTCCTCCAACAGTGCCGTAAGGTGAGGAATGCATTGTGTCAAAAGAGCCTGCATATACAAATGCTGTCATTCCAAAATACAACACACTGGGCGGGTAGCATCAGTGCATCAATTAATAATTCACCATTGGGTGCATTTCTGCTGAGAGCATACAGATTAAAAGCTCAAACATATTTCCACCTATTATATTTGTTCTTAACAGTTTTGATATATTTTTCTACCATATTCAATTGGGGATTTGTACGTACTTAATATTGGAATTCTGGTTCTTGTCTGATATTAATTGATTGGTTGAGAAAGAATATAGAGTAGAAGAGAGAGGATGACTGCTTTAGAGGATGTCATCTATATGATTAGTATAACGCAACTGGGAGTGAATTGTTAATTTTGTGTAATGCATGCTGTGCATGCAGAGGAGTTAACACCAAACAGGAGTAAATTAGTATTGGGGCTTTATTATATTTGAGCATTTAACAAAGTCATTGTTTCTTTCACCATGACTGGGAGAAGTGTTCACTATTTCTCTTAATTCTTTTCAGGGTCTGAGCAAAAAGGTTGGGGTTTCATCATCAATACTACAAGGGTTGTGGATATCTTACAGCACAGAAGGACTATCCACAGCATTAGCATCTTTACGCAATTTATACACTCCAAACATCAAGGTAAAGCAATAATTAATAGTTAATTCTGGGTGTCAAATGATGTTTTTAGTCCTGAATTTGAATCCAGCTTACAATGCAGGCCATCTTCAGTTTTGTTACCACCAGTTTTCCAGGAATCATGAACTTATGGCATAAGACTGCTTTAGATTTGACAATGATGTTGTAACTTGACTGAAACAGAATTTGATTCAAAACCAAAAATCATACAATATGTTGTAATTATCTCTCTGTGTTAATTGTTGCTTTCAGCACTTAAAGCAATTAAGTGAACAGTAGTGACTTAGTAAGCTTACAACGTATCTTGAAGGTGAAGTTTGCTGTTTACACAGGATTTATTTATGTTATGTAACAAATAGTGCTTGCCAGGAAGAGCAAAAAAATATTTGGGCCCCAAAAGCTCTATCCCAGATCAGCTGGGATACTTTTGTATCTTGACCTTTACTTTCTTTGATATCGAGAGCACAACTTGATGTCACTTGCCCTGGTACCTGAGTATATTTTAAAAAATCTAGCACCATACTCCATAAAGTTCCAGTTTATGGCTATTCTCTGAATATATGTAAAATCATGACTTTTGGGTCTCAAAAATTGTGTCATCTTATATGTCACATCATCCTGTATGCTGCAATCTGCAATATATGTTTTCTTATGAGAAAGTGATTTTCATCAGCATGCTATGTTTTAAGAATGTATTTGGAGTGTTAAGCAAGGGACTGTTATATAAAGAAGTTATGCAGGTTAGTTTAGGTTATGCTCAGAGCTCCTTTTATAATCAGTTTTTGTGTTTTACGTATCAAGATACCTTTTGGAGAAATAAATCACAATGAATCCATA
This sequence comes from Mustelus asterias, assembly GCF_964213995.1. Taxonomy (NCBI): domain Eukaryota; kingdom Metazoa; phylum Chordata; class Chondrichthyes; order Carcharhiniformes; family Triakidae; genus Mustelus; species Mustelus asterias. The sequence continues at coordinate 66,704,737 of NC_135811.1, read as the reverse complement.
AGTAATTTTTGAAGTCCTACTCGCTGCCCAATTAACATTTTCAAATGTCCCACTATTTTTCTAGTGAAACCAAGGTTGGATTCCAATCCCCCTTCAATAAAGGCCAAAATGTCATTTGCCTAATTGCTTGCTGCACCTGCATATAAACTTTCAATTCATTGTACATCCAAGTCCCTCTGTACAAAAACATTTGCAAGTTTTATGTCTTTTAAAAATATACCCTGCTTTTCTATTCTTACAGCCAACGTGAATAACATCGGGCTTCCCTACATTATATTCTATCTGTCATCTTCTTACAACTCACTTTATCTGTCTGCATCTCTTTGCAGCCTCTTTGTTTCTTCTTCTCAGCTTGCATTTGTCAGCAAACTTAAGTACATTTCTCTGTCTCTTTGTCCATGTCATGAATATAGATTGAAGCCCCAGCTCTGATCCCTGCAGCACTCTACTAGTAAGAAGTCTCACAACACCAGGTTGAAGTCCAACAGGTTTACTCTACTAGTCACAGCATGCCAACTTAAAAGTGTCCCATTCATCCCTACTCTTGGCTTTTTGTCCATTAACCAATCCTCTATCATAGAATCATAGAATTCCTACAGTGCAGAAGAAGGCCATTCAGTCCATCGAGTCTGCACCGACCACAATCCCACCCAGGCCCTATTCCCATATCCCCACATATTTACCCCCCTAATCCCCCAGACACTAGGGTCAATTGAGCATGGCCAATCAACCTAACCTGCACATCTTTGGAATGTGGGAGGAAACCGGAGCACCCGGAGGAAACCCACACACACACGGGGAGAATGTGCAAACTCCACACAGACAGTGACCTGAGGCTGGACTTGAACCCGGGTCCCTGGCGCTGTGAGGCAGCAGTGCTAATCACTGTGCCACTGTGTCGCCCAAATCCTTGTGAATATATTGCCCCCAACTCTATGAGGCCTAATCTTGCATGTTTACCTTTTGTGTGGGACTTTATCGAATGCCTTTTGCAAATCCAAACATACGCCATCTACTGGTTTCCCCTATATTTACCTAACTATACATCTTCAAAAAATAAGTTTGTCAAATAGTTTCCCTTTTCTAAAATCATGTTGACTTTCACTGATAATACAATGATGTACATTATTAAGATTTCTTACCTTCCCCACAACTGAAACTGATGCCAGACTAGCAGGCCTATAGTTTCTGTTTTTTCTTTCTGTCCTTTCTTCAACAGCAGTGTTACTTTTGCTCACTTCCAGTCTCCTGGAACCATTTCCAAATCCAGCAAATTTTGAAAAATCATAGTCAGCGCATTCACTATCCCTGCAGCCACCTATTTTAGAACCCGAGGATGTAAGTCATCAGATCCTGGCGATTTGTCAGATTTCTGTTCCTTAGGTTTTGGCAGTACTTTATCTCTGCTGATATTAATTACCATAATTTCTCCACACTTTTAGTCCCTAGTTTACCCTCTATTTCTGGTATGTAACTTACATCTTTTATGTGAAGACAGGCACAGAATTGTTCCTCTTCAAATATGCGGTGATCAACTTGGGATGACTTCTAGTTGCATTTGAGAAACAAATAGATGCCTTGATAGGGATTTGATTTTTATGGATGGAGCAGGTAAGATGAACTGAATGGCCTTCCCCATCTGTTTATCTTGTACACATAAAACCTTCATCAAAAGAGCCAAAAGCAGCCAGTAAAAAGTTTCAAACTAGCATATAAGCATCAAATCTTTGCTGAACAATGAATGTTGAAGGAACAACAGCATTTTTACCTTCTCTTAATTAAGCGGGTTAGGTTGATTGGCCAGGTTAAAAATTGCCCCTTAGAGTCCTGGGATGTGTAGGTTAGAGGGATTAGCGGGTAAATATGTGGGGGTAGGGCCTGGGTGGGATTGTGGTCGGTGCAGACTCGATGGGCCGAATGGCCTCCTTCTGCACTGTAGGGTTTCTATGATTCTTCTATGATTCTATAAGCCATAGACTATGGGCCTGATTTTACCAAACCTTCACGCCTGAAATCGCGGTAAAGTTGGGCGTCGGGCCTTTAACGTGATCTGCACCCGAATCCGAGCAGATTGCGCCTTTACCGACACCCGATTCGGGCGGCCTGATGATTTAAATGGAGCATTTGCATGCATTTAAATCAACTTAATGAACCGCGCGCCCAACTCTACCGCCAAATCCCACTTTACCGTCTTCTGGTCCGATCCGTGTCCGCGCTGTTACTGACCTGCAAAATAAAAGTCTGAAGTCGCCGCTGCAGCCTCTGAAGAGCGAGGTCAGAGACTGCAACGGCTCTCTGACCCAGGTCATCCTCTGGTCGAGGTGGGTGGGAGGAGGAGAGGGGGTGTGATGTCTCAGCCCCTGGGGCGGGGGGTGGGGGGAGGAGAGGGGATGTGACGTCTCATCCCCTGGAAGGGGAGGAGATGTGACGTCTCATCCCCTGTGGGGGAGAGAGGGGGTGTGACGTATCATCCCCTGGGGAGGGGGGGGGGGGAGGGGGGGGGTGTGACGTATCAGACTGGCAGACTGTCGGCTGCCAGTCTGCGGCTGATCCCTCCTGGCACCATCACTGGTACACTACCAGCCACAGATTACTCTTCCCTGCAGGGGCAAGAGAGCGAGAGAGATGGCTGTGGCTGGTAGTGTACCAGTGATGGTGTATCCCTTTACACTGTGGAATCGGCCACTGTGGAATCGGCCGGTTCTGCTTCATCTTCTTAGCGAGGAATCGCTTCATCCTGAAGGTTTCGTGGGATGGCATGCCTGCATGTCCAATCCGACAGGAGACATCGGCCGCAGACTGGCAGCCGACCACCCCCCGACCAGAGCATGAGACGTCACCCCACCCCCCTCCCCGGCCCCAGGGGATGATACGTCCCCGTCCCCCCCACTCTCTGCTTTTTTTTCGCACCCGGGCGCACTCTTGTCAGATTTGTTTTGAACTGCGCATGTGCTGCAAAGAGGATTCCAGGTGCGGATCTATTTGACGCCCTTATTCGGCACTTTGGCTCAAAATGGTAAAATTCCCCCCTATGCTTACCTCTGACCATTTAATGTTTAACCTTTGTCATGGACAGTGTGTATGTGTTCTCTTACTTTCCATAATCAGTAGGATTTATATGGAAAGAGGTGTGTCTTTTGCTACCCTTGACGTATGTATTCCAATTAAATAACTCAGCAGCAAGCTTTTATGAGTTTAAATTAAGGAAGTTGATTTATTCTCACGTATCTACGCTGAATTAACATAACACCACCGCACACTTGGTTTCAAATACATATATACAGATTGGATAAAGATAGTGCACTTTTACCGATTACAGTTTTTTCAGTCTCTGATTTATGATTTCTGCAGCTGGTTTCAGAGTCCTGCTCTCAGACTGGCTGACAACTGCAGGTTCTGATGATCTGCTGGGTCCTGGCGTGATAAGGGTGCAATCCCTGAAACCAGTTTTATTCACATTATCAATGGGTTAATGCTTCTGAGGCGTACCCAGTCTAATTTTGATAGGGGAAGCCAATGTAATAAAGTGGAATGTTGATGGTAGCCATTTAGTTTCGATTTTCCCTTTTTTTCAATATGGACCTGAATTTTTCTGATGGCGGGGACTTGACCCTATCTGCAATTGGAAGGAAGCCCTTGCCTTGGAGTGCTGTCAGCCAGTTAGATTGGTTGACAGCTCTCCAGCCCATCCAGGCACAGCGTTCCAGTAGCCAAAAGAGACACTGCAGCACCATGCCTGAAACTAAGTGTAGGGAATCAGTGTGATGCAAGTGGCATGGGTGGCTGGGAGAAGAAAGTAGTGGGAAGGTGATGGCCTGGGAGGTGGGGGGTCCAGAGGTATCCCATCTGAGAGGAGGGCATCCCCAGTTAGAAAGCAACTTAGATGGAGGCATGCTGCCCCATCCCCCCACTGCTTCCCACCTGAGACTGAACTTCTTAACTTCTTCTGTTTCCCACCCTGAGACATCTGGATATCTGGTGCCACCAGCCTAAAATTTGAGGCTGAGTGGGAAAAGGCTCTTAAGTCACCATTTAAGGGCCTTAATAAAGGCAAGGGCAGGGTTCAAGTCCGAGGCCTGTCTGCCCCGTCCAGGTTGGTGTGGGTGGGATCCCAGAGGGAAACCCATCCGTGCAATTTCACACTCTATACCCTCCGCCCCAAAACCTGCCGGGGGAGCAAAAATTCAGGCCATGGAGATGGGCAGTCTGGAAACTCCATAGTCTTTAGGTGTTGGCCCACATTTAAATTATGAGATTTGCCAATTCCACAGATGTCTGTGTGGTAGGCATACCTATATGTCTAATTAATTAGGTATTCGCCAGAGACTTATTGCTGTCTGCAGTCTGGGTGTCAAAAATCACGTGATTTGTGGCAGCCATCTTAACAGCTTGTTTCTGTCCAATTTTTTAGAGTATTGACTGAAAGCTCACAACGTGAGGGCATGACACCTTCATCATTTTAAAGCTCCCCAGCCTCCCACCCAGACTGTCTGTAAATGTGCAATGTAAAACACATGAAAATACTATGCATAACAGTAACTGTAATAATTAACATGCAAGTTGGCCAAAGTAAAATGGTCAACCTTAATTTTCAATGTAAAAATGCTATCACGGTTCCAATGAATATTTTATTTGGCACTTTAACAAAAGGGTGAATTTGTGCATTCAACCTTCTGCAATTAAGGAGTCTTTCTAGATCAGATTAATTCTAGATAATGCAGAATTGAGGACTCATCTGAATTGGAAGGTTGAGAGATTTATATCCTAGACTCGGAGTTAAATTCAGGCCAGGCAAATGGGGATAATAGAATCCTGACACTGCTGTCTATTTAAAACTTACAGCTGAAATGAGATGAACTGTCATTTGCCAGTTCATAATGGGGAGCCAAAGCATACTGCTGTCTTTCAGTTCCCAACTAAAATGGAAATAAACTTTTCCTTTCAATACCACCCTCACCCCCTCAATGGTTCAATGAGTGAAATGAACCACTTGGTGTGTTAACTGTTAAAACTAACAAAGTCCCAGCTTTAGTCCTTGGGTCTGTGCTGCAATAGCCATTCTGAGCCAGGAGATGATGAACATCTGCCTACGTTTACTGTGCAGGCTCCCGCCCAAATATTTTACCATGCGAGTGAAGTGCCAGAGGGCCCTTGAGCCTGAGAAAGTGACAGCTTCAAAGGAAGAGCAATGTTAGAGAGAAAATGAAATATAAACAAAGAAGTTAATATATTCAGTGGGATGGCAAATGACCAGATAACAAATAAAATAGATCTCATTTTCCATTTGCCAAGCCATATGTCTTTATTTGAGCTAACCCAGACAAGGAAGAAAAGATCTTCTGAATAACATAGAACATTACAGCGCAGTACAGGCCCTTCGGCCCTCGATGTTGCGCCGACCAGTGAAACCAATCTAAAGCCCATCTAACCTACACTATTCCAATATCATCCATATGTTTATCCAATAACCATTTGAATGCTCTTAATGTTGACGAGTCCACTACTGCTGCAGGCAGGGCACTCCACGCCCTTACTACTCTCTGAGTAAAGAACCCACCTCTAACATCTGTCCTATATCTATCACCCCTCAATTTAAAGCTATGTCCCCTAGTGTTAGCCATCACCATCCGAGGAAAAAGGCTCTCACTATCCACCCTATCTAATCCTCTGATCATCTTGTATGCCTCTATTAAGTCACCTCTTAACCTTCTTCTCTCTAACGAAAACAACCTCAAGCCCCTCAGCCTTTCCTCATACGATTTTCCCACCATACCAGGCAACATCCTGGTAAATCTCCTCTGCACCCTTTCCAACACTTCCACATCTTTCCTATAATACGGCGACCAGAACTGTACGCAGTACTCCAAATGCGGCCACACCAGAGTTTTGTACAGTTGCAGCATGACCTCCTGGCTCCGAAACTCAATCCCTCTACCAATAAAAGATAACACACCGTACGCCTTCTTAACAACCCTATCAACCTGGGTGCCAACTTTCAGGGATCTATGCACATGGACACCCAGATCCCTCTGTTCATCCACACTACCAAGTATCTTACCATTAGCCCAGTACTCTGTATTCCTTTACTCCTTCCAAAGTGAATCACTTCGCACTTTTCCGCATTGAACTCCATTTGCCACCTCTCAGCCCAGCTCTGCAGCTTATCTATGTCCCTCTGTAACCTGCCACTTCCCTCCGCACTGTCTACAACTCCACCGACTTTAGTGTCATCCGCAAATTTACTAACCCAGCCTTCTACGCCCTCATCCAGGTCATTAATAAAAATGACAAACAGCAGTGGCCCTAAAATAGATCCTTGCGGTACACCACTAGTAACTGAACTCCAGGATGAATATTTCCCATCAACCACCACCCTCTGTTTTCTTCCAGCTAGCCAATTCCTGATCCAAACCACTAAATCACCCTCAATCCCATGTGTCCGTATTTTCTGCAAAAGCTTACCATGGGGAACCTTATCAAACGCTTTGCTGAAATCCATATACACCACATCAACCGCTTTACCCTCATCCACCTCTTTGGTCACCTTCTCAAAGAACTCAATAAGGTTTGTGAGGCATGACCTACCCTTCACAAAACCATGCTGACTATCCCTAATCAAATTATTCCTTTCCAGGTGATTATAAATCCTATCTCTTATAATCCTTTCCAATACTTTGCCCACAACAGAAGTAAGGCTCACCGGTCTATAATTACCAGGGTTGACCCCACTCCCCTTTTTGAACAAGGGGACAACATTTGCTATCCTCCAGTCTTCTGGCACTGTTCCAGTAGACAATGACGACTCAAAGAGCAAAGCCAAAGGCTCTGCAATCTCCTCTCTAGCCTCTCAGAGAATCCTAGGATAAATCCCATCCGGCCCAGGGGACTTATCTATTTTTACCCTTTCCAGAATTGCTAACACCTCCTCGTTATGAACATCAACCCCATCCAGTCCAACAGCCTGCATCTCAGTACTCCCCTCGACACTGTCCCTCTCCAGTGTGAATACTGACGAAAAATATTCATTTGGTGCCTCTCCTATCTCTTCAGACTCCACGCACAACTTCCCACTCCTGTCCTTGACTGGTCCTAATCTTACCCTAGTCATAGAATCATAGAAACCCTACAGTGCAGAAGGAGACCATTTGGCCCATCGAGTCTGCACCGACCACAATCCCACCCAGGCCCTATCCCCACATATTTTTACCCGCTAATCCCTCTAACCTACACATCCCAGGACTCTAAGGGGCAATTTTTAACCTGGCCAATCAACCTAACCCGCACATCTTTGGACTGTGGGAGGAAACCGGAGCACCCGGAGGAAACCCACGCAGACACGAGGAGAATGTGCAAACTCCACACAGACAGTGACCCAAGCCAGGAATCAAACCCGGGACCCTGGAGCTGTGAAGCAGCAGTGCTAACCACTGTGCTACCGTGCCGTCATTCTTTTACTCCTGCCATACCTATAGAAAGCTTTAGGGTTTTCCTTGATCCTACCTGCCAAAGACTTCTCATGTCCCCTCCTGGCTCTTCTTAACTCTTTCTTTAGGTCCTTCCTGGCTAACACAATCCTCAATATCTATATTGTTACTTTATTATGATTGGAAAATCAGATGGATCTTATTTTTCTCTATTTTAAATCAGTCTTTGCCATTTAAATTGTGTGAAATTCTATAAAGTTAGTTTATTTATTAGTCATAAGTAAGGAATCATAGAAATTACATTACAGAAGGAACCTTTTGAGTGAGATTTTCTAGCCAAGCCGTCCCAAAACTGGAAAATCCCACCGGAGGTCAACAGACCTTTGCATGGTCTACGATTCCCGTGGTGGGTGGGACAGGAAAATTCCCCCCTTTTGAGTCATTTTGTGTTACTCCTCGCATTTCAATTGAGTCTAATTATTCCCATCCCAATTCTCTGCCCTTTCCCCCATATCCTTACATCTTCTCAAACATCTAGTCCCCTATTAACTGTTACATTCCTGTTATCAGTAGCCACTTGTGCAAAGCAATCTTTTCTAATCCTCTGCGTGAAAGAAATTCTTCAAAGTTCTACTGATAAACTACTGTAAACATAGATTATCAAAATAATAATTATGTGAAATAGATTATAAATATATTTTAGATTGACACTAACCAGGACTTTCTATTAACTTGATTTAAACTTTGAAACAGATATGCAGGGCAGATAAAAGAAATAGGCAGTTTAAGTGGATGCATCATTGGAAAAAGGGGCTTGTCAGTGCTTAACTGGAGAATTAATAGGAGAAGCAAAATACATAAAACTAACGCAATGGGTCTGAATGGCATGTATCCTAGGTTGCTGAGGGAAGTAAAAGGGAAAATTGCATAGGTTCTGGCCACAATTTTCCAATCAACCTTAGATATGAGAATGGTACCAGAACACTGGAGAATTACAAATGTTGCACCCTATTCAGATAAAGGAACAGGGATAAATGCAGCAATTACAATCCATCAGCCTAACAAACTTAAAGAGACTATAATCCAGGACACAATTAATGGAAAAATCTTGATGAACACATCTAAACAGAGTTCAATTTGTTAAAGGCAAATAATACAATCCTCAGGATCTGCGAATTGACATTTGAAAGGAGATGTACCAACGTAGAAGAAAAGAATCTTGAAGGGCTAAAGAGAAATTTTAAGAAGTGAAAATAAAATTTTGGTTCCAAGATTTGTATGTGGCTAGATTCGGAATGTGCAAATACATAGGCCTGAATATTTAAAATCTTTGACCCCCTATTGGAAATAGGAAATAGATTGTTGATAAGAAGAAGGATTCTAAAATCAACATAGAACAGTACAGCACAGAACAGGCCCTTCGGCCCACGATGTTGTGCCGAGCAAGATCAGAGTTCCATTGGATATTGGTAATGGTTGTAGAGTCAATGCTTAGAGTCAGTAAACTGGTCAGTATTTAAAAACTCTGTGACCAGCCTGAACGAGTATGCCACTACAGTAACTGACTTCATTAGTACGTGCGTAGAAGACTGTGTGCCAAAGAAGCAAATCCGTGTGTTTCCCAACCAGAAACCATGGATGAACAGGGATATCCACTGCTTGCTGAAGTCTAGGTCTGAGGCATTCAAGTCAGGCAACCCTGACCTATATAAGAAATCCAGATATGATGTAAGGAGGTCCATCAAAGATGCCAAAAGACAGTACCAGACCAAGCTAGAGTCCCAGGCTCGCCACACGGATCCCCATCGACAATGGCAAGGTCTGCAAGACATAATAGGCTACAAGATGAAGGCATGTGAAATCACCAGCACCAACGCACCCCACCCTGATGCGCTCAATACATTCCATGCCTGTTTTAAGCAAGAGGTTAGCGAGAGTACCCCCCACCCCCTTACCCTGGAAGCCCCAGATGAACCTGTATTTGAGGTCACCATTGCAGATGTCAGAACAGCCTTATCAAAAGTCAACCCATGGAAAGTGACTGGCCCGGATGGGGTACCCGGACGAACACTCAGATCCTGCGTGGACCAGCTGGAGGGGGTATTCGCAGACATCTTCAGTCTCTCTTTACAACAATCTGAGGTCCCATTCTGCTTCAAGAAGATGACCATCATCCCAATACCAAAGAAAAGCCTCAATGACTATTGTCCAGTGGCTCTGAGATCCATCATTATGGATCAAAAGGTTAGTCATGGCACAAATCAATTCCAGCCTCCCAGATTGCCTGGATCCACTACAGTTCATCTACCACCGCAACTGGTCTACAGCAGAAACCATCTCCTTGGCCATGCACTCGATCCTGGAACACCTAGATAACAAAGTCACCTATGTCAGACTCCTATTTATTGACTATAGCTCAGTCTTCAATACCATTATTCCTATGAAACTTATCTCCAAACTCTGTGGCCTGGGGCTCAGCTCCTCGCTCGGCAACTGGATCCTGAACTTCCTAACCCACAGACCGCAATCAGTAAGGATAGGCAACAACATCTCCTCCACGATCATCCTCAACACTGGTGCCCCAAAAGGCTATGTCCTCAGCTCCTTACTATACTTCTTATATACCTATGGCTATGAGAGGCAACATGGTTTTGTGAAGGGGAGGTCGTGTCTCATTAACTTGACCGAGTTTTTCGAGGAAGTGATAAAGATGATTGATGAGGGTACGGCAGTGGATGTTGTCTATATGGACTTCAGTAAGGTCTTTGACAAGGTCCCTCATGGCAGACTGGTACAAAAGGTAAAGTTGCACAGGATCAGAGGTGAGCTGGCAAGATGGATGCGGAACTGGCTCGGTCATAGAAGACAGAGGATAGCAGTGGAAAAGTGCATTTCTGAATAGAGGGCTGTGACAAGTGGCATTCCTCAGGGATCAGTGCTGGGACCTTTGCTGTTTGTAATATATATAAATGATTTGGAGGAAAATATAACTGGTTTGATTAGTAAGTTTGCGGACAACACAAAGGTTGGTGGAATTGCAGATAGCGTTAAGGACCATCAGAGAACAGCAGGATATAGATCGTTTGGAGACTTGTGTGGAGAGATGGCAGATGGAGTTTAATCCGCACAAATGTGAGGTAATGCTTTTTGGAAGGTCTGATAAAAATGGGAAATATATAGTAAATGGCAGAACCCTTAAGAGTATTGATAGGTAGAGGGATCTGGGTGCACAGGTACACAGATTACTGAAAGTGGCAACACAGGTGGAGAAGGTAGTCAAGAAGGCATACGGCATGCTTGCCTTCAAACGATGGAGGTTGAGGGGCGACCTGATAGAAGTCAACAAGATTATGAGGGGCATGGACAGAGTGGATAGTCAGAAGCTTTTTCCTAGGGTGGAATAGTCAATTACTAGGGGATATAGTTTTAAGGGGCAAGGTTTAAAGGAGATGTAGAAGGCAAGTTTTTTTACACAGAAGGTTGTGGGTGCCTGGAACTCACTGCCGAGGGTGGTGGTGGAAACAGATATGATAGGAGCGTCTTGACAAATACATGAATAGTATGAGAAAAGAGGGATATGGTCCCAGAAGGGTAGGGGGGTTTAGTTCAGTCGGGCAGCATGGTCAGCGCAGTCTTGGAGGGCCGAAGGGCCTGTTCCTGTGCTGTAATTTTGTTCTTGGTCCTTTGACTGTGTGGCCAAATTCCCCTTCAACTCGATTTTCAAGTTTGCTGATGAGACCACCATAGTCGGTCCGGACCTACTCGCTTTCACTTTCTTCCATTTGGAAAAAGATTCAAAAGTCTGAGGTCACGACTCAAGAACAGCTTCTTCCCTACTACCATCGGACTTTTGAATGGACCTACCTCGTATGAAATTGATCTTTCTCTACACCCTAGCTAGGACTGTAACACTACATTCTGCGCTCTCTTCTTTCCTTTTCTATGAATAGTATGCTTTGTCTGTATAGTGCACAAGAAACAATACTTTTCACTGTGTACTAATACATGTGAAAATAATAAATCAAATCAAGTTGAGTAGCAGAGATGGCGAGTGCAACCATATAAGCAGCTGCCATGCCATGTTGACATTGGTACTAGGGGACTGCAACTTAAGATGAGTGAGGTACAAAGAACAAAGAAAATTACAGCACAGGAACAGGCCCTTCGGCCCTCCAAGCCTGCACCGACCATGCTGCCCGGCTTAACTAAAACCCCCTACCCTTCCGGGCACCATATCCCTCCAGTCCCATCCTGTTCATGTACTTGTCAAGACGTCCCTTAAAAGTCACTACTATATCCGCTTCCACTACCTCTCCCGGCAACAAGCTCCAGGCACCCACCACCCTCTGTGTAAAAAATCTGCCTCGTACATCTCCTTTAAACCTTGCCCCTCGCACCTTAAACCTGTGCCCCCTAGTAATTGACTCTTCCAAAAAGTTGGCAATTACCTGTCAAGCAGTTGAAGCACTCTGGGAAAAGAAGTATTTTGAACAGAAGCCTCTCAATGGTCATGATTAGAACTCTACAGTTTCTCCTACCATGTCAAGTTTCCCTATAGAAGATTATGGGAGGTTTACGCTGTTCAGAAAAAAATAATTTGTGGTTTAAAAAAAGCTATTTAATTTTTCTAATTTCAACTTTTTAATAATCTTAATTGATTTCCCACCAGACCCACAGGGCTTCCCCGCTAGATTCAGATAATCTCTGAGATTTTCCCACCTGGCATGTACTGGAACCTACCTTCACCTGGCTGGATAAATTCTGCCCTTTGGAGTACAAAAGCAAGAATGTTGTGTTAAACTTTTATCAAGCACTGATTCGGACTCACTGGAATATTGTGGCCAATTTTGGGCACCACTCTTCAGGAAAGAAGTCAAAGTTTTTGAAAGGGTTCAGAGGACATTTACCAGAAAGATGAAGGACAGTTAGATTGGAGAATCTGGGGTGGTTGTCCTGCTTAGAACAGAAGGTTAAGGTGTTCAAAATCATGAACTGTTCTAACAAGGTAAGCAGGAGAAATTGTTTCTGTGAGCAGGAGGGCCAATAACCAGCAGAGACAGATTTGTGGTAATTGACAAAAGAACCAAAGAGGGCTTGGATTTTTTTTAACACAGAGAGTTATTATGAATATGGATGAATTAGATAACTCTTTCAAAGAGCTGGCACTGATATGATGAGATGTCTGTGTCGATATGCGCGATCTTCTTGGAGATCCTCTCCACTTGGAGCCGGCAGTTTGCGGTGTCGATGGTAGTCATGTGGAGATGCATCTCCACATCACTGATCTAATGAGGCAGTTGGCCTCCTTTGCTGCATCATCCTGTTAAAGTAAAGTACATGCTTAAGTTTCAAAATACTGATAAATAAATGTGACCATATCAGTGCCGATTTTGAAGGTTAAGACTTAAGTTGTAGGTAAGATCCTATGAGGTTAATGAAACAGTTAATAGATCATAGCCCAGACCTACCTCCTTTACCAAAATCCTATCCAAATACACCAGAATCGAATGTCGCTTTCCAAAAGACTCTCAGCTGAGGCGAGTTAAATTGCACAGTTAAATTCAAAGCTGGGCCCTATTTGGTCTGAATAGTTAATTATCTTTTGCACCGAATGAAAGGAATAAAAGCAGTTTTTAAAAATATTTTCAGTTAACTACCAGTCTAGATTGCCTCTATCAACCCAATGACTGAAGGGCTATAGGAAGGCTTTTTAACTTTATCATCCTGTGGCGATTTGGAAAAATTTGAAGAGTGATTTCAGATTATTAAGCCCTTTTCCAATGTTTCATGGTGACTTAATAACAGGAAACAAAATGGAGTAATGTACCATTATTATATTTATTAATTAAGTCAATTACATTTGCAGACATGGCATCAACCAGCTGGCACGTACTGCATTAACAGACACCCTTTAAAACAGAAAAGCCTTAATGACAGGATGTGTCGGTACATTATTTGTCTGCAAAATGTCATTGAACCAAATTTTAATCAGCAATTTTTTTGTATTTGTTTCTCTTGTCATTAACAAGAAGAAGAACTGGCATTTACATAGTGCCTTTAACACAAAATGTCCCACGGTGCTTCGCAAGACCATAAAAACCTGACATTGAATTAGAGATTCGATCAGCCTAAAGAGATCAGACGGATGACCAAATTTTTGATGAAAGTGTTTGTTTTAAGGAGCAACTTAAAGGGTTAAAGCAATTTTGAGGAGGAGACTCCAGGGATTAAGGTCTAAATGGCAAGGCATGGCTGCTGATGGTGTTACAAAGGAAATGGGAGAGTCAGATGAAACCTGAGTTTATATCATGTATACAGACTACATTCTAATTTCTCTGCAAAGGTTTAAGTCAGCGCCAAATGTAGCATCATTAGTGTTTTATGTTTCTGGGTTACTAAAATTCTTTAATAGTAGATGTTGTTTTATGTCTTCAGGCTGAGGAACTAAGTGGGAGGAATGATGGAACTATACTAAGTCATGGTAGTTAATTTTGGAGGCTTCACAAATGTCATTACAACTACGTAAATTTGATTCAGCTCCTTTTAGTTAAGTGGCTTAGTTACTTCTTCAAGCTAATCCATTTGGCAATATCAGCAACACTATATTGAGAGAGAAACATTCCAAATACAATGATGGACATCAGCCTTTTTGTGCTCTATGCCACACTGCCAAAGACTGCAGGACTCACCAAACATTACCAACATAACGAGTTCCTGTATTTTATGAAAACTAAGCACTTACCTACTGAAAATCAAAATGATTGGGCTTGGATTTTCATTCCCGGGTTGGGTGCGTAAAGTCAGGACATCACTCGGCTTTGCGAACCAGGTGGTCCAGATGGTCGGATTTTCGTTCCAGGGCTGGATTTTAAGTTGGGCGTGCTGCCTCTGGAACAATTGTGGAGGCTGGCAGATGCACAGTTAGGCAAGATGAAGGCTTGCCTCTGTGCATCAGCGTACTGTTGAAGTTGTTAATAAAATGAATAAAACAAAAAATCCTACCAGCCCTCACCACTCACAGAACCTTCCTTCCCTCGTTCAACCTATGCTATCTCATGTCCCTCACCCACTCAATGAACCTTCATACACCCATGTGACCTTATGCCCCTCTAGCCATTTCCATGGCCCTTTATAGCTCTTGTGTCAACATATGCCAAGCCATGTCCTCCATCGACCAACCTTTGCCCTTACCCCCTCCATGCCAACTCACCATGGATCCTCCATGGGAAAATCTCAGGAGTTATGCTGACATTAAATAACGTGCCTTATGATGATGTCTCTATTTAAGAAAAAAACTTTCAATAGAACATAGAAAAAATACAGCACAAACAGGCCAATCAGCCCACAAGTTGCGCCGGTCATGTCCCTACCTACCTAGGCTTATATATATAGGCTTACCTATAACCCTCAATCCTATTAAGTCCCATGTACTCATCCAGAAGTCTCTTAAAAGACCCTATTGAGTTTGCCTCCACCACCACTGACGGCAGCCAATTCCACTCACCCACCACCCTCTGAGTGAAAAACTTACCCCTGACATCTCCTTTGTACCTACTCCCCAGCACCTTAAACCTGTGTCCTCTCATAGCAGCCATTTCAACCCTGGGAAAAAGCCTCCGAGTATCCACCCGATCTATACCTCTCAACATCTAGCACACCTCTATCAGGTCACCTCTCATCCTTCGTCTCTCCAAGGAGAAAAGACCGAGCTCCCTCAGCCTATCCTCATAGGGCATGCCAACCAATCCAGGCAACATCCTTGTAAATCTCCTCTGCACCCTTTCAATCATTTCCACATCCCTCCTGTAATGAGGCGACCAGAACTGAGCACAGTACTCCAAGTGGGGCCTGACGAGGGTCTTATAAAACTGCATCATTATCTCCCGACTCCTAAACTCAATCCCTCGATTGATGAAGGCCAGCACACCATACGCCTTCTTAACTACCTCCTCTACCTGCGAGGCCGATTTAAGAGTCCTATAGACCCGGACCCCAAGGTCCTTCTGATCCTCTACACTGCTAAGAGTTTTACCCTTGATATTATACTCCTTCATCCAATTTGACCTGCCAAAATGGACCACTACACATTTATCCGGGTTGAAGTCCATCTGCCACTTCTCCGCCCATTCTTGCATCCTATCTCTGTCACGCTGCAGCTTCTGACATCCCTCCAACCTATCCACAACACCACCAACCTTCGTGTCGTCAGCAAACTTACCAACCCATCCCTCCACTTCCTCATCCAGGTCATTTATGGAAATGACAAACATCAAGGGTCCCAGAACAGATCCCTGGGGCACTCCACTGGTGACCGACGACCATTCAGAAAAAGACCCGTCTACAACCACTCTCTGCCTTCTGCAGGCAAGCCAGTTCTGAATCCACAAGGCAACAGCCCCTTGGATCCCATGCCCTCTCACTTTCTCGAGAAGTCTTGCATGGGGGACCTTATCGAACTCCTTCGTCAATGTGTTTAGTCACATTTTCAAAGAACTCCACCAGGCTCGTAAGGCACGATTTGCCTTTGACAAAGCCATGCTGACTACGTTTGAGCATATTAAACTTCTCTAAATGTTCATAAATCCTGTCCCTCAGGATCTTCTTCATCAACTTACCAACCACTGAGGTTCGACTCACCGGTTGGTAATTTCCTGGGCTATCCCTATTCCCTTTCTTGAATATAGGAACCACATCCGCAATCCTCCAATCCTCCGGAACCTCTCCCGTCTCCATTGATGGCGCAAAGATCATCACCAGAGGCTCTGCAATCTCTTCCCTCGCCTCCCATCCGGTCCCGGCGACTTATCTATCTTGATGCTATTCAAAATTTCCAACACATCCTTTTTCTTAATGTCTACATACTCAATCTTTTCAGTCCACCTCAATCCTGTAGTATAACCATTGAGGTCTTTTTCCACCGTGAATACCGAGGTAAAATATTCATTCAGCACCTCTGCTATTCTGGTTCTGTACAGACTTTCTCACCTTCACCTTTTATAGGTCCTATTCCTTCACATCTCATCCTTTTACTCTTCACATATTTATAGAATGCCTTAGGGTTCTCCTTAATCTTACCTGCCAAGGCCTTCTCGTGGCCCCTTCTGGCTCTCCTAATTTCTTCGTTAAGTCCCTTCCTACAAGCCGTATATTCATCTAGATCCCTATCATCGCCTAGCTCTCTGAACCTTTTGTACGCTTTCCTTTTCTTTCTCACTAGGTTCAGCGCAGCTTTCATGCAGCACGGTTCCCGTAGCCTACCTCCCTGTCCCATCGGAACATTGTCATGCAGAACTCCAGACAAACATTCCTTGAAAATCTGCCACCTTACTTCAGTACTTTTCCTCGAGAATGCCTCCTTCCAATTTACGCCTCTAATCTCCTGCCTGATGGCTTCATATTTCCCCTTACTCCAGATAAACACTTTCCTAGCTTGCCTGATCCTACCTTTTTCCAATGCTAGCGTAAAGGAGAAAGAGTTATGATCACTATCCCCAAGATGCTCCCCCACTGAGAGATCCGACACCTGCCCAGGCTCATTAGCCAGTACCAGATCGAGTACAGCCTCTCCTCTTGTAGGCTTATCCACATGCTGTGTCAGGAAGCCCTCCTGCACACACCTAACAAACTCCTCCCCAGCCAAACCCCTTACCCCAGGGATATTCCAATTGATGTTTGGGAAATTAAAGTCTCCCATCACGACAACCCTGTTACTCCTACATCTCTCCAGGATCTGTTTCCCTATCTGCTCCTCAACATCCCTGTTACTATTGGGCGGCCTGATGAAAACACCCAGCAAAGTTATCGACCCCTTCCAGCTCCGAACTTCCACCCACAGAGACTCCGTAGACAATCCCTCCACGGCTTCCACCTTCTCTACAGCTGTGACACTATCCCTGATCAGCAGTGCCACTCCCCCCCCCCCCCCCCCCCCCCCCCCCCCCTCTTTTGCCTCCCTCTCTGTCCTTTCTGAAACATCTGAAACCCGGCACCTGAAGTATCCAGTCCTGTCCCAGTCCCTAAGTCTCCGTAATGACCACCACCACATTGATGAAAAAATTTCAATTTAGTGTTTTTTTAAAACTAATAATACAAACATTTCACTTAAGTACATAATCTGTTATGAAAACAAACATCTCTATTCAATGACCACTTGGAGCTGTTAATCAAACTGCTCTCTGAACAGGTACCATACTGTGATAATGTTAGATTGTAATATTAGTCGTGCAATGTAAGTCTCAGGGCTATCATTACAGGATTATGCCAGTCGAGTGAATAAGCAGACATTGGTTTTTTTTGAAACTCCACCAATTTCTTTTAAATTTAAAACTCAGAGTTAAATCCCTTGATGGGTTTCACAGTTCCAATAAGTCTATGCACTTTTTACACACAATCTTGTATATTTTTGACAATCCCAAAGGATGCCTTACCTCTCCCAAATGGCACCTCACCTCTCCCAGGGGTGTCCCAGGACCATATGCAAATGGCACCTTGCCTCTCCAAAACGTTACCCTGGCTCTCCAAACAAATACAAAAGGTTCAGACCTGCTCTGAACAGTTCTACTCTTCACACTAAAGGGTTTGGACAGTTACCTCACAAAATCATACATGAATGGAAGCAACTGCTAGTTTACATAGACAGTTACCTCCATGAGCCACGGATGTGCAGTTTAGAACCTGCCCCATTATCCCTCTCCCCACCCTGCGCTGTGATTGGTTTTGTGCTATAATTTTACTGGTTATGGTCAAGGATTGATGACAGATGGATTTCAGAAATTATCTGTGAAAATGCAACACTGGAAAAGTCCTACTCTCCAATTTCAATCTTTCAGTGGCTGTCTTTCCTTCCACCCGTGTTGCACATTAACCAAAATACTAGTGCTGATCGCTTGGAACTTTAACTTTATGTAAAATGTAAACCTGTTTTCAATGTGCTGCAGACTTGCTGGCTGTGATCTTTTCATCACATCTATGGAATATTTTGTAACATATTCTTCTGATTAGGGCACATAAGTATTTGATTTTAATGCAAGCTATGAATAATATTGCCACTGGAGCAGAAAGCATCCTTGGATTTCAGCTGCAGCATATTATAAAACCACCCCCAGGTCGAGCAGGCAGCCAGACATTTTAATCAGTCTTCAGTGACTAGATTTCTGTGGGTTGTTGTGCAGAAGGGTATTTGTTTTTCAAGTAGTTTAGTATTGTTTTCAGCCCCACAGTCACTGAAACTCTCTGCAGCTGTGCTGATGAAATTCTTTAATTCTCATCTGAGATTAATGGGTGAAGCAGTTCACTGGTGATGGGGAGATGATGGCAGAGATGTGATGATTTGGCTACTCAAGGCAGTGGTTATAAAGAATTCTTTGACGTCAGCTGGACTGCACTCCCTTCTTGACTGTAGTCAAGTGATTTCAGAAGCAGACACATGAGGTGAATATAGGAATAAAATAATGAGGGTAGGAAATCCATTTCTGCTGTGGTCACACTTCATAAAGTTACTGGAACATTAACAATTTGAACCTGGTGGCAACTGTGCAACAAATTAATTGAAAGACCTCTTAACCATAACAGTTAATTCTGAGGAAACCTAAATTTTGACATTGTCATCCCTGTATAGACAATTAGATGAGGAATGTGTAAACTTTTTGTTCTTCATGGCCCACTTAGATGTTCTCCAGAGTATGTTGTGACCTGTGTATGAAGTTTAAATCCATGTTTCCATTAATCTACTGCTATTGCAAGCCACTGATTCCAGGAGACCAAGTATTCTAATTCGGAACTTAACCATCAATGAGAAAAACTATCATGAAAACTTCAACTAGGTTGTTTCAAATCTCTGGGGACACCAAAGTCGGTGGTGTGGTAGACAGTGAGGAAGGGTGTCGTAGTTTGCAGGAAGACTTAGACAGGTTGCAAAGTTGGGCCGAGAGGTGGCGGATGGAGTTTAATGCGGAGAAGTGTGAGGTAATTCACTTTGGTAGGAATAACAGATGTGTTGAGTATAGGGCTAACGGGAGGACTTTGAATAGTGTGGAGGAGCAGAGGGATCTAGGTGTATGTGTGCATAGATCCCTGAAAGTTGGGAATCAAGTAGATAAGGTTGTTAAGAAGGCATATGGTGTCTTGGCGTTTATTGGTAGGGGGATTGAATTTAGGAGTCGTAGCGTTATGTTGCAACTGTACACAACTCTGGTGCGGCCGCACTTGGAGTACTGTGTGCAGTTCTGGTCCCCACATTACAGGAAGGATGTGGAGGCTTTGGAGAGGGTGCAGAGGAGGTTTACCAGGATGTTGCCTGGTATGGAGGGGAGATCCTATGAGGAGAGGCTGAGGGATTTGGGATTGTTTTCGCTGGAAAGGCGGCGGCTAAGAGGGGATCTTATTGAAACATATAAGATGATTAGAGGTTTAGATAGGGTGGATAGTGATAGCCTTTTTCCTCTGATGGAGAAATCCAGCACGAGGGGGCATGGCTTTAAATTGAGGGGGGGTAGTTATAGAACCGATGTCAGGGGTAGGTTCTTTACCCAGAGGGTGGTGAGGGATTGGAATGCCCTGCCAGCATCAGTAGTAAATGCGCCTAGTTTGGGGGCGTTTAAGAGATCCGTAGATAGGTTCATGGACGAAAAGAAATTGGTTTAGGTTGGAGGGTCACAGTTTTTTTTTTAACTGGTCGGTGCAACATCGTGGGCCGAAGGGCCTGTTCTGCGCTGTAATGTTCTATGTTCTATGTTCTAATAAACAGAACTTCCAAAGCCTTCCCTCTGTGATAATGCTGTGAGTTTCATGGGGAATCTCTAATTGATCTCCCTGTGGAGCTCGTGGAATACAAGTTCCCTTAGTAACAGGCAAGGGCCTGCCCAGATGGAACTTGTCACATGAGCCCTTTATAAAGGCAGACACCGGAAGGGTCTGCAGAACTACTGTCCCGGTTAGGACTTATGCATGTATGTCATGGAGTATTGGCTTTACTTTATGTTTAACAATAAATACTGTTCCTTACCAGTTGGGCTTCCTGAGTTATTACACCTCATAATTTAAGTTATTAATACCTGGAGGCATCTCAGTTGTTTACCCCTACAACTCTTGTCTTTTCTGTCAGAACGCAAGTGGAGAAAATGAGCATAAGTCCAACATAATTTTAACAAATTCCGGAAGAGCATGCTTCCATATATTCCACTCTTCTAGATGATGGGCTGTACATCTGTTTGTTGACAATCAGCTGTGTTAGGAAAAATAAGGAAGACCTTACCAACAAAAGATGGTTTAACAATTAAATGTGTTCATTTTTGGTGCTCGACATTGTTTTAATTCTGTTCAGAATGATGTGATGCACCAATGCAATTAAGGTAACATTAAAACGCTATAGTGGAGAAGTTCCATGTTCAGTAAACTTGTGAACATATTGAAGGAATGCTTCTATTTGAGCAACAAATATAACAGTTATTAGGGGAAGGAGGGGTAGAGGATTGACTAAGTAACATGTTGCTGATCACATCTAATTTCACTCTCCAGAAATGTTTTTGATACTAAAAAAGATCCTGTTAGCTCAAACATTGTACAGTAAATGCAGACATGCTGCTGGCCTTTTCCCATGATCTTATGTGTGAATTATTACTTTATATGACTATGCCAACACTGAGAATCTTGTTATTAACCAGGTGAGTCGTTTACTGATTTTGGGCGGTGCCAATGTGAATTACCGGACAGAGGTGTTGAACAATGCCCCAATATTGTGCGTCCAGGCCCACCTTGGTAACTCAGACATGGTTGCACTCCTGCTAGAGTTTGGAGCGAACGTGGATGCCTGCTCAGAGAGTGGTCTGACTCCTTTAGGCTATGCAGCAGCTTCTGGACACCTCACTGTTATTCATCTACTTTCCAAAAGACGCGCAAAGGTAAATCTTCAAAATTTATCAGTGTTAAATGTTGATTGATTACATAACTAACCTTTTAGTTGCTTCACTCATTTGTTCTGTTATCCAGAAATGTATTTTCTTTGGATGATATTGAAATTTAAATAAAGATTTCCTGAGACCTGCAGCCCTTTCCTTTTGGACTTTAGCCCTCAGTTCTTGGATAGGATTAGGTAAGATATACTACGCAGAAATAGGCCATTCAACCCAACTAGCTGATCCAGTGTTAATGCTCCAATCAAACTCCTCTTCTCCCTGAGGCTTATCTAGCCTCCCCTTAACTGCATAATTTTATTTGCTTCAGGTACTCCCTGGAATAGCAAGTTCCACATTCAAACTTCCTTCTGAATTCACTATTTGAATTTTTGGTGTCTATCTTATATTGATAGGCTCCAGTCTTGCTCTTCCCTACAAGTAATTTTTTCATGTGGACATGTTTTATCTGCGTTAACTCCACCAACACTTTATGTAATTGTAAATGTCTCTATTAGGTCATCCCTTGGCCTTCCCCTTGCAAAAGAGGGGCAACCTGGTCTGTTTATCCTTTCCTGATAGGTCTACACCCCTGCATATCTGGTATACTCTTTCTAAATCTTTTTTAGACCTCGTCCAGTGCCATATTTTCTTTTTAAATATGACAACCAGAATTGTATGCACTATTTCAGATGTGGTGTAGCCAAGATTCAATGCTAGTTTAGCATTACTTATTTATTTTTCAATTCTGTCCCTCTAGAAATAATCCTACTGCATGGTTTAGTTTTTAATGACCTTAAACTGTTTTGCAACTTTTAGTGGTTAATATATTTGTACTCCTAGATTTCTTTCTCCTTTACACCATTTAGATTCTTGATTTGTAAGTAATGTGCAACCTTCTTCTTTTTCTTGTCAAAGTGTAATACCTCCCATTTATAAAATAATTTGCTGATCATATATGCACTCTAAAAGATTGTTAATATTTTCTTGTAATTTTTGTAGCCCTCATTACTAATAATTTCACCACCCCAAATTTGACATTACCTGCAAATTTAGAAATTGAGTTTTTGATACCAAAGTCTAACTCATTGATGTAAATGTGAACAGCAGTGGTCTCAGTACTTATCTTTGTGAAAAACTATTTTGTACCTCCTGTCACTCTGAATAACTCCCCATTACCTTTATGCTCTACTTGAAGTCAATTAGCTGTCCATTCTGCTTCTTGTCTCCTGACCCCGCATTCTCTGACCTTATTAGTTAGTCTATCATGCGGTACGTTATCAAAGGCTTTTTGAAAATCTAGATAAATTACATCTACTACATTACCCTTGTCTCCTTCCAGTTACCTCTTTAAAAAAAAATCAATGAGGTAAATCAAGCCAGATTATTTCCTTTTGAAATCAATGCCGACTATTCATTCTTGTATTTAGTTTCTAGATGTTCTTCTGTCCTTTTCTTTCGTGGAGATTCCATCATCTTTCCTATGACCAATGTTAAACTATTGGTCTGTAGTCCGCTGGGCATATTCCATCTTTCTCCATTCCTCCATGTAGACATAGCATTAGCCATCCACCAATCTTTTGACACTACGCCTTTTCTAAGGAATTACTAAAAATGTATAGTAATGTCTCTTCTCTGAATTATATTAAAACATAGAGATATGACCCTTCTGAGCAGGGGTTTTATTCTCTTTAATTTTAATTTATTTTATATTTCACCTCTTTATTTTAAATTCAGTGAGCTCATCTAATTATCCAATGTCATGTCCACTTGTCCTTTTTTCCAGCAAATACTGGAGGACAGTAATTCTTTAGTATTTCTGACATTTCGCTACTGTTGCCTGTGATTGGGGTAGGGGGGGGTGTGATTCTCTGAAGCCACTACTTCCAGCCGGGAATCCCAATTGGCTGTTGAATTGGGCAAAAGGGCCAAATTGGGATTTTCACTGTCTCGCTTGACAGATCAGGTTCTGAACCTGATGATTATTTATTTAAGTTAATGATTGTATAATTGCTGGATTTGGGGACGAATGTTCCAGCCTGCTGCTATGCTTCCCACCTCCGCTGGCAGTCCCGTGGGTGCCAATTAGTCCTGGTCCTGAGAACTGGGGGCCAAGGAGGGAAGTGCTGCCTCCAACTTTGCCCATGAGTCCTCTGCCACTGCCAAGCTGCAGGGTGGGGAGATCCTCAAGTGACTCGGGGTCTGCGGGGCTCATGCTGGGGAGAAGGGGTTGATCTTGGAGCTCTCCCTTGGGATGGGACTCTCGTGGCTGGACTTCTGGAGTGCGGTTACAAGTGGTGTACCTCAGGGATCTGTTTTGGGGCCACTGCTGTTTGTAATATTTATTAATGATCTGGATGAGGGTATAGTTGGGTGGATTAGCAAATTTGCTGATGACACCAAAGTCGGTGGTGTGGTAGACAGTGAGGAAGGGTGTCGTAGTTTGCAGGAAGACTTGGACAGGTTGCAAAGTTGGGCCGAGAGGTGGCGGATGGAGTTTAATGCGGAGAAGTGTGAGGTAATTCACTTTGGTAGGAATAACAGATGTGTTGAGTATAGGGCTAACGGGAGGACTTTGAATAGTGTGGAGGAGCAGAGGGATCTAGGTGTATGTGTGCATAGATCCCTGAAAGTTGGGAATCAAGTAGATAAGGTTGTTAAGAAGGCATATGGTGTCTTGGCGTTTATTGGTAGGGGGATTGAATTTAGGAGTCGTAGCGTTATGTTGCAACTGTACACAACTCTGGTGCGGCCGCACTTGGAGTACTGTGTGCAGTTCTGGTCCCCACATTACAGGAAGGATGTGGAGGCTTTGGAGAGGGTGCAGAGGAGGTTTACCAGGATGTTGCCTGGTATGGAGGGGAGATCCTATGAGGAGAGGCTGAGGGATTTGGGATTGTTTTTCGCTGGAAAGGCGGCGGCTAAGAGGGGATCTTATTGAAACATATAAGATGATTAGAGGTTTAGATAGGGTGGATAGTGATAGCCTTTTTCCTCTGATGGAGAAATCCAGCACGAGGGGGCATGGCTTTAAATTGAGGGGGGGTAGTTATAGAACCGATGTCAGGGGTAGGTTCTTTACCCAGAGGGTGGTGAGGGATTGGAATGCCCTGCCAGCATCAGTAGTAAATGCGCCTAGTTTGGGGGCGTTTAAGAGATCCGTAGATAGGTTCATGGACGAAAAGAAATTGGTTTAGGTTGGAGGGTCACAGTTTTTTTTTAACTGGTCGGTGCAACATCGTGGGCCGAAGGGCCTGTTCTGCGCTGTAATGTTCTATGTTCTATGTTCTCCTTGTTGCCCTGGAAAACGTGGAAATCACTCTTAGGATGATGATTTTGGGCACCTTTCTGGTAAAATCCTTTATTATTATGTGTTCTGTGAAATCTTTGAAGTGGACTGGTCACATTAAAATCCATGCCCACTGAACACCTGGAAGCCTTCAAAATCACAACAGCATTTGGTCAATTTCAGAAACTCCAGGTGTTAGCTAACCTCTTTGAAGTGCTTTGATTGGCAGGAGCTGTCAGTTTCACTGGGGAGATCACCTTGCTTTCATTTCATAAGCCCCAGCTGCACTGAAACATCTTTAAAGTGCATTGATTGGCAAGAACATTCAATATCACAAGGAGGATCACCTTTAAAGCTTGAATGAGCCTCAGTTCTCTGAGTCTTAAAACTGCTTTAACTGACAGCTCCAGAACAGATCAAAGAGGGGATTATCCAAGGATTGTTTGCTCAAGAAACTGATGTTTCATTCGCTGCTAAAAAACTTTTCTGACTGACAATCCACAGCAGACCAAACAGTTCATCGTTGATACAATCAATTCACTCTCCATTAAGCCTGAAGTACTTCCTCTTTTGAGCTGCTGCATTTTCTAACCACATTTTTTAAAAGCAGGTTTTTTTTTTGATCTGAAGACCTTCCTAGAAGACCATGTGCACAATCTCGAAGGGGGTGGGCGGATGGACGGAAGGGAGGGTGGGGTGGAATACTGACCCGAACGCTTAGTGGTGGGGGGAGGTTGCCCCTCGTCGGGAGGGGTGTTCCTGTCTGCGAGAGGTAGCAATGACTGTGGGAGAGGCCTGGCACAGTACTTTGAGATCAAAGTGTCATATAAAAATGGCGCCCCAATCTCTCTGAAGCCAAGCTTGCCGGCGTGTTTGATGTTGGGGATTTTTGCAACCAAAGAGTTGGTAAACCCCACCTGGTTAGTGCTACCAGTGCCTGCGGAAAACACTCCCGTTTTCCCACTGGCGGCAGCACTTAGATTTTTTCTCGGGAGAACCACGACCATTTCCATTTTCATCAATATGTGGCCCACTTATAAGTTTTATGATTTTCAGTTATTCTTCAGATTGATTTCCTTTTCCTACAGATTGATTTTTAAAATTTCTCCCTTGTCATGTTCTTCCCTGCTGCCCATGTACTTAGCGTATGTCTTCTTCCTTGTTCTCAATTGTTTTCCTTGCATTCCTTATTCATCCATGCTGACCCATTAGTGTTTAGCTTGCTCATGTTTTGTCCAGAGCATATTTTTCCCCAGGCTGTGTCGAACACTGTAATAAAAGGTTCCTATTGCTGTTCTACATCATTGTTTGCTAATATTATTTTCTCAAATTCTGTTCTCATCCCCTTAAAATCAACTTTTCTCCAATCTTTTACACTTGTTTGGGAATACATATGTTCTTTGCAATTATTATCTTAATGCATTTAATGTTATGATTATTAATGCCCAAATGTTCCCCTTATTTTCTTTGCCTTCGCTCATTCCCCATTACTTCATACCTTGTGGATAATGGACTGAGACTGGTGAAATTTACACTTTAAAGGAAATACAAGTACCTAGTTAAATCATTCTAAAGTATTAGTTTAACAACAATGATTTTGAGATTCATGTTTGAGCTGACTAATGAATCATCTTCAAAGGTGGACCACCTGGATAAGAATGGACAGTGTGCTCTGGTCCATGCAGCACTGCGAGGCCACTTGGAAGTGGTTAAGTTCCTGATCCAGGCTGATTGGACACTGGCTGGACAACAGCAAGGGGTGTTTAAGAAGAGCCATGCAGTCCAACAGGCACTTATTGCTGCGGCAAGCATGGGATATACTGAGGTGCGTAATGTACTTCATAGACTTTCAAGTTGTTTTACAATGTAAGATGGTGCAATAAGTAAGAGTTAGAGCTGTGAGCACACTTGAAATTATTATTGGCCACATCGTGCTACTCTTCCCACAGAGGGCTAGACTCTACAGATAAACCTTCTTGTGGACGGTTTACTTGTTTGTGGACCTTTAGAACTAGGTGAGTTGTGAAAACATTCAAAATGTTTCAGTTGTTGAATGTTTTCAGCTTAACATATACAAAGAACAATACAGCACAGGAACAGGCCCTTCGGCCCTCCAAGCCCGCGCCGCTCCCCGGTCCAGGATTGAATCCAGGATCCCCGCCCAATTTTCCAGCCTATCTACATCCTAATATCCTATCCACCGAGCTGTCCCTCACAGCTACGATGCTTTGTTCATCACAACCTATTAACTCACCCCCACCCCCCCATTCCAGACCATGTGATCTCCAGGGAGAGGCGAAAACCCAGAGTGAAAACCCCAGGGCCAATATGGGGGAAAAAAAATCTGGGAAATTCCTCTCCGACCCCCTGTGGCGATCGAAACGAGTCCAGGAGATATGTTGTTCAGAATTAAAACTTTGGCCATTTTTCTGCATCAACTCAGTGGCAGTTATGGCAGTGGAAGATCACATGAGAATAGTTATTGAAGTAGACAAGGAACAATCAAGCATAGAAATTCTGAACTGCAGGAGGGCCAACATCAGTGAGTTGAAAAGGGACCTTGCCCAAGTGGATTGAAATCAAAAATTGGTAGGCAAAACATTAAATAATGGGAAGCCTTTAAAGAGATCATTCAGATACAGAATATAAATATTCCCATGAGGTGGAAAGGAAGAACATCCAAAGATAGAACTTCCTGGATGACAAAAGATACAG
This sequence comes from Mustelus asterias, assembly GCF_964213995.1. Lineage (NCBI taxonomy): Eukaryota > Metazoa > Chordata > Chondrichthyes > Carcharhiniformes > Triakidae > Mustelus > Mustelus asterias. The sequence continues at coordinate 66,677,420 of NC_135811.1, read as the reverse complement.
AGATTAAAATGAGACATAAGGCTTATGACAAGTGTAAGGTTTCTGTTAGGAACCAAGCTGAGCAGAACATAGAGATCTAAAAAATGTGAAAAACAGAGAGAGTATGAGAATAAATTATCAGCTAACAAAAATCAAGATGACTTTTATAAGCATATTAATAATAAGAGTTATCAAAGGTAGTTAGTGTCCAACTGATTGGAGACCCAAAAGTGAGATATCATGTGGAGACAGAGGGCATAGCTGAGGAGCTACTGAATTGATACTTTGCATCTGTCTTCGCTAGAGAATGGGATGATGCTATTGTAGCAGTAAAGAGGGAGGTAGTAGTAATACAGGATTTGAAAGAGCAGGTGCTTAAAACATTTGCCGTCCTCAATGTAGAAAAGCCACCTGTGTTCCAGATGGAATACATCAAAGAACAATACAGCACAGGAACAGGCCCTTCGGCCCTCCAAGCCCGTGCCGCTCCCTGGTCCAAACTAGACCATTCTTTTGTATCCCTCCATTCCCACTCCGTTCATGTGGCCATCTAGATAAGTCTTAAACGTTCCCAGTGTGTCCGCCTCCACCACCTTGCCCGGCAGCGCATTCCAGGCCCCCACCACCCTCTGTGTAAAATACGTCCTTCTGATATCTGTGATAAACCACCCCCCCCCCCCCCCTCCCTCACCTTGAATCTATGACCCCTCGTGAACGTCACCACCGATCTGGGAAAAAGCTTCCCACCGTTCACCCTATCTATGCCTTTCATAATTTTATACACCTCTATTAGGTCACCCCTCATCCTCCGTCTTTCCAGTGAGAACAACCCCAGTTTACCCAATCTCTCCTCATAACTAAGCCCTTCCATACCAGGCAACATCCTGGTAAGCCTCCACGTCCTTCCGGTAGTGTGGCGACCAGAAATGGGCGCAGTATTCCAAACGCGGCCAAACCAACGTTCTATACAACTGCAACATCAGACCCCAACTTTTATACTCTATGCCCCGTCCTATAAAGGCAAGCATGCCATATGCCTTATTCACTACCTTCTCCACCTGTGACGTCACCTTCAAGGATCTGTGGACTTGCACACCCAGGTCCCTCTGCGTATCTACACCCTTTATGGTTCTGCCATTTATCGTATAGCTCCCCCCTACATTATTTCTACCAAAATGCATCACTTGGCATTTATCTGGATTGAACTCCATCTGCCATTTCTTTGCCCAAATTTCCAGCCTATCTATATCCTTCTGTCGCCTCTGACAATGTTCCTCACTATCTGCAAGTCCAGCCATTTTCGTGTCGTCCGCAAACTTACTGATCACCCCAGTTACACCTTCTTCCAGATCGTTTATATAAATCACAAACAGCAGAGGTCGCAATACAGAGCCTGCGGAACACCACTAGTCACAGGCATCCAGCCGGAAAAAGACCCTTCCACTACCACCCTCTGTCTTCTGTGACCAAGCCAGTTCACCACCCATCGAGCCACCTCCCCCTTTATCCCATGAGATCCAACCTTTTGCACCAACCTACCATGAGGGACTTTGTCAAACGCTTTACTAAAGTCGATATAGACGACATCCACGGCCCTTCCCTCGTCAACCATTCTAGTCACTTCTTCAAAAAGCTCCACCAGGTTAGTGAGGCATGACCTCCCTCTCACAAAACCATGCTGACTATCGTTAATGAATTTATTCCTTTCTAAATGCGCATACATCCTATCTCTAAGAATCCTCTCCAACAACTTGCCGACCACGGGCGTCAAGCTCACCGGCCTATAATTTCCCGGGTTATCCTTCCTACCCTTCTTAAATAACGGGACCACATTAGCTATCCTCCGGGACGTTACCTGTGTCCAGTGACGAGACAAAGAATTGCGTCAGAGGCCCAGCGATTTCATCTCTCGTCTCCCTGAGCAACCTGGGATAGATTCCATCAGGCCCTCGGGATTTGTCAGTCTTTATATTCCCTAAAATACCTAACACTTCCTCCCTTGTAATGGAGATTTTCTCTAACAGGTCAACACTCCCCCCCCCCCCCCCCCCCCCGAGCCACTCCCAGTCAACACATCCCTCTCCTTTGTGAATACCGACGCAAAGTATTCATTTAGGATCTCCCCTACTTCTTTGGGCTCCAAGCATAATTCCCCACTTTTGTCCCTGAGAGGTCCAATTTTTTCCCCTGACAACCCTTTTGTTCCTAATGTATGAGGGAAATGCCTTGGGATTCTCCTTAATCCTGTCTGCCAAGGACATTTCGTGACCCCTTTTGGCCCTTCTAATTCCTCGTTTGAGTTCTTTCCTCCTTTCTTTGTATTCCTCCAGAGCTCCCTCCGTTTTTAGCTGCCTGGACCTAACGTACGCCATTCTTTTCTTTTGGACCAATCCCTCAATTTCCCTGGTTATCCACGGTTCTCGAATCCTACCCTCGATGAATGAATGAGGGAAGAATGGAAATTGCAGAGGCTCGAGGCATTATCTTCCAATCTTCCTCATGTGGGAGTGGTGTCAGGCGGCTAGATGGTTTCACATGTTCCACCTCTGTTCAGAAAAAAGGAGAGGGATAAACCTAGAAATTACGTTATGAGCACAAGCCTGCAGATGCTGGAAATATTTAGCCTGTCTGGCAGCATCTGAGGAGAGAGAAAAAAAAATTAACATTTCTGGTTGATGATGCTTTGTCAGAACTTAGTCAGAAACTAGAAGCCAGTCAATCAAACATCGGTGGAAGGGAATCTTTGAAACAGTAATGCTGGACAGCAATAATTTGCACTTGGAGAAGTATGGGCTAATTAATAGAAGTCAACATGGATTTGTCGAAAGCTAGTCATGTTTGACTAACTTGATGGATCCCTTGAACTAATGGAGAAGATGAATAAACGTAATGTAATTCATGGAACTTGAAAAGATGTTTGACAAAATACCACGTAATAGACTTGCTAGCAGGAGTAAAGCCCTTGGAGAAATGCATAGAAAGCACAAAATTGTGGTGAATAGTTATCTTTCAGTCCAGATTGAAATATGCACAGTGATTGAAATATCCAGATTATCCAGAAAGTCCAGATTGAAATATGCACAGTTAATGGCCTCGACCTGCATATACAGGACATAATTTCAAAGTTTACAAAAATATTGTAAACAATGAGGAAGACACAGGAACATTGGTGAAATGGATGGTCAAATAACAGATGACAATGCAGAGAGGTGTGAAGTGATATATTTTTGTAGGTGGAATGAGGAGAGGTGAAATAAACTGAATGGTAAACTTTTAAAGGGGGTGCAGAGACAGAGGTGTGTGTACTGGTAGGTCAGAAACTCCAAAGTATTTTTTGGGACCCACCTGGATCATACGTTTTGCCTCTTGAATTTGGCTAGGGTAAATATGAGGTGTTTCACTTCAGGTATGATTCAAATGACCCACTAGAGAGCTTTTATCAAATAGTTAACATGTATAGTAAGAAAATTAGCAAGAACTTTTATCAATTACAAACAAGAAACAAAAGAACCACTATAATATATAACCCTTAACAAAGATATCTAATGTGTTCCAATCAAACCAAAACCCTTGCCATAGACAAAACCCTTGAAACAGGTTCGTCATAGCAAAGTCTACTGCTCACGTTATAATGGAAATTGAGTCCTTTGGTTGAAGTCTGCAGTTCTCTGGGTTCACTCCGAACAGTTTAAAGACAATGCAGCTTCCCAAAACACCAGGGAGATTCTGGTCCAGCCCCCAACAACAGCAGATTTTCACCCTTCAGGAAAACAAAATCTTGTTTTCAACTAACCAACAGAATTTTCAGAACAACAGGGAGAGGGAAAACACTTCTTTTTAGCTTGCTGTCCCTTCTGAAAGCAAAACTCAAACCTGCAGCTCCAAACTGAAAATGAAAAAAAACTGTCCAAAAACACATGACCGTCCTCTTAACAATGCAGGATCATCAAACTAATCCCAGGGTAACCTCAAAACAAACACATTTAAGTAGCAATAAAAGGACATTTCCAGTCAAGCCGGCAACAGTGACATCACTGAAGCCATGAGCTGCAGAAATCATGTTTTAAAGTAAGCCCTTTCTTAAAGGTGTACTAACGTCACAGTGCACAAATAGAACAAAGAACAAAGAAAATTACAGCACAGGAACAGGCCCTCCAAGCCTGCACCGACCATGCTGCCTGACTTAACTAAAACCCCCTACGCTTCCGGGGACTATACCTCTCTATTCCCATCTCATTCATGTACTTGTCAAGACACCCCTTTAAAGTCACTACCGTATCCGCTTCCACTACCTCCCCGGCAACGAGTTCCAGGCACCCACCACTCTCTGTGTAAAACATCTGCCTCGTACATCTCTTTTAAAACTTGCCCCTTGCACCTTAAACCTGTGCCCCCTAGTAATTGACTCTTCCACCCTGAGAAAAAGCTTTTGACTATCCACTCTGTCCATGCCTCTCATAATCTTGTAGACTTCTATCAGGTCTCCCCTCAACCTCCGTCGCTCCAGTGAGAACAAACCAAGTTTCTCCAACCTCTCCTCATAGCTAATGCCCTCCATACCAGGCAACATCCTGGTAAATCTTTTCTGTACCCTCTCCAAAGCCTCCACATCCTTCTGGTAGTGTGGCGACCAGAATTGAACACTCTATTCCAAGTGCGATCTCACTAAGGCTCTATAAAGCATCAGCATGACTTGCCAATTTTTAAACTCAATACCCCGGCCGATGAAGGCAAGCATGCCGTATGCCTTCTTGACTACCTTCTCCATCTACATTGCCACTTTCAGTGACCTGTACACCCAGATCCCTTTGCCTATTAATACTCCTAAGGGTTCTGCCATTTACTGTATACTTCCTATCTGTATTAGACCTTCCAAAATGCATTACCTCACATTTGTCCGGATTAAACTCCATCTGCCATCTCTCCGCCCAAGTCTCCAACCGATCTATATCCTGCTGTATCCTCTGATGGTCCTCATCGCTATCCGCAAATCCACCAACCTTTGTGTCGTCCGCAAACTTACGAATCAATCCAGTTACATTTTCCTCCAAATCATTTATATATATTACAAACAGCAAAGGTCCCAGCACTGATCCCTGAGGAACACCACTTGTCACAGCCCCTCCATTCTGAAACGTACCCTTCCACTGCTACCCTCTGTCTTCTTTGACCGAGCCAGTTTTGTATCCACCTTGCCAGCCTCACCTCTGATCCCATGCGACTTCACCTTCTGCACCAGTCTGCCATGAGGGATCTTGTCAAAGGCCTTACTGAAGTCCATGTAGACAGCATCCACTGCCCTACCCTCATCAATCATCTATCATCAATCAAATAGTTTAAAGTGGCAGAGCAAGTGGGAATTTTTGCTAATTAATACAACTTTACAGTACAAACACAAGGAAGTTATGCTAAGCCTTTAAGTCACATCTAGAGTGTTGTTTTTAACTCTGGACATCACATTTGAGGAAAGATGTCAGTGCCTCAAAAAGGGTACAGAAACAAGTTACTAGAATGATACCAGGGGTGTGGAACTTCAGTTCTCTGAAGAAGCTGAGGTTGGTTCTTCTTGGTACAGAAACTGGTAAGGAGAGATTGCTAGAGGCATTCAAAATTATGAATAGTTTTGACGCAGTAAATAAGAAAGAACGTTATTCCAATGCAGAGGGCCAGTAACAAAAGGACACAGATTTAATGTTTGTGGCAAAATGACCAGAGGCAACACGAGGAAACTTTGTTTTTACACAGCAAGTTGTTGTCATCTGGAGTGTGCTTTCTGAAAGGGTTAGGGAATCAAATTCAATAATAACTTTCAAAAGAAAATTGGGCTAACCACTTGAATGGAAAATATTTGCAGAACTATGAGGCAGAGGAGGAGAGCAGGACTAATTGGAAAGCTCTACCAAAAACGCAGGCAAGGAGGGCTAAATAATCTCCTTCTGTACAGTATCATTCTGTGATTCCTTGGAGAAGTGGAGCAAATGACCTTTTTACTGATCTCATTCTTGTCACAGTATTTTGTACTTTATTTCAGATTGTGTCGTACCTCCTGGATCTACCGGAAAAGGATGAAGAAGAAGTGGAACGAGCTCAGATTAACAGTTTTGACACACTTTGGGGAGAAACAGGTAAATACAGGCACAAAGAATTGAGTAACTTGCAACATGTTTATATGCTGGTCCTGGGATTGATTTGGTGATGGTACTTTATGTAGTAAACCTACAGCAATATTGAAACTTGTAGATATTTTACAGATGCATGAATGATAATGACAAATTTACAACTGCCTGAACTATAGCATTATTGTTAGTAAATACCAGAGCTAAAATCTGTATCAGCACTTCTATGAGATGCAGTGGGTCTTACCTGCACTCGAGTGCTATTGTGTTTCTATAGTGAATACACAAATCTGTATGCAACATAGGATGAAACATTTGTGCTTTGAACGCTACATGCAACAATTGGCGTTTCAGTTCACTTCCCTAAGTATTCTCAACATTGGACTTATTGATTCTGAGAATAAGTTTTAATTTGATGAAAGGTGACTTTTGTTGTAAATCTTTCACCCTTTGATCAAATGCACTTAAAGTCAGTACAGATCTACACTCAATAGTTCACGTATGCAAATCACTCAAATCATGCTATCTGCAATTTTACCCCATTGTGTCAAACTTTTTTATTACTGGCTAACTTGATGCAACTGATCAAATTGAGGAAATATATCTTCGCTAGCCAATTTACAGCATGTACTCAGATTACAGTGCTTGCGGTCCTGAGGGAACATCACATTTCTTTAGAAAAGATAACTTTAATTTGTGAAAGACTTAGTGATGTTACCCAAACTATTTACACAGCAACAATATTAAACTATATAAACACATTACACAGTAAGCATTCAAATCATTCCTATAGCTCAGAATGTTGTTTGGAATTTAAAACTTGCATATCTATCTCTTTATTGCCAGTTGAAAATACAGAAAGTTCTTTTGGCATTCCTGAAAATCACTACTTTAAGTGAAACTCTTTACATGAAGCATTGTCTTTAACATTAATTCCTGTGGAAAACTGAGTTAGGTTCCTGAGGATGTTTTTTTTCCCGGAGAGTCACTATAAGAATTGAAACACTGTACCGTACTGTCTGAAATACTGGACAGCACAATAAGTGACTTCAAAATTACAGAGGCCTCTTTAAAATAAGTTTACATGAGGTTCCTCAAACACAGGTACTGTACAGGTATATACTGCACAAATAGCAAAGAAAATTGGAAAAGTTTACAGTACAGTATCTGTACATTACACAGTACAGCAGAGAATTTGCTTTCAAAGAAAATCCACAGACTTTAAGAACAAAGAACAAAGAAAATGATAGCACAGGAACAGGCCCTTTCGCCTTCCAAGCCTGCACCGACCATGCTGCCCGACTAAACTAAAACCCCCTACCTTTCCAGGGACCATATCCCTCTATTCCCATCTTATTTGTCCAGGCGCCCCTTAAAACTCACTATCGTATCTGCTTCCACCACGCCCCCCTGGCAGTGAGTTCCAGGCACCCACCACCCTAAGTTCCTCAACTAGTACAGGGTACAGTTAAAATTGAAGTTTAGTTGAGTATCTAGGGGCTACCTGAAAATGTAGTACAAAAAGATGTTCCTTGAATATACAGTAAGGACAGAGTGGCACCAACATAACACAAGCCGGCACGGTAGCACAGTGGTCAGCACTGCTGCTTCACAGCTCCAGGGACCTGGGTTCGAATCCCGGCTCAGGTCACTGTCTGTGTGGAGTTTGCACATTCTCCCTGTGTCTGCGTGGGTTTCCTCCGGGTGCTCCGGTTTCTTCCCACAGTCCAAAGATGTGCAGGCTAGGTTGATTGGCCATTCTAAATTGCCCTTAGTGTCCCGGATGCATAGGTTAGAGGGATTAGTGGGTAAATATGTGGGGATATGGCCTGGGTGGGATTGTGGTTGGTGCAGACTTGATGGGCTGAATGGCCTCTTTCTGCACTGTAGGATTCTATGATTTCTAAGCCAGACTCTAGTCACAGAATTACTGGGCCTGGTTGCATGATGATGTCATCACATTGGGGACCTGATGATGCCATTAAATGCTTCCACCTATTAAAACGGGGAACACTGCACTTTAAATGGAACCCAGATAGGGAAAATAAAACCCTTCAAAATGGAACTACTTTAAACTACATGGGCGGCACGGTAGCACAGTGGTTAGCACTGCTGCTTCACAGCTCCAGGGTCCCGGGTTCGATTCCTGGCTCGGGTCACTGTCTGTGTGGAGTTTGCACATTCTCCTCGTGTCTGCGTGGGTTTCCTCCGGGTGCTCCGGTTTCCTCCCACAGTCCAAAGATGTGTGGGTTAGGTTGATTGGCCAGGTTAAAAATTGTCCCTGAGATGTGTAGTTAGAGGGATTAGCGGGTAAATATGTGGGGGTAGGGCTTGGGTGGCATTGTGGTCGGTGCAGACTCGATGGGCCGAATGGCCTCCTTCTGCACTGTAGGGTTTCTATGTTTCTAAAAGGGGAGACTTAAAATGGGGATTTACAATATTGAATTGAATTCTGAGTCCCATCTTGATTTTAATTCAAAAAGGAGCCATTCCAAAATTTCAACTGAATGTCTTGTCACAGACAGGGTATTCTTTTTACAATGTTTATTAATTGCAAAAGTGAAGTGAGTGTTTTTTTAAATTCACAGAATGTGGATATCTCTGACAAGGTCCAATTTAATTGCATCTGGAACTCTTGCAGTTCATATGGTGTAGGTGAATTCTCAGTGCTGCTAGAGAGGGAATTGTGAATTTTAACAGTGCCAATGAAGGAACAGCAATGTAGCTTCAAGTGAGGATGGTTTTTGACTTGGAATTGGTGGTGTTTGCATGTACCTGCTGCCTTTGTTCTGGGTAGCAGTGTTCGTGGGTTTGGAAGACACTCGTAAGGGAATCTTTGTGAGTGCTGTAATGCATCATGTACCCACTGCAGGCATGAAGCGCCAAAGGTGGAGTGAGTGAATGCTTAACATATTGTCTGAGGTACTGATCAAGCAGATTGCTTTGTTCTGGATGGTGTCAGACTTGAATGTTGCTGGAGCTGCTCTCATCCAGGCAAATGGAAAGTATTCTGTTGCATTACTGCCATGTGCCTTGTAGATGGGAGACAGGTTTTGGGAATCAGTAAGTGTAGAAATGATCAAATGATCTGCTTGTGTAACCGCATATCTATTTGGCTGATCCAGTTAAGTATTGGGAGATGGTCATTTCCTGGAATATGAACACTACTTGCAACTTATCAGCCCAACTCTGAATGTTGTATTTACCTTGCTATGTGTACTTCTGTTTTGTAACTCCACTTCATCAAAGGTACGCCTGGTGCTAAACCTGGCATGCCCTCCTATACACTTCATTGAAATTGACTACCTGGCTTTCAGGTATTGCTAAAGTGAGGACAGGCTAGGCCATGCGGCTACAGATTGTAGTGATATGCAATTCTGTTCCTGTTCATGCCCCACTCAGCATGTGGGAGGGTTTCCTCAGTATGAAGGTGGGGATTTTGTCTTCACAAGAACTGTGCTGTGGTCACATCAATACTGTCATGGACAGATGTCCAAAGATGTGCGGGTTAGGTTGATTGGCCAGGTTAAAAAATTGCCCCTTAGAGTCCTGGGATGTGTAGATTAGAGGGATTAGCGGGTAAAATATGTGGGGGTAGGGCCTGGGTGGGATTGTGGTCGGTGCAGACTCGATGGGCCGAATGGCCTCCTTCTGCACTGTAGGGTTTCTATTTTTTCTATTTTTCTATAGATACATCCGTGACAGCTAGATTGATGAAAGCAAGTAGGTTTCTTTCTTATGTTGGTTCTCTCATCACCTGCTACAGGCCCAGTCTGAAGATATGTCCTTCAGGACACAACCAATTCAGTCAATAGTGAATCACCAAACCACTCTTGGTGATAGACATTGAAGTCCCCCACTAAAACTACATTATATACCTGTGTTGCCTTCAGTACTTCTTCCAAGTGGTGTTCACTGTCGAGTAGAACAGATTCATCAGCTGAGGGAAGCAGTGGGTGGTAATCAACAAATGTTTTCCTTCCCCATATTTTACTTGATGCAATGAGACTTCATGGGGTCTAGAGTCAATGTTGAGTACTCCTAGGCCCACTCTCCCCCGAATGCATACTGGTGTGCCTCCCCCAGTGATACCTGTCAAATGTTTTTGCTATGTGTGTCTGTCTATTTCAATGCGTGGCTCCTTTTTTTGACATGGCTGACCATGTGCGGCATCTTTAAAGGGACAGCTTTTGAGTGGCCTGTGTGGTTACTAGTGTGACAAGCCATCCTTGGGGATGGTGATGGAGAAGTCTGGGATATTGGCTGAAATGTGTGATTCTGTGAGTATGACTATGTCATGCTGTTACTTGACTAGTCTGTGGGATAGCTCTACCAATTTTGACACAAGTTTCCCAATGGTAGTGAAGAGGACGGGTTGGAACTGTCTTTATCTTGTCCAGCTCTGATGCCTAGGTAAATGCCGAGTAGGACACCTGTTTATATTTTTATAATAATTCGGTGTGATGGTTTGGCACAGCATGGTTTTGTGAAGGGGTGGTCATGTCTCACTAACTTGATCGGGTTTTTCGAGGAAGTGACGAAGATGATTGATGAGGGTAGGGCAGTGGATGTTGTCTACATGGACTTCTGTAAGGCCTTTGACAAGGTTCCTCATGGCAGACTGGTACAGAAGGTGTAGTCGCATGGGATCAGAGGTGAGCTGGCAAAATGGATACAGAACTGGCTCAGTCATAGAAGACAGAGGGTAGCAGTGGAAGGGTGCGTTTCTGAATGGAGGTCTGTGACTAGCAGTGTTCCTCAGGGATCAGTACTGAGACCTTTGTTGTTTGTAATATGTATAAAAGATTTGGAAGAAAATGTGACTGGTTTGATTAGTAAGTTTGCGGACGACACAAAGGTTGGTGGGTTTGCAGATAATGATGAGAACCGTCAGAGGATACAGCAGGCGATAGATCGGTTGGAGACTTGGGCGGAGAGATGGCAGGTGGAGTTCAATCCGGACAAATGTGAAGTAATGCATTTTGGGAGGTCTAATAAAGATAGGAAATATATGTTAAATGGCAGAACCCTTAAGAGTATTGATAGGCAGAGGGATCTGTGTGTTCAGGTACACAGGTCACTGAAAGTGGCAACATATATGGAGAAGGTAGTCAAGAAGGCATACGGCATGCTTGCCTTCATCGATGGGGCATTGAGTTTAAAAATTGGCAAGTCATGTTGCAGCTTTATAGAAACTTAGTTAGGCCGCACTTGGAATATAGTGTTCAATTCTGGTTGCCACACTACCAGAAGGATGTGGAGGCTTTGGAGAGGGTACAGAAAAGATTTGCCAGGATGTTGCCTGGTATGGAGGGCTATGAAGAGAGGTTGGAGAAACTTGGTTTGTTCTCACTGGAACGACGGAGGTTGAGGGCCACCTGATAGAAGTCTACAAGACTATGAGGGGCATGGACAGAGTGGATAGTCAGGGTGGAAGAGTCAATTACTAGGGGGCACAGGTTTAAGGTGCGATGGGCAAGGTTTAAAGGAGATGTGCGAGGCAGGTTTTTTGCGCAGAGAGTGGTGGGTGCCTGGAACTCGCTGCTGGGGGAGTTAGTGGAAGCAGATACGATAGTGACTTTTAAGGGGAGTCTTGACAAATATATGAATAGGATGTGAATAGAGGGATGTGGTCCCCGGAAGGTGGGTTTTTTAGTTATGTCAGGCAGCATGGTCGGTGCAGGCTTGGAGGGCCGAAAGGCCTGTTCCTGTGCTGTAATTTTCTTTGTTCTTTGTAACTGAATGTGTTGCTCATTTTGAGGGCAGTTAAGAGTCAACAACATTGCTGTGGTTCTGGAGTTATATATGGGTCAGACTATACATGTGACCTTGAAGGCTGGCAAGTAAAGAAACTCTGAATCTAAAAGAGAGATTTGATCAAAACATTTTTGAGACCAATTGTTCTACTCTGTTCATCTTTTGTGCATTCATCATGCAACGTTAGGCGTAAAATGAAGGACAGTTACATAGACCCAAGCATTCGTGCACTTCATCAGTAATCAATGGGTAGCAGTCCTAAATAGCAATAAAGCATGTTAATCTGAATTAATTTAACCAAGAGGAATGGAAAAATAAGCCACAACAGGTTTCAAATGACCAGATGCAACAATAAAAAATGATAAAAGCTTTCAGAGATGGATGAATAAGCAGACTGATGTTATTTGAAAGCTGCAGAATTGCAACTGAGCAAAGCCAAGCAATAATTTCCCCCAAGTAATTTGACTATTGTATGAAGTAACCCAATGTTGGAAGTATTCCTGCAAGTGACCCATAAGAAAGCGGAGCTTGTGCGCGTTTGCTGTTAGTGTGTCCAGAGTTCTGCATACCTCTGACTGTCAGAATGATTTATGGAGTTGGAAAAGAGAAGATACGAATAGAAAGCTGTTTCATATCATACAGACCTCATCATCAGAACAACAAACTATTTGAATATATTTTAAACTGGATGTTTCAAATCTAAAAATTGGTTCCAGGCCACCACTCTGTACTTACACTTGGGTCCCTTCTGTTCTGTGGTTTCAGCACTAGTGGCAGGCTGCTCTTTTCTGTATAATCAGTTGTTTTATATAACAGGCTTCGTGTTAGTTCATTGCAGAAGCTTCATGCATCTTTTTGTGCCTGGATAGACTAAATTAGTAAGTTGGATTTATTTTCACCAAATTTTAAATTCTATAACTTCCTTCTACCTTATGTCACCAACCCTTCGCACCTCTAACTTGAGTGTTCTCATTGTCTTCACACTACCACTCTACCCTACCCAGTTCTCTCTATCTTGTCATCTGTCTCACTACAGATGACAACTCTCAAAAAAAAAGCTTCTTTGATCATACTTTTGATTCCTTACATTTTGTATTTAAAAAAAGCATCAAAACACATTGAGGGTGGCAGAGTGGCACAGTGGTTAGCACTTCTGCCTCACAGTGCCAGGGACCCAGGTTCAATTCTGGCCTTGGGTCACTGTCTGTGTGGAGTTTGCACATTCTCCCCATGCCTGCACGGGTCTCCTCCGGGTCCTCTGGTTTCCGCCCACAGTCCAAAGATGTGCAGGTAACATAGTTTGGCCATGCTAAACTACCCCTTAGTGTCCAAAGATGTGCAAGTTAAGTAGATTGGCCATGGCAAATTTCCCCTTAGTGTCCAAAGATGTGGAGGTTAGGTGGATTGCCCATGCTAAGTTGCTCCTTAGTGTCCAAAAATGTGCAGCTTAGGTGGATTGGCCATGCTAAATTGCCCCTTAGTGCCAAAGATGAGTAAGTTAGGTAGACTTGCCATTGTAAATGTTTGGGGTTTTGGGGATAGAGCAGGAGGGGAGAGCCCACATGCAATGCTTTTTTGGAGAGTCAGTTCAGACTCGATGTGCCGAATGGCCTCTTTATCTGCTGTAGGGATTCTATGATCTTGGCTTTTGAGTGCTTGTAATTAGCCTCTTGATGGCTTTTGACTGGTTTTGTAATCAGATGAAAAGGGAATGAGAGGGATTTTTAAGAGTGCTGCATTTTTTGTTTGTTTAGTTTTTTTTCTGTTTCCTGTATACAGGAAAACTGCTTGGGTCAATATGTAGAGGATCCAACAAGGGAGGGAGCTATACTGGACCTAATTCTGGGGAATGAAGCTGGACAGATGGTTAATGTGTTGGTGGGGAGCATTTTGGTGATAGCGACCACAACATGGTTCAATTCAAATTTGTTATGGACAAAGAAATTGACAAGTTGCAGAAAAGGGTTTTGGATTGGGGGAGAGTAGATTTTAGCAAAATCAGGCAGGATCTGGCCATGGTAGACTGGAACAAGTTACTTGTGAGGAAAGCTACAGAAGAGCAGTGGGGGGTGTTCAAAGATGAAATGGGGAGGGTACAAGCCCAGCATGTTCCCTCCAGGGTAATAGGAAGGTGTAACAAACCCAGAGAACCATGGATGACCAGAGACATTCAGGATACAATGAGAAGGCAAAGAGAGGCCTGGAGATCAGCTAATGTGGTTTCACTGTTAAAGAAAAGGTTGCAGAGACAAGCCAGGGAACTACAGACCAGTGAATCTCACGTCTGTGGTTGGGAAACTACTGGAAAAGATGCTGAAGGAGAGAATCTACCTCCATTTGGAGGGGCAAGGTTTGATCAAGGATAGTGAGCATGGTTTTGCCAGAGAGAATCATGCCTAACAAATTTGATTGTATTTTTTGAGCATGTAACCAAGTGTGTGGATGAGGCTAATGTGGTTGATGTAGTTTACATGGATTTCAGCAAAGCCTTTGACAAAGTTCCAATTGAGAGATTTATTAAGAAGGCTAATGCACATGGGATAAAGGGTGATCTGACAAGGTGGATTCATAATTGGCTTGGTGGTAGAAGACAGATGGCTGCTTTAGTGACTGGAGGCCAGTGACCAGTGGATTACATGCTGGGTCCCCTATTGTTCGTCATTATATAAATGACATTGATGATTATGTGGGGGGTAGTAGGATCAGTAAGTTTACCGATGACACAAAGATTGGCTGGGTGGTTAACAGTGAGGTTGAGTGTCTTGGGTTAGATATAAACGAGATGGTCAAATGGGTGGATAAGGGGCAGATGGCATTTAACCCTGAAAAATATGAGGTGATGCACTTTGGAAGGAGTAATTTGACAAGGAAGTATACTATGAAAGGTCTGACACTGGGAAGTTCTGAAGAACAAAGGGACCTCGGCATGTTTGGCCATAGATCTTTGAAAGCAGAAAGGCAGGCAAATAAGGTGGTGAAAAAGGCATATGGCACACTCGCCTTTATCAATCGGGGTATAGATTACAAAAGCAGAGAGATCATAATGGAGTTGTATAGAATTTTGGTGAGGCCACAGCTGGAGTACTGTGTGCAGTTCTGGTCCCCACATTATAGGATGGGCGTGAACGCACTGGAGGGGGTGCAGAGGAGATTCACCAGGATGCTGCCTGGGATGGAACATTTAGGTTATGAAGAGAGGTTGGATTGGCTTGGGCTGTTTTCGTTGGAGCAGAGAAGACTGAGGGGGGACCTGATTGAGATGTCCAAGATTATCAGGTGCATGGACAGAGTGGATAAGTAGCAGCTGATCCCCTTAGTTGAAGGGTCAGTTACGAGGGGGCACAAGTTAAAAGTGAGGGGTGGGAGGTTTAGGGGGGATTTGAGGATAAACTTTTTTACTCAGAGGGTGGTGACGGTCTGGAATGCGCTGCCTGGGAGGGTGGTGGAAGCAGGATGCCTCACATCCTTTAAAAAGTACCTGGATAAGTACTTGGGAAGCCATAACATTTAAGACTATGGGCCAAGTGCTGGCAAGTGGGATTAGCTGGGCAGGTCAGGGCATTTCATGCTTCTTTGCAGAGTCGATGGGCCAAAGGGCCTCTTCTGCACTGATTCTGTGAACAGAAGATGTATAATGTGGATTTGATACACTGTTCATAACTGGAAGAATCGCAACAATTTCTTATCTAAACAAATTTCTGTAGACTGTCAAACATTGATCTTCAGTGCATCTCTGTCACGTCCTCTAATGAATGGCACTATGGTAACACACAAATTATCTGAAAAAGATCTGTCGCCCGTGGTTTTCCCCCAAAACAAATTTAAAGTTATACTGTATTCTCAAAATAACTTGGTGTTTTAGTTTTTATTTTCAATTTAATTTCATTTTCTACAGCTTAGTGAGTCGTATTATTTTAGATGTAATCTTTCATGAGGTACTCATTGAGTGCAGAAACGTTGCTGATTATGTTAAATCAGATTAGTGGTCAATATTGTGTCATAAATACTTTAATCATGGAAAATGGTTAATCTTCAAGGACTAGGAACATTCTGGAAAAAATTCTTTTTTTTTTAAAGACACTGGGCGGGATCTTGAGCCCGCACTCTGCGAAATAGCTGGAGGGGCTCAAAATCCAGCAAAAACCGGAAATCACAAATCTCACCAGTGAGATTGTGATTTCTGATTGTCCCCACCCCCAGCAGCAATGTGATCAATGGGCGTGAACCCAATTTTAATTGTTTTCAATAAATTTAATTTTCATTATCCAAAGATGTGCGGGTTAGGTGGATTGGTCATACTAAATTGCCCCTTAGTGTTCCGGGATGTGTAGATTAGAGGGATTAGCGGGGTAAATGTGTGGGGATAGGGTCTGGGATGGGATTATTGTCAGTGCAGACCCGGTGGGCCAAGTGGCCTCCTTCTGCACTGTAGGGATTCTATGATTACACACCCAAATTAAGTCGGCGAGGTTTTCAACAGTTTTACCCAAATGTAAGCCTGTCGAGAGGATCCTTCTGTGGGTGCAAAGGTCAGTATATCCCCCAGGGGAGAGGGCCCTGGCAATGCCCCAGGCACAGTTTGGCGTAAGGGTGAGCCCTAGGAAGAGCTTCATGTGCTGGAGCTCATCTGTTTGTGGTGGAGGAGAGAAGCAGACACTGAGAGTGATGGGGATGCCGGTGATGATGGAGCGTGGAAGGGATGCTGTGGATAATCACGGGGTGGATGAAGACCCAGATATCTCTGTTGGGGGATGGGGGTGGTATTTCTTATTTGGGATTGGTGCACCCTTATTAAAATATCCTCACCCTGCCAGAGTGATGGCACAAACGCCAACCACTCTTTTTCTTTCAAAGTGTCAAGATTTGGAAAGAAAACAGACTGGTGGAGCTGGAGAGTTTTACACCAGTTTTTTCATCAGAACTGACATTTTGACAAATTCTTCTAAGAATTCACCCCTAGTCCCTTAAAGGGTTAATGCAAGAACTCTGGTTGCTGCTGTCACAGAAAAGAAGACAGCATTTTACAAGAAATGGTAATGAAGCAGTTTTAAAGAAGCTGGAAACCTCTTGATCCAAGTTGACTAGAGGGACACCTGGTGGTTTATAGCTTTGAAAAAAATCATGCTTTGAAAACTGTTTAAAAGCTGGTAGGCCGTTTTGCTTTGGAGTACAAAGCAAAAAGTGAATGGAATTGCTCCAAAGTCACTCTACATTCTGAAATCGACTACACATTTTCCTCAAAGTCTGCCTGAAAAGGAGTGCAAGAGATTGTTTCCCAGACCAGAGCTGAGAAACCAACCATGTAGCCCGGACACCATTTCAAGGACTGTCTCCTCGTGTCTGCGTGGGTTTCCTCCGGGTGCTCCGGTTTCCTCCCACAGTCCAAAGATGTGCGGGTTAGGTTGATTGGCCATGCTAAAATTGCCCCTTAGTGTCCTGGGATGCGTAAATTAGAGGGATATGGGGGTAGGGCCTGGGTGGGACTGTGGTCGGTGCAGACTCGATGGGCCAAATGGCCTCTTTCTGTACTGTAGGGTTTCTATGATTTCTATGACTCCACTGTCTAGACTTTTAACCTGTTTGTGTGGGTATCTATGTAGGTGTGTGTGTCTATGGTGTGTCTGCTTGCATGTTTTGAGTGATCATTCTAAGATTGAGATGTAAAGCATATAGCTAGCTGGAGAAATCATTTAAATATATGTTGTGACTTGTGGAGCAGTGGAACTGGAGAGAGACAGCAAACTCCTCCCATCACGGTCGTACCAATTGCCTGAGAAAGTAAATTTATAAGCATGGTTGAAAACCTAAATAGTCTTTAAAGCAAAGAATGATCAGATGAGGATGCCAGCATCACTAAGGAGCAGCAGATATTCACCCTGACACCATCAACAATAAAACTTCCTCTATTTAATTCTGTGTTTCAAAACGTACCTTTTTGCTGGTGGCTCCATCTCAGGCATCAATTGAAATACTATTTGGAAATATGCGATTGGTTAGTTAGTATCTGAATAAGAAAAGCTGATTAATTTTTCACCCTCCGAGATCTTGCATAATTCCTTATCCTCTGTGGTTTGGTAAAGCAATTGTTTTTACTTTCCAATGAGATGTGTTGGAGGCATTTAAAGATGTAAGATTTTGCTGGGAGTGTCAGAGGTTTCTTCTGACATCAAAAACATAAGAGAAAAGTTTGAATAATTATTACAGTACCTTTACGACAAACTGAGTTTACAATCTTGAAGAATGGTAGGGTTTCTATTGCCTAGTGTTTATCGATCCACTGAGTATTGTGGGATGGGTTAATTCATTTTTTATTACTGATAGTGGCCATCTCTATGGCTGAGAAGCCAAAACGATTAAAATGTGTGATGGGAGCTCAGGGTAGGCTTCTTCATACAAACTTAATCACAGCAACTTTACTGAAAAGCATCACAATATGGCCAACATATATTTATTTCATTCTGCTTTTTCAATGTCTTGTTAATTCCCCACCCCAGTTTGTTTCCACGTTGAGGATCTTGCTCTTGCTGTTTGCTGAGGATTATTATACCCCCAAATTTATTTTTGACCATTGACTATCCAGCCAGTGACCCAGCCCCTCTTAAACCTCATTGAATCATGTTATGGAAAAAGGCCATTCAGTTCATCATGCCTGTGCCAGTTCTTTGAAATAGCTATCCAATTAACCCCATAGCCTTGTAATTCATTTCCCTTTGAGTATTCCCCTTTGGAGTGTTACTATTGAATCTCCTTCTATCAACTTTTCAGATCATAACTATTGCCAGAACTCAACCACCTCTCCTGCCGTGGTGGGCGAGTGTCCGACAGTGGAAATCTCCGTTGTCCTTGGGTGGGAACTTTCAGTCTCACCCGAGCGAGCCCGTAAAATCCCACCCTAAGAGAAAGAAAATAACTTCATTTCTTATGTAACCTTCAATCTATATGGTCTGGTTATTAACCATTCTGCCACTGGAAACAGATTTTCCTTACTAACTCTATCAAAGCCCTTCATGATAGTTCTGTCAAATCTCTCTTCAAACTTATTTGCTCTAAAGAGAACAAACCCAGCTTCTCCAGTTCCTCCACATAACTGAATTCCCTCAACTCTGGTATAATTCGGGTCAATCTTTTCTTCATCCTCACTAATGTCCTGGATCTTTCCTAAGGTGGAGTCCCCGGAATTGAACACTGTACTCCAGTTAAGTCCTAACTAGTTTTTTTATAAAGGTTTAGCAATATTTTCTTGCATTTGCAGTCTAAGATTGTATTAATAAAGACAAAAATCCTAACTGCTTTTTTAACAGCCATCTTAACTTGTGTGTGTATACCCCTACATTCGTCTGTTTCTGTAACCCTTTTAAAATTGTACCATATAATTATATTAGCTGTTCCTGTTCTTCCTATCAACATAGGTCATTTCACAATTCCCTGCATTAAATTTTCTCTGTAAGAGTTTTAACAACACCAGGTTAAAGTCCAACAGGTTTATTTGGTAGCAAATGCCATTAGCTTTCGGAGCGCTGCCATTTACCTGTTGGACTTTAACCTGGTGTTGTTAAAACTCTTACTGTGTTTACCCCAGTCCAATGCCGGCATCTCCATATCATTAAATTTTCTCTGCCATGAGTCTGCCCATTTCATCAGTCTGTCTATGTTCTCCTCATTGTTTTCAACATTTCAAAGTTCCATGTTATTTTAAAAGTTGAAATTTCCCTGCCAGGACTAACATCCTGGTGGGGAGATTTGCTAGAGCCACTCGGGAGGATTTAAACTAGTTTGGCAGGGGGATGGGATCCAAAGCAGTAGGGAGACGGAAGAGAAGTTTCAGGACAGCACGGAAGTTAAAGAGAGCACATTAAACAGTAAGGGCAATGTCAGTAATACTAGTACGAGACAGGTCAGGCAAAAGCAAGACAGAGAGGAAGCGAAGTCCAGATTAAACTGCATTTATTTCAATGCAAGAGGTTTGACGGGCAAGGCAGATGAACTCAGGGCATGGATGGGTACATGGGACTGGGATATTATAGCAATTACTGAAACATGGCTAAAGGAAGGACAAGACTGGCAGCTCAATGTTCCAGAGTACAGATGCTATAGGAAAGATAGAACAGGAGATAAGAGAGGAGGGGGAGTTGCACTTTTGATTAAGGAAAACATAACTGCAGTACTGAGAGAGGATATATCCGAGGGTTCGCCTAGATAGAGTCTATCTATCTGGGTAGAACTGAAAAATAAGAAGGGGGAAATCACTTTGATAGGATTGTACTATAGGCCCCCAAATAGGTGGCAGGAAATTGAGGAGCAAATATGTAAGGAGATTGCAGGTAGCTCCAAGGAAAATAGGGTGGTAATAGTAGTGGATTTTAACTTTCCCAATATTGACTGAGACAGCCATAGTATTAGAGGGTTGGATGGAGAGAAATTTGTTGAGTGCATTCAGGAGGAATTTCTCATTCAGTATGTGGATGGCCCGACTAGAGAGGGGACAAAACTTGACCTCTTGGGAAATAAGGAAGGGCAGGTGACAGAAGTATTCATGAGGGATCACTTTGGGACCAGTGACCATAATTCTAGTAGTTATGGAGCTATGGAGAATGATAGGCCTGGCCAAAAAGTTCAAATTCTAAATTGGGGCAAGGCCAATTTTGATGGTACCAGGCAGGAATTTTCAAAAGTTAATTGGGGGAGTCAGTGGGAAGGCAAAGGGACGTCTGGTAAGTGGGAGGCTTTCAAAAGTGTGTTAACTAGGGTTCAGGGTAAACACATTCCTCTCAGAGTCAACGGCAAGGCTGGTAGAAGTAGGGAACCCTGGATGACTCGGGATATTGAGGCCCTGGTCAAGAAGAAGGAGGCACATGACATGCATAGGCAACTAGGATCAAGTGGATCCCTTGAACAGTATAGAGGGTGTAGGAGTAGAGTTAAGAGAGAAATCAGGAAGGCAAAAAGGGGACATGAGATTGTTCTGGCAGATAAGACAAAGGAGAATCCAAAGAGGCTTCTACAATGAATAAAGAGTAATAGAGTAACCAGTGAGAAAGTAGGACCCCTTAAGCATCAACAAGGTTATCTATGTGCGGATCCACAAGAGATGATCCTAAATGAATATTTCTCATCAGTATTCACTGTTGAGAAAAGCATGGATGTTAGGGAACTTGGGGAAATAAATAATGATGTCTTGAGGAGTGTGTATATATAAGAGAAGGAGGTGCTGGAAGTCTTAAAGCGCATCAAGGTAGGTAAATCCCCAGGTCCTGATGAAGTGTATCCCAGGATATTATGGGAGACTCGGGAGGAAATTGCAGGTCCCCTAGCAGAGATATTTGAATAATTGATAGTCACGTGGGGTGTCTGAAGATTGGAGCGTGGCAAATGTTGTGCCTTTGTTTAAGAAGGGCTGCAAGGAAAAGCTTGGGGACTACAGGCCAGTGAGTCTCACATCTGTAGTGGGTAAGTTGTTAGAAGGTATTCTGAGAGACAGGATCTACAGGCATTTAGAGATGCAAGGACTGATTAGGGACAGTCAGCATGGCTTTGAGAGTGGAAAATCATGTCTCTCAAATTTGATTGAGTAGATGAGGTCAGTGCAGTTGATGTTGTCTACATGGATTTTAGCAATGCCTTTGACAAGGTACCACATGGTAGGTTGTTGCCTCAGGTTAAATCTCACGGGATCCAGGGTGAGGTAGCCAAATGGATACAAAATTGGCTTAATGACAGAAGATAGAGGATGGTTGTAGAAGGTTGTTTTTCAAACTGGAGGCCTGTTTGAAAAACACCCAGCAGTGTGCCTCAGGGATTGGTACTCGGTCCACTGTTATTTGTCATTTATATTAATGATTTGGATGAGAATTTAGTAGGCATGGTTAGTAAGTTTGCAGATGACACCGAGATTGGTGGCATAGTGGACAGTGAAGAAGGTTATCTAGGATTGCAATGGGTTCTTGATCAATTTGGCCAGTGGGCTGACGAATGGAAGATGGAGTTTAATTTGGGTAAATGTGAGGTGATGTATTTTGGTAGATTGAAACAGGGCAGGACTTACTCAGGTAATGGTAGGGAGAGGTATAGAACAAAGAGATCTAGGGGTACAGATTCATAGCTCCTTGAAAGTGGAGTCACAGGTGGACAGAGTGGTGAAGAAGGCATTAGGCTTGCTTGGTTTCGTTGGTCAGGAGTTGGGATGTCTTGTGGAAGTTGTACAAGACATTGGTAAGGCCACATTTGGAATACTGTGTACAGTTCTGGTCACCCTATTACAGAAAGGATATTATTAAACTAGAAAGAGTGCAGAAAAGATCTACTAGGATGCTCCAGGGAATTGATGGTTTGAGTTATAAAGAGAGACTGGATAGACTGGGACTTTTTTCTCTGGATCGTAGAAGGCGGAGGGGTGATCTTATAGAGGTCTATAAAATAATGACAGGCACAGATCAGCTAGATAGTCAATATCTTTTCCCAAAGGTAGGGGAGTCTAAAACCAAAGGACATTGGTTTAAGGTGAGAGGGGAGAGATACAAAAGGGTCCAGAGGGGCAATTTTTTCACACAGAGGGTGGAGAGTGTCTGGAACAAGCTGCCAGAGATGGTAGTAGAGGCAGGTACAATTTTGTCTTTTGAAAAGCGTTTAGACAGTTAAATGGGTAAGATGGATATGGAGGGATATGGGCCAAACGTGGACAATTGGGACTCGCTTAGGAGTTTTTAAAAAAAGGGGCGGCATGGATAAGTTGGGCCGAAGGGCTTGTTTCCATGCTGTAAACCTCTATGACTCTATGCCCTATATACCCAAGACAGCTTATTGATGTGTATCAAAAACGCAATGGTCTCAATACCACCCCCTGGGGATTTCCAACTTCACCCACCACCTGAAAAACAGCCACTCATCACCACTCTCTGCTTCCTGTCCCATTACATTCACTATCACGATGCCACTGTCCTTTTAATTTAGTGGTCTTTAGTTTTGCTATCAGTTCTGTTGTGTGGCACTTTAAGTGCCTTTTGAACGTTTATATCCACAGCATCAACTGCCAACTGTGCTCATCCATTCTTCCTATTACTTCATGAAAGAAAATGATCAAGTTTGTCCATTAAGTTTTGCCTTGAACCATGTTGGCTTTCATAAATTAGCCTATACTTTTCCAGGTATAAATTAATGCCGTCCCAAAAATAGAATTTCTGCACCATTGGTGGTAGACTGATGAGTCCGTAGTTTCTAGGTTTATCCATTTCCCTTTTTAAGGACGAGTGTAACATTTGCAATCCTGAATGCCTGTGGCACCACTCCCAAATCTAATGGGGATTGGTAGATTGTGGCCAGAGACTCTATAATTTCCACTCTTAATTTGCTCAATAACCTTTGTATGCATTCCATCTGGAGCAGGTGACTTTTCTACTTTGAGGACTATGAATGTTTTAAATACCTCCTGTCTATTTTTATCCTTTTTCAGTATTGCCACAACCTCTTGCTTTCCTGCTACATTGGCACATCTCTTCTCTAGTGAAGACAGATGTAAACATAGAAACATAGAAACCCTACAGTGCAGAAGGAGGCCATTCGGCCCATCGAGTCTGCACCGACCACAATCCCACCCAGGCCCTACCCCATATCCCTACATATTTTACCCACTAATCCCTCTAACCTACACATCCCAGGACTCTAAGGGACAATTTTTAACCTGGCCAATCAACCTAAGCCGCACATCTTTGGACTGTGGGAGGAAACCGGAGCACCCGGAGGAAACCCACGCAGACACGAGGAGAATGTGCAAACTCCACACAGACAGTGACCCAAGCCGGGAATCGAACCCAGGACCCTGGAGCTGTGAAGCAGCAGTGCTAACCACTGTGCTACCGTGCCGCCCCGAAAGTACTGCCCTTTTAATTTTCTTCCAACCAAATATATCACTTTTTCTTCATTATCAACTTTGGAACTCTGTTATTTTTTGGCACCGTGTAGAAAATATGTAACTGAGATGTGAAAGCACATTTGTTACTCCGTGGATTAGTGTTTTGTGATGTGTTCCGTGTATAATTCCAAAGAAGACTTGTTCATGGTGATAGACCCTGGAGTATGTTGCATTGTTCTGGTCACTTAATCGAATGGATTTTCTTCATGAAAGGTACAGAGATGAGCAATGCAGATGATTCTGGATGTCAGGAATTTAAGCAATGAGATAAAGTTAATCGAGCTTATTTTCTGTAAAGAAAGAGACTATGTGATCAAAGTGGCAAATATGAAGAGGTTTGACAGTCCATGCAGGAATTTTGGTTTACTATGGTAAGGGGGTCAAAGTAACAGGCTACAAAAGTTTTTTTTAAAATTAGGAGTAAGACAGAAAGTCAGGCAAAGTGTTTTTCTTCAAAGGGGAATACATTACCAGGAAAACATTTCAGGAAACAGGCTGATGTTTATGCGGAAAAAGAATGATTTGAGCAATATGATAAAAGGGTGGGGAGGTGGAACTGAGACATTTCAAAATATGAGGTGGATTTGTTGGGTTGAATAAAACCTTATTCTGCAAATGTATTGTGTATTTCTGAAATTATGTGGTTGTCCGTTCTCAGCACTGACTGCTGCAGCTGGACGAGGCAAGCTGGAAGTGTGCAGATTGCTACTGGAACAAGGAGCAGCAGTGTCACAGTCCAACCGCCGTGGGATTGTCCCACTGTTCAGTGCAGTGAGACAAGGGCATTGGCAGGTGAGCTGACTATGTTAGTCTCTTCTCACCCATTTATAAGAATTCTTTTCATTTGTTTTTTCTAAAGTTGTCTCAAATAACTGCCTGTAAATAGTCCATATTGTATGTATTTTCAGATTGTGGATTTACTGTTAACCCATGGTGCAGATGTAAATATGGCAGACAAGCAGGGTAGGACCCCTCTAATGATGGCGGCATCAGAAGGTCACCTGGATACAGTGGAGTTCTTGCTTGCTCAAGGTTAGCTTCAGAAATTGACATTCTCAAATATCACTCATTTCATAATTCTTCAAATTTTTAAGGTATAAAAATGTTGCTGTGAAAATATGGCCGGAGTTCGCCAGCCTCCCGCTCCCTCCATGGCAGGTTTTCCCGCAGCTGATGCGGCGAGCCATTGGGATTTTCCAGTCCTGCCAAAGTCAATGGGCCTTTCATAGAAAATCATAGAAGCCCTATGGTGAAGAAGGAGGCCATTTGGCCCATCGTGTCTGCACCGACAATAATCCCATCCAGGCGCTATCCCCGTAACCCCACATATTTACCCTGCTAATCCATCTAACCTACACATCTCAGGACACTAAGGGTTAATTTAGCATGGCCAATCAACCTATCCCGCACAGCTTTGGAGTGTGGGAGGAAATCGGAGCACCCGGAGGAAACCCATGCAGACATGGGGGGAACATGCAAACTCTGCACAGACAGACCCAAACCTGGAATTGAATCCAGGTCCCTGGATCTGTGAGGCAGCAGTGCTAACCACTGTGCCACCGTATCCACCCTGCTGCCAGGGAAACTGCCATGAGGGGTCAACTTTGGTGGGACTGGAAATCCTGCTGGTGGGAGGGACTGGAAAAGCCCGCTCTGTCATTGATCATCAAGGTCGCTTCATACCAAACTATATTCAGCTCCAAGTTAGATTAGTTCACAAATGTTTTGTTGCCTCCCAAATCCATGCCTATCTTTGCTGAAAGTCCACGTTTGAAGGCCCCCCCCAATCAGGTTTCCACTCTGACACATAACAAAACCGGTTCTTATCAAAGTCAAAAATGTCATCCTATATAATTGTGATGAAGGTAAGCTATCCCTTGGCGTGCTTCTCGAGCTGTCTACAGCTCTTGGACACAGTTAACAACACCATCCTCCTCGACAGCTTTCAACACCACCTAGCTGGGTGGGACTGTACTTGTCTGGTCCATGCTTATCTATTTAATCGAGAGCAGGGAATCACCTGCAGTAGCTTCTGTTCTACTCATGCACCATTACCTCTGAGCCTTATTTCTTATCTACATGCTACCACTTGGTGACATCCTCCAAAAGCAGTCAGTTTCCACATGATCTGACTACAAGATTTGTATGACCCCTGTTGGATTCAGCACTGTCTCTAAATTATCAGATTGCTTGCCCAAGACCTTGTGCTGGATGAGCAGAAATTTCCTCCAGCTAAATATGGGGAAAACTGAAGTCATCATCTCCACTACAAACTCTGTTCTCAAGTCAGTAGACTCCATCCCTCTCCCTGCAGTTGTCTGAGCTGCTATCAGGTAGTTTACAACCTTAGTATGTTTTTGGCCCTGCAATGAGTTTCTGACTGCAAAACCACACTGTATCTAAAACTACCTATTCCACCTCCATAATGTTGTCCGACTTCCTTCCTCAATGTATGTGCTGTGGAACCCTCATTGTTGTCTTTATGACCTCCTGACAAGACTATTCAGTGCCAGCTCTTATACATCACACTCTCCACAAACTTGAAATCTTCTAAAATTCTGCTGCCGATGTCCTAACTTGCAATAAGTCCCTTTTATCCAGTATTTCTCAGCTAAGCAGTGCCTGGATTTTAAAATTCTCATCTTATTTCCAAATCTCCACATGGTCTTACCCCTCCCAATAATGCGACCTCCTCCAGCTGCACAATTTTGTTCTAATTATGGACTCAATCACTCCATCATTGATGGCCTTGCTTTCAGTTGCCAAAGCTGTAAGCTCTAGAATTTCCTCTGTAAACTTCTCTGCCCCTTTCCTTTTTAAAGCACTCCTTAAAACCTACCTCTCTAATAAATGACCTGCCTAACATTGCCTTTGTGGCTAGATGACGATGTTTGCTTAAAACGACTCTAGTGAAGCGTCCTGGGACTTTTTATTGCATTTAATGTGTTGTATAAATACAAAATGTTGTACTGAGTTAAGCCAACTTGACCCCACCTTACACACCCCACCTCCTCTCCTGAATGTTTTGTCTTTTACTGGAGCGCAGTTTCTCATACACTAAGGCTGGAGGTTTTCCAGACTGATAAGATGGGCCAAGCAAGCTGGAAAAATTGGGAAGAATGTCACCGAACAGGTATTTCTGACATCTTCCCCACTCCCTCTAGCTTTCCCAGGAATTGGTTGGCAGTGAGGTTGAGAACCCTTTGGATGAAACATGCAGCTGATTGGGTCAGTTAAGATATCAATGAAAAGCCATTTTATGCTTGCAGTGGCTCTTTCCCAATGGCGCATGGGCCATATACCATGTCAGCGGCTCAGCAAGTTGGAGAAGGTGAGTGCACAGCAGGCAGTCATTGAGGACTGAAATGGATATAAATTCAGCAGATTAAAGGGGGAAAATGATAAGCAATGGTAGAAGGCTAGCATTGAGGGGAACAACTCTTTGAAGCAAATATATTAGAGATTTTTCAGCAAAAGGAACTTAGAACATAGAACATTACAGTGCAGTACAGGCCCTTCGGCCCTCGATGTTGCGCCGACCAGTGGAACGAATCTAAAGCCCCTCTAATCTACACGATTCCAATATCATCCATATGTTTATCCAATAACCATTTGAATGCTCTTAATGTTGACGAGTCCACTACTGCTGCAGGCAGGGCACTCCACACCCTTACTACTCTGAGTAAAGAACCTACCTCTAACATCTGTCCTGTATCTCTCACCGCTCAATCTAATGCTATGTCCCCTCTTGGTGCCGTTTCATCAAGGGTACCTGTGCTGCAATCTTCCCAGCCACCTGGAGATGTCTTTGGGGATGGGATACATAGAACATAGAAAGTCACAGCACAAACAGGCCCTTCGGCCCACAAGTTGCGCCGATCACATCCCCACCTCTAGGCCTATCTATAGCCCTCAATCCCATTAAATCCCATGTACTCATCCAGAAGTCTCTTAAAAGACCCCAACGAGTTTGCCTCCACCACCACCGACGTCAGCCGATTCCACTCACCCACCACCCTCTGAGTGAAAAACTTACCCCTGACATCCCCCCTGTACCTACCCCCCAGCACCTTAAACCTGTGTCCTCTCGTAGCAACCATTTCAGCCCTTGGAAATAGCCTCTGAGAGTCCACCCTATCCAGACCCCTCAACATCTTGTAAACCTCTATCAGGTCACCTCTCATCCTTCGTCTCTCCAGGGAGAAGAGACCAAGCTCCCTCAACCTATCCTCATAAGGCATGCCCCCCAATCCAGGCAACATCCTTGTAAATCTCCTCTGCACCCTTTCAATGGCTTCAACATCTTTCCTGTAATGAGGTGACCAGAACTGCGCGCAGTACTCCAAGTGGGGTCTAACCAGGGTCCTATAAAGCTGCAGCATTATCTCCCGACTCCTAAACTCAATCCCTCGATTAATGAAGGCTAGTACGCCATACGCCTTCTTGACCGCATCCTCCACCTGCGAGGCCGATTTAAGAGTCCTATGGACCCGGACCCCAAGGTCCTTCTGATCCTCTACACTGCTAAGAATGGTACCCTTCATTTTATACTGCTGCTCCATCCCATTGGATCTGCCAAAATGGATCACTACACACTTATCCGGGTTGAAGTCCATCTGCCACTTCTCCGCCCAGTCTTGCATTCTATCTATGTCTCGCTGCAACTTCTGACATCCCTCCAAACTATCCACAACACCACCTACCTGGTGTCGTCAGCAAACTTACCAACCCATCCCTCCACTTCCTCATCCAGGTCATTTATGAAAATGACAAACAGCAAGGGTCCCAGAACAGATCCCTGGGGCACTCCACTGGTCATTGACCTCCATGCAGAGAAAGACCCCTCCACAGCCACTCTCTGCCTTCTGCAGGCAAGCCAGTTCTGGATCCACAAGGCAACAGCCCCTTGGATCCCATGCCCTCTCACTTTCTCAAGAAGTCTTGCATGGGGGACCTTATCGAACGCTTTGCTGAAGTCCATATAGACCACATCCACCGCTCTTCCTTCGTCAATGTGCTTGGTCACATTTTCAAAGAACTCAACCAGGCTCGTAAGGCACGACCTGCCCCTGACAAAGCCGTGCTGACTACTTTTGATCATACTAAACTTCTCTAGATGATCATAAATCCTGTCTCTCAGGATCCTCTCCATCAACTTACCAACCACTGAGGTTAGACTCACCGGTCGGTAATTTCCCGGGCTGTCCCTGTTCCCTTTCTTGAATATAGGGACCACATCCGCAATCCTCCAATCCTCCGGATCCTCTCCCGTCTCCATCGACGATGCAAAGATCATCGCCAAAGGCTCCGCAATCTCCTCCCTCGCCTCCCACAGTAACCTGGGGTACATCCCATCCGGTCCCGGCGACTTACCAACCTTGATGCCATTCAATAGTTCCAACACATCCTCTTTCTTTATGTCCACATGCTCGATCCTTTCTGTCCTCCGCAATCCAGCAGTACAACCACCCAGATCCCTTTCCACCGTGAATACCGAGGTAAAGTATTCATTAAGCAGCTCCGCCATTTCTAACGGTTCCGCACAAACTTTTCCCCCTTCACCTTTTAAGGGTCCTATGCCTTCACATCTCATCCTTTTACTCTTGACATATTTGTAGAAAGCCTTGGGATTCTCCTTAATCTTACCCGCCAAGGCCTTCTCATGACCCCTTCTCGCTCTCCTAATTTCCTTCTTAAGCTCCTTCCTACATCCCGTATACTCCTCTAAATCCTTAACACCTCCTAGCTCTCTGAACCTTCTGTACGCCTCTCTTTTCTTATTTACCAGGTTCATCACAACCTTCGTGCACCACGGTTCCCGTACCCTACCAACACCCCCCTGTCTCACCGGAACGTTGTCATGCAGAGCTCCAGACAAACATTCCTTGAAAATCCTCCACTTTCCTTCGGTACTTTTCCCCAAGAATGCCTCCTTCCAATTTACCCGTCTAATTTCCTCCCTGATGACACTGTATTTCCCTTTACTCCAGAGAAACACTTTCCTAGCCTGCCTGACCCTATCTCTTTCCAATGCTATCGTGAAGGAGATAGAATTATGATCGCTATCCCCAAGATGTTCACCCACCGAGAGATCCTACACCTGTCCAGGTTCATTAGCCAGCACCAGATCAAGAACAGCCTCTCCTCTAGTAGGCTTATCCACATACTGTGTCAGGAAACTCTCCTGGACACACCTAACAAACTCCTCTCCATCCAAACCCCTAGCCCTAGGGATATTCCAATCTATGTTTGGGAAATTAAAATCTCCCATCACGACAACTCTGTTATTCCTACATCTCTCCAGGATCTGTTTCCCCATCTGCTCCTCAACATCTCTGTTACTATTGGGCGGCCTATAGAAAACACCCAGCAAAGTTACCGACCCCTTCCTATTCCTAACCTCCACCCACAGAGATTCCGTAGTCAGTCCCTCCACGGCGTCCACCTTCTCTACAGCCGTGACACTATCCCTGATCAACAGTGCCACTCCCCCCCCTCTCTTGCCTCCCTCCCTGTCCTTCCTGAAACATCTAAAACCTGGCACCTGAAGCACCCAGTCCTGTCCCTGAGACATCCAAGTCTCCGTAATGGCCACCACATCACAATTCGAAGCAGCAATCCACGCTCCAAGCTCATCCACTTTATTCACTACACTCCTGGCATTAAAATAGACACATCTCAGACCTTCAGCCTGAGCACTTCCCTTCTCCCTCACTCGTCTAACCTCCCTCTTACCCTGTCTACATTCCTTATCTATTTGCGAGCTAACCTCCTCGCTCTCAGTCCCCTCATTTCGATTCCCTCCCCCCAACCTTTCTAGTTTAAAGTCTCACCAGTAGCCTTAGCCAACCTTCCCGCCAGGATATTGGTCCCCCTGGGATTCAAGTGCCACCCGTCTTTTTTAAACAGGTCACACCTGCCCCTAAAGAGGTCCCAATGATCCAAGTACCCAAATCCTTGTCCCTTGCTCCAGTCCCTCAGCCACGCATTAATTCTCCACCGATTCCTGTTCTCACTCTCCCGCGGCACAGGCAGCAATCCCGAGATTACTACCTTTGCATTCCTCTTTCTCAGCTGTCTACCCAACTCCCTATATTCTCTTTTCATGACCCCTTCCCTCTTCCTACCGATGTCAGCAGTACCTATATGCATCACGACCTTGGGCTCCTCTCCCTCCCCCTTCAGGATTTCTGGGACTCGACCAGAGACATCCCGGACCCCTGCACCAGGGAGGCAAACCACCATCCGAGAGTCCCGTCTGTGTCCGCAAAAACGCCTATCTGACCCTCTCACCGTAGAGTCCCCAATTAGCACTACCCTCCTTTCCTTACCCCTTTGCACTACTGGGCCAGGCTCAGCTCCAGAGACACTGCCACCGCTGCTTCCCCCAGGTGGGCTGTCCACCCCAGTAGTACTCAGACAGGAGTACTTATTATTAAGGGGCACATCCACCGGGGTGCTCACCATCACCCGAGCTTTCTCCTTCCTCACTGTTACCCAGTTACCCTCCTCCCGTGGTCCCGGTGTGACCACCTGCCGATAGCTCCTGTCAATGACCTCCTCACTATCCCTAACCCGGCGAAGGTCCTCGAGCTGCAATTCCAGTTCCCTAACATGCTTGTAAATTTAGATTGTAAATTGATTCCACAACACGTTCCCATCTTTTACTAGCAGCAACTACCCGTCTGGCAGTAGCAAGTAGCCAATTAAGGAGATGAAAAGGACAGTTAGTCCCAAATTTTCTATTCCAATTAAATTTTATAAACTTTACACAGACCCGAAGCTATATCAACATCTTGACAACTTAGCTGACGAGGCTGCACAGCAGGAAGCTATTGCCCATTAAAATTGACAGGCAGCAAGGATGATCTTTTACATAGCCAGAGACCTAACATTGAGGAATCACCATTCTAAGATGGGGAATATAACAAGTGTTGTGAGTGTCAATTCAGGTGCCTCGCACCAGCATAAACTACCAGGGCAACTGGCCTGTACAGACTGCCGAATTGAATGGCATACCCAGATTTGGGTGCCCACGTATTCAGTGGCCAGAGGAGGAGCAACAGGGCAAGCACCACGTTCAGCCACAGAGAGGAGAGCAGTACAGAGGTATTGACGAGGGACAAGAGGCAGAAGGTGTTACCCTCACCTAAAAGCTTTTCAGCAAAGATCCAGCTTTCATGACCTTTCAAAGTAGCAGTGTGCAGAAGGCGGATGCTCAGGGGTATATGCAGCTTTTTAGATGATGATCTCCATCCTCAAAGGTCAGCTGGACCTCCAGTGCCTGGAGCATTAAAGGTCACAGTCAATCTGCTTCCAGATTCTGCCAGGCCTGGGCTTCAGTAGAACTTCACAGTCAACCCCAAAACTTCAGAATTCAGGTGACGTATGCGCTGTATGCGAGCGCATCTGACTGTCACGTTTTCCAAATGCAGCCAGTCAGGCCGAGACAGGTATGGGATTTGCCTCCATGGCAGGATTTCCTCAGGCCCATCTGGCCATTAAGGTGGATCAAAGGAAATTCATGAATAGGAAGGGATTCCACTTGCTCATCGTGCAGCTTGTACACTGTATGACTACTACAAAGATTGATACATAAGAAATAGAAGCAAGAGAAACCATTCGGTTCCTCGGACCTGCTCTGTCCTTCGATAAGATCCTGGCTGATCTGATCGTGGCCTTGGCTACCTTCCTGCCTGTCTCCCATCACCCTTAACACCTTTATTAATCAAAATTCTGTTTTAATCAACCTTGAATGAATACAGTGACCCAATCTCCACTGCTGTCTGTGGAAGAGAATCCCAAAGATTATTGACTCTCTGAGAGAAGAAATTTCACTCACCACCTCTGCAAGTCTAACCATGCCTTTTATGGTGAGGCTGGTTGCCCACCTGCCTCCTGCCATCTTCTGGAAAAACCATCTGCCTGTGCACACTGATTGCTCCCATCGTCACCTCAAGTGATACGTCTTGCAATCGAGGTGGTGCCCTTTCCCATGGGCGGCACGTTCGCACAGTGGTTAGCACTGCTGCTTCACAGCTCCAGGGACCTGGGTTCAATTCCCGGCTTGGGCCACTGTCTGTGTGGAGTTTGCACATTCTCCTCGTGTCTGCGTGGGTTTCCTCCCACAGTCCAAAGAGGTGCGGGTTAGTTTGATTGGCCATGCTAAAATTGCCCCTTAGTGTCCTAAGATGCGTAGGTTAGAGGGATTAGTGAGTAAAATATGTCGGGATACAGGGGTAGGGCCTGGGTGGGATTGTGGTCGGTGCAGACTCGATGGGCCAAATGGCCTCTTTCTGTACTGTCGGGATTCTATGATCTGCCATCCCATTATCCTTCACTATTTGCATGTGCAAATGTGCAACCCACAGAACACAGTGATGGTATTGTGAGTGTTGCTGGTGTCCCTTCTGCATCACTTACATGAATGTCAATTTCAGAGGTAGCCTCTTCATTGGTTGCGCCGCAAAATTCAATTGGAAAGGCCCTCTATTCAGATGGTTGGATTGCCAACCCAGAAATGGTCTTGCTGTTTCACCAGGGACTAAGTCCTCAATATTCTATCCAAACTGTCTCAGCTGAAGTGGGTAGGCTGGCATGTTTTCCAATTTTATAGTCCTCGCCGCCAACTATCCCACTCCTGTCCTAAAGTACAGCCTCTTGTAGTTGTGGTGTTTGCAAACTCAGCCTTTCCTGAAACCAACATCAGGCTATATGTTAATATTTGACATAACCTGAAATGGAATAATTTACTGTGCTTGTCAAACATGTTGACTATAAACATTCCATTAGCCAAAGAATCAGATCACTTTTCAAATGGCCTGAAAAAGAAGCTAATAATCAGTGCCGTTGCAAGGGAGCTGAGCAGACATGCTCCAGAAAGGTTCTGTATGTTTTCTTAATTGATTTGTTTTTCTGAATAGGCCAGTGTTGCCAGTGTATGTTAATGTTTCAGAACCTGAAGTACAAACAAAGTACAAATGTTTCAGTACAAACAGCCACCAGTGTGTTTTACGCTGTCAATTATGAATAAAGAGTGAGATGTCTGCTGGATGCTGCTCATCTTTTAATTGTGTATTGCATGTTCTCTGTGTTCTACAGGAGCAGCACTTTCTCTGATGGATAAAGAGGGATTAACTGCCCTCAGCTGGGCATGCCTGAAAGGTCACTTGCCAGTGGTTCAGTCCTTGGTAGAAAGAGGTGCTGCCACAGACCACGCAGATAAAAATGGACGGACACCTTTGGATCTTGCTGCATTTTATGGTGATGCAGATGTTGTACGTATCTCAGATATGTGAATACTTTAACTTTCTATGATATAAATGTTCATTGTAGTTTATTTTTGGTATCCTAGAATTTCTCTCTGCATTCCCTCTTCCTGCAACCAAGCCAGAGTGGAGGGATAGGGGCATGGAAATTAACACTGTCACTAGATTACTTCAGTTAATGGATTATTAGTCTGTTTCTCCACTAACCTGTTTTCAAACATGTCATAGAGGTTTACAGCATGGAAACAGGCCCTTCGGCCCAACTTGTCCATGCTGCCCTTTTTTTTGAACCCCTAAGCTAGTCAAATAATCTAATGAGAGAAAACCATAAAAACTGATACTTCCTTTTCACTGTGAAAATATCTTAATCAGTAATTAAAGATAGCAATGTTTTTGCGCTCTCCAGCACTGATTGGTCATGCAGGCAATACCTTGCAAGCTCCTTGGTCTAGTAGAGAAATGTGATCTAAATGTGAGGATTAACAGCACCCACTGTTCCATCTGCACCTCAATTTAAGAGAGATTTTAAGATGGTTGCAAACAATTTTATGTATTTATGAGGAGAGGAGATTATGTAATGATATTCTAAAGCTGTAGAGTGGTTAATGTGTTTTTTTATCAATCCATTATTCCATTAACCAGAAATGGTATTCCGAAATGATTCTGTAAATTGTTGACTCAGAACCAAAATATTTAGAAAAGGGCAGAAGAATATGGCAAACAAGGTGTATTGTACAATGAGGATTTCCAGACTTCTCAAAATCTTTGCAAATAGCACCACATGCTTTCTGGGTTGGAAGGTGCTGCTTAAGGACCTTTGGTGAGTTCCTACAATGCATCTTGTAGATGGTACACACTGCTGTCACTGTTGGTGGGTGGTGGAGGGATTGGTTATTTGCGAAAGAGGTAGCAATCAAGATATTCAGTTACTCTACCCCCCATTTCTTGTATGTTATTCCAGTTTCTACCATTACCTATAAATTTCTGTTTCCTGCCCCTTGCCCATTAACTTCTAGATTTTGGCAATGAAAATTGAGAATTGGCAAAACTATGAAAGATACATATGTGTTGTTTTCCAGATGTCCATGTATCCTTCAATTATTGACCAAAGTATTAGTTGCTGGATCTAAGACTACAAGGATATTTAAGTCCTTGACATGTATTTTTTCTTACATTAGGTGCAGTATCTCGTGGATCATGGAGCAATGATTGAACATGTGGACTACAGTGGCATGAGACCCTTGGACAGAGCAGTGGGGTGCCGCAATACAGCAGTGGTGGTCACCCTCCTGAAGAAAGGAGCCAAGATAGGTAGGCCTCTTAGAGACAGTCCCCCCACCCTGCAATGAATACCATTCGAGTTATCGGAAAAGATACGCTTTTCATTAAAGTGGAAGACTAGGTTTGAAATTGCCTTTTAAGGGACAAAGTAAAGTTCTATTCACTTCTGCAAGAGATATTTCAAAGAATCACTGCATGCATTTTGAGAATCACTCATTCAAATGCCATTAATTTAATATTCATAGATTACTTCTCTATCTTGGAAACATTAATATGGAGCAGCACCCACAGCCTTTGGTGTCACATTTGAAAGTAACCTGTGATCGTAATTTCATCAGTGCTAAATTAGACTCCAATTTCATGCATCTTATTGTAATATACAGTGCATTGACCTTGAAGTCACTGAATGTCAGCATTGTAAAACATGACGATATAAGGATGCTGATATTCCAGACCAGGTCTGGCATGCTGTGACATGAAACCTAGAGGAGCTTATTTGTAGGCTTAAAATTAGTAAGATAAATGGGATGCTAGCTTATCTCAAACTTTATACCTGAAACAGGTACAGCAGCATAATTTGATAACTGGATTAACATAATTGGGATTTTTTGATCAAGATATCTGTTCAGAAAACCTAAGCATATAAAGCACAGTTATGAATTTTAATATTTGTCAGCTGAGTCCAAGTGAACCTCTTCAATTCAGAGCCACTGATCATCAGGAATTAAAACAGTGATGGATAAATTTCCAGAGGTCACAAGGCTTTAATTTTCCAGATTTTAAGTAATTGTTTTGAGATATCATTCTTTCGATATTATTTTCTCACATCCACATGTCTCCCACGGCCTGTGATTGAATATCTATTGGTGCAGGAAAGAATGACAGTGAAACAATACTGCTGCAGCAAAACAAAGCTCATAGATGAAATGATAGCACAGTTAGAGGCTAAATGAAAGGATGCCAGCATACATGGAACTCTAACCTGAGCAGAACCTTTTGTCAAAAATTCACCATAATCAAGGAAGGCTTTTCTGGGTGGTTATATGCGAAATTCCCAGCTGTTACATTTTGCTGGAAATAGTGTGAATATAGTGCCTGGCTCTGAGACTGGGAGAAACAGTCACTAATAAAGCCACTTAGTGGCAGCTTATATGAAACCATTGGAAATTACGTGTCTAAAACTTTAGATTGTATAAAAATATATGAAGTATTGTCCACCTTCTTATTTTAAATTAGATTTTAAATCTGAAATAAAATATATTGGACATATTGAATACTTGGTAATAAAACTTTGGTTCAGATTGACTGAAACGTCTTAAATTCCCAAACATTTAAAAGAGGTTCAGAGAGAAGAGAAACAAAAATGTTTTACTTTGCTGTGAACTGACTAACATCACTAGGAGGAAGAAGATTTAAAGATACATGGTTCTGGGAATGGTGATGGTTCCCTGTTTTCTTCAATATTGTTTGCTTTTCCAGACTTATGCTCTAATGCCAACCTCATGTTGCTATTTTACTCCTGAACAAGAGTGTCCAAGCTTCAAGTTTGCATGGGTCACTAACATTTTTGCTATGCAGCCTTGAGGGCCAAGTATGAAGTTGAAATGTATGTTCCAATTACCTTGTTGACATC
Source organism: Mustelus asterias (assembly GCF_964213995.1). NCBI lineage: Eukaryota > Metazoa > Chordata > Chondrichthyes > Carcharhiniformes > Triakidae > Mustelus > Mustelus asterias. The sequence continues at coordinate 66,640,481 of NC_135811.1, read as the reverse complement.
AAGAAATCTTGATTCCGACACAAGAATTATCTACCAATATCCGAATAGTACTAGACACAACCTTTTCCAATCTCCAGGTTCACAGAGTTGAAAAGGACAAACCAGCAAGTAAGGAATATGAACACAAATAGTACGAAATTTCAGGGCTTTGAGGGCTGAAGGGCTGCAGGTGGCCCTTAGACAGAAATTTGGACACTTCTTTGATCTTATTACTTCCATCAGTATAACCTGATCTGATGCTTAACACCATAGTGAGAATGTGGATGGAAATCAACTGCAGTTCCACGCATCATTAGATCCATAAGATCATCAGATTTCTGTCCTTCTGTCATTAGCTTTCTGTACTTATCTGTATTTATTGACTTACTAACACATTTTATTTCTGTTGCTGTATACTAATAAAAGCTTTTTCTGCAATGATAGCACTGTTTTCCTTTGCGTACATGGCATAGTCTTTTGGACATTAGGCCAGTGATCAACAGGCGTGTATCAGTATTTGCAGGGTAAATTTGAAAGCGCCTACTGTTGTAAATAACTCCACACAAAAAAAAATCTATATAACCATGACCATGTTTCAAAACGTACACAGGATAAGCAGCTGAAACGGAACCATATAGATGAAAGTTCATTCTTCCTAGCATCACATTCATGCGGGACAATCTCTTACCACAGACAGGTAGAGAAGTTGGAATCCAATTCTGCTTGTGGCAAGTTTCTCAAACATCTTTCACAAATGTTGCAAGAAAACACAGGTTTAATCTTTTCTGGTGCTACATAAAGTTCCACTTTTTTTGAAGCCTCCATGTGCATCAGTGCCCACATATTTGGCTCCAGCTATTTAATCTTTATATAGCCAGGGGGTTTCCTTTCTGTTAAATTGTCTCCTTTCTGCACTATTCTTTTCCTCTGGGATCAAATTAACTTCAAACTTTTCTGATATGGAGTAATGGATTTGATCTGTGCCGTTGATTGTAGAGCATATTTTGTAGACTTATTTGGACTTTAACAAACTAAAAATGACAAACTACTTAAAGAACACAAGATAAAATACTGGTTCAGGAGGCCATTTAGCCCATCTTTCCATAGGATCTTCTCATCACAGCATTTGACTGCCTCTTTGAATAAGCCTAGACATTGAGCTTTCAGTATCTTACTCAGGAGGCCATTCCAAATGTTAATCATTCCTTCTGTGAAGATGCGGTTCCCAACGTAAGTGCTGAATTTGTCTTTTCCCAGTTTGTGCTTATGTCCTGCAGTGTGGTTTTAGGTGGTCATGATTAAACTTTCTGTCAGCGAACATATTTTGCACCTTTGCAGGATTCCCTCTCTGTGGCATCTTTTACAGGTGAAGAGTCCATATTTTTCTAATCATTCCTCATAAAATCTGTTCTTTGGACAAATCGTAGAATCGCTACAGTTCAGAAGAAGGCAATTCGGCTCATTGACTCTGCACCAACTCTCCAACAGAATATCTTACCTAGGCCCCAACCCCATAACCCCACGTATTTATCCCCCTAACCTACACATTTTGGGACACTAAGGGGCATTTTATCATGGCCAATCTGCCTAACTTGCACACCTTTGCACTGTGGGAAGAAACCAGAGTGTCCGGAGGAGACCCACACACACACGGGGCGAATGTGCAAACTCCACGCAGTCACCCAAGATGGAATAGAACCCAGGTCCCTCGCAGCAGTGTTAACCACTGTGCCACTCTGATGCTCATTCATTATTTGGCACCAGGCCTGCTTCATGCCTTTGTTTTTTCACTGGTACCTGGGAGAACCTAAACTCTTGTTAGAGGAAGTTTTAAGTGAACCTTCATACCCCTCATCTTTTCTAGAAGTTATCATTAAATAATAATAAAGTCCAATGGATTGGATCCTCACGATTTCTAATAAACACCCACAACCCATGCATGTGGAAAATTAATCAATCTTTATATGCAACTCAGAAGTCATGGCCCAGGGAGACTTCCATTCAAGTTGTCTGAATTCAGATCCAAGGAAAGTTGCATGATTAACCAGATTGCACATTTACTTCACTTCAACCTAGAAGAATTCCTCAGTCTCCCTGAATGTTGCTTCAGATTGGTGGGCAGGAAAGCAGACTGTTGATTTACAGTAGATTTTCAGGGATTTTTGTTTTATTGATGTCTTCACTCCTTTGTAGAGTGTTCAATTGAAGTGTGACATTCTTACCCTGACATCCTACAGTTTTGCCCTGTTTTTCGTGAATATGATGACTAATACACGAGTATATTTCCACAGGCACTAGCAATCTCATTATGATAATAATCCTCCTGTACCCTACACCAGAGACTAACCTTAATGTGTATTTGATTGTGCAGCAGCCACAGCCAAACCTAACCCTGTCCTCTCACTTTACTGCTCAAAGTCTCAGCTCAGCAATCAGTACTTCCTATCTTTCCCTTTTCCCCCATCCCCTCCTCAAAGCATGTTTCTGCAGCTAATTTTCTTAGCCCAATATTGTTTCCTCCCTAATTTATTCTGCCAAAATGCATCCCTCTCATGTCCCTGTATTAAATTCCATCTGCCACTTGTCTGTCCATTCTGCGAGTCTTTCTATGTCCTGTTGCAGTTAATTTGTATCATCCTCACTATTTGTCACACTTCTGGATATGAAATACATGATGATAGGAATGTATTGGAAATGACCCCATTCATATCTATGCATGAATCAGAGTTATGCATGCTGTGACATTTATCTTGAGTTGATTTCTGCGAAAAGAACAAAATCTTTGAAAGGCAATTTGTAATTTTCCCCTCATTGTACCATTAATTGCTAAATGTTACTTTGAAAATCCAGTTGTCTTTCATCTGTGCATTCACACTTTGTATGTTGCACCAGCCTTGATCAAATATCTGTTAGTGATGTCATTTTGCATGAAAGTTTGCTGCTGAATACATTCTTCTGGAGTTTAATACTTAACATATGAATCAACATTTGAATGTGCAATACATGACTGCAACTGGTTAGCAAATATAGGTGAAAGTTAAGCTGTGTACTAAAGACTGGTTAGACCAAAGATAAAGATTTAATATGAGACAATAAAAAGAAAGCAATCTCATTTGTTTCCCATTTTCTTGGTGATGTAAACATTTTGTGTAACCAAGGAGCAGATATTTTGCATCCTGAACCATTATCATACCTGTGGACCGTTAGAGAGAGAGAGCCAAGTGTAAAAGATCACATGACATATTTAGTAACTGTGCATATTTCATAGGTTCTTTAATGGCCTGATGAGTTATAAATTTACTAATAGTGGGTTATACCTCCTCCCTAATTGTACAATTTACTTAAGCCTGTTGCAAATTGTAACTCCAAAACCTCCCAACAAAATCAGTCAAAAAATAATGTTTTACAGATTTTGCATAGTGCATAGATTGTCTAAACGGCTACTTAAAGGTAGAGGATCCTTTGGGAAGAGGACTTGTGTTTCCTTCAAGCACACGTGAGAAAGGCATTGGAAAACAACCTCATGTATTCTTTCCCTAATCACATTGCTCATATGAGCAACTGAAGGGGTAAACACAAGACTGCGAGGTGTGAAGAAGTGAACAAAATACCTGTCCTTGGGCAGGTCACCATGACATAATGATTGTGTCAAAGTTGTACAGTGGTAGCATGCATGGTAAGAAAGTATCAGAGAGTTAACTGATGGAGATTTGATTCTGCATTGTGCTGAATTCCCAATCTAAGCTATGCTACTCGTAAAGGTGTAGAAGAGAGTTGAAGCACAGAAGTTCAGAGGGCATTGTAAATGCTCGCTTGGTGAGAGATATCCATGAATTTATATTCTCTACTCATCTGGTTACAGTTATGGATCAAAATTATATATCCCTGTTGGCCTGTAAACCTTGGGTACTTAAGGAATTAAGTGATGTATGTGACCAATGGCAGAAACATAATTCAATGCAAGTCTCCATCATTAAACTCTTGGATGCATCTTCAATGCAGCCTTTGAAAGTTCCCAAGTTTGTGTGAAACAAGCAAATGTTTCAGAAGGCACAGCATATGTTTTGCCGACGTTGTAACAAAAGCAGTTTTTTTCTAAAGGCTTGTGTAATTTGCCAGTAGTGTTTTTATGAACAGAATAAGGAGCTACTCCATTCTAATAACATCCTGATCTTCTAGACCATGCAATCTGATAGTAAAAGCAATCCATGCCTATGTCCTTTACAAGAGGATGAAGATGCTTCCGTGTGCTATTCTTTCCGACTTTCACTTTTTTAACAAAACTGGTGCACGTGAGAGAAGATCTCCGCAGAAATGAAAATAATGCTGCTCTTTCTTCATACAGCTGAACATTTCCAAAACTATCATCGTAATCTTTACTATGCTTCTCTAAACCTAACTAATAGATGTAATGGTCATTAATGATGATGCTGAAATCTCTGGAAGACTTTGATAACCTAGATCATAAACTTGTCTCACAAAGTGTCAAACCTTGTCATTTTTATTCAACTCTGTTGAAGAAACATTTGTGATGTGGAGATGCCGGCGTTGGACTGGGGTAAACACAGTAAGAAGTTTAACAACACCAGGTTAAAGTCCAACAGGTTTATTTGGTAGCAAAAGCCACACAAGCTTTCGAGGCTCTGAGCCCCTTCTTCAGGTGAGTGGGAATTCTGTTCACAAACAGAACTTATAAGACACAGACTCAATTTACATGAATAATGGTTGGAATGCGAATACTTACAACTAATCCAGTCTTTAAGAAACAAAACAATGGGAGTGGAGAGAGCATCAAGACAGGCTAAAAAGATGTGTATTGTCTCCAGACAAGACAGCCAGTGAAACTCTGCAGGTCCACGCAACTGTGGGAGTTACAAATAGTGTGACATAAATTCTGATTCTAGGATCGCATGATAAAGACTCAGGAGGAAAAAAGCAGAAATATTTATGTGAAATAGTGTGACATAAACCCAATATCCCGGTTGAGGCCGTCCTTGTGTGTGCGGAACCTGGCTATCAGTTTCTGCTCCGCGACTCTGCGCTGTCGTGTGTCGCGAAGGCCGCCTTGGAGAACGCTTACCCGAATATCAGAGGCCGAATGCCCGTGACCGCTGAAGTGCTCCCCAACAGGAAGAGAACAGTCTTGCCTGGTGATTGTCGAGCGGTGTTCATTCATCCGTTGTCGCAGCGTCTGCATAGTTTCCCCAATGTACCATGCCTCGGGACATCCTTTCTTGCAGCGTATCAGGTAGACAACGTTGGCCGAGTTGCAAGAGTATGTACCGTGTACCTGGTGGATGGTGTTCTCACGTGAGATGATGGCATCTGTGTCGATGATCCGGCACGTCTTGCAGAGGTTGCTGTGGCAGGGTTGTGTGGTGTCTTGGTCACTGTTCTCCTGAAGGCTGGGTAGTTTGCTGCGGACAATGGTCTGTTTGAGGTTGTGCGGTTGTTTGAAGGCAAGAAGTGGGGGTGTGGGGATGGCCTTGGCGAGATGTTCGTCTTCATCAATGACATGTTGAAGGCTCCGGAGGAGATGCCGTAGCTTCTCCGCCCCGGGGAAGTACTGGACAACGAAGGGTACTCTGTCCATTGTGTCCCGTGTTTGTCTTCTGAGGAGGTCGGTGCGGTTTTTCGCTGTGGCGCGTTGGAACTGTTGATCAATGAGTCTAGCGCCATATCCTGTTCTTATGAGGGCATCTTTCAGCGTCTGGAGGTGTCTGTTGCGATCCTCCTCATCCGAGCAGATCCTGTGTATACGGAGGGCTTGTCCGTAGGGGATGGCTTCTTTAACGTGTTTAGGGTGGAAGCTGGAGAAGTGGAGCATCGTGAGGTTATCCGTGGGCTTGCGGTACAGTGAGGTGCTGAGGTGACCGTCCTTAATGGAGATGCGCGTGTCCAAGAATGCAACCGATTCCGGAGAGTAGTCTATGGTGAGCCTGATGGTGGGATGGAACTTGTTGATGTCATCATAGAGTTGTTTCAGTGATTGTTCACCATGAGTCCAAAGGAAGAAAATGTCATCGATGTATCTAGTGTATAGCACCGGTTGAAGGTCCCGAATGAGGCTGAGGGAGTTCTTCCACAAACCCCAAGAGGCCAACAACGAACACAATGAGACAGCCAATGAACTGGAACAGCCGACAGAGAGATCCGCAGTGCATCCGAAGAGGAAAGAGTCGAATTGGACTCCTCCGGAAGGCCGCTGCCCTCGACTTGACATGTATGCCCAAGCCGTCAGGAGGTGCGTCAACACCAAATTCATCAGCCGCACTCACAAGACAGCCCCGAACATCACCCAAGCACAACGTAACGCCATCCACGCTCTCAAGACCAACCGCAACATTGTCATCAAACCAGCAGACAAAGGAGGGGCCATCGTCATACTGAACAGAACGGATTACTGCAAAGAAGTGTACCGACAACTCAACAACGAGGAACACTACAGACAGTTACCTGCAGATCCGACCAAAGAACACACCCATCAACTCAACACTCTGATCAAGACCTTTGATCCGGACCTTCAGAACACCCTCCGTGCTCTCATCCCACGTACTCCCCGCGTTGGAGATCTCTACTGCCTCCCGAAGATACACAAGGCAAACACACCCGGCCGTCCCATCGTATCGGGCAATGGGACCCTGTGCGAGAACCTCTCCGGCTATGTCGAGGGCATCCTGAAACCCATTGTACAAAGAACCCCCAGCTTTTGTCGCGACACGACGGACTTCCTACAGAAACTCGGCACACATGGAGCAGTTGAACCAGGAGCGCTCCTCGTCACAATGGATGTCTCGGCACTCTACACCAGCATCCCCCATGACGATGGCATTGCTGCAACGGCCTCAGTGCTCAGCGCCAACAACTGCCAGTTTCCAGATGCAATTTTACATCTCATCCGCTTCATCCTGGACCACAATATCTTCACCTTCAACAACCAGTTCTTCATCCAGACACACGGAACAGCCATGGGGACCAAATTTGCACCTCAATATGCCAACATCTTCATGCACAGGTTCGAACAAGACTTCTTCACCGCACGGGACCTTCAACCGGTGCTATACACTAGATACATCGATGACATTTTCTTCCTTTGGACTCATGGTGAACAATCACTGAAACAACTCTATGATGACATCAACAAGTTCCATCCCACCATCAGGCTCACCATAGACTACTCTCCGGAATCGGTTGCATTCTTGGACACGCGCATCTCCATTAAGGACGGTCACCTCAGCACCTCACTGTACCGCAAGCCCACGGATAACCTCACGATGCTCCACTTCTCCAGCTTCCACCCTAAACACGTTAAAGAAGCCATCCCCTACGGACAAGCCCTCCGTATACACAGGATCTGCTCGGATGAGGAGGATCGCAACAGACACCTCCAGACGCTGAAAGATGCCCTCATAAGAACAGGATATGGCGCTAGACTCATTGATCAACAGTTCCAACGCGCCACAGCGAAAAACCGCACCGACCTCCTCAGAAGACAAACACGGGACACAGTGGACAGAGTACCCTTCGTTGTCCAGTACTTCCCCGGAGCGGAGAAGCTACGGCATCTCCTCCGGAGCCTTCAACATGTCATTGATGAAGACGAACATCTCGCCAAGGCCATCCCCACACCCCCACTTCTTGCCTTCAAACAACCGCACAACCTCAAACAGACCATTGTCCGCAGCAAACTACCCAGCCTTCAGGAGAACAGTGACCAAGACACCACACAACCCTGCCACAGCAACCTCTGCAAGACGTGCCGGATCATCGACACAGATGCCATCATCTCACGTGAGAACACCATCCACCAGGTACACGGTACATACTCTTGCAACTCGGCCAACGTTGTCTACCTGATACGCTGCAAGAAAGGATGTCCCGAGGCATGGTACATTGGGGAAACTATGCAGACGCTGCGACAACGGATGAATGAACACCGCTCGACAATCACCAGGCAAGACTGTTCTCTTCCTGTTGGGGAGCACTTCAGCGGTCACGGGCATTCGGCCTCTGATATTCGGGTAAGCGTTCTCCAAGGCGGCCTTCGCGACACACGACAGCGCAGAGTCGCGGAGCAGAAACTGATAGCCAGGTTCCGCACACACAAGGACGGCCTCAACCGGGATATTGGGTTTATGTCACACTATTTCACATAAATATTTCTGCTTTTTTCCTCCTGAGTCTTTATCATGCGATCCTAGAATCAGAATTTATGTCACACTATTTGTAACTCCCACAGTTGCGTGGACCTGCAGAGTTTCACTGGCTGTCTTGTCTGGAGACAATACACATCTTTTTAGCCTGTCTTGATGCTCTCTCCACTCCCATTGTTTTGTTTCTTAAAGACTGGATTAGTTGTAAGTATTCGCATTCCAACCATTATTCATGTAAATTGAGTCTGTGTCTTATAAGTTCTGTTTGTGAACAGAATTCCCACTCACCTGAAGAAGGGGCTCAGAGCCTCGAAAGCTTGTGTGGCTTTTGCTACCAAATAAACCTGTTGGACTTTAACCTGGTGTTGTTAAACTTCTTACTGAAGAAACATTTAACATTGTATGTTTAGATCTGTTTATATGGTATGACAACTTTGATATCGTGTTATTTTCCATAATCAAACATTGTATTGACAATGTCGGAATTTCATTAAGAAACCATTGAATATTTCGATGCTGCAACACCATTGTTTCTCAGGAGTTTAGTAAATAGTCACAATAAAGCCAATATTTAGGAAGTAGATTGGTTGCAGACCAACATATCTTTCCTGCTGTTTAAGCCATGAAAAGTTAAAAAGGGAACTTAGCTCTGTTTTCCTGAAGTGAGTGAAAAGTAGCTAATGTTGTTCCAATATTTTTTCTTTATTTATCATGTTATAAAGTGTTCTCTACACTGAAAGCTGCTGAGAAACTTTTCAATTCAAGATTAAACCTGAAAGGACAGTTGTCGCTTTCAAGTCCAAATATTTCGGGAAATGAAAGTTGGTGACTTCATAAACTATATTACTGATCTTTTTGTTAGATCTTTGGTGGGGACAGGAAGGGGAATGAACAATTCTTTACTCCAGCTATATTGATGAAAAAATATACACATTGTTGGTTTGGTTTGCCGTTGATGTTAACACATGGAAATCTACTATTGAACATAATAGGTATTCAATTGGTTATCCATTAACCAGTAATTTATTTCTTCTTGTATTTCTGGGGTTTCTTTTCAATATTCAAACCTCTCCTATTTTTGAGTGTTCTTGTACATTTTGCAGCAATTTAGTGATAGTGAACCTAAAAGAAGATGAATCTGATCTCTGATGTTTAGCCACATTTCCAAACCCAGAATTAACCATAACATATTTTTTGTCAGATGGTTAAAATGTACAATCCCAAAAGTAGAAGTGGAAGTTGTATCAGAGAATCTAGACCATTGCTGTTGTTTCTAGGCTTATGTGGGGACCTCAATCTCAATTATGCATATGTTGGATCAAATTTCTGGGTGTGTAAACAATTGGTGCAATTTTCTTTGTTTGTATTTTACATCTGTGCATACATTACATGTATGTTAGAGCAACTAGGACCTATATTTTAAAACAATCTTGAGACCCAGGTTCCCATATCCACTGGATTCTTCCAGCCTTGGGACTGCTGCTTCTAAACGTAACTGTGTGCTTTAGGTAGCTTACTGTGTGTCTGCTGCTGGCTTCACAAATTCCTCTTATGTGCTGTGTTTTTGTACAATGATTTGCTGGTGCACTAGCTTTGCTGCTTGCTCACTGCTATTTTTTGTTCTTTCTGTTTTTCATCTTCACATTTTTTTGAAAAAAATCCGTTCCCTTTTTCTCCTTTCTTCATCACTTGGAAAGGTTGTCAAACACTCCCAAGTCGTCCTCGAGGTACATTCTGATGATTTGATTTTTTTTGCCTTCCTCCAGTTTAGTCTGGACAGCATGAAAGATTTTTTTTTGTTTATCCACCCCTAATGAAAACAACCAATAGGATTGTTGTAGAGGACAACTTATCTGGTAAACAACAACATAAATTGTGATTCAGGGCTATAAATATTCTCTATTTGGATTGATTGTAATAATGAACATTATGGACATTTCTAGCCACCATCAACCACTGTATTGATGCCATGGTTATCATAATGCTGTTGTCTGTTCTAATTAATCCCATTAGCAGTTCTAGTTGTCTGCAAATTGGCTGTCAAATTTACTAACATTACATCAATCACTATACTTCAGAGGTAATTGCTCATGCGAAGCAGTTTGGCAGGTCCTGAGGATGTGATGAGGCGCTCTATAAATGCAAGTTTTTCCTTCTGCTTTTCTCAGCTTTTCTCAATTGCAGTAACTGCTTCATCTATAAAAACAATTCCCAAAACTTTAATATCTGCCCTTGCATCATTTCCTCTTCTGCATCATTGTAAATTCACAAAATCACAGAATTGTTATGGTTCATTGTGTCTGCACTCTCTCCAAACGAGCATCATGACTTAGTGCCATTCCCCTGCCTTTTCCCCATACCCCTGCACATTGTTTATATTCAAGTAATCATCTAATGCCCTCATGAATGCCTCAATTAAACCTGCCTCCGCCAAACTCCCAGGTAACGCATACTCATACTGGTTTCTAAATACTGCCAGGATCCCCTGCACAATTTTGAAGAAAGCTTTTGAATGTAAAACAGCTGACATTCCATAAATCTAAATTAATTCATATTACAGAATATCAGTACGCAAGTTTGAGAGCAGTGTCTGCAATATAATCCACTACCCTTTTGACCGCAGAGATTATTGTCGCAGAACCAGGCACCAGTGCTACGCAATTGCTCATTTAATTTACGCAGCACTGTATTGATGACTGTGTCTGAAATGACATGTGGATCTTAAGGGGCCAGTGATTCAAATCCTTGAGATTTATCTCTGTTCTAAGCACTTCCACAAGTAACATAACAAAGTCCCATCTAGATTTGTCGCATATAGATACAAGAGTCTCAAATGACAGCCTTTTTTAACACAGACATTTATGTGTGACTGAGTCATTGAAAATCCTTATAAAAATAATCATTACGGCTGCTGTTTGCAACACTTGTAAGGATGTCAGTGAAACAAATTATAATGTTGAGTTGCTAGTCAAATCCAAACTAGATGTCTTGGTAGAAAAAAACTTAAGCAAGGAGTAAGAGTAAGGAGGACTAAGAGTACGGAGGGCTAAAAGGGGTCACAAAAAGTCATTGCCCAGCAGGGTTAAGGAAGAGGTACTGAGGTTCTTGAGAAACATTGAGGTAGACAAGTGCCCAGGGCCTGATGGGATATACCCCAGAATACTGAGAGAGGCAAGGGAGGAAATTGCTGGGGCCTTGAGAGAAATCTTTGTATCCTCACTGGCTACAGGGGAGTTACACACAGTAAGAAGTACACCAGGTTAAAGTCCAACAGGTTTATTTGGTAGCAAAAGCCAATAGCTTTCGGAACAGGCTAGTGGTTTTTGCTACCAAATAAACCTGTTGAACTTTAACCTGGTGTTGTTAGACTTCTTACTGTGTTTACCCCAGTCCAACGCCGGCATCTCCACATCATGACTGCAGGGGAGGTCCCAGAGGATTAGAGAATAGCCAATGTTGTTCCTTTGTTTAAGAAAGGTAGCAAGAATAATCCAGGTAATTACGGGCCAGTAAGTCTTACGTCAATGGTAGCGAAATTATTGGAGAGGATTCTTCGAGACAGGATTTACTTGCACTTGGAAATAAGTGGTTGTATTAGCGAGAGGCAACATGGTTTTGTGAAGGGGAGGTCGTTTCTCACTAACTTGATCCAGTTTTTTGAGGACGTGACAAAGATGATTGATGAGGGTAGGGGGCAGTGGATGTTGTCTACATGGACTTCAGTAAGGCCTTTGACAAGGTCCGTTATGGCATTCTGGTACAGAAGGTGAGGTCGCATGGGATCAGAGGTAGAACATAGAACATGGAACAGTACAGCACAGAACAGGCCCTTTGGCCCACAATGTTGTGCCGAGCTTTATCTGAAACCAAGATCAAGCTATCCCACTCCCTATCATCCTGGTGTGCTCCATGTGCCTATCCAATAACCGCTTAAATGTTCCTAAAGTGTCTGACTCCACTATCACTGCAGGCAATCCATTCCACACCCCAACCACTCTCTGCGTAAAGAACCTACCTCTGATATCCTTCCTATATCTCCCACCACGAACCCTATAGTTATGCCCCCATGTAATAGCTCCATCCACCCGAGGAAATAGTCTTTGAAAAGAGGTGAGCTGGCAAGGTGGATACAGAACTGGCTCAGTCATAAAAGTACTTTAACCTGGTGTTGTTAAAACTGTTAATCAGTCATAAAAGACAGAGGATAGCAGTGGAAGGATGCTTTTCTGAATGGAGGGCTGTGACAAGTGGCATTCCTCAGGGATCAGTGCTGGGACCTTTGCTGTTTGTAATTTATATAAATGATTTGGAGGAAAATGTAGCTGGTTTGATTAGTAAGTTTGCGGACGACACAAAGGTTGGTGGATTTGCGGATAGTGATGAGGACCATCGGAGGATACAGCAGGATATAGATCAGTTGGAGGCTTGGGCACAGAGATGGCAGATGGAGTTTAATCCGGACAAATGTGAGGTAATACATTTTGGAAGGCCTAATAAAGATAGGAAATATACAGTAAATGGCAGAACCCTTAAGAGTATTCATAGGCAGATGGATCTGGGTGTACAGGTACACAGGTCACTGAAAGTGGCAATGCAGGTGGAGAAGGTAGTCAAGAAGGCATACGGCATGCTTGCCTTCATCGGCCGGGGCATTGAGTTAAAAAATTGGCAAGTCATGTTGCTGCTTTATAGAACCTTTGTTAGGCCGCACTTGGAATATAGTGTTCAATTCTGGTCGCCACACTACCAGAAGGATGTGGAGGCTTTGGAGAGGGTACAGAAAAGGGTTACCAGGATGTTACCTGGTGTGGAGGGCATTAGCTATGAGAGGTTGGAGAAACTTGGTTTGTTCTCTCACTAGAATAACAGCGATTGAGGGGCGACCTTGATAGAAGTCTACAAGACTATGAGGGGCATGGACAGAGTGGATAGTCAGAAGCTTTTTCCCAGGGTGGAAGAGTCAATTAATAGAGGGCATAGGTTTAAGGTGCGAGGGACAAGGTTAAAGGAGATGTACGAGGCAAGTGTTTTACACAGAGGATGGTGGATGCCTGGAACTCACTGCCGGGGGAGATAGTGGAAGCAGATACGATAGTGACTTTTAAGAGGCACCTTGACAAATACATGAATAAGATGGGAATAGAGGGATAATGGTCCCCAGAAGGGTAGGGGGTTTTAGTTCAGTTGGGCAGCATGGCCGGTGCTGGCTTGGAGGGCCGAAGAGCCTGTTCCTTTGCTGTAATTTTCTTCTTTTGTTTACACTGTAATTTTCTCAATCAGCTGCATATTTATTTGGTGCTTCTGATTAAGATTTTCCATGGAAAGCTGGTTAGCCTCATCATGGCTGTAAAGATAAAATAGACGAGCACCGAAATTATATCTCGCAACTATTGGCCGTAAATCCAAATTCAGAATGTTTTTGAGAATACAGTATGTTTTTTTGTTTCAGTCCATCTACTTCATGATATCAGCTTTAGCATAGTGTCAAAATGATGATATAAAATTGTTTTACTGCATTTAGAATCCTGTAAAAAAAAAAGGTAGTGGGTGTTAGTGCAACATCCATTGCATAGTGCCAGATCACTAATCAAGAATCCCATTTAATCTTATGCCCTGTTTTAATGAGAATGAGTGGACTATGTGGACATAGTTTACTCACATAAGCAATAATCAGAACCCTCTTAATGTATATTTTATTAGGTCTGTTTTATATGAGAAAACCAAAATGACATTAAAGTATAGCAATATGTTTAGGTATATTTGCTGGCTCCCCAAGTTAACAATGTAAATTCACACCAACATTAGATGCCTCAAATGAGAAAAAGTATGTTTCCCAATGCTGCATACCTCCCTTGACAAGTGCAAAATTTACCAAAAGCTGGTTTAAAGGTATCATCCCATGCTGTCGTGATGTTGGCTGTTATAGACTGTGCTGTAATTTTTACTATTATACTACTTTGCATAGTTTATAGGTCACATCTTTGGAACATGTTCACATACACAGTTGTTCGAGAATTCCAGCAATTTTGTGATCACCACCCACCTGAATCAGCCCTGGGTTTACAGTTGGCCATTTCCTATTTCTGTTAAACAGAATAATGCCTCGGCTCCTTTCAAGGGACCAGTTGAATCCAGTGATTTCTCTGCCTAAATTGGGATTGAAGCATCAATGCAATATATTTTCATTCTGATCTGCCCAAAAGCCGCAAATTTCTCTGCCTTCCAGCCACTGCTGCTTATCTTTGTTTGTTCTTTGTGTTCTACCCTTCAAGACTGAGCAATGACCCATTTAATTGAATCTTATGGTGATGATTTTAAGTTACATTGAAGCCATATAGCTTTTATTGCTGGCTTTACAGCTTGTGTTTCAAACGGTTGTATTAAATATTCCCAGCAGCCTCCTACTATAAAATAAACTTGTCAAATGAGGTGCAACAAGATGATATATCAATGCATAATATTATAATGTGATATTATAAAAGTAATTCCAAAGAGGTGATGACCATTTGACACAATAGGATTGAAGACTCACTGAGTGCTACTTTTAACATGCTGGTTAATGCACTTCTGCAAAAATTCTGTCCCTGTGAATTTAGCAAATCTTTAACCCATTTATGTAACATTGTTAAAGTAGTGCACAAAGAGGTTTTGCACAAGGTGTAGAAACAGGCACCTCGGTGTATATGTACATAAATCATTGAAAATGGCAGGGAATGTTGAGAGAGTAGTTAATAAAGCAAAAATATCTAAGGTTTTCTTCATAGGGATGTTGTATGGAAGAGTAAGGAGATCATGTTGAACTTGTATAAGACACTAGTTCGGCCTCATCTGGAGTACTGCACCCTGTTATGTGAACCATACTTGGGGAAGTATGTGAAGACATTAGATAGAGTACAGAGGAGATTCACTAGAATAACTCCAAGAATAATGAGCTGTGGCTACGAGGATAGTTTTGAGAGGTTGGGAATGTTTTCCTCGGAGAAAGAAAGGCTGAGAGGAGACTTGATAGAGATATTTAAGATTCTGAGGAGCATGAGAAACTATTCGCTTTCAAGAGCATCAAGAACTAGAGGGCACAGATTCAAATAATTGGCAAAAGGAATAAAAATGATGTGAGGAAAATAAATTTCACCCAGAAGGTGGATAGAGTTGGGGAATGAACTTCCTGAAAGGGTGGTGGGCAGGCTCGATCGAGGTCTTTAAAAGGGAACTGAATTGCTATCTGAAAAGAAAGAGTGTGCAAGGTTACGGGAATAAGGCAGTGGAGTGGGACTAGGTGGAATGCTCTATCAGAGAGTTACTGTTGACTGGATGGGCTCAATGGCCTTTTTGCACTGAAAAGATTGTGATCCTCTTAACCAGTGCACCAGACACAGTGATAGGAGTGCCTTTTTGCTTCTAAGACCTTTATGCAAATACCGATCAAAAAGAGCACTGAAATCAAGGTCGCTTCTTTGTGTTGAATATTAAAAAGCTTTCAGCTAAATCTGTACTCAAAGTCTCAATTTCCATTCTTAATGAACACAAATCCTTAGTGCAAGACGTCAGATTGTGCTTACACTGGTGAAAAGCACACAGGCAGGAAAACGCTTCCACCAGTGGATAAGTTGCACACTAGTTTGACAGGTCACAAAAGCTAATTTACAATAATTGGCACAATTCTCACAACTGTCCAAATAATGTTGTTGGATATTGTCCGACCTTTCCCACTTGGCTCAGGAAAGCGGGAGCAGGATTGGGTTGTGGTTTTGTGGTTGAGTTGCAGTTTTTAGGTCAAATTAAATCCCCATATTTTCAGCTAAGACATAACTTGCAATAATCATAAAGTACATTCCAATTCACTTTATTTAAAAGTGATTTTTTTTTACATTAAAACACACATGCATCAAAATAAGCTCTTCTTCATTAACTTATTAATTAATGAGAAAGTAGAATTTTTAAGCAAATCTGCTTTTAATGAACTTATAAATATTAGTGGTTATAACCCTCAACAAATGAGGATGACACCATTTTAAATGATAGTTATGTGGCACAATACCTAAACACAAAGTTGTTCTCTACCTCCATTCTCCTATAGGTGGTTTTCATACAGTTTCCTACCCTGGCATTATGTGTGTTTTACCCCTCATGCATCCTGTGCACTGCAGGTCCAGCGACGTGGGCAATGGCCACCTCAAAACCGGACATCATGATCATCCTCCTGAGCAAGCTGATGGAAGAAGGAGACATGTTTTACAAGGTGAGATGAACCACAGATTAATTGGCATGAGGGCTAAACTGCAGCCGGCTGAGGCATTCCCTTTTACCTTTGAGGAAATCCAAGTTAAATCTAACTTTGAACGTCTGCATAAAATGAATATCCCCTTTATTCATGTTTCTTTTATTTCTCTCTCTTTATTTTCGCTAAATTTTGTAAGCTTTTATTATGACATCATGCCCTCGTGCAGCATACTTCATCTAGGCTTGGAGTAGAGTTGGACTCTAAATTGTGTGTCCTGCTTTCTAACAAAGAACAATACAGCACAGGAAGAGGCCCTTTGGCCCTCCAAGCCTGCGCTGCTCATGTGCCCGCGAGTCCATTCTTTTGTATCCCTCTATTCCTAGTCTGTTCATATGGCTATCTAGATAAGTCTTAAACGATCCCAGCGTGTCCGCCTCAATCACCTTGCTTGGCAGTGCATTCCAGGCCCCCACCACCCTCTGTGTAAAATACATCCCCCTGACATCTGTGTTGAACCTTGCCCCCCCCTCACCTTGAACCCGTGACCCCTTGTGTTCGTCACCTCCGAGCTGGGAAAAAGCTTCCCACTGTTCACCCTATCTATGCCCTTCATAATTTTATACACCTCTATTAGGTCACCCCCTCATCCTCCGTCTTTCCAGGGAGAACAACCCCAGTTTACCCAATCTCTCCTCATAGCTAAGACCCTCCATACCAGGCAACATCCTGGTAAACCTTCTCTGTACTCTCTCCAAAGCCTTCACGTCCTTCTGGTAGTGTGGCGACCAGAACTGGATGCAGTATTCCAAATGTGGCCTAACCAACGTTCTATACAGCTGCAACATCATATGCCAACTTTTATATTCTATGCCCCGTCCAATAAAGGCAAGCATGCCATATGCCTTCTTCACCACCCTCTCCACCTGTGCTGCCACCTTTAAGGATCTGTGGACTTGTACACCCAGGTCCTTCTGTGTGTCTATACTCCTGATGGTTCTGCCATTTATTGTATAGCCCCCCTTTACATTAGATCTACAGATCTACATTAGATCTTCTGAGGCAATGTACTTCTGGTTGTAGCTGCCAAATTTAAATGTCAAATCACTATTGGGATGGACCTCAGAAACATGTGATAAGTGCCTACCACTACCTAATTTCATGCACTCAAAGAACAGCTCTAATTTGTGCATGTTTCCAGTTGTAATTTGCTCATTTCTCATTCACAATATGAGGAGAGAAATGAAATGCCTTTTTAAAGTAAATAAATAGATCAGTTAATGTTCAAATGTTCAAATGTGTCGGAATAAATCAATCAAATTATCCATTAGCCCTTAGTAGATAATGTTGCTTGATGGAGGCTGCTGCCATTTCTGCAATAATTCCGTGCATCCAGTAACCCGCTGAGTCAATTTAATACTTTTAATATTTTAATATTTATCAAAACTCGTTGCATTCTGGGGTAGTGCCGGTTGATTGGAAAACGGCTAATGTTACGCCGCTGTTTAAAAAAGGAAGGAGACAAAAGGCGGGTAACTATAGGCCGGTCAGCTTAACATCTGTAGTAGGGAAAATGCTGGAATCCATTATTAAAGAGGAGATAGCAGGGCATCTGGATAGAAATGGTTCGATCAATCAGACGCAGCATGGATTCATGAGGGGAAAGTCGTGCTTGACGAACATGTTGGATTTTTATGAAGATGTGACGAGGGCGGTTGATGGAGGAGAACCGGTGGATGCGGTGTTTTTGGATTTCCAAAAGGCGTTTGATAAGGTGCCCCATAAAAGGCTGCTGAAGAAGATTAGGGCACACGGAGTTGGGGGTAGTGTGTTAAAGTGGATTGGGGACTGGCTATCCGACAGGAAGCAAAGAGTCGGAATAAATGGGTGTTTTTCCGGTTGGAGGAAGGTAACTAGTGGCGTGCCGCAGGGATCGGTACTCCGGCCGCAACTGTTTACCATTTATATAGATGATCTGGAGGAGGGGACGGAGTGTAGGGTAACGAAGTTTGCAGACGACACAAAGATAAGTGGAAAAGTGAATCGTGTGGAGGACGGAGAAGATCTGCAGAGAGATTTGGACAGGCTGAGTGAGTGGGCGAGGATATGGCAAATGGAGTATAACGTTGAGAAATGCGAGGTTATACACTTTGGAGGAAATAATAACAAATGGGATTATTATCTCAATGGAAACAAATTAAAACATGCTACCGTGCAAAGGGACCTGGGGGTCCTTGTGCATGAGACGCAAAAGCCCAGTCTGCAGGTACAACAGGTGATCAAGAAGGCAAGATGGCCTATATTGCGAAGGGGATAGAATATAAAAGCAGGGATGTCTTGATGCACCTGTACAGGGCATTGGTGAGGCCGCAGCTGGAATACTGTGTGCAGTATTGGTCCCCTTATATGAGGAAGGATATATTGGCATTGGAGGGAGTGCAGAGAAGGTTCACCAGGTTGATACCGGAGATGAGGGGTTTGGATTATGAGGAGAGGCTGAGGAGATTGGGTTTGTACTCGTTGGAGTTTAGAAGGATGAGGGGGGATCTTATGGAGACTTATAAGATAATGCGGGGGCTGGATAGGGTGGAGGCGGAGAGATTCTTTCCACTTAGTAAGGAAGATAAAACTAGAGGACACAGCCTCAAAATAAAGGGGGGTCGGTTTAAGACAGAGTTGAGGAGGAACTTCTTCTCCCAGAGGGTGGTGAATCTCTGGAATTCTCTGCCCACTGAGGTGGTGGAGGCTACCTCGCTGAATATGTTTAAAGCGCGGATGGATGGATTCCTGATCGGTAAGGGAATTAAGGGTTATGGGGATCAGGCGGGTAAGTGGTACTGATCCACGTCAGATCAGCCATGATCTTATTGAATGGCGGGGCAGGCTCGAGGGGCTAGATGGCCTACTCCTGCTCCTATTTCTTATGTTCTTATAATACAAGATCGATCTTGTTACATTGATACCTAGCTGCAGCAAAATTGAAAGATAAGAGAATCACATTTTTACAAAATTTGATAAGAGTATTAAAATACCAATCTGTCTAGGTTAGTAGAAAGTACAAAAACATTATCCTTTCACACTGAGCATGCAATTTTTCATTATGTAATCCCATGAAATCACGTACTTCCAAAAATGTTCCCATTACACTGGAGTTTGTATCAGCAATCAGAGATAGTTTCAGAGAGCTCTATATGGCAGAAATTCTATCATGTCTTTACATCAGTGATGCTAAATGATAATCTCAAGACGTAAAATGAATTCACAATTTCAGTTAATTATTTGATAGAACTTTAAAAAGTGGAAAATAAAATGGGATAATGTTGCAGAGGAAGCATTAAACTAATATTTGCAGAAATAAAACATTCAGCCCAATAGGTCATGGTGGTGTTCCATGAACTCCCTCTCAACCTCCTTCATCTAAGCCCATCAACACCTTTTGTTATCCCTTTCTCTGTCACTTTATTCAAGTTTATCAAGCCTCCCCTTAAATATATCTATGCTGCTCATTTCATCCTCTGGCAGCAAATTCCACATTCTAATCTACCTCTGGGTAAAGATGTTTCTCCTCAATTCCCTACTGGATTAATTAGTGATAATGTTATTCTTGAGGGAACCAATGGATATGGGGATAGGCTAGCAAAGTAATGTAGAGGTAGAAATTACTGAATGGCTCATAGACTGTATGGCCTACTCTTGCTCCTACACCATATGTTTTTAATTTTGGCTCCTGGTTTTCATTTTCTCTATGTCTATCCAACGATTTTATAGACCTAAATACCTCAAATAAGTCACCCCTCAGTCTTCTTTTCTGGAGTAAAAAGCCTCAAACTGTTCAGTCTTTCCACATGAGTATAACCTTTCTGTTCTGGTATAATTTGAGTATATCATTTTTGCACTCTCTCCATTGCTTCTATCTATTTTTATAATAGAACTCTAAGTGTGGTCTGACCATGGTTCTGTACATGTTTTAACAAAACTCTGCTTTTCAATTCTATCCCACTAGAAATGAACCTCAGTGCTATTCTTGCTTTTTTATAACCTATCTAAAGAGTGGCCATCTCATAATGACTAGAATATAGAGAGGTCAATGGTTAGTGTATTTGGATTGCTTTTCTCTCAAACTTGCCTGCCTCAGGAGTGTGATATTAAATTACGAAAAGTGGAATTCGGACCACATCTGTCCTACACATCCTTACATGATGGGGGGGGGGGGGGGTGGGTGGTGGATGGTAGGGGAGGCAAGATGATGCTCCATGGGAATGTCTGAAGACAAATTGTTCCTATGATTTCAGAATCAAATTTTAGGTTTAATCTAAATAAATAAATATGGGGCTAGTCAGGTACCTCAGCTTATTAATAGAAGAAAGTGCTCCACCACAGTGATGGTATAATGTGCACATTACCTGTGATTCCCTGCATCAGGACCTCTGACCATCTGAGAGCACTAAGCAAAGGTTAGATTTATGGAGAAGTGTGGGAAGTCAGGGATGTCTACGCTTTGCTTACACTTAACGAAGAAATATTGAAAGAAGAGGAACTACATAAATTGAATGAGAAGGTGGTGGGAATATATAATTTATATATCTTTTTAAAATTGGGAGCACCAACCTACTGCACAGGGGAGCAATGGGCTGTACCCACTATATTCCAGTTTGCTTTGTCACTGTGAGAGCTGCAAAACAAAGGCCACTGAAAATGAGTCTTAGAGTGCTGTTGCATGTTCCCTAACACCTGGTGTCACTGCATCTTCTGTGAAGTCAGCCATTTGTCTTGTAAGATGAGCCTGACACCTGGTGGCTCAGCATTCATTTCCTCACACGATAAAAAGGAAGATGAACCACATTGCTTTTAATAACCCTCGACAAGCTAGATCATTGCCAAGAATTGTAACCCTTGGTTATGATGCACAGCCTGGATAACCTTCACAGGCTGTTCAATTTGAATATCTTGCAGTGTGCAGTTATAATCATCTTCTGAAGAACTAAAGTTGTGGCATTTAACCAAAGGTGGGGGCAAAGTACTTGCAGGGTGAAGAAGTAGTGGGGGATATCCTTATAATGATCATCTATTACATCTAAAATTTAGATACTATTCGTCTTGAAGTGAAGTATGATGCAGAAAAGCATATTATTTTGTATAAGACTTTACTCTGAGAAATGAAGACTTGGGACGGGATTCTCCGATCACGTTCACCCTGCCCTCGATGCCAGCGAGAATGGAGAATTCAACGCTCAGCCAAAACTCTCTTCACTGCAGCGGGACTGGGGAATCCCAGCCACAGGCAAGGTTGGAGGTTTCCAGCGTTGGTGATTTTTTTCTCCTCCTTTCCCTTCCCCTATTTAGTTCCAGAGTTAATATGTCAGTAAACTGAATGTGACTGGCTCCCATTAATCATTTTGATTAACTAGTCTCTGTTTCTGCTTGATTTCCCAACCTGTTCAAAGAATATCACTAGCCAGCTGGGAAGGGAGCAATGTAGAGATGCATAGGTTAGGCTGGAGAGGTTAAAATCTGGGCTGCTTAAACAGACAACTGTCTTTCAAGGACTGTAAGAAGTTTAACAACACCAGGTTAAAGTCCAACAGGTTTATTTGGTAGCAAATGCCACAAGCTTTCGGAGCCTTAAGCCCCTTCTTCAGGTGAGTCACCTGAAGAAGGGGCTTAAGGCTCCAAAAGCTTGTGGCTTTTGCTACCAAATAAACCTGTTGGACTTTAACCTGGTGTTGTTAAACTTCTTACTGTGTTCACCCCAGTCCAACACCGGCATCTCCAAATCATGACTTTCAAGGACTGTACAGCACTTTAATATGACTTTCAAAGCCAAACCCTGTCTATGTCACTTCCTCCAACCCACAGCCCTCTGAACTCTCTGCACACCTTCAATTCTGCCTCTTGCCCATCCACTTTGTATGTTGCTCCACCGTTGAAAGTTGTACTTTCAACTGTCTTAGCCCTCAGCTCAGGAACCCCCTCCATAAACCTCTCTGCCACTCTACTTTTCTTGCCACCTTAAAACCTCTTCCTTTCGTTCACTTGACCTAATATCTCCCTACTTGACTCAGTTCAGATTTTGTTTAATAATGCTTTTATCAAGAGCCTTGGCTTGTTTTGCGATTTTAAAGATGCAATATAATCACAAATTGTTGTTGACATGAAACTGCTCATAATGTGTGGGACGTCTTTCCTTCACATTTTTAAACTGGATCTCTTGGGTGTCTGGACTACCTCATTTGAATGATATCTTGTGGGGAGTGAGAGGAAAAATGTATTTAAATGTTCACCTTATTTCTGTTCTTAGCTGTTTGGAAATTCTTTAAAAATGGAGTGACAATAGATAACAGTCAAACATTACAAAAGCCACAAATGCTTTATAGCACATAAGCTTGAAAGATCAAATAAGTGACATAGAAATGGCATCTAACACATTAGAAGAGGTGAATAAACCAGCTCCAAAGTAGAAAATAACATGAAATTTGAATGGGAGAAACAGGCAAGAACAGAAGAGTGAAGTTTCGAAAGTCGGACCAGGAAGCTTCAGGATGTTCATGAGGCCAATTCTGTGCATTGAGGTGGAATGTGCATTTGAGGAAATTCAGCTTGGCTAGAGCAGTATTAGAAGCTAAAGCTGGCGCAAAAGTTAAAATTTTAAATTGGGGCAAAGCCAATTTTGATGGCATCAGGCAGCAACTTTCAACAGTTAATTGGGGGAGTCAGTGGGAAGGCAAAGGGATGTCTGGTAAGTGGGAGGCTTTCAAAAGTATGTTAACCAGGGTTCAGGGTAAGCACATTCCTCTTAGAGTGAATGGCAAGGCTGGTAGAAGTAGGGAACCCTGCATGACACGGGATATTGAGGCCCTGGTCAAGAAGAAGAAGGAGGCACATGACATGCATAGGCAGCTGGGACCAAGTGAATCCCTTGAAGAGTATAGAGAGTGCAGGAGTAGAGTTGAGAGAGAAATCAGGGGGACAAAAAGAGGACACGAGATTGTTTTGGCAGATAAGGCAAAAGAGAATCCAAAGAACTTCTACAAATACATAAAGGGCAAAACAGTACCTAGGGAGAGAGTAGGGCCTCTTAGGGATCAACAAGGTCATCTATGTGTGGATCCACAAGAGATGGGAGGGATCCTAAATGAATATTTCTCATCAGTATTCACTTTTGAGAAAAGTATGGATGTTAGGGAACTTGAGGAAATAAATAGTGATGTCTTGAAGATTGTACATAAAACAGAGAAGGAGGTGCTGGAAATCTTAAAGTGCATCAAGGTAGATAAATCCCTGAGACCTGATGAAGTGTATCCCAGGACATTGTGGGAGGCTAGGGAGGAAATTGCGGGTTCTCTAGCAGAAATATTTGAATCATTGATAGCCACAGGTGAGGTGCCTGAAGATTGGAGGGTGGCAAATGTTGTGCCGTTGTTTAAGAAAGACTGCAGGGAAAAGCCTGGGAAGTACAGTGTGGTGAGCCTCACATCTGTAGTGGATAAGTAGTTAGAAGATATTTTGGGAGAGAGGATCTACAGGCATTTAAAGACGCAAGGACTGATTAGGGACAGTCAGCATGGCTTTGTGAGTGGAAAATTATGTCTCACAAATTTGATTGAGTTTTTTGAAGGGGTAACCAAGAAGGTAGATGAGGGCAGTGCAGTTGATGTTGTCCATATGGACTTTAGCAAGGCCTTTGACAAGGTACCACATGGTAGGTTGTTGCCTCAGATTAAATCTCACGGGATCCAGGGTGAGGTGGCCAAATGGATACAAAATTGGCTGGATGACAGAAGCCAGAGGGTGGTTGTAGAGGGTTGTTTTTCAAACTGGAGGTCTGTGACCAGCGGTGTGCCTCAGGGATCCACTGTTATTTGTCATTTATATTAATGATTTGGATGAGAATTTAGTAGACATGGTTAGTAAGTTGCAGGTGACACCAAGATTGGTGGCAAAGTGGAGAGTAAAGAAGATTATCTAGAATTGCAACGGGATCTTGATCAATTGGGCCAGTGGGCTGACGAATGGCAGATGGAGTTTAATTTAGATAAATGCGAGGTGATGCATTTTGGTAGATTGAACCAGGGCAGGACTTATTCAGTTAATGGTAGGGTGTTGGGGAGAGTTACAGAACAAAGAGATCTAGGGGTACAGGTTCATAGCTCCTTGAAAGTGGAGTCACAGGTGGACAGAGTGGTGAAGAAGACATTCAGCATGCTTGGTTTCATTGGTCAGAACATTGAATGCAGGAGTTGGGACATCTTGTTGAAGTTGTACAAGACATTGGTAAGGCCACACTTGGAATACTGTGTGCAATTCTGGTCACTCTATTATAGAAAGGATATTATTAAACTAGAAAGAGTGCAGAAGGGATTTGCTGGGATGCTACCAGGACTTGATGGTAGAGGCTGGATAGACTGGGAGTTTTTTCTCAGGAGCTTGGGAGGTTTGTGGTGAATTTATAGAGGTCTATGAAATAATGAGGGGCATAGATCAGTGAAACAGTCAATATCTTTTCCCAAAGGTAGAGGAGTCTAAAACCAGAGGGCATAAGTTTATGGTGAGAGGAAAGAGATACAAAAGGGTCCGGAGGGGTAATTCTTTTCACCCAGAGGGTGGTGAGTGTCTGAAAGAAACTGCCAGAGGTAGTAGTAGAGGCGGGTACAATTTTGCCTTTTAAAAATCGTTTAGACAGTTACATGGGTAAGATGTGTTTGGGGGAAATGGGCGATTGGGACTAGCTTAAATAAAGGGGCAGCATGGACAAGTTGGGCCGAAAGGCCTGTTTCCATGCTGTAAACCTCTATGACTCTATGGGAAGGTTTGTGTGGAAATAGGAGACAAAACTAGAATACGAGCCACAGGGAAGTTAGTAATTCTTGGGGGTGGGATGGAGATTTTTGAAAAAGTAGTCAGCAAGTCTGCATTTGGTGTCCCCAGCATAGAAGTATCAATGAATATTGTGCAGCATGTTAAAGAATTGCATCTAAATTGATGCCTCACATCTAGGAATGTCAATCTTGAAAGCTGATTAATATTCTGTTTGATTTGCTCCCCCCATTGCACATTAGTATTCTTGTTGGAATAAGATGGTTATTTTTCATGATAATTGGTTTCATTGTAAATGCACGGGTTACTGATCCTGAGCAGGATGTTAATAGTTTGTTAGAATTTGTGGGAATAAGCAGCACCATAATCACATAGTGTAAGATGAATCCTCCTGGGGACACAATGCACACTGCGATTAAAGTCCAAATCCAATTTATTATTTGGAATCATCACTACATCAAGCAATCCATTTTCAATGCAGCTATAACCTGTGGCTGTAGCGAGTTGTCCAGCTTAACTTTACATGAATTAAGACCAAGTAATGGAAGTCAAAGTCCATTCTCTGATAGCATCACATGATGAAAGGAGGACCAAAAGTAGAGTGTAACTGAGGCATGGGACCAATTGCAGTTCCATGCTTCAGTTACTCTACTTGGGACAACGTACATTGGTTATTTCTTGGTTTTAGCTTGTTTTGAGAAATCTTGAAATACCTCCATATGAGGTCCAAAGAGATCTGCCTCCAGTTAATCCCCAAAAGTATCTCTAGATAATCCCAAAAATGATCCTTACACCACCCTCTGGTTAATCCTAACATTTGACTCCAGTTACTCTCAAGACCTGACTCCAGTTAAGTCCAAAATCAAGTTCTATTTATTTGCTTTTAATTCCTACTTCCTAGTTATCAAGCCTGAAAATGCAATTTATTGAATTCAGCCTTTTATTTAAACTTACCCTGTCTAAAATAATGCTTTTTCCTTCTTTGATCAGAAAGGAAAAGTAAAGGAAGCAGCGCAGCGATACCAATACGCATTGAAGAAATTCCCACGAGAAGGATTTGGAGAGGATTTGAAAACCTTTCGGGAGCTGAAGGTGTCCCTATTGCTGAACCTGTCACGATGTCGGAGGAAAATGAATGTATGTCCAATGGCCTCTTTGGTAAATAGAAAGCGTAGGGTGCTTCCCTAAAGCTAAAGTGTCATCAGCATCCTAACACATTAGACTGCTTTTCACTGGGATGAAAGATTTCACCTAGTATTGTAACCACAATACATGTATATAGGCCTCATTGTATCCATTTTGGGTGTACTAGTGTGTATCCCTTTGCAGCATAAAGAATCGATAATGCCAGTGGAAATGTTAGTAATGAGGTAGATTTTACAAATTAACATTGGTGGTGCACATTTCTGGACTTTAGACATAGAGGCCTACTTTTATCCTTTATCAGTCACAATGCATAAGGTATGCATTGACTGATCTCTACCTGACCTGACCCAATAATTACAAGTAGCTCTGCACCAAGAGGACTAATCCTAAATTATTCCCCATATGTCATCAGTAATCAGTGGGGAGGTAGTGGAAGCAGATACGGTAGTGACTTTTAAGGGGCGTCTTGACAAGTACATGAATGAGATGGGAATAGAGGATATGGTACCCAGAAGCGTAGGGGGTTTTAGTTAAGTCGGGCAGCATGGTCGGTGCAGGCTTGGAGGGCCAAAGGGCCTGTTCCTGTGCTGTAATTTTCTTTGTTCTCTTTGTTCTAATGCATGGTACCTTCCTATAAAGCAATAATTCTTTTAAAATAATTAACAATGCTAGTCAGTTTTTGCTATTTCTGAGAAAGCATCAATGGCAAGGCTCAGTTTTTACTCAACTGCCAGTGCTTAATTAAAAGGGAACTGCGTCTGTACATAACAACCATGTACTAATGCAGCCACAATCCATAGCAGGCAGTAAAAATCACAGGTGTGTAGCAGTAAGCAAACACTATTGGTTACAATAGAGAGCTGTTGTGGAATTGAAGGTTTGGCTTCTATAATGTGTTCATGAGCAGTCCTGTAACCTGAAGGGAAGAAGGTTACATTATTGCCAAAAGCTACCGTTAATATTTGCAATGTCATACCTTAGGAATTAATTTATTTCAAAAGAGGTTTTTGCCTCATTGTCATCAGATTCATGTAGAGGCTGAACATCAGCAGGCAGGTAGTGTCTACGGCCTCTGACATCTCTTGCAGAAAGCAATTGCTTGCTGACGACATTCGCAGGCAATACTGAGGATGATTTTCTTCTACATGATTGCTCTGATGCAATTTATATTAATGGGCTTCGTCCAAGGTTATAACAATTGTAACTGCATCTTTTGCTTGAATTATCATCTTGAATTTAAATTGACCTTATGGTCAGGATTTTGGATGAGAAATTGGATTGGTTTGTACAAGCCAGTTTAATTCAGTCAATAGGGATTGGGTGTAACTGGAAATTATGGACTTTGACTATTGTCTGACCCAACAGCTCCTGTCACTGTCTAGCTGATTGACAGCTTCAACAATAATGCACCAAATGTCACACTACTGCATCTGAGTTGTTCAAATGAATTGGATGCAGAGTGATGTAGAATTAAATAGCATAGAATTTAAGAGCTTTCATTCCAGTTTCAGCTATGATGACATTCTATGACAGTTGAATCTATAAAAGGGAATGTTTTGCTGAGTAGATTTTTGCTGTATATAAATTGAAACATATACACTAACAAAGGGGGTTGCCTGACGATAGTGGCACGCTCGAGTCAATGAGCACAGTTCAATACTTCTGAGATAATAACACTTCTTCAATTTAAAAGAAAATCACATTTTGCATTTATTCCCCTCTTTTAAGGTTTCCCCTCCAGGATGCATTAATTTCACAATAGACTGGGCAGTTAGGTGACCTGCTATTTGTGATGTGCTTCCTTTTTCAAGAAGAGGGAGGAGGCACATGACATGCATAGGCAGCTGAGATCAAATGAATCCCTTGACGAATATAGAGGGTGTAGGAGTAGAGTTAAGAGAGAAATCAAGAGGGCAAAAAGAGGACACAAGATTGTTTTGGCAGATAAGGCAAAGGAGAATCCAAAGAGCTTCTACAAATACATAAAGGCCAAAAGAGTAACTAGGGAGGGAGTAGGGCCTCTTAAGGATCAATAAGCTCATCTATGTGCGGATCCACAAGAGATGGGTGAGATCCTAAATGAATATTTCTCATCAGTATTCACTGTTGAGAAAAGCATGGATGTTAGGAAACTTGGGGAAATAAATAGTGATGTCTTGAGGAGTGTACATATTACAAAGAAGGAGGTGCTAGAAGTCTTGAAGTACATCAAGGTAAATAAATCTCCGGGACCTGATGAAGTGTATCCCAGGACATTGTGGGAGGCTAGGGAGGAAATTGCGGGTCCCCTAACAGAGATATTTGAATCATCGATAGTCACAGGTGAGGTGCCTGAAGATTGGAGGGTGGCAAATGTTGTGCCTTTGTTTAAGAAAGACTGCAAGGAAAAGTCTGGGAACTACAGGGTGGTGAGCCTCACATCTGTAGTGGGTAAGTTGTTGGAAGGTATTTTGAGAGACAGGATCTACAGGCATTTAGAGACGCAAGGATAGATTAGGGACAGTCAGCATGGCTTTGTGAGTGGAAAATCATGTCTCTCAAATTTGATTGAGTTTTTTGAAGGGGTAACCAAAAAGGTAGATGAGGGCAATGCAGTTGATGTTGTCTACATGGACTTTAGCAAGGTCTTTGACAAGGTACCATGTAGTAGGTTGTTGCATAAGGTTAAATCTCACGGGATCCAGGGTGTGGTAGCTAAATGGATACAAAATTGGCTTGATGACAGAAGCCAGAGGGTGGCTGTAGAGGGTTGTTTTTCAAACTGGAGACCTCTGAATGGTGGGGTGCCTCAGGGATCAGTGCTGGGTCCACTGTTATATGTCATTTATATTAATGATTTGGATGAGAATATAGCAGGCATGGTTAGTAATTTTGCAGATGACACCAAGATTGGTGGCATAGTGGACAGTGAAGAAGGTTATCTCGGATTGCAACAGGATCTTGATCAATAGGGCCAGTGGGCTGACGAATGGCAGTTGGAGTTTAATTTAGATAGATGCGGGGTGATGTATTCTGGTAGATTGAACCCCAGGGCAGGACTTACTCAGTTAATGGTAGGGCATTGGGGAGAGTTACAGAACAAAGAGATCTAGGGGTACATGTTCATAGCTCCTTGAAAGTGGAGTCACAGGTGGACAGGGTGGTGAAGAAGGCATTCAGCATGCTTGGTTTCATTGGTCAGAACATTGAATACAGAGTTGGGATGTCTTGTTGAAGTTGTACAAGACATTGGTAAGGCCATGCTTGGAATACTGTGTACAGTCCTGGTCACCCTATTATAGAAAGGATATTATTAAACTAGAAAGAGTGCAGAAGGGATTTGCTGGGGTTCTTCCAGGACTAGATGGTTTGATTTATAAAGAGAGGCTGGATAGACTGGGACTTTTTTCTCTGGAGCATAGAAGGCTGAGGGTGATCTCATAGAGGTCTATAAAATAATGACGGGCACAGATCAGCTGGATAGTCAATATCTTTTCCCAAAGGTAGGGGAGTCTAAAACTAGAGGGCATAAGTTTAAGGTGAGAGGGGAGAGATACAAAAGGTTCAGAGGGCAATTTTTTCACAGAGGATGGTGACTGTCTGAAAGAAGCAGGTACAATTTTGTCTTTTAAAAAGCATTTAGACAGTTACATGGGTAAGATGGGTATAGGGAGATATGGGCCAAATGCAGGCAATTGGGACTAGCTTAGGTGTTTAAAAAAAGGGGGAGGTATGGACAAGTTGGGCCAGAGGGTCTGTTTCCATGCTGTAAACCTCTATGACTCTTTGTTTCAGCTTGAAATTAGCATTCAGAAGCAGAATGCATTAAATTTATCTACCTCCCTCCCAACACTGTGACCTTCATTCTCAAAAATTCCCTTGAGGACCTGATTGAGATCTAAAGACTTGCCATGCAGGAAGTCAGAAATGTGATTTTTGACCACTCAGTGACGAAGCATATTGTTGCTCTCTCTAATTGCTGGTACAATCATTGACAAATCATGGTGTTTCTGGATTAGTGAAAGAAACTTACATACAGTAAGGATGAACTGCTTCCCTAAATAAAGCCCCAAAACATCCTTCATACTGCCAGTTTGAAACAAAGGTTTGATAGGCTGTTTACTGCACTATAAATGCAGCATATTATAGCTGGGTGATATAGAATATAATGAAATCATTACTTCTCCATATGATAACTCAGTGACTGTAGGTTAGATGTACCTATTCACCAACGCTCAAGTCTGTATTTTGAATGAAACTCAAGAGGCTGGGATTTTGTCAACAGTGTCATTCCTGATGTCACAAGTCGAACTGCACACCATTGCATTTTCTCTTCTTTTGCCTTTCCCCATGCAATTATAATGAAAATTCTAAATGCCAGCGGTGTGCGTGCAAAGCACATGTGCTTTAGCGGCGGAGGAAGCTTTTCATTGATGAAACTGCCATCAGACAATGCAGCATTTTTTGCACAGCCTATTAAAGAGCTCTTGTTCAAACGGGGAGACTGTGCATCACTGTCAGGCCACTCCGCTGCTTGAGCTTGTCATATTCTTTGGAGAGGTGAATGATGGTTAAAGCAGGCCAGCCTCAAGGTTTAGTGGTGCTTCCCTTCACATTCTCCTTGATGCCATTAGGGAAAGGCGGGAAGTGCTGTTTGCTGAAGGTGGCATAAGAGGCCTTCCTGTCAAACCGAGGCAGCCTGGACCGAGGCAGCAGAAAAGGTGAATTATTGTGTGGTCGCCTTTCGATCCTGGGTCCAGTGCGGAAAATGAGTCAATGATTTGCTCCAATTTACGAGAGTTAAGCACCAGTGTGACATGCTCAACAGAAGTCTCTCATGTGGTAATCAGTGCTGTATATGTGTGAGTGGGCAGCTATCCCAGAGGAGTGAATGTGTGATCAGCCTGAGTGCCACGTGGCAGTTGAGGCCAAAGCATCTGGAAGTTTGCCTTTAGTGCACATTTGGATGTAACGTGTGAATGAAAGGCCAATGTATGGGATGGAGATGCACGCTGTCAAGGGCGTAGGGGGTCATTTGTCATGTCACCAAAGACTGCACTTTGTCATGCAGGATAAGCAGACTTCCAATTTCCACAGAAGGAGTTGTTCCGGTTCTGAGGCTCCTCACAGCCAACAAGGGAGAGGCAACAGATCTCTGGCGAGTAGGGAGTGCAATCAATGGCTGATGTCGAGACTGACTGGGAATATGGAGAAAGAGGCAACCATCTTGCTGCTGACATATGGCACACAGGATGGATGAGATGAAATGTTAAGTGCTCAAACTGTGATGATTAATGTAATTCTTACATATGTACATACAGATTAGGAACAGAAAGTAGGCCATCTGGCCCCTCAAGCCTGCTCCACCATTTGATAAGATCATGGTTGATTTGATTGTGGCCTCAACTCTTACTTTCCGGTCTACCCCCATAACCTTTGACTCCCTTATCAATCAATCTTTTTGTTTTCCACTAAAGGTCATTGCCATCCAAGAACCAGGTTCCAGCCAAGACGGGAGCCAGAAGACTCCACCTCTGTGGACAAAGCAGCCAGTGCTCCAGAGGAGCGTAATCTGCCTCGACATTCACTTCCACCCGCACACTTACACTCACACGATTGCATGTAGATTTGGGAGCGTAATCTGGCAAGCACATCACAGACACATTCCAACAACTGAGATAGGACTGCTGGGGACCAGTCCCCTGCTCAGTCTCATGTTGATGACAGGACTCTGCAGCAGCAAGAAGCCTTTGGGACATGCAGCAGAGGCAAGGACAAAATATGGCAGAGATGCCAGCAATTATGCACAGCTTTACATATGGGATTTGGAGGAGTTCATACCCAACATGAGTTTTGCCATGACCCTAGACGTTTGATTGCCTAGGATGACGACCACCATGGAGAACCAGGTCGAGCATTCGATCCACATATGCTCTGACCTGCATTCCATCACTGTAGCAGTGGGATTCGTGCAGCAGTCATTAGACTAGCGGGAAATGAGGCCCCTGGACCTCTCTCCAGATGCCCCTTCCCCTCAGAATGGGGCCATTGCAGACCCAGATAGAGGAGGAGCATATGCCAGCTACCCTGGGGCTTTCATCTCAGGGTTAGTGGCATCTCTTCATCCCTTCCACCATGAACCTCAACAGATCAAGCAGGCTAGGCTGAGAGGGACAGCACTGCAGGAGTCTCCAGTGAGCTCAAGACCTCAGGCCTCCAGTGGACATCCACCATGATCATCCAAGGCAGCAAGGCATGAAACTGGGCAGACTGCTTCCACCTCAGTTGCTGATGTTGGGATTGATGCTGAGACGCAGTGATAGAAAAAGAAAATTTCACAGATGATTTTCTACGTTTGTCTTGCATGTTAAAATGCACGCACAAAATAATTTTTTCCGGTTACTGTTAGTAATTATTGAGGCCTTCCCCATTTTCTCACAATGTGATGGCAAGAGAGGAGATAAAAGCACAGACAATATCCGTGAATGAGATGTGTTTCTGTGCATTCGTTTTAGAAGGTAATGGGAATTGCTATTTCTGCGAGGATCATTCTGTGGGAAATTGCTTTAAATGCAGATACAGTTGGCCCTATTTGCATTTGCCCAGTCATCTGCCCCTCTATTTATGATGATTCGAGGGCCAATAACTCCACAATTTCCATTCTTATTTCCATCAGTGCCCCAATTGCAGCCCACCCAAGTCAAGTGACTTTTACCTTCTTTCTAAATCCTATGCAGTGTCTCAATTACCTCCTCCTTCACTAGGACTTTGTCAGTATCTTCTTCCTTGATGAAGACAAATGCAAAAGTACTCGTGTCGTACCTCAGCCATGTGCTCAGCTTCCATATAGATATCTCATTTACTGTTCCTAACCGACCCTACCTCTTAATACCCTTTCACTATTTACATACCTATGGAGACTATTGAATTTGCTTTTATGTTAGTTACCAATCCCGCCCCCCCCCCATATTCTCATTTTTCCTCTCTTACTTATTTTGTTTAGTCATCTCTCTCAACAGTAATTATTTGCATGTATTATTTTTAAATCATTTTCCTCTACTTTTACAGGATGAGGTCATTACAGTGTTTACATCAGTTACATAGTGTCTCCTGGGAGACGGTCTCAGTGTCATCCTTCAGTAACTTTGTTTCAGGAGAAAATTGTGCACAATGTCCATGAGAGAGATGGCTTCATAGAGAAAATCTCCAATATTAAGGGGTTCAAAGGGGAGGCATTCTGCTGTTGCCCTGGGAGATGCTGAAATCAGAGCACTATATTGCTCCCTATTTACCGATTACATGCTATACCTTTATCACAGCATCACACAGCCATGAGCTTCCACGCTCTTCTCTGCTTCAACTAATCTCCAGGGGATTAGTGTTGTCCTGTTTCCCTTCACTTTCTTTTCCCATGGATGGGAGAAAACTATAGTGAGGTGGAGAGGCAAAATTTCCCCCTTGTCAACTTTAAGGATGACAAAGATGTGGATAATGAAAAGGGAGATCTGCTGTAATAAGGAGGATGAAACTTCCTCTTTTGATCTGAAGAATGTGTCAGCCTTCTAACAAGTACATGCCTGTAATGCAGGAAGGTTGATATTGCAGAGATCTCCCGTGGCTACGTAAAAAAAACCCTTTGGCATGAATGTTGAGTGTGGTTGTCACTATCATAGTTGCTGAGGGCAGATAACTGGCAGTAGGTCTTCAGATAGTAAGTGCTAGAGTTCCACTATTGCCCTTTTGAATAAATCCACTCTTATAGACATCTCCTCATTTAGGCCTTCAATGGATGTAAATTTCTTGTATATTCTTTGTGGGGTGGCACAGTGGTTAGCACTGCTGCTTCACACCGCTAGGGACCCAGGTTCAGTTTCCGGCTTGG
The DNA here is from genome assembly GCF_964213995.1 of Mustelus asterias. NCBI lineage: Eukaryota > Metazoa > Chordata > Chondrichthyes > Carcharhiniformes > Triakidae > Mustelus > Mustelus asterias. The sequence continues at coordinate 66,606,310 of NC_135811.1, read as the reverse complement.
GTCACTTTCTGTATGGAGTTTACATGTTCTCCTCGTGTCTGCGTGGGTTTCCTCTGGGTGCTCTGGTTTCCTCCCACAGTCCAAAAGATGTGCTGGTTAGGTGCATTGGCCATATTAAATTCTCCCTCAGTGTACCAGAACAGGCACCGGAGAATGGCGACTAGGGGATTTTCACAGTAACTTCATTGCTGTGTTAATGTAAGCCTACTTGTGACACTAATAAATAAACTTAAAACTTTAAGATATATGGTGGTGGGAGGAAGTAATCCTATTTAAATACTGCTCCCCCTTTCCTCCAGGATAATGATGTATAAAGGTATACTGACCAAATAGTCGATTGTGATTGACAGGTTGAACCTAGATTACGAAAAGTCGATTGTCATTGACTGCTGAACCGTGCCAAAACTGCGCATGACTCGGGCTTCTTGTGATGAGAGGTGAATCAGCTCATTGACTGCTGAACTGTACCAAAAATGTGTGCAATTCAGGCTTCTCGTGATGATGAGCACAGCAGTTCCTTGACAGCCGAATCACAGGCTCTAAAATGTGGAATCAGCTGTGTGAAGACAAAATGATGAGCGAGGAGCCAGGGACATCCAAGATGACATAAACCTACCATTTCCACCAGGAATGAATCATAGAAACCCTACAGAGCAGAAAGAGGCCAATCGGCCCATCGAGTCTGCACTGACCACAATCCCACCCAGACCCTATTCCCGCAACCCCGCATATTTACCCTGCTAATCCCCCTGACACTAGGGTCAATTTAGCATGGCCAATCAACCTAACCCACACATCTTTGCATTGTGGGAGGAAACTGGAGCACCTGGAGGAAACCCACACAGACACGGGGAGAATGTGCAAATTCCACACAGACAGTGACCCGAAGCCAGAATTGAACCCGGGTCCCTAGAGCTGTGAGGCAGCAGTGCTAACCATTGTGTCGCCTGGGAAGGCAAATTTCTTTTTACAAATGTTAAAGGCAAGACCATTTGTCTACAGAGTGTAGCCTTCAGTAAAAGAGAATTTGGATCGGTATCACAAGGCAATGCATGCAAAATTTCCCTTTGAACAGCGTCATTGAGACAAATAAATTTGGGGAGTTAAAGGGAATATTGCAAGCTCAATTATCACTATTTTCAAAACCTGTGGCTAAAGGCAAGCCTAGCTAAATAACTCCTTTTCGCATTAGCCATCTGCTGGCAAAATATAAGAAACTGTTCACCAATGGTGACGTTGTCAAGGAGGCTATGATGGTTGCTGCCGACACCTTGTTCAAAGACTTTAAAAGCAAAGATGAAATTATGACGGGCATCAAGAGCATGCCGCTTTAACAGTAACCAGAAGGGTTGCCTCAAGATGTATTTCAATGAATACACCAAGACTTATCAGGCTGTGAATGTTTCTCACTGCAGTTTGATGAGCCCACATTGTTTTTGTTCGCATGGCATTCAAAGATTCAACAACAAAGGAGGATTTTCACTCTTTTGCCACTCAAAGTGAGTATAAGCGCAATTTCATTAAAAAGAACCCGAAGCCCCATGGCTATAAAATGCAGCCAGAGCTGTTTAGGGCCGGGTGTTTGAGAGTTTATGAATTTAAAAGGGATGTGACTTAAGAAAAACATACTGATCAAGAAACTGGTTTCAATCACAACTGATGGTGAACCTTCAATGCTGGGTGTCAAGGCAGGCTTTACTGCACTTTGCAGAAATGATCCTGAATCGCCCTCCTTGTCAATTACCACTGTGTTATCCACCAACGGGTGTCAGTGAGCAAGGTTATTCACCTTTTGCATGTAATGACGGTTGTCGAGATCATCAACTCAATTCATGCAGGAGCTCTGCAACATCACTTGTTCAAATTGTTATTCATTGAGCTTGATGCCACCTACAGGGAGCTAATCTTTAATGCAGATGTGAGGTGGTTAAATCGAATAAAAGTCCTTCAGAAATTTTCAGATCTGCTCCCTGAAATTGTCACCTTCCTTTAACAAAGAAAGGTGTACAGCGAGCAGTAAGATAATCTGTGGTCGCTAGACATGGCATTTCTTACAAACATAAGTGCAAAATTGAATGAGCTGAAGCATGAACTACAGGAGGGCGTGATGATAGTAAATATTTATATATATATATAGATTCATAGAGGTTTACAGCATGGAAACAGGCCCTTCGGCCCAACTTGTCCATGCCACCCTTTTTTTTAAAACCCAAAAGCTAATCCCAATTGTCCGCATTTGGCCCATATCCCTCTATACCCATCGTACCCATGTAACTGTCTAAATGCTTTTTAAAATATAAAATTATACCCGCCTCTACTACTACCTCTGGCAGCTTGTTCCAGACACTCACCACCCTCTGTGTGAAAAAATCGCCCCTCTGGACACTTTTATATTCTCTCCCCACCCCCCTCCTCCCACCTTAAACCTATGCCCTCTAGTCTTAGACTCCCCTAACTTTGGGAAAAGATATTGACTATCTACCTTGTCTATGCCCCTCTTTATTTTATAGACCTCTATAAGGTCACCCCTCAGCCTCCTACGCTCCAGAGAAAAAAGTCCCAGTCTATTCAGCCTCTCCTTATAACTCAATCCATCACGTCCCGGTAGCATCCTCGTAAATCTTTTCTGCACTCTTTCTAGTTTAATAATATCCTTTCTATAATAGGGTGACCAGAACTGTACACAGTGTTCCAAGTGTGGCCTTACCAATGTCTTGTACAACTTCAACAAAACGCCCCAACTCCTGTATTCAGTGTTCTGACCGATGAAACCAAGCATGCCGAATGCCTTCGTCACCACTCTGTCCACCTGTGACTCCACTTTCAACGAGCTATGAACATGTACCCTAGATCTCTTTGTTCTGTAACTTTCCCCAATGCCCTACCATTAGCTGAGTAAGTCCTGCCCTGGTTCAATCTACCAAAATGCATCACCTCGCATTTGTCTAAATTAAACTCCATCTGCCATTCGTCAGCCCACTGGCCCAATTGATCAAGATCCCATTGCAATTGGAGATAACTTTCTTCACTGTCCACTATGCCACCAATCTTGGTGTCATCTGCAAACTTACTAACCTTGCCCCCTATATTCTCATCCAAATCATTAATATAAATGACAAATAACAGTGGGCCCAGCACTGATCCCTGAGGCACACCGCTGGCCACAAGACTCCAGTTTGAAAAACAACTCTCTACAACCACCTGTCAACTTTCTGTCAAGAAGCCAATTTTGTATCCATTTAGATACCTCACCCTGGATCCCGTGAGATTTAACTTTATGCAACAACCTACCATGCGGTACCTTGTCAAATAATGTTATTACATTAGGAATGATGTCTTAATGAGGAACCTTTACATATTCAGATGGATGAAAAAATGGGCAGAAGTTCATCAAGTCGTATGACTGGTGTGTTATAGAAAGGAGGTTTTGCAGGTAGTTCATGAGGTTCCAGTAGGAGGTCATATAGGAGTAAGGAAAACTCGAGCAAAAATACAAGAAGGCTTTTATTGGCCTGGGCTGCATAAAGATGTGGTTGAATTTTGCCGTACATGTCACAAATGTCAGGTCATAGGAAAACCTCAAGCAGTAATCAAACCAGCACCTTTAATACCAGTAATCAAACCAGCACCCTTAATACCCATTCTGTATTTGAGGAATCTTTTATGGTTCCTAAATCTGAAGAAAATCCAACAACAAATCAAAAGGTTCCATCCAAAGAAATTCTGATACCGCCTGAACAAATTGGGAAAGGAATTCAACAGACAGTTTCATGAGTTAGGTAAAATGGAAGAAATTATTGTTTGTCTCAAATCCTTTTTTCAAGTGGACATTGGAGAACTGACAGCAAAATTTCAGCAGGTGTTCAAACAAAGCAGTGGACTTGACTTGGAAATAATCACCATGCAAAATGACATAGAGCTAAAAACTAGATCAAGGGAGAAAGACTTTTGGGGACTTGTTAACAGAAAGAAGCACCATCTTCTGACATTGTGTGCACTGAAGGTGAAAGCCTACTTTGGATCCACTAAGCTCCACTGAGCAGATCACAGGACGAGCCAAGAAGCTATCGGAAATTTCAACGGCTTGATTTGAAGATGAAACAGTGCAAATGACTTTATCCCATTTTACCTGTCATGGATCTATTCAACATTTAGATGCAAAGCTTCTGTGTAGTCTTCCTGGTGGCGGGGAAGTGGAGCTGAGTCCATGAAAAGGTCAGCCATGATCTTATTGAATGACGGAGCAGGCTCGAGGGGCCGGATGGTCTACTCCTGCTCAGAAGACAAACACGGGACATGGCGGACAGAGTACCCTTCGTTGTCCAGTACTTCCCCGGAGCGGAGAAGCTACAACATCTTCTCCGGAGTCTTCAATATGTCATTGATGAAGACGAACATCTCGCCAAGGCCATCCCCACACCTTCAAACAACCGCACCACCTCAAACAGACCATTGTCTGCAGCAAACTACCCAGCCTTCAGGAGAACAGTGACCACGACACCACACAACCTCTGCAAGACGTGCCGGATCATCGACGGATGCCATCATCTCACGTGAGAACACCATCCACCAGGTACACGGTACATACACTTGCAACTCGGCCAACATTGTCTACCTGATACGCTGCAGGAAAGGATGTCCCGAGGCATGGTACATTGGTGAGACCATGCAGGCGCTACGACAACGGATGAATGAACGCTGCTCGACAAACACCAGGCAAGAGTGTTCTCTTCCTGTTGGGGAACGCTTCAGCGGTCACGGGCATTCGGCCTCTGATCCTCGGGTTAGCATTCTCCAAGGCGGCCCTCACGACACACGACAACGCAGAGTCGCTGAGCAGAGACTGATAGCCAAGTTCCGCATACGAGGACGGCCTCAACTGGGATCTTGGGTTCATGTCACACTATCTGTGACCCCCACGACTTGCCTGGGCTTGCAAAATCTCATTAACTGTCCTGGCTGGAGACAATACACATCTCTTTAACCTGTGCTTAACCCACTCTCCACTCACATTGTCTGTACCTTTAAAACTTGATTACCTGTAAAGACTTGCATTCCAACCATTATTTTGTAAATTGAGTTTGTGTCTTTATAGGCCCTGTTTGTGAACAGAACTGCCACTTACCTGATGAAGGAGCAGCGCTCCAAAAGCTAGTGGCTTGTCCTACCAAATAAACCTGTTGGACTTTAACCTGGTGTTGTGAGACTTCTTACTATGCAATAATGTTACAGCTGACTGAAAGACAAGTGTCTGCCCCCTGTAGTAAAACAGAATTATTTCTATTTTAAATACCTCAGAAACCAAAAACCCATTAAGAAGCTAACCAGGAAATACATGAAACTTATTGTAATTTAAAATCTGGCTTAAGTATAAAAAAATCAAAATGATAAAATTATTTAGCCAGAGTAATGTTGAGTTGTTGAAGTTGTGGGGGGTGGTTTGTGGTATCAAGAGTGCATGAGCAGAATTGAGTGAGTTTTAAGGTCATAAGAAATGTTTTATTCTTGTTCAAGTGAACCTATTTATTGTGTAAGCTTCTGTACACTGAAATTGGTCTACTTTCTTACTAAATCTTCACAGCTGAAAATGTTGCACTCTTTTTAAACCAGTAAATCTCATTTTTATAAATCCAGAAACTCATGTTATAAATCAGAACCATGCTATTACTGTTTTCAATATGTAAAAGTTAAAAGTGAAGTAATAGATTCCTAAAGTTAAGTGGGCCTTCAGTCCAGAGCAGGGCAACGTGTGTGTGGCTCATCACAGTTGAGTCCAAACTAACTCCATACGGCACGTCATTTCACAGTTTATCCCAGACTCTACTACTCCATGGTCTGTACTTTGAGCATCACAGTGTATGGAATGTATGTTTAGACTGGACAATCAATATCACTTTAAGCTGGGTTCCTGAAATACATGATGTGGAGATGCCGGCGTTGGACTGGGGTACACAGTAAGGAGTCTAAGTTAAAGTTCCACAGATTTATTTGGTAGCAAACACCACTAGCTTTCGGAGTGCTGCTCCTTTGTCAGGTGAGTCACCTGACAAAGGAGCAGCGCTCCGAAAGCTAGTGGCGTTTGCTACCAAATAAACCTGTTGGACTTTAACCTGGCGTTGTTAGACTCCTTCCTGAAATACACCAGCACATGACCCAATACCAAAAAAACTTAGTATGCTCATGGTAACAAAATGTTTCCTGTTACTTTCAAAGTTACATCAGTGATATGTGAAGACTGCAAAGAACCAGAAAACAATACAGGCGGTTAATAGAATAACTGACTCTGTAATTGAATACTAGTAGTAGTAATGATCTCTACTGTATCATGTCAGGGAATTCAGAATTGTGGATCAATTGAAAGTCTTGACTTGCAGTCTTGTCCTTCATGTGGAACAGGCTACCTTCAATTTCTGATGCAATGCAAACACTCCTTTGTTGTTTGTTACTGGGACTTTGTAACCGGACAAATAGAGGAGTGTGAGAAACAATTCAGCTGAAAGTTAGTTCCAGCATAATTGTTACTGCAGTTTCCCTCCCTCTGACACAGCATCCCAAAATTACTATGTATGTGTTATTTCCGGCAGGATTTTGGGATGGCGGAGGAGTTTGCAACCAAAGCATTGGAGCTGAAACCCAAGGCATATGAGGCATATTATGCCAGAGCCAGAGCAAAGAGAAGCAGCAGGTAAAGGGGAGAGGAGAAAGTGTTTTGATTATGGGGAAGGATATATGTGGCACTAGATATTGAAAAATATTGGGGTGCTCTTCATGTAGTATTTATTTCTGCTAACCCTGTTTTGCCATTCCTGTGTAGTCAACAGGATTCTCAACTGAACTGCATTATCATTTCTGCACCAAAATAAAGCAGGCCAGATTTGCTGGCTCAGGACATCTCACAGGGTACCCCAGTGGTTAGATATTTTCCTGCAACCTTCAGCTTGAAATCATTATGCACTGTAACTTGCTGTGGGTGCGATCTGACAACAACGACGAGGGCTATGGGACATCGGGGATTTAATTGAACAGCAGACTAAAAGCATAAGATTGAACGAAAAAGAGGAATGGCAGAGAAAGAAATCAGATGAATTAGAATCAAATCAGGTACAGAAAAATAAATGGAAAAAAATGAATAAAGAAGAGACAAACTGTATGAAAAACCAGTTAGAATTTAGCATTTTTAAAATCTCTTTAAGAACAATTCATTAGCCAAAGGAGCGACAGTCCACAATTCTGGTTGTTCCCTTTCTGGACCAAATAGATTAATTCGTTGTCATGAATAATTAGCACTCTGTTAAGAGGATACTTGCACTAATAACTACCAGACTTAACTTTCTGAGGCATGTTTAGAGTGGAAAATCTAGAAAGTAAGTCAAAATAATCGGGAGAGTAAGGATGACATATTGCTGCTGGAACAACTGGTCCAGCAAATTCTAGAAATTCACAATTAGCAACGTATCCATTAATCTGGATTTTCTGGCCAATTTGCACATTAATAATGTCAACCCATCATTAATTTTGTTGTAAAATTCAGCCAATCAAATTTACGGTGTTATAAATATTTGAAAGGATACTCAAAAGTTTGAAGAGTTGATTCAAGACTAAATTAATATTAAGCATTAGCAAATATTTTTCAAAATAATTCATCAATTATTAATCAGAAACGGGGCAAGTCTTTTGAAAGCTGAACAAGCCATTCAGTCCTCAGAATTGAATTAAATGTTGTATCAGATAAGACACACATCTAAAACTGTATTAAAAATCAGAATGAAGTTGCTTCTAAAAATTTTTATAAGGTGCTCTCCTGCAGAGCAGTATAGTTTGGATTTTGCCACCACCCACCTGACCTGATCAATGTCAAACTGCAGTGCTGCTGACGAGAGATGAACAATTCCTTGCTATAAGGGAAGAGATTCCCCTTGGCTACTCTCTTACAATCATCGGGCATTAGTACAGTCAAGGAAGATGCTTGCGAGAATAAGAAACAGGATCATGAGTGGGCCATTTGGCTCTTTGAGCCAACTCTGTTGTCACCCCACCCCAACTCCATTTTCCCACACTATCTCCATCTCCCTTACTCCATTAGGATTGAAGCACTTGTTGACATCCACAGCTCTCTGGGATAGAGAACTCCAGAGATACACAACTTTTGAGTGAAAGAATTTCTCCTCGGTCCTAAATCTCACCTAATGAAGGAGCAGTGCTCCGAAAACTCGTGATACAAAATAAACCTGTTGGACTTTAACCTGGTGTTGTGAGACTTCTTACTGTGCCAACCCCAGTCCAACACCAGCATCTCCACATCATCGGTCCTAAATGGCAAACCCCTATTCTGAGACCGTGACCAGTTCCAGATTCACAAGCCATGGAAAACATTTTCTCAACGTTCACTCCATCAAATCCCTTAAGAATTGTATATGTTTCAATGCGATCACCTCTCATTCTTCTAAACTCCAGGAAATAAATATAGACCTGGTCTATATAAGGATATATTGGCATTGGAGGGAGTGCAGAGAAGGTTCACCAGGTTGATACCGGAGATGAGGGGTTTGGATTATGAGGAGAGGCTGAGGAGATTGGGTTTGTACTCGTTGGAGTTTAGAAGGATGAGGGGGGATCTTATGGAGACTTATAAGATAATGCGGGGGCTGGATAGGGTGGAGGTGGAGAGATTCTTTCCACTTAGTAAGGAAGTTAAAACTAGAGGACACAGCCTCAAAATAAAGGGGGGTCGGTTTAAGACAGAGTTGAGGAGGAACTTCTTCTCCCAGAGGGTGGTGAATCTCTGGAATTCTCTGCCCACTGAGGTGGTGGAGGCTACCTCGCTGAATATGTTTAAAGCGCGGATGGATGGATTCCTGATCGGTAAGGGAATTAAGGGTTATGGGGATCAGGCGGGTAAGTGGTACTGATCCACGTCAGATCAGCCATGATCTTATTGAATGGCGGGGCAGGCTCGAGAGGCTAGATGGCCTACTCCTGCTCCTATTTCTTATGTTCTTACTCAATCCTTCTTGATTGGACAATCCTCTCATCCCAGGAACTCTAGCAAAGAACAAAGAAAATTACAGCACAGGAACAGGCTCTTCAGCCCTCCAAGTCTGCACCGACCATGCTGCCCGACTGAACTAAAACCCCCTACCCTTCCAGGGACCATATCCCTCCATTCCCATCCTATTCATGTATTTTTCAAGATGCCCCTTAAAAGTCACTATCGTATCTGCTTCCACTATCTCCCCCGGCAGCAAGTTCCAGGCACCCACCACCCTCTGTGTAAGAAAACTTGTCTCGCACATCTCCTTTAAACCTTGCCCCTTGCATCTTAAACCTAGGCCCCCTAGTAATTGACTCTTCCACTCTGGGGAAAAAAAGCTTCTGACTATCCACTCTGTCCATGTCCCTCATAACCCTGTCGACAAAAGTGGAAAAAGAAAAAAAAAAATTATTAAATTAATTCAGTAATAACTGTACAATGTGGAGTCTGATTTGAACCCTATATTTTAAATGCTCACTTCCAAGATATATTGATGCAAATCAATCTTGATTGAAATTTGTTTTTTGTGAACAAGCCATGGAATATGAAACTAAAACTCCTTTGGCAGCTATAGTTTTGGCTTAATATAGATGGCCCTCTTGTGGATCTTGTGTTAGTAACTGCGCCACTTTTCAAAACTTCTTCAACACACATCATCTTCATAAAGACTCTCACTGATTTTTTTGTCAGCAATTGCAATGCATTGTGCACTATCTCAAACATTTTTGAGTGAAGACAGTGGCCAGGATTTTCCTCCTATGTTGGCAAAGGCCAATGTCAAATGGGAAAAGCGGAGTGGCAGCTTTCTCCACCGTTTCGTCTGGAACTTTGCAAAAAGAAACTTCAAGTCACAGGTCCCACAACATATCACTGGTGGGATGGCCTCTGATTCTTCTGCCCCAACCCACAGTGACACCCCCACCCCCAGTCCCGTGGCACCCTCTGGCACCAACCCAAGTGCTGCTGATGCATGCATCAAACAGGCATGTCCTGTGCAGTGCCGGGGCATCAAGCGGGGAATGCCGTGATAATGCAGATGATGTGCCGGGGGTGTCCCTCTGCCCCCCCTAGTGCAGTACTCACCTCACCTCCCTGGGAAGTTTGCTCATTGGGTGCATGTCTTTGGAAACCAGTCATGCTTCACGCCGTTCTGCCATCACACTGCCGAGGATGAATTTTTTGATGGGGGTAGGGGAATGATTCTGGTATATGGGCCTTATGATGATATGTAAATCTATTATAATAATGTTCTTGATGTTGAATATCTGGAAATGCAGCCCCATCACTGATAGGGGGGCGTGCAATCGCGTCATGCTTTTATGCCGACATAAAATGTTGGCAGAACCTGCCCAACATGAACAGGCACGGAAAATCCCAGCCTGTATTTCCACACCTTTTCTTCCACCATCCTCGTTATAAGCAAGACTGACCTTTGAGATCCAGCATGGAACGTCAGTTAACTGTATAGTTGGTAAACCTTTGGCATGCCCTTTCTTTACAGATGCATTGTTTGACATTGCTGGTACTGCTTGTACCATGGCCAGTTATCAGCGAGGCAGCTCTTTGCTATCTTGGGCAGGATATTGAACATGAGAGAGAGGGTGATGGCCAAGTCAGAGGTTGACTGCACCTATTCTGCAAATAAATAGATCAAGGTATTCAAAATGCAAAACCTACACTTGGGCCTGTGTGACTCCTTATATGGTGGACGTGAGGAAAGATGATGCAGCATGATTTATTTGCCTCAACAGCTGAAGTTATAGTCAGTCAGAGCCTCAAGCATCGCAGTCACTCGCCTGTTCATCAGGCTCCTGGTAGGATAACTACAAGCACTGTTAGGCAGAACCAAGAAGATCTTATTTAAATGCACACTGGAGCAATCAAGAACGGTTACAAAGATCGATAATGAGGCAACACATTATAATTCCTGAAGGAATGATGCATGTTTTTAACCTAAATAATTGTGACTGAGAACATGAAGGCAGAGCTGGAGCAGGTAAAGTAGGAAACTAGGTTAAAATGAGGCACAGTAGAGTTGCAGTGACAGACATGTATTTAATAATGCTCTGAAAAGATTTATGCCAGTAAGGAACAAAGGCTCATTGCGAAAGATACATCATCCATGGCTAAGTAGGAAGTCATGATGTGGAGATGCCGGCGTTGGACTGGGGTGAACACAGTAAGAGTTTTAACAACACCAGGTTAAAGTCCAACAGGTTTATTTGGTAGCAAATGCCATTAGCTTTCGGAGCGCTTGCTGCAGTAGGAAGTAATAGTGTTAAGTTGAAAGAAAAACTGTTCAATTCTACAAAGATTCGTGATAGGTCAGAAGATTGGACAGCAAAGAATGACTAAAAAGATATAGTGACAGAAAGTAGAGTATGAGAGAAAGATAATTACCAATATAAAGCAAATAGTAAAATTTGCTGCTAGTATTTGAAGAGGAAAAGTGTAACTGAAGCTTAGTGTGGGTCCTCTAAAGAGAGAGTCTGGGGAATTGATATTGGAAACAAAGAAATGGCATGAACAGGTATTTTGTGTCTGTCTTCACTGTGGAGGGTTTGGAAAACTTACTAAAGATACTTGAAAACCTTGAAATTCTTGATGGAGAAAGATTAACTTAATACAATTATCACCATCTCCAGGGAAAGGGAGGAAAAATATTAAACCTAAAGGCTGGCACGTTGCCCAGAACTGGATGACCTGCATCCTAGGGTCTTAAAAGAGGCTGCAGCACAGATAGCAGATGCAATAGTTATAATCTTCCAAAATTCCTCAAATTATTGAAAGGACAGCATAGTGGTTAGCACTGCTGCCTCGCAGTGCCAAGGACCCGGGTTTGATTCTGGCCTTGGGTCACTGTCTGTGTGGAGTTTGCACATTCTCCCTGTGTCTGTGTAGGTTTCCTCCAGGTGCTCCGGCTTCCTCCCACAGTCCAAAGATGTGCGGGTTAGGTGGATTAGCAATGCTAAATTGCCCCTTAGTGTCCAGGGATATGTAGCTATGTAGGGATATGGTGGATTAACCATGGTAAATGTGTGGATATATGAAGATTGGATGAGGGCCTGGGTTAGATGCTATTTTGGAGAGTCGGTGCAGACTTGATGGGTTGAATGGCCTCCTTCTGCACTGTAAATCATTCTATGGCTACAGCAGATTGGAAAATAGCTTACATAACACTTTTATTTAAGAATGAGGGAGGCAGAAAGCAGGAAACTAGAGTTAATTTAGCCTAGCGCCTACGACAGGGAATGTGCCAGAATCCATTATTAAGGAATTAGAAACAGGATACTTAGATAATCGTAGTTTGACCTGGCAGAGCCAACATGGCTTTGTGAAAGGGAAATCATGTTTAACTAATCGGCTAAGAATTTTTTGCCAAAATAACACTCAAGTTGGATAAAGGGAAACTAGCAGATGTGGTGTACTTTGATTTCCAAAAGGCATTTGATATGGTGTCACCTCAAAGGTTACTACACAAAATATGAGTACATTGTGTAGTGGGTAACACATTAGCATGGAGCATTGGGCGGCACAGTGGTTAGCACTGCTGCCTCACAGCGCCAGGGATCGGGGTTCAATTCCGGCCTCAGGTCACTGTCTGTGTGGAGTTTGCACGTTCTCCCAGTGTCTGAGTGGGTTTCCTGTGGGTGCTCCGATTTCCTCCCACAGTCCAAAAATGTGCGGGTTAGGTTGATTGGCCATGCTAAATTGACACTAGTGTCGGGGAATTAGTAGGGTTAATGTATGGGGTTGCGGGAATGGGGCCTGGGTGGGATTGTAATTGGTGCAGACTCGATGGGCCAAATGGCCTCCTTCTGGAATGTAGGGATTTTATGATTCTATAAAGAATTTGTTGGCTAAACAGAAGCAAAACGTTGAGTCATTTTCAGGTTGGCAAGGTGTAACTAGTGGAATGCCACTAGGTGGAGCGGTGCTGGATCCACAACTATTTACAATCTATAATCAATGACCTAGATGATAGACTGAATGTATAGTAGCTAAATTTGCCAATGTCACCAGATAGGTAGGAACGTAAATTGTCAAGAGAAGGTAGATAACTCTCCAGAGAACACTCTAGAAAAATCTGCTAGCCCTTGGCCAATCTTCAGTGGAAAATGGATGAGAAGTTGTGAAATTCTTAAGGCAAGCAGATTCCAAGTTACCACCAAAGCGTCTCCTGTTCCACCGGAGGCCCAAACATCCGAGACCACCACTCAAATATCAAACATGCCTACCGCTCTATCACCCGCCCACACTTTGGCAAATCAGACCACAAAGCTGTGCTCCTGCTCCCAGCTTACAAGCAAAAACTGAAGCAGGAGAATCCATCAAAGAGAGTCGTGCAGTGTTGATCTGAGGAATCGGATGTTCTCCTACGGGGCTGCTTGGAGTCAGTGGACTGGTCAGTATTTAAAAACTCTGCGACCAGCCTGAACAGGTACGCCACTACAGTAACTGGCTTCATTAGTAAGTTACTGTGTGCCAAAGAAGCAAATCCATGTGTTCCCCAAAACCATGGATGAACAGGGATATCCACTGCTTGCTGAAGTCCAGGTCTGAGGCGTTCAAGTCAGGCGACCCTGGCCAATACAAGAAAGCCAGATACGATCTAAGGAGATCCATCAAAGATGCCAAAAGACAGTACCGGACCAAGCTAGAGTCCCAGGCTAGCCACACCGACCCCCGCCGACTATGGCAAGGTCTGCAAGACATAACAGGTTACAAGATGAAGGCATGTAAAATTGCCGACTCCAATACACCCCTCCCCGATGAGCTCAATGCATTCTACGCCCGTTTTGAGCAAGGGGTCAGCGAGAGCATGCCCTCCACCCTGGAAGCCCTGGATGAACCTGTATCTGGGGTCACCATTGCAGATGTCAGAGCAGCTTTCTTGAAGGTCAACCCACGGAAAGCAACTGGTCCGGACGGGGTACCTGGACGTGCACTCAGATCCTGCGTGGATCAGCTGGCTGGGGTATTCACAGACATCTTCAGCCTCTCTTTACAACAGTCTGAGGTCCCTATCTGCTTCAAGAAGATGACCATCATCCCAGTACCTAAGAAAAACCAAGCAGCGTGCCTTAATGACTATCGGCCGGTGGCTCTGACATCCATCATTATGAAGCACTTCGAAAGGTTAGTCATGGCACAAATCAATTCCAGCCTCCCGGACTACCTGGATCCACTATAGTTTGCCTACCACCGCAACAGGTTCACAGCAGACGCCATTTCCCTGGCCTGCACTCAACCCTGGAATACCTGGATAACAAGGACATCTATGTCAGACTCCTATTTATTGACTACAGCTCAGCCTTCAACACTATTATTCCCATGAAACTCATCTCCAAACTCCGTGGCCTGGACCTCGGCACCTCCTTCTGAGACTAGATCCTGAACTTCCTAACTCACAGACCACAATTAGTAAGGATAGGCAACAACACTACCTCCACGATCATCCTCAACACCGGTGCCCCACAAGGCTGTGTTCTCAGCCCCCTACTATACTCCTTATACACCTATGACTGTGTGGCCAAATTCCCCTCCAATTCGATTTTCAAGTTTGCTGACGACACCACCATGATGGGTCGGATCTCAAACAATGATGAGACAGAGTACAGGAATGAGATAGAGAATCTGGTGAACTGGTGCAGCAACAATAATCTCTCCCTCAATGTCAACAAAACAAAGGAGACTGTTATTGACTTCAGGAAGCATAAAGGAGAACATGCCCCTTCTGCATCAATGGGGACGAAGTAGAAAGGGTCAAGAGCTTCATGTTTTTAGGTGTCCAGATCACCAACAACCTGTCCTGGTTCCCCCCCCGCCCATGCCGACACTATAGTTAAGAAAGCCCACCAGCGCCTCTACTTTCTCAGAAGATGAAGGAAATTTGGCATGTCAGCTACGACTCTCTCCAACTTTTACAGATGCACCATATAAAGCATTCTTTCTGGTTGCATCACAGCTTGGTATGGCTCCTGCTCTGCCCAATACCGCAAGGAATTACAAAAAGTCGTGAATGTACCCAATCCATCACACAAACCAGCCTCCCATTCATTGACTCTGTCTACACTTCCCGCTGCCTCGGCAAGCAGCCAGCATAATGAAAGACCCCACGCATCCTGGACATTCTCTCTTCCACCTTCTTCCTTCGGGAAAAAGATACAAAAGTCTGAGGTCGCGTACCAACCGACTCCAGAACAGCTTCTTCCCTGCTGCTGTCAGACTTTTGAATGGACTTACCTTGCATTAAGTTGATCTTTCTCTACACCCTAGCTATGACTGTAACACTACATTCTGCACTCCCTCGTTTCCTTCTCTATGAATGGTATGTTTTGTCTGTATAGTGAAACAATACTTTTCACTGTATACATGTGACAAATAAATAAATCCAGTGCACTGTTGTCCTTGAAACGTAAAAGGAAATTTATATGGGCGCTGTTGTTTAAAGGGAAGGACCAAAATCTATACTGATATATAGAATGATAAAATATTTTGTCTGTGGGGCTTGCCTCTCTGTCTTGGGATTGGTTGCTACTGTTGGTGCTGTTAGTGGGGTCATTCTATTTAGTTCACTATAGTCTCCAACAGCCGTCCGGTTTTCTAACACACTATGCCCCTATCCTAAATTCTAATGGCTCCGTCTTGGATCCCTCCTGTAAATGTCCAGTGAATCCACTTAACATAAAATGTTATCTTTGTGTGCCATGATGCACCAAATTCTGTGGATGTATTCCCGGTTCCATAAGAATTCATCAGGGTAGCCCGCTATCTTGCGGTTCACTACGGGTCTTCGTTGCATCTCGTAATGAAATTGGTGCTCTCAGACCTATGTTCACCTGAGGATATAGGGAGAAGGGGCTCTCAGTTTCCTCCATTGGAGTTAGTGGAGCTTGTTGCAGCGGTCCCTTTACTGGCATGGTCCGCTATCCCTCCTCTGGTCCTTGTCCGTGTGGATGCTGGTGGGGTGCTTAGGTCTTTTGCTAGGAACACCTTGCACCCTTGTTTGCCTTAGCCCTATCTTTTTCCTGAACCTCTTTCTCCCAAGCTCAGGCCATTCTCCTTAAAACCCATGCCTCTGTGTGGATATTATCTGCCAGGTTGAAATTCTCGCAGGCCTTTCTACCTCCTCCAGTGTGGCACGTGTTATTAAAATTCTGGTCCAATTTGTGAGATTTTATCCCTCTACCTTTGCTCTGTTATAACACCAAAGACTCCAGTAAAGCGAGTCCACAGGCAACTAGCGAACGCTATTGTGAGTCCCCCTTTCTTTTGCCTGCATTTGTTTAAACCCTTCACCGGATCCCCTCGGTTGTAGCCGACTGCTGCTAAAATTGCTGCTTTCGTGTTCTGCAGCTATCCTTCCCCTATGTTGTGGGGATCGGGTCAGGCAGAACGGACCGCGGGGATCGGCCACATTAATGTTAGTTTTATTTCCTCCTTATCTTTGAGCCAGTGTAAACTCTTTGCTGGCAGGTATTCTCAAAGAATATATGGGGTCAGCAGAGGATGCAAATGTAGGGACCTTTTTCATCATCTCTGTTAATTGTGCTACTGTGAACGGGGTTATGGATGCGATTGGGTTTTCATCATTTTGGCCATCCTGGCAACTTGTCAGAGGATTCATCAGGACAGAGAGGGCTGTGATTCCCTCGGGAAGGGAGGTGGGGTCCCCAGTCATCACTGCGCTCAGCGTACCTGCAAGCCTGTTCCAGTCTACCCCATAATCGTTTCCCCTTATCATAGAAATCATAGAATCATAGAAACCCTACAGTGCAGAAGGAGGCCATTCGGCCCATCGAGTCTGCACCGACCACAATCCCACCCAGGCCTTACCCCCACATATTTACCCACTAATCCCTCTAACCTACGCATCTCAGGACTCTAAGGGGCAATTTTTAACCTGGCCAATCAACCTAACCCGCACATCTCCCTTCTGACTCGATCGTTCCAAATGCGCATCTCATTCCTTTCAGTGCTGAATGCTGGGACTTTAATTTATCAATCTCAAACTGGCATTTAGAATGGTCCACAGTGTATTTTCTTTGCCTGCTCGGTGCGGGACTTGGAGCGTGACGTGTAAATTAATGCATTTTTCTGATAACGCAGCTGCAACTTTTTGGGTTTATCATGGTCATTGATCACAATGCTGTGCCTTTTGGTAAGCCTTTTCACACTGGATCTGGAACAGATCCAAGCATCATAAATTTGCGTGGTTCCTCTGCTCCTGATCTATCGCTTGGCCTCTATCCTCATTCACCCAATTGAATCCTGGCCTTCACATGGGGCAGCTGCTCTCTTAATTCAGGCTCAGGCTGGATGTTTGGGAATGCAAGGCTGGTGGGTTTGACTTTGGGGAAACTTCGGGTCACTTCTGATCAAAATCCACCCAGGGACGCCAAATGTTGCCTGTGAAATATTCTGTATAGACACTTCAGCTAGTTTATTACTCAAAAATCATGTTTGCTCAGGTGCTCTTACTTTGAGACAAAGGAGTGTGATTCAAACTTAGTTTTATTAAAATGCTTGCAAATTAAAGAAACAATTCTTACACAAAAATTAATATTTCCCCAAACTAGGCTGACTGCCTGGAAGCACATATACTACCCACTGGCTGTTGGATTCAATTCACTGAGCTTGTGTCGACGGATGAACTCAGAGTCGTCTTAGTACGAAAGTGGATGTTGCACAACCTCTTCCATCTTGACAGGTTGCAGGTCGCAGTAGGCTGGTCGAGTCTTCACTGGTGGTCATCTCCACATGTCCATTTTTATTCCCTCCCCAAGCCCTTTCGGAATGTTCTCTAGCTTTCAGCCAATGGGGTCACAGGGCAAGTGCCACGACGTTCGGCCAGGTCATCCTGGGTGCACATATTCCCTTTTAAGATGTGGTTCCAGGGAGTCTGGCTGAAGCTTGCGAATGCACCACATTCTCCACATACAAAAATTGAATGGCCCTTAATTATGACAGCATTCGCACACTGCATCAGCTGTTAATCTTTCTTATTCTGTTCCAACAGTTCAATTTGAATGTGCTTCACTTATTTCCAGAAAGTGAGATATCTCCCAGTGGTCTTGCTGTTTGTTTATCAGTTTGATTTTCATTATTTGCAGGCTTTGGGTTTCTTTTCACTATTGAGTGACCCCAAATGTCCTGCCTTTCAGGTCTTACCCAGGGGCCAACAAGTCCATCAGAATCTATACAGGGAAGTCATTCTGATCTAATGCCAAAGATTCTGTTTCATGGGGCAAGTTTTACAAGTGCTGACCTAGGAAAACTGAGATTCTAGCAATGAGAAATGACAAAAGTCCTAGACTTCCAGAAGCACTCAACTCTGAATGCTTAGAATGACAACTGCAGCTATATTGTCTGCTGGTCCAATGATTCATTTCAAATCTATCTTTGTGTCTTTATGTGCTGCTGGTTGAGGCACTCGCCCTGAGCTGTCTGAGAGTCTTGATGTTCTTTCCACCTCATCATCCTTTGGTTCTGTCCTGTGATACTCCAGTTTGTACAAGATCACCGGAGATATACCATGGGTTTTCAATTTAATACCAGCTGAAGTTGGAACCTTTGTTTTCGAGTCAATTTTTCAACATTTTTCTTAAGGTGATTACTAGCCTTAGAGCTGAGGTGAAAATTGATGAATTACTTTGATTCTATCTAGATCTACCAGGTAATGTATAATGTGTGGTTAGTTAAGTTTTTCCTTTCTTCCAGGCAATGCTCATGTATCACTAATGTCAGAAAGTCAATGCTATCCATCACCCACTACATTTCTTTTCTTGAAAAGAACTATGATTGTTGCCCTTTGTGCCTTCTTCAATGTGGAAAATAGTTTGTTTCCTTCAGAAACAAAGCTTTAAAGAAATCTATTACCAAGCCATGGTTTGCAGTTTTCATAATGGAGTATCTCCCCCTTAGTGACTCCCTTGCTGGGTAAGATCCACCTGGAAAAGCTAGGGCTTGCTTTACTCAGTATGTGGGAGGCTGATTTTCTCTCTTTAAAAATCTGCAAGGGAACTAACTGAAAGTAGTCATGAGCACTTTGACCTGACAGCTCAGGATAATGATTATTTCACCAGTACGGTGCTTCTAGAACTCATCTACTTTTAAGCTGCTTTGACAGGAAGTGAGGTTAAGACAGAAGATCAGCCGTTATCGTATTGAATGATGAGTCAGGTCCAATATCTTCTGCTTCTGCTCCTGTTTCTTATGTTCTTATTTTCTATCTGTGTTGTCTGGTCATAGATTGAAATTCTTTCACCTTTCATACTTGTTATAGAGAATCCATGGAAAAAAGAAAAAAATATATATTTGCATAGAGCTTTTCACAATCACTGGTCATCTCAAAAGTACTAATTAAATATTTTTGAAGTGTAGTCAAGGCTATAGTGTAAGAAATGTGACAGCCAATTTATGCACAGCAAGGTCCACAATACAGCAAGATGATAATGATCAAATAATCAGTTTTGTTATTGAGGGATAGGTATTGGCCAGGATGCCGAGGACTGCTCCTCTGCTCTTGTTCGAAATGGTGCCATGGGATCTTTTATATTGACTTGAGGGGGCAGACCAGAGCTCAGTTTAAGGTATCATCTGAAAGATGAAGGTGGGGGCTGGGAGGGGGGGTGGAGGTGCAGATCAGGCCTTGATTTGATGTATTAGCTGAAAGTGCAGCACTCCCTCCGTAGTTGCGCACACGCACGCACACACACACTCAAAAAGTCAGGAAGGGAGCTACCAACATTCCCATTGGCTGCCCCACAACCATTTAACACAGAACAGTGTTAATTGCTTGGAGGTGACTACCATCCCTCTGAGGAACTTCCACCTTAAAGATCAGTTTGGTACTCCTAACATCATCGGGAGTGGCCAATTAAGGGCCTCACCAGGCCGAAGGGTGGGCAGGCCTAATCTGAGAGTGCTACCAACTGAGCTATAGCTGTAATAGTAAATATTGACAGTACTAAAACAGAACCATGTCCATGCCATGCCTTGAGCAAGCAGTAGTGGAATAATATTCTATCCATAGTGCCACCACTATGGATAGTCAGTTTCCAACAGGGAAGGACAGCTGTTGAATTGGAATTATAATGTATTATCCAATCCAGGTTTGTATTCAACACCTGCGCATTCTGATTATCAGAAATGAAAGGGTGTAACTGCAGGAACTGAACAGTAGTAAATAGTCTGTGAAAATAGTTTGCAGCAATACTTTGAACTATTCTGAATAGCATGTGTCCTGAATAATTGCAGTGCATCTGAGGCTCACTTGCCCCTGATTCAAAGGTTTGTGGGTTTGAGTCTCATTTCATAGCCTTATACCTATAGTCATGGTGGTGCTGTACTGTTAGAAGTGCTGCCCAATCAGATGAGATGATGAATTGAGGCCCTCTCAGGTGAATGTGAAAGGCCCCATGACAGTATTCAAAAAGGAACAGGGGAGTTGTGCCCTAGCTCAATCCCACAATCAGCATCGTTAAAAATAAAATATCAGGTTAGTTAGCTCATTGCTGTTTGTGGGACCTTGTATGCAAATGGACTATCTCATTTCCCTAAATAATATTGTGATTACTCTTTAAAGATACTGAATTGTTGGGTGTGAAGCACTCTAGGGTGCTCTGAGAATGTGTAAAGCAACAAATACATTCAATTTCTTTTTTGCAGATAGGAACACAGATGTAGCAATGAGGCTGTGAGAAGACTGGGGGCAGAGTAGCATAAGGTTAGCCCAGAAATATAAGGATGAAGGGAATCCCTTAAAAGTATGACAGATGAAAGGAGTTCCCCTGGAAAGTGGGTAAATAGATGAGTTGTTTGGGAAACTGAATCATAGAGGTATACAGCACAGAAAAAGGCCATTCAGCCCAAGACATCTGCACCGGTCAAAGAAAAACCACCTAACTATTCTATTCTCATTTTTCAGCACTCGCCCATAGCCTTGTGCTTTTCGACATACTGGGTGTGTTACTATTTGTCATTTGTGGAGGAATTTTGAAGGCAGATTTAAATTGTTAGATAATGCCTTTAAAGTAAGAGCATATTTATGTTATACACTTTTTTTCTTTCATACAGGCAGTTTCCAGCTGCTCTGGAAGATTTGCATGAAGCTGTGAAGCTTTGCCCAAATAACCGTGAGATTCAGCGTTTATTGATTCGAGTTGAAGAGGAGTTCAGGCAGATGCAGTATGCACAACAGCAGCAACAGCAGCAGACTCAGCGAGAAGACCTAGGCTCTATGCATGAATTATATGACGAGGAATATTTGGAGCGAGAGTTGGACAATGTTTCTGTTGGCTTACAGACAGAATCGAGACCTAGCCAAGGGCTGCCTGTTATCCAGAGTCCACCTTCTTCCCCTGCACACCGTGAGCCCAGCTACAGATCCAGCTCGCCTCTCAACTCCCACCAGGTCTTTGACTACAGACCAAACCCTTCAGTCTCCTCTCCAACTCGGCAGGGGCAGGGGTACCAGTCCACATCACCATCTCTTTCTCCTACTCACCAGAATTCTCATTATCGGCCTAGTCCTCCACCTACCTCCCCTGCTCATCAGGGGTCCTCATATCGCTTTAGCCCACCCCCAGTGGGTGGGCAAGGCAAAGAATATCAATCCAGTCCCCCTCCTTCACCATTGCGTAGAGCCCCACAGTACAGAGCCAGTCCTCCTGCAGATAGTATGAGTGTATATAGACCTCAGTCTGGCTCGCCAGTTCGCTATCAACAAGAGCCCACCATAGGTCAGCTTCCTGGAAGGCCAAAGTCTCCTTTGTCCAAAATGGCCCAAAGACCTTATCAGTTATCTCAACCTCCATCAGGTTTACCCCAACAAGGGCTTAGATTACAACCAGCCAAGGCCCAAATTGTACGCACTAATCAGCCGAGCTCTGCAGTACATTCTAGTGCTGTTATACTTGGTGGAGCCTATAATCAGGGGCCCCACTCCATGAGCACTAAACATCAGTCAGCTTCAGTTGATATGGCTCCTACTCAAAGCCGCCTGGTTTACCAGCCTGTAATGGGTGGAGTGGTGGCAGACAGCAGACCTGTGCAGCATGTACAAGCCAGTTTAAGTGCCGGTGCAATAAGCAATGTTTGCCAGCATCCAGGAACTGTGATGACTAAAGAGGATCACAGCCAAAGACCCTCTTCTGCCTTCCGAGGAGGGATGAGGTATGGCCAAACTCCTCAGATTGGTCGCAGTCAGTCTGCTTCGTATTATCCTGTTTCCCACTCCAAGCATGAATTAGAGAGGTCCTCTGTACCGTCCAGCCAGATTGCATCTCCAGATGTATCTCATATGATCAGGAGGGCACTCACTGTGAATCCTCCAGAAATTAAACCTCACCCACCAACGCCTCGACCACTGCTTCATTCTCAAAGCACTGGCCTTCGTTTCTCCCCCTCTAACAATAGCCTTTCCTCTAGCTCCAATGTTGTGTCCTCATTCCGCCCTTCTGCCTCCATCCAACAAATGGAGATTCCACTAAAGCCCTCTTATGAAAGTCGATCTTGTGAAGAACAGTCCCCCATCTCTCCAACACAGGGTTACCCAGGAGATTCTGGTCGGTCCAGGACCACACCTTTCATGGGGATAATAGATAAAACAGCACGGACACAGCAGTACACCCACATGCACCAGCAGAGCCGGACGTGGGCTGTGTCCTCTGTTGACACTGTCATCACCAGCCCCACCTCCTCTGGAGGAATGTCCCCCCAGTCTGGCTCCTACAGTCCACCCCCAGTCAGTAATATTGCTTTCTTCAATAAGACTAACAATGCCCAAAACGGTCACCTAATAGAGGATGACATGTGTGTCTCCCATGGGAAGCTGACCAATGGATCCCGGGCAGAGATTTTGGAGAGGGTTAGTCAGGCTCCCTCATACCCGGATGTGAAGGTGGCTAGAACATTGCCTGTTGCCCAGGCATACCAGGACAGCATATATCGGCAGCTTTCCAGAGACTCGCGACAAGGGCCAACGTCACCTTTAAAACCAAAGAGACCATTCGTAGAGTCAAATGTATAAAGGGAATTCTCTAGATTCTAAATCCCATGTTGTGAGCAGGTTTGCAATTAAACTCCTTGCTCATGTAGCCGCACAGTGCACTGTACAATGAAGCTGCTTCCACTTACATATGAAATAAGCCAGAAAGAAAATAGTGGGTTCAGTTCCATTCCGTTGCTTAATTATGATTAGTTTCTAACTTTTCTAACTGGTGTAAAAAAAAATTAAATGTCGGGGGGGCGGGGGGAAGTTGATATGAATATCAAAGTATGAATGCTTCAGTGACGAATGTTTAGACTAATGCATTATCAGGTCAGTTCACGTTTTTACTTTACATAAGGTAGGTTAACGTACTTATGGGTAATTTTATTTAGGCTTTTTAAAGAAGTCTGACGCATAAGTTACAATAAGGTGCAGACAATGACATTTATTTTCAAAGACACTGCTGTGATTTGTACAGCTTGTAATCAGTTTACTATGATTTATACGTAATGGGTGCATTACACAGCACTGTCGGTACATTTCCAGAACCTCAGATACCAATCTGCATTTAACCTTGAGATCAGTTCTCTGCACTAGCATGGGTCAGGACTAACTTACCTTCAGAGATAAACCGTGAGTGTTTGCTTAAGCTGCAAGGTTATTCTGTTTAATACTGTAAATGTTGTATGAAGTTTTGCTCTCTACGGACCTGTAGTTAATAATATTTAAGAGTATTTTAAGTTAAGTCAACTTGTATCAGGTAATTTTTAAAAAACTTATTTTAAACCAGGTGCAACTATTGTTGAATTGATGAATAGAAGGGGACATTCCCAAAGCAAGGAATATGGGAGCTGAGTTTCCACTGGCATTCTCACACTCCTTCGTCCTATCTTTGACGGAAGAGCCACGGAAATCCCAGGAAAAGAGGACGGGCACCATTTTTTTGGGGTTCTGAGGGCTGTCTCCTGGATGAGTGGGAGAATGCTCCCAGGATGCTTTCCATGTTTTTACTGGCTAGTTTCTCCATCTCTTGCATTGACTGCAGTGTTCTGTCCCATCTCTCTTGAAAAGAAAACCAGTCATTCTTATTGAAATTTGTTTGTTTTAGCATCAGCACTGGAACACTTTCACAATTCACACCCCATTTCTGTCCTACAGCAGCTGCAAACATAATTGCCTTAAAATTTCTAATATAAAATAATTGTAAAGAAAAGTTGCAAACAAAATTTGTGAAATGTTTGGTCGACCCTGGCGATTCATATTCCCAATATCCTAAAATGTTAAAAGTGGAATTTTGTTAACACACTGATCATTTTGAAATGTGCATCCTGAAAGGAATGAGTAAGCACACACACCTGTTAACAGGACTGTTGTCTTTGTAATCTGTGTTACTTTAAAGTGTTATTGAATATGTGTAGTGGTAATCCTCAATCAGATTTGATTGCACTGACCAAAAAGCTGCAAATTCACATTCTAAATCTCCTTTTCCTCCACTGCCTTTGTTTCAGCAATGCCACTTTCCTGGATCCCAACCTAGAAATTCCATTTGCACTATCATTTTAGGATAGAATGAACAGCCCAAGCAGAACAAGTCCTGTTTTGGTCCATTGCTCTTCCAATCTAAAAAGACCATAAAGATTGAATAGTGTATTTTTGTCTTAAATATGGATTGATACAAAATATTGTACATGCACTTGAATTAAGATGGATCCCAATTAACATCCTGAAATTTGTTTTCAACTTTATCCTGCATAATATTTTCACTTACCTCCTTCCCCACCTCTTGTTTTTTATATTCTAAGCAGAGGGCAGACTCCAGATATCCTGATTTGAAAACTGAACCACAGTTGCTGTGGAATGAACTGGTATGAAGTTCATGCCTTGGCTTACTTGCTTCTCCAGATCTTGCCTGGTTGGGAAGCGTTTGTCTTCTGTTTGCCACTACCCCTCTCCACCTATTCAATGCCAGGAATTCACTCCACCAATATTGTTTTGCGGTGCATCATCATCTCTCCTTTATTCGCTGTATTTTAATCCCATTTTTGTCACTCATGCCTTTCATTCACTTTCTTCCGTTTCTCAGTTTATTTTTCTGTATGAATTGACCCATCACCTGACTTCATTTGTGAGACAGTTTGATTTTTACCCTTCTCAGTTGTATCTATTTCACTTCCATATTTGGAAATGTCCCCCAAATGCACTCCAGATAAACAAAGTTATATGAAGTCATCCTTAAAATACACACAGGCAAAAAAAACTTAATCACAATGTGCAGTTCCTTAATTACGCCAACACATTATTTCACGGAATTATTACACAGAAAGTTTGTCATCTGTATTTCCTGTATATGAGTGCACTTTATCGTTAACCTTTATATACTGGAATGATAATCGTGACTAGTGTTCTCATTAGGAGATAAACAGTTGTGACCCTTGGTGTAAGTCCCAGAAAAAAAAGCAAAATGCTAAATTTGTAGCACAAATGTTTTGCTGTAAATAAATGTCACAGTGTTAGGCACTAATTCAGTAACCCGCAAACGCTCTTCCTTGGAAACTCCCAACAGCGCACAACTTAACTCTCTCACTTTCACCTTGTATATATTGTGCATAAAATAGAAGTGGTACACATTACCTGAAATACATACAAAAATTGGTCTTCTGCCACGTACCTATGATATTTTTGTAGTACAGTATTCAGAAGTAGAAAACCACCATTACATTGATGAGAGAGGGTTTGTAATGCTGATGACACACTGTTATTTATGAATCTAGATTAGAACAGCACAATTAAACATTAAGTATTTGGATTTGCAGTCTGCAAATTCTATCACTCTGGGCAAAAGAAACTTGATTTGCAAAAGTTAGTGAGGAGAGATGAGAAGATTAGACCTTCCAAAACTGTCAGGGAGATGGATGCTACAGATGGGTAGTTTCCATGAATCACATGGTGCCTGGCATTAGCATCTACATAAACCAATCCACATGAAGTGTAGAAACAAACAATTAACAGCACCACAGAAAGCCATATGCAAAATTATCAGTGTCGCAATGCATAAAGAAACAACATGGAAAAATGGCACTATCATTTTCTTAACTCTGATCTTGCAAAATGCATAATTAACTGCAAAGTTTGGTTTATATTCTGAATAAATCCTGATCACACTAATTTGGCTTGATCTGAATTTCAAAACCTCTTTAGGGCCCATTAAAAGATTGTCCAACAAACTAACTGAAATTTGGAGTTAAGTTGTGTTGGTTGAATGTTTCCTCTAGCCTGCAGCTTTTAAAATCACAGGAGCTTGCTAACTCACCAGTGTCACTGCAACTCCCTCGTCTTTTGCCCATATCTCTAGCTAGCTGTAAACAGACCAGTTAAGATGTAGCCTAATTCTAGTTATTAAAGTGCAGATTTGCATACGTCTGGCGGGGTTTTGCAGTTTGTGCGGAATAAATAGTTGGTACTTTTGTTGGTCCAGCTGTTTCAGTAATAGTCCAATTACGTAACTTGTGGTGAGTGAGCGATGCACTCCTATTGCCAGCAGAGAGCCGTGGGAATTTCTCCTCCACAAGGTAACTGAAGGAACGTTTTATAAGCAAAATGTGTTTCAATTTAACGTTCTGGCCTACTTACAGAACTCTGAACTGTTGTTATGTGATGCTATAATTTACTCTTAATTTTAATTTATGTGCTTAACATTAAAGTTACTGACCACTCCTGTTGTAAACAGAAACACTCGCCCTCAGCGACAGTATTTTCATAATATACCATTTATCCTTCCAATTTCTCCAGTGATGTTGTGAAATACCCTCTTTAACTGAAATGAATTATGGGGCATCAATGCTTTAACTTCTTGGTTTTTAAGATGCAAGTACATTCAAATTAAATTCAGTATACATACTACGCAATTACTGGCTTTTAAAGAGAAAAAGAATCTAATCCATATTAAACAAAGTGCAGAAACCCTTACCTTAGCACAAGGATAAGGAAGGAAGGGGTGTAAAATCAAATCTATATAGATCAACAATAGGTGTCCTAAAATATGTCAATGAATCACCATGGAGAAACTGGTTAAACCTTGTAATATGCAGTGTTGGAGAGCTACTTAAAACATTCAGGAATTTACTATTTTAAAAAGTGCCAT
The DNA here is from genome assembly GCF_964213995.1 of Mustelus asterias. Lineage (NCBI taxonomy): Eukaryota > Metazoa > Chordata > Chondrichthyes > Carcharhiniformes > Triakidae > Mustelus > Mustelus asterias. The sequence continues at coordinate 66,579,142 of NC_135811.1, read as the reverse complement.
GATTTGAAAATGCAATTTAGTAAGTACATATCTACAGATATCTTACTGATCATCTGTTGCTTCTCTCTCTTTCTCTCTCATGATTCCAAAGTTTAGTATTTGATATCTGAACTGGCTTATTTTCCATATTCATTGTAGAGTTAAGGGAGGAAATTAAAATATTGGGGCAAGGTGCAATACATAGTTCATGGACATCAATTGGCCTACCTTCACCAGAATTAACACATTAAAAATAGCCCTGTGAGGTTTCAGAACATTGTTTGTTGAAATGTACATTTCATTCTGATTTCAAATATTGTCATGTATGTTTGCAGTTAAGATTATCAAACTTAATCATAACACTCTGAGTAGATAGCACACTTGAGACCTAAAACAGCCTAGTCCTTTCATCTATTTGGATTTATCCAAAACAGAGTACAATATATAGCAGGAATTAATCTTCCTTCATAATGAGGAGTGCAATGTTATTTTTTGTTGAGTAAATAGATACAGAATCAGCTGCGGCAGGGATGCAATGTAGGTACTTCTTTCTCCCCTTGAAAATGATAGAACAGAATACTAAACATTTGAATGTAATTGCAGAAAATTATATTTTACCATGTGTCATTTCTGTGTGGATCCATGGATTCCTTTTTTTTCTGTACTGTTAATAATGCACCAAGAAGGCATCTGTACACAGTGAGACACCAGCTGAGGAACTGTATAAAAATCTTTGGTTATCTCTCATGTCTCTGTCTCTCTATCCATCTCTCTCTCTCTCTTTCCCTCTCTTTTGATGTAAAGAATTTTCTCTGTATATTATAAGCTGCATGTTTTGTTCCAGTTACTGATTAATAATTACAAAAAAGTTGTGATATTGTATCCAGGTCGCCCTGGGCTGCGGCCCTTTCCATATTTTGGATGGAGATTTCTCTTTGCTGTATTGCTTGCTGAGCAGAGTAATATTGTCTGTACATGTGGGCTGTGAGTTAGTGCAAAAACAAAACAAAAAAATTAAAACAAATGCTTCTGTTTTTATTTTTCATTTACAGATTGTGATCTGTACAATTTACTGTATGAAAATACTGTACCTATTTATAAATGGTTAACACTTCAAATTAAATGAAACACAACTGCCTAACTTTCATTCATGCCTTTTTTTGAAATGTATAAAAAGAGGTATAAATTATCCATAATCTCATCAGACATGAAAGATATGTTGAGGCAGTGAGCAAATTTTACACAATAGGTGAGATGGACATAAATGTAAGTATTAGCAACTGCCATGCCTTCATTCTTAATAGAGAATGCTCATTTTATTCACTTGTGGAACAAGGGCGTCACTGGCTGACCAGCACTTGTTGCCCATCCCTAGTTGCTCTTGAACTGAGTGACTTACTCGGCCATTTCAGAGGGCAGTTGAGAGTCAACCACATTTTCCGCTGGGACAACTCATTTCTAGGAGTCTTTGTTCTCTGAAGCGATTGTCATATAATCTTGCCTCAAAGCAGCGTGCAGCTCAGACCAGTCACCAGTGATTTTTCTGCTGTCTTAGAAGCAGCGTCCTGTATTGCCTACCAAGTAAGAATAAATCTGGAAACATTGCTTGGCCTGAATTTTACATTCAGGTCAAAACCCGCTCCCACCCAAGGTTGTGTTATTAACTTCATACACAAACACAAGCATACAAGTGGGTAGGAAAGAGGACTTTTACAACTATGAATAACAGAACTGTAAAAAGAATCACAGAAAAACTATTACATTTCCTTTTGTTACAAGCTCCAATAATTCATTGCAAAATGCTCTATCCAAAGGTATTATTGCTGTTAGGGAGTCTAACAAACTACTCCTAGCGTTTTCCGACCCTTGATATTCCTAATCTCCATCCATATTGATCTTATTTACAGATTTTTCTGAGTCAAGATCCTTTCTCCCCAGTATCCTAATGCCACCCTTTACTATCAAGGCTACCTCTTCTACTTTTCCATTCTGCCTGTCTTTTTGAAATGTTGTGTACCCTGTAATTTATTTAGAAACATAGAAACTAGAAGTAGGAGTCGGCCATTTGGCCCTTCGAGCCTGCTCCTCAATTCATTTTCATCATAGCTGAACATTGATTTTGATATCCTGATTTTCCCCTCCGCCACCATATCTCTTGAGCCCCAAGAGCTATATCTAATTTCTTCTTGAACTTACTTTTCCACCTTGTTACTCTGGACTGGATTTTGTGTTTGGAAATCAGGATTCCTGCCAGCCTATGATGAGGAGACTGAACCATAAACCTGACATCACATGATGGTCTTGCAGATTGAAAGCCCACCCACCATATTTTTAAAAACTAATTAAAGGGCAATTTAACTTGTTAACAAGGCAGCACATCCAAATAATACGTTCTCGCAGCAAAATGAGGTGGGCACTTGGGAAACACGGTCAATGGGAATCGTGTATTTTTTTATCAGGAAGTGTTCCAAAAGTGAATATAAAGAATACAAGCAGTACTATGGCTGACTTTAGCAGAACAGAGCAGGGAGGCAGATTTTGTTTCTCCTTGAATTTCAATCTATTAGGCCATGATGTGGAGATGCTGGCATTGGGCTGGGGTGGGCACAGTAAGAAGTCTCACAGCACTAGGTTAAAGTCCAACAGGTTTATTTGGAATCACGAGCTTTCAGAGCGCTGCTCCTTTATCAGTTAATGAAGGAGCAGCAGTCCAAAAACTCGTGATTCCAAATAAACTTTTTGGACTTTGATGTTGTGAGATTTTTTATTGATTTCCTTGGGAATGGGGGGCAAACAGGAAATGCTGCAAACATTTTGTGCCACTGTATTTATGCTGCATATCACTATCTCCAATGGGGATTATTCATGGTAAATGTACAGAGCTGTGGAGATAGAGCAGAAGGGAGGCCTGGGTAGGATGCTCTTTTGGAGAGTCGGTGAAGATTCAATGGGCCGAATGGCCTTTTTCTACACTAGGGATTCTATGGTGTCGGAGGAAGGGGAGGGCAGCTAGCCAAGAACTGGTGCACCTGATAGTCCAGTGAGCTGGGCAACCTGCAGAACAAAGGCCTGTAAAGGAGAGGCAGCAGCACGCAGATGAGTGGGGTAGAAGGCAGTATCCTATTGGACATGGTTCACATACTTACAGATGGCACAATGCATGAGAAGACCGTTAAGGAGAAGGTCACATCAGTCTATGACATGCTGGCTAGGGAGATCACATCCAATAGTAGGTACACAATGTCAAGGCCACAGTGGTACTGAAACATTTCACCAGGCATCATCTGGAGACCGGTATGGGATCTCAGCCAGAGGCACATCACTGTGTCAAGCTATTCTCAAATGCTATGCTTAAGCGAGGACAAACCAGTCAGGCTGAAAGAGCCAGAGGCTTCGCTAGCATTAACAGGTTTCCAAAGTTCAAGCAGAGCAGATAGCACATGTGGCTATTAAAGTGCTTTCTGGAGAGGAAAGGATACCATTCCATGAATTTTCAGCTTGTATGCCAGCACAAGCAACAGGAGTTGGGACGTCTGGGTTGAAGTTGTACAAGGCATTGGAAAGGCCACATTTAGAATACTGTGTACAGTTCTGGTCACCCTATTATAGAAAAGATATTATTAAACTAGAAAAAGTGCAGAAAAGATTTACTAGGATGCTACCAGGACTTGATGGTTTGAGTTATAAGGAGAGGCTGGATAGACTGGGACTTTTTTCTCTGGAGGGTAGGAGACTTAGGGGTGAGCATATAGAGGTCTATAAAATAATGAGGGGCATTGATCAGCTAGATAGTCAACATCTTTTCCAAAAGGTAGGGGAGTCTAAAATAGAGGGCAGAGGTTTAAGGTGAGAGGGCAGAGATACAAAAGAGTCCAGAGGGGCAGTTTTTTCACAGAGGGTAGTGAGTGGAACCAGCTGCCAGAGGCAGTAGTAGAGACAGATACAATTTTGTCCATATCTCAAAGGGCAATGCAGAGAGGGGCCCACTGCATTTGGAAAGGTTACAGTTTTAAGAGCTGATCACATAATTTGATGGTGTTGTTATTAGGGTCTTGCAGAAGCTTCTGTTTTCCTTTGCAGTTTTGAACTGGATCCAGTACAGAGAGCAGCTCTGAAGATCGACAAGTTTGGAACTGCCCATAAAAAGTCAAAACAGCAACAAGGATGGCATAGATGTGCTAAAATGAGCCATTCAGTGAGTGAATGCTGGAGAAAGGATAGTCAATGCAGGAATTGTGGCAAAATGGATCACATTTCAAAAGCTTGCTGAGCTGGACCAGCTTCCCTTGAGAAAAATATTCAGAAGAAGAAATTGGGTACCTTAAAGAAAAATAACAAGTTACATTCTACAAAAGGAACTTGCAACCTGGAAGGAAATAAGTATGACTATGAAGGAGAGAATGTCCAGAAATATGATGAAGAGCTCTAACTGAACATTTTATCCATACAAGCTGGAGTACTTAGATTCTGGGTGATTCTGAAGTTAAGTAGACAATCTATTAGGATAGAGGTTGACACTGTGCTGCTGTATCTCTAATTCCTGAGATTACATACCAACAAAAGCTGATGCATTTACGTTTAAACCAGCTGATGTAATGTTATGCACATACATGGAAGAGAACATGCTATTAAAAGGTTGCCATGTGGTCCATGGCAATTTGGGAGATCATGCTTGGAGAAGATTAAGCTTAATTGGAGTGCTGTCAACAGATTGGATGTCAAAACTGATCTACAGCACTTGCTGGATAAATACAGGAGTGTTTTCAAAGAGACACTTGACTCAATGAAGGGAGTTCAAGTGAAATTCAAAATAAGGCATAATGATCAACCAAAAAGTCTCGAAGCCAGAGTGGTGCCATATGCAATTCATCCCAAGGTCAAAGAAAAAATATTAGTGTGAGGGTACCAATCAAAAACCCTAAAATATGTTATGAAGCCCGACTAGACCCAACAGTTTTTCTATTTTGGCATTAGTGTAAGGATAAGGTGTTTTATTCCAGGTGCGATTCTAGGAAGCTTTTATCAAAATAAAATTCATTTAACAATACAGTTTAACTATAACAAATGAATTAGCTTAACTTTTACCAATTGAAATGTTTAAACATGGCGATACAATTCTTAACTGCTAATCTATCTCTATTAGTTCCAATTCAAGCAATATTCCTCTTACAGACTTAAACTCCTCTTCAAAATCAGTTAGCACCAGCTTGTACTTGGACTGCCAGTCCTCGAGCCTCCAGAATACCTCTGGAGAGGGAGACAGAGAGAGACCTATTTAACCTAGGAGATCCCAAACACCAGTCTCCAGAGAGAGAGAGATAGAGACATTTCTTGCTTCTTTCAAAAACTGGCAGTAACTATCTGCTTTTACCTGTACGCTTAGCTCCTCCCCTTAAGCACATGAATCTCTTAATCAATCTAATCAAAACCTCGGGAAAAATCAAATAAACAAAAATGCATTAACTCAGATTAAAATGTCTCCAGGTAAAATCAATCATTCGCCTGCACTCTCAGCATGTGAGTTGTCTGCTTTGCAGACAAATTGGTACTGTGTAAAACAGAGCTGAATTTTAAATATACCCCTCACAAGAAACATGATAATGCATTTCTGAAAGGCACTATATCATCACATATGACTTGTTAATGCTGGCGTGTTCAAGCCAGTTACAATGAGTGACTGGGCTACTTCCATTGTACCTGTCATGAAACCAAATGGTTCAGTTTGTATTTGTGGTGATTTTAAAACAATCATAAATCCAATGTAATATAAAAGCAAAATACTGCAGATGCTGGAATCTGAAACAAAAACAGAAAATGTTGGAAAATCTCAGCAGGTCTGACAGCATCTGTGGAGAGAGAATAGGCCTCTTCTAAGGATTGATGGATCAGATTTTAAGTGGTTTCTCTGGTGCACAATGTTACCTGCATGATATTTTAAGAGGAGTTAAATAATTTAAAAGCAACATTGGAATGTCTTCAAGCACATGGTTTGTGTATCAAGTAAGAAAAGTATGACATTTTTCCAGACTTCACTCCAGTATTTGGCTCATGTTGGTAGCAAAGTCTTACAAAGAACATCGAAGAAGATGGATGCTATTGGAGAAGCACCACGTCCGATGAATGTGACCCTATTGAGGTCCTTTTTAAATTATTATGGCATATTTGTTCTTAACTTAGCTACATTATTGAAGTCATTGCATAATTTAAAATGTGTGAAACAATCATGGGACTGGACAACAGACTCTAAGAAAACATACAAGGATGTGAAAGATGCTTTGCCCTTGTCTGAAGTATTGGTTCATTTTCATCTGAAGCTACCATTACTGCTTGCTTGTGACACTTCTCCTTATGGAGTAGAAGCAATAATTTCACATATTATGACTTCAGAAGATGAACAATCAATATTTTTTGCTTTGCATATTCTGACTAGTGCTGAATCTAATTATGCTCAGATAGAAAAAGAAGCATTGAGTATAATTTTTGCCATACAAAAGTTTAATCATTATTTATAAGGTCGTCATTTCACGTTATTGACTGACCATTGACTGTTAAGTATTGTTTTTGGATTATATAAAGATATTCCATCGTTAGCAGCTAGTCAATTGCAAAGATGATCACTGATCTTGTCTGCACATTCTTATGATATAAACTATCATCAATCAGAGTGCCATGCTAACGCATTATCACACTTACCTTTGCCTATTTTGCAGATATTACCAACTAGTTTTACTAATATTCTTTATTTTTCATTAACAGATAACAGGGCAGTGACAGTTTCTCAAGTTCAGAGACATACCAGAAAAGATCCTGTGATGGGGAAGGTAATGGATATGGTGTTGAAAGGAACAATAGCTGGGACACAAAGTCCAGATACTGATTTGAAACTATGTGTCAAGAAAGCTTAATTTGACTGTCTAAGGTGTACATCTATTGTGGGGAATCCAAGTGATCATTCCTCCTAGTCTGTATAGAAGAGGTCTTGAACAACTATATGAAGAACATCCTTGTGTAGTCCGGATGAAGAAATTAGCGCATAATTATTTTTGATGGTTGGGTCTGGATGCACAAATTGAAGAAAAAGTGAAACAGTGTCAATCCTGTGCACGAATAAGAAATACATCACCATTGTCTACACCCTTGGGAATGGCCTAAAATGCCACAGCAATGATCACATAGAATTCCTACAGTGCAGAAGGAGGCCATTCAGCCCATCAAATTTGCACCGACACTCTGACAGAGCACTTTACCCCCTCTCCTCCGCCCTTTCCCCGTAACCCCACACATTTATCCTGGCTAATCCCCCTAACCTACACATCTTAGGACACTAAGGGGCAATTTAACATGGTCAATCCACCTTACCTGCACACCTTTGGATTGTGGGAGGAAACTGGAGCACCTGGAGGAATCCCATGCAGACACAGGGACAATGTACAAACTCCACATAGACACCCAAGGCTGGAATTGAACTCGGGTCCCTGGTGCTGTGAGGCAGCAGTGCTAACAACTGTGCCACCATACAGCCCATGTAGACTTTGTTAGTCTACCTGTTCTTAATCATAATCGGTGCACACTCAAAGTGGCCAGAAGTTATTATGAGATCTACTATATCTCAACAAACCATTGAAAAACTTGATGAACTTCTTGCAAGAGTTCTTAAACCAGAATAGATTGTTAGCAATAATGGTTCACAGTTTGCGTCACAAGAGTTTGAGGATCATTTCAAAGTAAATGGTATTCAGCATATAAAATCCACAATTTATCATCCATCAACCACTGGATTAACTGGAAAATTCGTAGTCTTTGAATCTTTCTTTAAAAGCTTCAAAAAACAAGGTTCATTATCACATCATGTTAATAGCTTTTTGTCTTCTTATAGAAAAAGTACTCATGCGACTACCTTTATCGCGAGAGGGATGGAGTATAAAAGCAGGGAGGTCATGCTGCAACTGTACAGGGTACTGGTGAGGCCGCACCTAGAGTACTGTGTACAATTTTGGTCCCCTTATTTAAGAAAGGATATATTAGCTTTGGAGGGGGTACAGAGAAGGTTCACCAGGTTGATTCCGGAGATGAGGGAGTTAGCTTATGAGGAGAGATTGAGTAGACTGGGCCTGTACTCATTGGAGTTTAGAAGGTTGAGGGGAGATCTTATAGAGACATATAAGATAATGAAGGGGCTAGACAGGGTAGAAGCAGTGAGGTTATTTCCACTTACAATGGAAACGAGAACTAGGGGGCATAGCCTCAAAATACGGGGGAGTCAATTTAGAACAGAGTTGAGGAGGAACTTCTTCTCCCTGCGGGTAGTGAATCTTTGGAATTCTCTGCCCAATGAAGCAGTAGAGGCTACCTTGTTAAATGTGTTTAAGTCACAGATAGATAGATTTTTAACCATTAAGGGTTATGGGGAGCGGGCGGGTAAGTGGAACTGAGCCCACTATCAGATCAGCCATGATCTTATTGAATGGCGGAGCAGGCTTGAGGGGCTAGATGGCCTACTCCTGCTCCTATTTCTTATGTTCTTATGTACCTAAAGCTATCCTGCACTACTACTCTTAAAGAGAAAATTGAGAACTACCTTTAATGTATTACTACCTTCAGAAACCTCAGAGATGGTAGAGTGTCGCAACAATCTCAAGTTGCTAGCCAAAATGTGAGGGCAAAACAGCATTCATTTCAACAAGGTGATTGAATGTTAGTGCATAATTATGCCACAGTTAGTAATGGTTTCCAGCCATAGTTTTAGCAAGAACAGGTCCAATTTTGCACATGGTTCAAAGCTGAAGACGAATCAGTTTGGCGACCAATTGTTGTCATCTTGAAATGCTTTCCCAGAATCAGCTCCAGAAGTACCAACTTCTTTAGTTCTTAGTGTTGTTCATAGAAATCATAGAAATCATAGAAACCCTACAGTACAGAAAGAGGCCATTCGGCCCATTGAGTCTGCACTGACCACAATCCCACCCAGGCCCTACCCCCATATCCCTACATATTTTACCCAGTAATCCCTCTAACCTACACATCTCAGGACACTAAGGGGCAATTTTAGCATGGCCAATCAACCTAACCCGCACATCTTTGGAATGTGGGAGGAAACCGGAGCACCCGGAGGAAACCCATGCAGACACGAGGAGAATGTACAAACTCCACACACACAGTGCCCTAAGCTGGGAATCGAACCCAGGACCCTGGAGCTGTGAAGTAGCAGTGTTACACTGTGCTACCGTGCCGCCCCAATTAGTTAATACTAATACAGAAGACTTTTTTGTATCTGAAATGCCTGATGATTATGCCTTCGCTACTATAGCACGCAATAATGATGCAGAATTAGTTCCAAGTGAAGAAGTGTCTACTTACCTTCCAAATGATACTTCTCGGCTCAAGGACAGCCAAATTCCAGAACATTGTACACAACCAAAGAGGAATAGACCTCCTCCTAATCAACTTTCTTATTGACTGCATAATGATTAGTGATACATAGCACTGTGTCAAGAGTATTATTGATGCTATGTATAACATTGTAGTAATTTGTTATGACCACTGAAATGAAGAGGGAGGGATATTCATAGAAACCCTACAGTGCAGAAAGAGGCCATTCGGCCCATCGAGTCTGCACCGACCACAATCCCACCTTATATATTTAAAAGGTTGCTTTAAGAGCTGATCACATGATTTGATGATGTCATTAGGGTCTTGCAGTGGCTTTTGTTTTACTTTCACTTTTGTACTGGATGCAGTGCAAGAGAGCAGCTCTTTGATAAAACCTGTTGTGTGTTTATTGTGACTGCGATAAGCTGGCTCCAGCCTGTGGATCCATTCGAGCTGAGTCGAGGTGGTTGTATCTGTGCTGGTACTGAGTGTGGAATGAGGGTTTGATGTTGCACTCTCTAAGGCTTCCTCCTTCTCCCTCCAGGGGCTATTGATGCTCCCCCAGGACAATGGGCTGCAGTTGCTGATGTTTGTCCTTTAGAGGAAACAAAATCAAGGAGAACGTGGAGCATCATCACTGCTTGAGTTGGTGGGTGAGGCGGAAACGATTTAAAAGATACTTGGATCTGTATCTGAAGTGCTGGAAGCTGCAAGGTTATGAACCAGATGCTGGAAAATGGGATGAAAATGCACTGCTGGTTGATTTTATCTCTCTTTTTGGCTGGTACAAACACAATGGGTTGAATGGCCTCTTTCTGCACCATAACTTTTCTGTGGTTCTATTTGTGTTGAGTTCATAGAGACACACATCCTCAGAGCACACACTGGAACCATTGGGAGATGGTAGCCAGTGTGACCCTCCAACCTTAGCCTATCTAATATCGAAACGTGCAAAGTACTGCATACCTCGAAAGTCAAAAATGTTCAGTGTTACCTTCCTGACAGATTCTCCAGTTTCCAACATTCTCCCCACCCTCACCCCACTCCCATGAGTACTTTCTGTGGGAATTTTAGGTATGTGCTCTTGACCAGGCTGCTTTCATCTTGTTTATCAACATGAGGATGCTGCCTATCACAGTGTAGAGGAGGACTTGCAGAGTGTCATCACCATGGTGCTGACCTGTATCTGGGCCCTTCAGTAGCTGTTAGCTAGAGCTGTCCTGCAGCTGGGGAGAAACAAAGAGAATCAAAGGGTTAAATCTGAGTCGCCATTTCAGACAGAGATGAGGAGAATCTTTTTCTCAGATGGCTGAAAGTCTTTGGAACTCTCTTCCTCAAAAGGCAGTGGAAGCAGAGTGAATATTTTTAAGGCAGAGTCAGATAGGTTTTTGATTAACAAGGGGGTGAAATGTTACTGGGGGTAGGCAGGAGGTTACAGTCAGATCAGCCATGATGGAATGACGGAGCAGACTCCAGGGACCCAGTGACATGCTCCTAATTCATTGTATGTTCATTTGGCATGTCCCTAGTCACCAATAACCTGAATGAAATCCCCTGATCTGAATCTGAGAGAAACCCAAGCCAATAGGCCTTGATTGTATCTTCAGCCTCTTTCCAAGCCATTTGGAACTGTGGGGTGATTTACAGACCAGCTGCTTCACTCCTAAGTTACACGTAACCTCCTGAAACACATCTGACATGGAATTTGACCCTTGGTCAGACTGAATTTCTTTTGGCAGCTCATATTTAATGAAAAGCTCAACCGATTCGAACAAGCTGCCAGAGATAGTAGTAGAGGCAGGTACAATTTCGCCTTTTAAAAAGCGTTTAGACAGTTAAATGGATAAGATGGCTATCGAGGGATATGAGCCAAATGCAGGCAATTGGGACTAGATTAGTGGTTAAAAACAAAGGGGCGGCATGGACAAGTTGGGCTGAAGGGCCTGTTTCCATGCTGTAAACCAAACCCTTGATTGGCAGCAGATACAAATATCACAACCGAGTCTTAAGCAAGAGTCCAACACAGTCCACGATGTAGGTATTGGTATCAGGGGCAGCACAATGGCACAGTGGTCAGCACTGCTGCCTCACAGTGCCAGGGTTCGATTCCCAGCTTGGGTCTGTACGGAGTCTGCACGTTCTCCCCGTGTCTGCTTGGGTTTCCTCCGGGTGCTCCCGTTTCCTTCCACAGTCCGAAAGACGTGCTGGTTAGGTGGATTGGCTAAATTCTCACTCTATGTACCTGAACAGGCGCCGGAATGTGGCAACTAGGGGATTTTCCACAGTAACTTCATTGCAGTGTTAATGTAAGAATGTAATGTCACAATCAATCGAAGGCTACAGCTTCCCCAATGTCTGACACATGTGACAGGTCTTCCACTTCCTTATGCTGTTTTCATCAATAAAATTGAACCATCAGCCTCAGTCTTCCCTTTACCCCATTGACCCGTTGCCAGAAGCAATTCTTACAATCTTACTGCGTTACCAAGGAGGGGCACCAATTTGATGAATTACAAAACAATCCTCATCAGCTGCACTCTCAGGAGGTCCCCACTTTCTTATCAAAATGGCACTGGGCTGGATCTTATGGGCGGCTTGGATTTCTTTACCCCCCTCTCTTCAGCCCCAACCCCTGGAAAGGAAGTTGATCCTGAATGGGTTGACTTCTAAAAAGCCTGGGGGGTTCAAGGGGAAGAGGGTCCAGGCTTTGAAGTTCAGGTGGAGAGGAATGAAGGTGACATCTTGTGGTGCTTCTCCCTATATGCACACTGCACCTTGATTGCTGAGTACACTTGCCCCCCCCCCCCCCCCCCCCCCCCCCCCCCGCAGTTCTTCTTGCCTTTTCAAAGCTGCAGGAGGCAATCTTATCAAAAAAATTCTAAGTGCTGAACAGACGAGAAAATGGGAGAGTTTCAGATTCGTTTTTTTGGTGAGTTGAGAAATTAGTCAAAAAATGTTCATTTGGCATGTCCCTAGTCACCAATAACCTGAATGAAATCCTCTGATCTGAATCCGAGAGAAACCCAAGCTTGATTGTGTCTTCAGCCTCTTTCCAAGCCAGGGACATGCCAAAAAAACATTCAAAAAAAATGCCAGGACGAGATTCTCACCAGTTGTGAAAGAAGGGTGTAGTCTAATCTCACTGGTGATGCTGGCTGCTGGGGTCTAGAGGGCGCCATTGCGCAGGCACCCCGATCTCCCAGTGTATTGTGTTCTACATGTGCACTGGGAGATCTCCTGCCATCCCTCCCCACCTCCACCCATAGGCATCCGGACCCACCGTCAATCGGTTCCTGCATCAGGCTCCCCTCCTCACTCACCCTGGACATCACTCCATCCACCCCATGCACCGATCGCTGCCCCAGACATCACGCTCTCCTTCCCCAATCACTACCCTGGACGATCAAACCCCCCACCCCCGTTGAGTTTCCTCCCCTTCTGTCTCCCCACTATGGAGCTCCCCCTGCCTACCCTATCATGCCCCTGCCCCCTTCAGACCGTGCCCCTCTGGCTCCGCCCCTTCAGCCCTCCCCTGAGGCCCCTGGTACTGTGAGAGTGCCAGGTGGGCACTGCCAGGGTGCCCGTTAGACAGTGTCAGAGTGTCAGGTGGGAACTGCCCATCCCTGCTCCCGACCACCCGGGGAGGGTGGTGGGCTTCAATGGCCTCCATTCCCACTGACAAGGCCATTATCTCAGGTCCCCATTGGTAGGGACCATATGTGATCCTCACCGGTGAGGACCTCCACCAATAAGCAGGTAAAGACATGTAAGCCCAGATAATAGTGTCGGGATCTCGCTAATTACATTTAAATGATGTAGTGAATAAAGGGTTCTGAAAGAAGCAAGCGTAGCTTGAACAAAGGAAATTACAGCACAGGAACAGGCCCTTCGGCCCTCCAAGCCTGCACCGACCAGGCTGCCCGACTGAACTAAAGCCCCCTACCCTTCCGGGGACCATATCCCTCTATTCCCATCTTATTCATTGTCAAGACACTAGTTAGTCACTACTGTATCTGCTTCACTAGTTAAAAGTCACTACCGTATCTGCTTCCACTACCTCCCCCGGCAACGAGTTCCAGGCACCCACCACTCTCTGTGTAAAAAATCTGCCTCGTACATCTCCTTTAAACCTTGCCCCTCGTACCTTAAACCTATGCCCCCTATTAATTGACTCTTCCACCCTGGGAAAAAGCTTCTGACTATCCACTCTGTTCATGCCTCTAATAATCTTGTAGACTTCTATCAGGTCTCCCCTCAACCTCCGTCGCTCCAGTTTGCTTCTGCCTTTTGCAGTGTGGCTGAGCAGGAAACTCTCCCGTTCTTACCGCCTACAGTCAGGTGTACTGAAAAGATCTACAAGCTGATAATTGACCTGTTTGGCCACATGATGACAACACTTCCATGGCGATCAAATCCTGAGTGTCGGCATAAACTCCCAAGTCTGGTTGTGACGAAGACAATGAGACTCGGATGTTTTGGTCGAGACTGTTTATTGCTCACCACAGAGCTTGCTGCTTCTCCCCCCCCACCCCCACTCTACCCCCCACTCCCCCTCCCCCCAGTGCTGAAAGGTGCAACTGAATTCAGTTGCATCTTTACTGTTTCCTGCCCTCCATTGTACCTCATCTCATTATAATGATCATGACAACCCCCCATGCTCCCAGGTAGACCAGATACACCCAATTTCCTTAAATTAAACTCCTTCGGAATAGCTGGAAAATTAAGCCTAGAATCCTCGGCATTATCATCACAATAACTTATATTAACGTAGCACCTGTAATGTGGTAAACATCCCAAGGTGAATATCAAACAAAAGCCTAGAGGAGACATACCAGAAGCTTTGTCAAAGAAGTGCATAGGATTATATAGGATTATATGAAATTATAAGATTAGGAAATTCGGGGCAGAAACTGGCCATTCGGCCCAACCAATCCATGCTCTTGTTTTTTCACCACTCAAACCTTCTTCCATCTTTTCTCATTTAAATCTATCACCTTCTTATCTGGCTTCCCCCTTGAGTGCATCTACACTATTCACTTTGGTGCTGAGTTCCACATTCTCACCACTCTTTGGGTAAAGAAGTTTCTTCTGAATTTCCGATTGGGTTTTTTGATGAATATATTGATGATTTACAGTTAACCTCTTCCCCGTGAGAAGAAGCATTCTCTCGGTGTCAAATCTAAGCAATTTAAGGGGTGAGAGAGAGATTCACGCAGGAAATTCTAAGTTTTATAGGAGCTATTGATATGTCCAATGGAGCGATTAACGCGAGGGTTTTCAAGAGGTTGGAATTAGTGTCCCCACTGATATCTGAAAGAGTTGCAGGAGATTACAGAGATAGAGAGGGGGCAGGGCATGGGAGGATGTAAAAATCAAGGAGACAGATTTTAAAATGGAGCGATTGTTGGGCTCGGTGACAAAGAAGGTGAGTGAGCACAGGATGAAGAATAAATAAGAAACATTTCAGGCAGCAGAAGTTTAATTGAGCTGTGGTTTACAGAAGATGTTCCCACTAACCCAGTATGGTGAGACTAGAAACTGCAACTAGGTCTACTGCTGATGGTAAAGATTTCACACAAACAAATAATGTTTTTTTTAAAGTTTATTTATTAGTGTCACAAGTAGGCTTGCATTAACATTGCAATGAAGTTACTGTGAAAATCTCCTAGTCGCTACATTCCGGTGCCTGTTCGGGTACACTGAGGGAGAATTTAGCATGGTCAATGCACCTAACCAGCACATCTTTTTGGGCTGTGGGAGGAAACCGGAGCACCCGGAGAAAACCCAGGCAGACACGGAAACGGGGAGAAGGTGCAGAATCTGCACAGACAGTGACCCAAACTGGGAATCGAATCCGGGTCTCTGGTGCTGTGAGGCAGCAGTGCTGACCATTGTGCCACCGTCGTAAAGAATTACAGAAAATTCATTCCCGCTTGTTTGTTCTTATCCTGTTTTTGCCATTGTTCTCATGGAAGCTATTTACAAAGAATCTGATTTTCATTCCGTGTTTGAGACAAACTTATAGCCATGGCCACTGGATGGCAATGTTGATTGATCAATGAGCTGAATGAGTCAGACACTGGCCCAGATCATTGGCTGGAGACCAGATATGTTCTGGAAGAGAAGCCACTGGGGCCCCAGGGAGTCCCAAAGCAATCACTTCACAGAAATTGTCCAAGAAGTTTCAACTTCTGATGGACAATTCACCTGCATTCACAACCCTCTGAGTTAGAGTTGGGCATCTCGGAGAGTTCCGAGTCACTTAACTGGAGAGTTACCCAGGAAATATTAGACAGAAGTGTACCACATCAAATTCCTGGGCAACTATACAATTGACCCTTCCCACAACACCCCCCTCACCCAAACTCCCTTGATGTATCCCCTCCAACTCTGCAATACCCCCAACCCACTACTCCCTGATGTTTTGACTCCCACCTAACCCTCTGATTCATCCTCACCCTCCAACTACTGGGTCAGCTCCAACTATCTAACCCTCTAACCCCACCCCGACCGTCCAATTCCCCCAATCACTCACAGAGTAATCACTGGGATTTTGGTGGGCGAGGGAGGTGCTTGTTTCTTTCACTACCTTTTTCAGCCACCGGTATTTCATAGAATCCAACAGTACAGAAGGGGGCCATTCGGTCCATCAAGTCGGCACCTACTCTCTAACAGAGCATCTTTCCCAGGCCCCATCCCTGTAACCCCACATATTTACTCCACTCATCTCCTAATCTATATATCTTGGGACACGACGGGCAATTTAACATGGCACATCTTGATTTGATTTTGATTTGATTTGATTTATTATCACATGTATTAGTATACATTGAAAAGTATTGTTTCTCTTTCAACTATACAGACAAAGTGTACCGTACTTAGAGAAGGAAATGAGAGAGTGCAGAATGTAATATTACAGTCATAACTAGGGTGTAGAGAAAGATCAACTTAATATGAGGTAGGTCCATTCAAAAGTCTAATGGCAGCAGGGAAGAAGCTGTTCTTGAGTCGGTTGGTACATAACCTCAGACTTTTGTATCTTTTTCCTAACGGAAGAAGGTGGAAGAGAGAATGTCCAGGATGCATGGGGTCCTTAATTATGCTGGCTGCTTTGCCGAGGCAACGGGAAGTGTAGACAGAGTCAGTGGCTGGGAGGCTGGTTTGAGTGATGGACTGGACTTCATTCAGGACCCTTTGTAGTTTCTTGCGGTCTTGGGCAGAGCAGGAGCCACACAAAGCTGTGATACAACCAGAAAGAATGCTTTCTATGGTGCATCTGTAAACGTTGGTGAGAGTTGTTGCAGACATGCCAAATTTCCTTAGCCTCCTGAGAAAGTAGAGGCGTTGGTGAGCTTTCTTAACTATATTTGATTTGATTTATTATTGTCACATGTATTAACATACAGTGAAAAGTATTGTTTCTTGTGCACTATACAGACAAAACATACCGTTCATAGAGAAGGAAACAAGAGTGTGCACAATGTAGTGTTACAGTTATAGCGAGGGTATAGAGAAAAATCAACTTAATGCAAGGTAAGTCCATTCAAAAGTTTGACAGCAGCAGGGAAGAAGCTGTTCTTGAGTTGGTTGGTATGTGACTTCAGACTTCTGTATCGTTTTCTTGACGGAAAAAGGTGGAAGAGAGAATGTCCAGGGTGCGTGGTGTCCTTAATTATGCTGGCTGCTTTGCCAAGGCAGTGGGAAGTGTAGGCAGAGTCAATGGTTGGAAGGCTGGTTTGTATGATGGATTGGGCTACATTCACAACCTTTTGTAGTTCCTTGCGGTCTTGGGCAGAGCAGGAGCCTTACCAAGCTGTGATACAACCAGAAAGAATGCTTTCTATGGTGCATCTGTAAAAGTTGGTGAGAGTCGTAGCTGACATGCCAAATTTCCTTAGTCTTTTGAGAAAGCAGAGGCGTTGGTGGGCTTTCTTAACTATAATGTCAGCATGGGGGGGACCAGGACAGGTTGTTGGTGATCTGGACATCTAAAAACCTGAATCTCTCGACCCTTTCTACATCGTCCCCATTGATGTAGACAGGGGCATGTTCTCCTTTATGCTGCCTGAAGTCGATGACAATCTCCTTCATTTTGTTGACATTGAGGGAGAGATTATTGTTGTCGCACCAGTTCATCAGATTCTCTATCTCATTCCTGTACTCTGTCTCGTCATTGTTTGAGATCCGACCCACTACTGTGGCATCGTCAGCAAACTTGAAAATCGAATTGGAGGGGAATTTGACCGCACAGTCATAGGTATATAAGGAGTATAGTCGGAGGCTGAGAGCACAGCCTTGTGGGGCACCGGTGTTGAGGATGATCATGGAGGAGTGGAGTGGAGGGATCAGAATAGGTTGGTGGTCTGGACATCTAGAAACCTGAAGCTGTCAACCATTTCCACTTCATCCCCGTTGATGTCGACAGGGGCACGTCCTCCACTACGCTTCCTGAAGTCAATCTCCTTCATTTTGCTGATATTGAGGGAGAGATTATTGTTGTTGCATCGGTTCACCAGATTCTCTATCCATTGTTTGAGATCCGACTCACTATGGTGGTACCATCAGCAAACTTGAAAATCAGGTTGGAGGGGAATGTGGCCACACAGTCATAGGTATATAAGGAGCATAGTAAGGGGCTAAGGATACAGCTTTGTGGGGCACCGGTGTTGAGGATGATCATGGAGGAGGTGTTGTTGCCTATCCTTACTGATTGTGGTCTTGGAACATGGATTTCAGTAAGGCATTTGACAAAGTCCCACATGGCAGGTTGGTTAAGAAGGTTAAGGCTCATGGGATACAAGGAGAAGTGGCTAGATGGGTGGAGAACTGGCTTGGCCATAGGAGACAGAGGGTAGCAGTCGGAGGGTCTTTTTCCGGCTGGAGGTCTGTGACCAGTGGTGTTCCGCAGGGCTCTGTACTGGGACCTCTGCTATTTGTGATATATATAAATGATTTGGAAGAAGGTGTAACTGGTGTTATCAGCAAGTTTGCGGATGATACGAAGATGGCTGGACTTGCGGAAAACGATGAGCATTGTCGGGCAATACAGCAGGATATAGATAGGCTAGAAAATTGGGCGGAGAGGTGGCAGATGGAATTTAATCCGGATAAATGTGAAGTGATGCATTTTGGAAGAAATAATGTTGGGAGGAATTATACAATAAATGGCAGAGTCATCAAGAGTATAGAAACACAGAGGGACATAGGTGTGCAAGTCCACAACTCCTTGAAGGTGGCAACACAGGTGGAGAAGGTGGTGAAGAAGGCATGTGGTATGCTTGCCTTTATAGGACGGGGTATAGAGTATAAAAGCTGGAGTCTGATGATGCAGCTGTATAGAACGCTGGTTAGGCCACATTTGGAGTACGGCGTCCAGTTCTGGTCGCCGTACTACCAGAAGGATGTGGAGGCATTAGAGAGAGTGCAGAGAAGGTTTACCAGGATGTTGCCTGGTATGGAGGGTCTTAGCTATGAGGAGAGATTGGGTAAACTGGGCTTGTTCTCCCTGGAAAGACGGAGAATGAGGGGAGATCTAATAGAGGTGTACAAGATTATGAAGGGGATAGATAGGGTGAACGGTGGGAAGCTTTTTCCCAGATCAGACGTGACGATCACGCGGGGTCACGGGCTCAAGGTGAGAGGGACGAAATATAACTCGGATATTAGAGGGATGTTTTTTACACAGAGGGTGGTGGGGGCCTGGAATACACTGCAAAGTAGGGTGGTGGAGGCAGACACGCTGACATTGTTTAAGACTTACCTGGATAGTCACATGAGCAGCCTGGGAATGGAGGGATACAAACGATTGGTCTAGTTGGACCAAGGAGCGGCACAGGCTTGGAGGGCCGAAGGGCCTGTTTCCTGTGCTGTACAGTTCTTTGTTCTTTTGTTCTTTGAAACCGGAGCAACTGGAGGAAACCTACGCAGACAGAAGGCCGGAATTGAACTTGTGTCACTGGTGCTGTGAGGCAACAGTACTAACCACTGTGCTACCGTGCCACACCTCACAGCCCTTATTTGGTACACGAGTAGAAGTTGATTGCTGAATGACTGCCAATCTACTTATTCTACTTACGATAAATAGAAGAATAAATGCAAGAAGTGTTACCGCCTGTGGAACGTTGAGCTCTCTGTTGAGGAACTTGAGCAGTGGCTGGAATCATTGCGGTGTGTCCACAAGACAGAGAACTACATGGGGAACACATTTAGAGAGGTGGTCCCACCGCTGGTTAGGAGCATCCTGGCAGAGAGGGAATGTGTCTTCCAGGCAATCTAAGAACCAGGCAGGTAGTGCGGGAATCCCCTGAGTTGATCTCGCTCATTAACCTGTTTTCCATTTGGAATACTGGTGAGGGCAACGATTGTTTTATTCATTTGTGGGACATGGGCGTTGCTGTCTGGCCATCCCTAGTTGCCCTTGAGAAGGTGGTGGTGAGCTGCCTTCTTGAATCACTGCAGTCCATGTGCTGTGGGTTAGCCCACAATGCCATTAGGGAGGGAATTACAGGATTTTGACCCAGCGACTCCAAAGACTATATTACCAAATCAGGATGGTGAGTGACTTGGAGGGGAACTTGCAGTTGATGGTGTTCCCATTTATTTGCTGCCCTTGTCCTTCTAGATGGAAGTGGTTCTGGGTTTAGAAGGTGCTGTCTAAGGATCTTTGGTGAATTGCTGCAGTGCATCTTATGCATAGTACTCACTGCTACTGAGTGTCGGTGGTGGAGGGAGTGGATAATTATAAATGTGGTGCCAATCAAGCGGGCTGCTTTGTCCTGGATTGTGTGAAGCTTCTTGAGTGTTGTTGGAACTGCACCCATCCAGGCAAATGGGGAGTATTCCATCACACTCCTGACTTGTGCCTTGTAGATGATGGATAGGCTTTGGGGAGTCAGGAGGTGAGTTACTCGCCGCAGTATTCCTAGCTTCTGACCTGCCCTTGTAGCCACTGTGTTTATGTGCTGAGTCCAGTTGAGTTTCTGGCCAATGGTAACCACAAGGGTGTTGACAGTGGGGGATTCAGTGATGGTTACACCATTGAATGTCAAGTGGCAGTGATTAGGGTGTCTCTTATTGGTGATGGTCACTGCCTGGCATTTGTGTGGTGCGAATATTACTTGCCACTTATCAGCCCAAGCCTGGATATTGTCCAGATCTTGCTGCGTTTGGACATGGACTGCTTCAGTATCTGAGGAGTTGCAAATGGTGCTGAACATTGTGCAATCATCGGCGAACATCCCCACTTCTGACCTTATGACGGAGAGAGGGTCATTGATGAAGTAGCTGAAGATTGTTGGGCCTAGGACACTACCCTGATGGATTCCTGCAGAGATGTCCTGGAGCTGAGATGACTGACCCTCCACAACCATCTTCCTATGTACCAGGTATGACTCCAATCAGTGGAGAGTTTGCCCCCTGATACCCATTGATTCCAGTTTCACTAGGGCTCCTTGATGCCACATTTGGTCGAATC
The DNA here is from genome assembly GCF_964213995.1 of Mustelus asterias. NCBI lineage: Eukaryota > Metazoa > Chordata > Chondrichthyes > Carcharhiniformes > Triakidae > Mustelus > Mustelus asterias. The sequence continues at coordinate 66,558,321 of NC_135811.1, read as the reverse complement.
AGGCCTTGATATCAAGGGCTGTCACTCTGACCTCACCTCTGGAATTCAGCTCTTTTGTCCATGTTTGAACCAAAGTTGTAATGAGGTCAGGAGCTGAGTGACCCTGGTGAAACCCAACTGGGCGTCACTGAGCAGGTTATTGCTGAGCAGGTGCTGCTTGATAGCATTGTTGATAACCCCTTCCATCACTTTACTGATGATCGAGAGTAGACTGGGCGCTAATTGGCTGGGTTGGATTTGTCCTGCTTTTTGTGTACAGGACATACCTGGGAAATTTTCAACATTGTTGGGTAGATGCCAATGTTGTAACTGTACTGGAAGTGCTTGGCTAGGGGACTAGGCAAGTTCTGGAGCACAAGTCCTCACTATTATTTCCGGAATGTTATCAGGACCCGTTGCCTTTGCAGTATCCAGTGCCTCCAACCGTTTGGCTAGAGACAGGCATCTAAGATGCTGGGGACCACTGGAGGAGGTTGAGTCAATTAGGATTATATTTGCAAGAGTTTAGAAGAATGAGGGAAGATCTCCTAGAAACCTATAAAATTCTAACAGGATCAGACGGGGTAGATGCAGGAAGGATCTATGGTGAGGGATTCCAGAACCAGTGTTCAGAGTCTGAGGATACACAGTAGACCATTTAGGACTGAGATGAGGAGAAATTTCTTCACCCAGAGAGTGGTCAGCTTGTGGAATTCACTACCACAGGAAGTAGTTGAGACCAAACATTGTATGTTTTCAACAAGGACTTAGATATAGGCCTGAGGGTGAAAGGGATCAAAGATATGAGAGGAAAACGGGAAAAGATTACTGAGTTGAATGATCAGACATGTTAATCATAAATGGCAGAGCAGGCTCGAAGGGCCGAATGGCCTACTCCTGCTCCTATTTTCTGTTTTTATTCAGCTCACCAGCTTCTGAGCTCAATGAGAACCCTGACTGTGAAATGTGCCCCTGTTGTCCTGATGTGAGGAGGAAGCAAAGGAGAGTTTAAACAAGTTATCCAACTGGAAAGTAGATTGTGGATGAAGTGATGGGTGAGAAGCTCTCCAATGTGTTCTGAAGGATGGAAAACTGGAGGTTTTCCAACAGATTGAGAAAATGGAGAAGTGTGGGTGGCCAAACAAACCTGGCTGTCCAAACCTAATTTTAAGCTAACATGCAGGTGTTGCCAGCAAGTGAGGAGGCAACTGGCAAGTTGGCCTTAATTGCAGGAGAGATTGAGTGTTGGAGTAAAGAGATCTAACTGCACTGGCGACCATACCTAGATGATTGTGTGACCTATTCACCTCTGTACCTAGGAAAGGATTGGACCTCACATAAAGGAGTTGTGACCAAGGTTCAGAACCATGTTTCAGGTTCTGGGGCATTAGCCCATGAGGAGAAAGTATATGCTGTACAGTGCTGAGGACTGAGAGGCTGTCTATGTGAAGTATCAATATCTGTACAGAGCTCTGCAAGGTGGATGCAGTGTCTCCATTTAAACTGTCTGAGAGGTGTACAGATTCAGGCGACATAACTCTCCCTGCCAACTTCTCCGGAGGCAAGGTTAAAAACAATTGAATTCTGCCCATCGAATGGTAATAATGGGAGATTTTAACTACTCCCTGATAAACTGGCAAGAAGTAAAGGGCAAGAGGAGAAGTTTGCTGAACCCCTTTTTTAACCAGTATTTTAACAAGTCCAAATGGGCAGAGAACACTACTGAATCTCATGATGGGAAATGTATCAGAACTGAAATGGAAGCCAGTGAAGCATTGTGGCAATAGCGATCACATTAATAAGGTTTAAAGTAGAGTATGAGCAAGATAAAGACCCAAGTACTAAGTTGGAAGCTTGCAGCTTTTAAAGTGATGGACATGAAATGAGGGAAAATAAACTGGAAACACTAACTAACAGACATAGAACAGCAAGGGAAACAATTCAAAGCAGCAATGAATAGAGGCCAGGAGGAAAAAAAATCACATAAAAGCAAAAACACATCAATGATACCCCTTGGATGTGTAAAGAAATGAGGGCAATTTTGAAGCAGATTGCAGACAACGCCTGCATACAAAAAAGCAGAAGACAATAAAAAGGAATATGAGGATGTAAATTACTGCATAATTTAATGATCATGAAATATGGAACAAAACAGTTAAGTATTCAATAGACACCTCAGGATAAGGGTAGGGCCCCCAAGTATTATAAATGATGAGCTCAGTGGTACTGAGTGCAAAATGGCAGAAACATTAAATAATGATTTTGGTTCAGTATTTGCCAGGAAGAGAAATGGGGTAGGAAAGCATCAGGAGAGAGGAAAACAGGTAGAAAGACATATAAGACAAAGTGTGAGGACATGTGCCTGTAATACAACATAAGATGGTTGGCAGAGCAAGGATTAGCATAAGAGTGACACCGCCCACGGTGTGATGTGTATAGTCACATGGTCAGAGAACAGAAGTCAGCAGCGAGCCTGCAAGATGAGAGCACCGTCATGCAATATCATACTTGGTATTGTACCTAGTTAAAGCCTACCAATAAAGGTGCTTATGTTTAAACAGACAAGCCTCACAATCTCACCAATCAGCCTCCATCACAACAAAGTAAAGAACGGGCAGCATGGTGGTACAATGATTAGCACTGCTGTCTCACAGCACCAGGGACCCGGGTTCGATTCCGGCCTTGGGTGGTTGCCTGTGTGGAGTTTGCACGTTCTCCCCATGTCGGCGTGGGTTTCCTCCCACAGTCCAAAGATGTGCAAGTTAGGTTGATTGGCCAGGCTAAATTGCCCCTACAAAGATGTGTAGGTTGGGGCAATTAGTGGGCTAAATGAGTGCAGTTATGGGGATAGGCCCTGGGTGGGATGCACTATTAGAGAGTCAATGCAGACGCGATGGGCCGAATGGCCGCCTTCTGCACTGTAGAGATTCTATTCTATTCTAACCCAAGATAATTGATAAATTAATCAATTAGTGACGATAAAGTCACTGGTATGTATAGGTTTTATCTGTGCATAAGAAAATAAGTTGTGAAGAGATATTTTATAATCCAGGTCAGAAGCTCCAAGGCGTTTTATGAAGTCAACCTAAACCATAAGTTTTGAACTTTGAGTTTGGCACGGGTGAGCATATGGTTCACTCCAGATATGATTCAAGTGACCCACTGGGGAGTTTTTATCAAAGTTTATTTAAGAATACAGTTGAACTGGAATAAGAAAAATCAGCAATAACTTTTAGCAAATTACAAAAACACAGCTATGATATTGTTCCAACCAAACTTCCCTACAAACATGCATCCAGTTCTAGACTTAGCACATAAAGTAAGTATACTCATGTGATGCTGGATCTTGCAGCTTTGCAACACCTGTTGTGAATTAGTCCTTTGGATATGGAATTGAAACACTGAGGCTTTCCTCCGCTGGAACTTGCAGCACACCTCTAGATACAGAGACACCATTTGCTTCCAGCTTCCAGCGAGCCAGCAGATAGCAGAATCTCCAATACCAGGGAGAGAGAGAGAAAACACTGTTTGCAGTCTGCAGTCCCAACTGCTTCTGCCAAACTGAAAGTAAAACCCTTTGGATTTCTCCTGTGAGAAAAACCAACTACCCAAAGGTACCACCCACCTGACCTGTTAATCTGCTGCAAATCAACAATTCCCAAAAATGTCATAAACTCCAGAGCACTGCATTAGACCAAATTAGAAATAAACAAAAGGCCTATTATATGGCTTTAGCAACAATAAAAGATGCCACGACAGACAATAACAAATTGCCAATAACAACAAAATGCCAGGCATGCTAAAAAAATGCAGAGAAACATGATTAAAATACATTTCTTACAGGCAGAGTAGCATCACAGATATCAAAGGTTTGTTACACACATATAAAAAGTAATTCAAACAGTGAATAGTGCTGGATAACCGGTACACGGCTATTATCATTCTGATTGTTTAGAAGGGAGATTAAAGTAGTCCAGGTAACTCTCGGCCAATTAATTTCATGTAAGTGGCTAGAAAGATAATGGAATCTTTATTCAAAGAGATAATAAAAAACATGTAGAAACTGAAAATATAATCATCAATCTCAAAAGGAACTGTCATGCTTGACCAACCTTACTGAATTCATTGAGGAAGCAAAGGGATTAGGAAAGGATACTGTGGCACATGTATCATATTTGGATTTTCAAAAGGCCTTTGATAAAATACCGCACAGTGGGCCCTTAACAAAGGTCAGAACATAGGGAATCAGGAGGTAACTAATACCTGGCTATTAAATAGAAGTGGTTAGTGTCTGGAGTGTACAGCCTGAGAGTTTGGTGGAGCTTGGTTCAATCCACGCATTCAAGAGGGAATTAGATGATTCAATGTGCAGGATTACAGGGGAAGGCAGGAGAATGGCACTAAGTGAGATGCTCATTCGGAGAGAAGGTGCAGACCCAATGGGTGAATGGCCTCCTTTGTACTGTAACAATTTCAAAGATGTACGGGTTAGGTTAATTGGCCATGTTAAATTGCCCCTTAGAGTCAGGGGGAATTAGCAGGGTAAGTGTGTGGCTGAAGGGGATAGGGCCTGGGTGGGATTGTTGTTGGTGCAGACTCAATGGGCTGAATGGCTTCTTTCTGCACTGTAGGGATTCTACAATTCCATTAATTCTCACCGTGACTCCGTAAAAACAGACACCAGGGTCTGACGGTAACTATTCAGACGGTAAAGTGTGGGCAGTGGTGAACTCTTGTTCATCATTTAAGGAAACAATTTTGACTCAAAAAATGGAAGTAAAATTTCAAATGTTGTGGATGTCATTAAATTGGGGAGAATAGCTGCTACTGCAGAAGTGGTTACATTTTGTAGATGACACAGGTAGGTAGGAAAGTATGTTGTGAAGAGGCCATTAGGAGGGTGAGGAGTGAATGGGCAAAAATCTGGCAGCTGGAGTATAATGTCGAGAGCTGCAAAGTTGTTCACACTGGCAGGAAGAATAAAAAAGCAGAGTATTACTTAAACAGAGAATGACTGCAGAATTCTGAGGTGCAGAAGGACCTGGGTGTTCTAGTGAATGAGCCATAAAACGTTAATATGCAGGTATCAAATCAAATCAACTCAAATAATTAAGAAGGCGAATGGAATGTTATCCTTTATTATGAATGAAGTTGAACATAAAACTAAAGATGTTATGCCTCATTTATACAGGGAACTTGTGAGACAATGGGCAGGATCTTCTGGTTCCACCAGAGTTCCACCCTCATGGCGAGTTCCCGGCGGAGGGCAAAAGGGTCATTCGTTTTGTTGGGACTGGAAGATCTCGCCAGTGGCCAATGGCACAGATTCTGGTGTTCTGCCCCTCGTGCACCACCTCTCCTGGATCCTCTTCCTCCCTCTCAGGTTGTGTAAAGACCAACAAACCATCATAATCCGGAAGATGCTTACTTGTGTATATTGAAGAGTGAACCAGACACTAATTCTCAAGATGGTCTGGTTGTTGTGGTTGGAGTGTGACTCATGCCCCAGTTCTTGGGAGTTCCATACTGATATCCTCAACCATCTCGACAGTTGTCGCCGAGTTTCCGTCGTTGTAGGTGTGCCAGAGAGGGAACGGGGAATGAAAAGGTGTATTGGAGAATGTAAGTGTTGTGGTTGATCCCAGAGTGACTGACACACATCTGCTGAATCCACTGATGAATGTGACTGACCAGTTTACACATTGAGGGAATCAAATCTTTGTGTTAATGAAGGTCATTGACTGGCCCTTGGGAGCCCTGATGATCCCCCGAGATACTGAACCTGGGTGAATCCAGCCCTGGCAGTGAACACCCCCACCCCCACCCTCTTCACCTCCCCCCACCCCGGTTCTCTCGGCCTGACTGTCCACATCAGTTGTAAAGCTGATTTGCTCTGAACAGTGCACCTTGTCACTGTTTCGATGCAGTGAGTGGCATCAAACTGGGAGATGCCGAATCAATCTGAGGCAGAGAAATCCGGGGCCAGAGTGACCTTGATAGTCACTGGCATTAAAGCCCACCTGCTCTGCCTTCACATTGCACAGATTGCCCACAGGCTGTCAGAACTGGCATTGTCTTCAGTGACACAGCCTCACTGACATCAGGAGGTAGATTGTTAGCCGAGAGGTGATGTCAGTAGAGTGGACGAAAGGTGAATGGGGACGTGACACTCAATTTCAAAACAAGTAATTGAAAGGTACCACAGATCATCTGGTGCAGGAAAATATGTGAAACCATAGTCAGAGCTGACACAGCGTAGCCCATCTTTTTGGTCTCAATGAACATGTTTTTATATAAACTCAGCATATAAGTTGACTCTATTTTTCAGCCACTAGGTGTTATTCTCACATTAGTAATCAGTCTCAATATTTCACCTCACAAATGGATGTTTCATTTACTGATACCTTATAACTTAAAAGGGATCGAGGTGATCTGGGCTATGTTGTGAAGATCCCTAAGAATTTAAGACATGTCCACAAGGTGCGGACCCTACCAACAAAGATGGTGACCAAATTAGAGTTGGTATGGGTGAGTACCTGGCACTGTGTAAACAGCACCTCCTATAATGTGATGATGTAAGAGGGCACCTGACGAGGAGAGGGGAGGGAGAATGTTCATGGCTTCAGCAAGGTAACATCTAGTTATGGATAGCTGGACATAGTTCAGTTGTATAAAATAAACCAGTTGTAGTTTGGACTTACTGACATCTCAGTTCCAAAGCCAGACAGTCCAGTGTGTAAAAGCAATGATATCATAGACTCGACTCAACACGACAGCAACTCCCGTGACTTCATGCCCCTGACAACATCACCCCTCCACCCACCCTGCCCCCCCCCCCCGAGTCCCCCACCCCCCCCTGCATCACTGTCTGATTTTCCTCAGTAAAATCCCAGCTCGTGTTCAAATGTTCAATTTCCGAATAGCTGCCATTAAATCAGAAAATAAGCTTTCATTTGTAATCAACCAGAGAAGCTTCTCATGAACTTCTCGTCCCAAGCACTCTAATTCTCAGTCTTACAGATGAAAAGACAGGAAAGGGCATAATGAGTTCATTGTCGCTAAGATCAACTCAGAATGGGGAAGGCTGGGGCATGTTTGAAATGTTTATTGCTTAGTGTTTGAATAATCTAAATTAAAGTAAATATCAAGAAATTCCCATTTAAATTTCAAATTTAAAAAGCTCCCTCAGTTTTGCCGGAGGGTTGTGTGTTACCAACATCAGAGTTACAATAATTTCAGCTCATGGCGCTGGGGTTAGTCCAGTCCAGGTGGCTGACTGGATGCTTGCCTCCTGTCTGACTGATTCCGAGGGGAAACAAGCGGCCCAAACAGCGGGAACTTGGTGACACATCGCTGGACCTTCAGATTGACATGAAGTCAATAAGATGCCTATTTTGAGGGACGCTACCAACGCCGTGTCATACACACAGAGCAATGTCCCAAGTGCAAAATAAACAGACAAGATCGAAATGGGAGAAGAGTCAGCTTGTAAACACACTACGCAGACATGCATGGATGGTTTATTGATTAAAGCCACATTAAAACGTTAACTTTACATCAGCGTCGTACTGAGATACTGCAAATTATCCAAACCACAATACCCCGGAGTAACAAGGTATCAAATTCCTTGTTGTCTGGTTTGACTGTTCTACATCATTCATTTAATGTTATGCAGTTGTGTCCCACACAGGAGCTACAGGTTGCCCAATAGATACTATATTAAGAGAAATGACACTTTGGAGAACTGATCTATAGATACAGATGAATGCGTGGTGCTTGGCTTGTGCAGAATGATTCTTTACATCATGATTTCCTGATCTGGGGTGAGATGTCATCAGCAAGCAGCGAATCAAGGCTTGACATCTTCCTACAGACTGAGGGGACAAACTCCACCATGTTTGCGCAGCTCCCAGCAGCTGTCACAGAGAGCCCTGGGCAGAGGCCGAGGGGTCAGGTAGCCTCCCTGCTCTCTGGGTCAGAGGTATGGTGTGATTTATGGGATGCAGGGACAGAAAGAGAGAGGCAAAAACAAAGTAATTTTAAAAAAAACAGATTAATAGAAGAAATGTGAGCATATTTCCGATTGAATTGCATTGCTGCTCTGCTCAGGTAAATAGACACATCTTCAATAGTCCACAAGCAGCTTCAGATGGTTTTTGTCACTGCATTTACTTCACACTCTTTCAAGGATTTACATGGAGTATTCTCAGTGGTGTGAAATTAATCCCTGGGCTGAACAATGGATAGAGTGACTCTGTGAATATATCCTTAAATGTATACATAAGGTTCATTTTGTCAGCATTATAAAAAGACACTTGTCCAGCTTCATAGTCAAGGTAAACTCCAATTTTCTGGGGCTTAAATCGTGAAAAGATGACCACATGGGGCTCTGAGTTGGCCACATAATGCTTGCCTTTTTTTTCCAGGGTCCACAAACCTTCTTGAGGTGTTAGAGAGATCGGTGCCTTGCGCTGCACAGATTGCTTGGTCACCCCTAAGACCCAGTCAGCCTTGCAGCCCACAAAGATTTCCCAGTAGTGTACTCCTGATGAGAACCCTTGCTTGGCCAGAACAAAGGGGTAGACACTGAATCGTGATGTTGTAGAGGGCGGTTTCTTCAGATTCTGACTGTACGTGACACTGCTCATGTTATTGAAGATCAGGAGGTTCCAGTGTGCGGTGTCTGAGTCTAGGCTCAATGGTGCTATCAGAGAACAGAAAACAGAACAAGTTCAATCAAAAAGGGAAGTGAGTCTATTTCATAGAATCTCTACAGTGCAGAAGGAGGTCATTTGGCCCATCGAGTCTGCACCGACCACGAACAATCCCACCCGGGTCCTATTCCCGTAATCCCCATATTTACCTTGCTAATCCCCCTGACATTAGGATCAATTTAGCTTAGCCAATCAACCTAACTTGCACATCTTTGGACTGGGGGAGGAAACCGGAGCACCCGGAGGAAACGTACACAGACACGGGGAGAAATCATAGAAACCCTACAGTGCAGAAGGAGGCCATTCGGCCCATCGAGTCTGCACCGACCACAATCCCACCCAGGCCCTATCCCCACATATTTACCCGCTAATCCCTCTAACCTACGCATCTCAGCACTCTAAGGGGCAATTTTTAACCTGGCCAATCAACCTAACCCGCACATCTTTGGACTGTGGGAGGAAACCGGAGCACCCAGAGGAAACCCACGCAGACACGAGGAGAATGTGCAAACTCCACACAGACAGTGACCCAAGCCGGGAATCGAAGCCAGGTCCCTGGAGCTGTGAAGCAGCAGTGCTAACCACTGTGCTACCGTGCCGCCCAACGTGCAGACTCCATACAGACAGTGACCCGAGGCCGGAATTAAAAGTTTATTTATTCGTCACAAGTAAGGCTTACATTAACACTGCAATGAAGTTGCTGTGAAATTCCCCTAGTCGCCACATTTCACACCTGTTTGGGTCAATGCACCTGACCAGCACACCTTTCAGACTGTGGGAGGAAACCGGAGCACCCGGAGGAAACCCACACAGACACGGGGAGAACGTGCAAACTCCACACAGACAGTGACCCGAGCTGGGAATCAAACCCAGATCCCTGGCGCTGAGAGGCAACAGTGCTAACCACTGCCTATTTGTTGAATTAACATTTTGGAATTTGTCCAATTCAAGGAGTTTAACTCTGTCTTTAATCCAGATTATTATCGAGCTTTGAAACACCTCATGGCACAAGTTACAGTAAATAAAACCTTCACATTTAAGTTTATTTTAGATTCCACAAATTCACACATTCAGACATTTCTTAACATTAGCTTTCCTGTCAGCATTTTACAAAAGATATATATTCCTCTCTTTCTGAAGTCTTTGGCCTGATATTAACTGTGCTATTTCCTTTGCCAAAACGTATTTAACTTGGCCAGAAGGATGTGTGTTAGAAGTATTCAGAGGGACAGCTGTTCTGAGCTACCTTCCCAATTTATTTTACAATCTGCCTCGCTGTTAGCCAAGCCTGAAGGCTTTGTCTCAATTGCAAATCTTAAGATTTGATGGCATGTACTCCCAGTCCAAATGATCGATAATAACGGACAACATCACTGATCCCTGGGATACACCATCTTGAGCTTTTATAGTGATCATAATACCATTGAATGCACGTTAAATTTGAAAGTGACCTATTCTAATTAGAAGCCTGAACCTTAATCACAAACAAAGCCAGTCACTTTGGTATGAGGGAAAACTGGCTAAGATTAATTGGGGAAATAGACTGAATGGTATGAAAGTAAATAAACAGTGGGAAACATTTTTTAAAATTCAAAATCTTCAGCAAAAATATCTTCCATTGAAAAACAAGACCTCAATGAGGAAGACACATCTGTAGCTGATTCGAGATGTTAAGGGTAATATTAGTCTAAAGGGAGAGGTTTACAATTTTGTAAAAAAAGACAGTAGTAACTCTGAGGATTGGGAATGTTTTAGAAATCAGCAAAGGGTCACCAAAAAATAATAAATATGGGAAAGATTAGAATATGGGTAAGGTGCTGAATTGGGGGAAGGCTAACTATAGCCGGATTAGGCAGGATTTGGTGGCTGTTGATTGGGAGAGGCTGTTTGAGGGCGAGTCCACATCTGGCATGTGGGAGTCTTTTAAGGAGCAGTTGATAGGACTGCAGGACAGGTATGTGCCTGTAAAGAGAAGGATAGGAAAGGTAGGATTCGAGAGCCGTGGATAACCAGTGAAATTGTGGATCTAATCAAAAAGAAAAAAGAGGCATACATGAGGTCCAGGCAGCTAAAAACAGATGGAGCACTGGAGGAATACAGAGAAAGTAGAAAAGAACTCAAACAGGGAGATAGAAGGGAAACAAGGGGTCACAAAATGTCCTTGGTAGACAGGACTAAGGAGAATCCTAAGGCATTTTATACATACGTTAGGAACAAGAGGGTTGTTAGGGAAAGAATTGGACCTCTCAGGGACAAAGGAGGGGAATTATGCTTAGAACCAAAGGAAGTAGGTGAGATCCTAAACGAATACTTTGCATCAGTATTCACAAAGGAGAGGGACATGTTGACTGGTATTGTCTCAGAGAGATGTGTTGACCCGTTAGAAAAAATCTCAATTACAAGGGAGGAAGTGTTAGGTTTTTTAGGAAACATTAAGACAGACAAATCCCCAGGGCCGGATGGCATCTATCCTAGACTCTTCAGGGAGGCAAGAGATGAAATTGCTGGGCCTCTAACAGAAATCTTTGTCTCTTCACTGGACACAGGTGAGGTCCCAGAGGATTGGAGGATAGCAAATGTGGTCCCGTTATTTAAGAAGGGTAACAAGGATAACCTGGGTAATTATAGGCCGGTGAGCTTGACGTCTGTGGTAGGGAAGTTGTTGGAGAAGATTCTTAGAGATAGGATATATGCGCATTTAGAACTGAATAATCTCATTAGCGATAGACAGCATGGTTTTGTATGAGGGAGGTCATGCCTCACAAATTTGGTTGAGTTTTTTGAGGAGGTGACAAAAACGATTGACGAGGGAAGGGCCGTGGATGTCGTCTATGTGGATTTTAGTAAAGCGTTTGACGAGGTCCCTAATGGCAGGCTGGTGCAAAAGGTTAAATATCACGGGATAAAAGGTGAGCTAGCTAGATGGGTGGAGAATTGGCTTAGCCATAGAAGACAGAGGGTAGCAGTGGAGGGGTCTTTTTCCGGTTGGAGGTCTGTGACTAGTGGTGTTCCGCAGGGCTCTGTACTGGGACCTCTGCTGTTTGTGATATATATAAATGATTTGGAGGAAGATGTAGCTGGCGTGATCAGTAAGTTTGCGGATGACATGAAGATTGCTGGAGTTGCGGATAGTGATGAACATTGTCAGAGAATACAGCAGGATATAGATAGGCTGGAACATTGGGCGGAGAAATGGCAGATGGAATTTAATCCAGATAAATGCAAAGTGATGCATTTCGGTAGACCTAATGTAAGGGGGAGCTATACAATAAATGGCAGAGCCATCAGGAGTATAGACACACAGAGGGACCTGGGTGTACAAGTCCACAGATCCTTAAAGGCGGCAGCACAGGTGGAGAGGGTGTGAAGAAGGCATATGGCATGCTTGCCTTTATTGGACGGGGCATAGAATATAAAGGTTGGCATATGATGTTGCAGCTGTATAGAACGATGGTTAGGCCACATTTGGAATACTGCGTCCAGTTCTGGTCGCCACACTACCAGAAGGACGTGGAGGCTTTGGAGAGAGTACAGAGAAGATTTACCAGGATGTTGCCTGGTATGGAGGGTCTTAGCTATGAGGAGAGATTGGGTAAACTGGGGTTGTTCTCCCTGGAAAGACGGTGGATGAGGGGTGACCTAATAGAGGTGTATAAAATTATGAAGGGCATAGATAGGGTGAACAGTGGGAAGCTTTTTCCCAGGTCGGAGGTGACGAACACAAGGGGTCACGGGTTCAAGGTGAGGGGAGCAAGGTTCAACACAGATGTCAGGAGGACGTATTTTACACAGAGGGTGGTGGGGGCCTGGAATGCACTGCCAAGGGAGGTGATTGAGGCGGACACGCTAGGATCGTTTAAGACTTATCTAGATAGCCACATGAACAGACTGGGAATAGAGGGATACAAAAGAATGGTCTAGTTGGGCACATGAACAGCGCAGGCTTGGAGGGCCGAAGGGCCTGTTCCTGCGCTGTATTGTTCTTTGTTCTTTGTATGAAACAAAACCTGCCAGAGTTACAATAACAGATTGTAAGATCTTTTATAAGTTTATAAAAAAGGAAGAGAGTAGCTGAAGTAAATGTTGATTCCTTAGAAGTAGAGACAGAAGAAATGATCACGGAGAATGAGGAAATAGAACATAGAACATAGAACATAGAACATTACAGCGCAGAACAGGCCCTTCGGCCCACGATGTTGCACCGACCAGTTAAAAAAAAAAACTGTGACCCTCCAACCTAAACCAATTTCTTTTCGTCCATGAACCTATCTACGGATCTCTTAAACGCCCCCAAACTAGGCGCATTTACTACTGATGCTGGCAGGGCATTCCAATCCCTCACCACCCTCTGGGTAAAGAACCTACCCCTGACATCGGTTCTATAACTACCCCCCCTCAATTTAAAGCCATGCCCCCTCGTGCTGGATTTCTCCATCAGAGGAAAAAGGCTATCACTATCCACCCTATCTAAACCTCTAATCATCTTATATGTTTCAATAAGATCCCCTCTTAGCCGCCGCCTTTCCAGCGAAAAACAATCCCAAATCCCTCAGCCTCTCCTCATAGGATCTCCCCTCCATACCAGGCAACATCCTGGTAAACCTCCTCTGCACCCTCTCCAAAGCCTCCACATCCTTCCTGTAATGTGGGGACCAGAACTGCACACAGTACTCCAAGTGCGGCCGCACCAGAGTTGTGTACAGTTGCAACATAACGCTACGACTCCTAAATTCAATCCCCCTACCAATAAACGCCAAGACACCATATGCCTTCTTAACAACCTTATCTACTTGATTCCCAACTTTCAGGGATCTATGCACACATACACCTAGATCCCTCTGCTCCTCCACACTATTCAAAGTCCTCCCGTTAGCCCTATACTCAACACATCTGTTATTCCTACCAAAGTGAATTACCTCACACTTCTCCGCATTAAACTCCATCCGCCACCTCTCGGCCCAACTTTGCAACCTGTCCAAGTCTTCCTGCAAACTACGACACCCTTCCTCACTGTCTACCACACCACCGACTTTGGTGTCATCAGCAAATTTGCTAATCCACCCAACTATACCCTCATCCAGATCATTAATAAATATTACAAACAGCAGTGGCCCCAAAACAGATCCCTGAGGTACACCACTTGTAACCGCACTCCATGATGAATATTTACTATCAACCACCACCCTCTGTTTCCTATCCGCTAGCCAATTCCTGATCCAATTTCCTAGATCACCCCCAATCCCATACATCTGCATTTTCTGCAGAAGCCTACCATGGTGAACCTTATCAAACGCCTTACTAAAATCCATATATACCACGTCCACTGCCTTGCCCCCATCCACCTCCTTGGTCACTTTCTCAAAAAACTCAATAAGGTTAGTAAGGCACGACCTACCTGCCACAAAACCATGCTGACTATCACCTATCAATTCATTACTCTCCAAATAACTATAAATCCTATCCCTTATAATTTTTTCCAACATCTTGCCGACAACAGAAGTGAGACTCACCGGTCTATAATTCCCGGGGAAGTCTCTGTTCCCCTTCTTAAACAATGGGACAACATTCGCTAACCTCCAATCTTCTGGTACTATACCAGAGGCCAACGACGACCTGAAGATCAGAGCCAGAGGCTCTGCAATCACTTCTCTTGCCTCCCAGAGAATCCTTGGATAAATCCCATCCGGACCAGGGGATTTATCTATTTTCAGACCCTCCAGAATATCCTGCACATCCTCCTTATCAACTGTAATACTGTCTATTCTACTCCCTTGCAACCCAGTGTCCTCCTCAGCTATATTCATGTCCCCTTGCGTGAACACCGAAGAGAAATATTGGTTCAATGCTTCACCAATCTCCTCCGGTTCCACACATAACTTCCCTCTGCCATCTATAACTGGCCCTAAACTTGCCCTAACCAACCTTCTGTTCTTGACATACCTATAGAACGCCTTAGGATTCTCTTTAACCCTATCCGCCAAAGTCTTCTCATGTCCCCTTTTAGCCCTTCTAAGCTCGCTCTTCAACTCCCTCTTAGCCAATCTAAAGCTTTCTAGTGCACTACCCGAGTGCTCACGTCTCATCCGAACATAAGCCTCCTTTTTCTTTTTAACCAACAAAGAAACTTTTTTGGTGCATCACGGTTCCCTAGCCCTACCAATTCCTCCTTGCCTGACAGGGACATACCTATCACAGACTCGCAGTAGCTGCTCCTTGAAAAAACTCCACATGTCGGACGTTCCCAGTCCCTGTAATCTCCTAGTCCAACCTATGTTTCCTAATTCTCTCCTAATAGCCTCATAATTACCCTTCCCCCAGCTAAAACCATTGGCCCGAGGTTCATGCCTATCCCTTTCCATCACTAAGGTGAACGTAACCGAATTGTGGTCACTATCACCAAAATGCACACCAACTTCCAAGTCTAGCACCTGGTCTGGCTCATTTCCCAGCACCAGATCCAATATAGCCTCACCTCTAGTTGGCCTGTCTACAGATGGCAGAGACATTGAACAAGTATTTTTGTTAAATTTTATTTTACAATTTGACGGCCAGATTCATATCTGAAATAGAGAGTAACCCAGGGGCTAAAATGAATGAGGAAATTAATGGGCGCAATTCCTCCCAAACATTTCTAAGTGTGATTTCTGGTGGGAAAAGTGGTTTGACAATGCGATCCCCACTGGGAGGCTCAGCATGAATCAAATCGCAATCAACCCACATTTTTGGAGGTTGGATTGATTTGTGCTGTGAAAGGAATGTGTGGGACCTAAGAACATTTACAAGACCAGCACCTCCGAAATCAGGACCCCATTTTTATGGGATGCTCCGATCTCAAAGTAAAGTTGAAAGTGGCTCTACTCCCCCCACCGTATGAATGTCATGACCCCCGCCCCCCCCCCGGCAGACATGAGAAATACCCCCAACCCTGATCCCAGAGAGGCAATTGCCCCCCCCCATCACTAAATATCCGGGTTACCCCCACCAGATCATGATGACACCAGGGTGACCCGGCCCAACCACCCATCCTCCGTGTCATTGGAGCTTCGGGACCCCTTCCATCTACGGGGTCACCTGAGGCTCCAATCCTTTCAGGCACCCTGCCTTACATACTCCCCTCCCCACTTCATGCCCCTTTTCAGACTCCCCGCGCCTTGGCAGTGACAACCTGGTAGTGCCGGGTGCCGAGGACAGTGTCAGGGCACTGCCCAGCCATGCTCCTAACCATCTGGCCTCAGCTCCCCAGTGTGGCCATCATGCCTGGCCTCCGTTTGTGGAAACCAGGAGTGTTCCCACAGGCATCCTATTGTGCCGGTGGGTCAGTGAACACCGGGAGCCACATGAACCCAGCTACGATGGGTGGCACGGTCACACAGTGGTTAGCATTGTTGCGTCATAAAACATAGAACATTACAGCGCAGTACAGGCCCTTTGGCCCTTGATGTTGCGCCGACCAGTGAAACCAATCTAAAGCCCATCTAACCTACACTATTCCAATATCATCCATATGTTTATCCAATGACCATTTAAATGCCCTTAATGTTGGCGAGTCCACTACTGTTGCAGGCAGGGCATTCCTCGCCCTTACTACTGAGTAAAGAACCTACCTCTGACATCTGTCCTATATCTATCACCCCTCAATTTAAATCCCTCATATATATCATATATATGTATATATATATATAATGTTATGCAACACGTTCCCCCCCCACCCGTGTATGCGTGGGTTCCCTACGGATGCTTCAGTTTCCTCCCACAGTCCAAAGATGTATGGGTTAGGTGGATTGGCCATGGTAAATTGAACCTTAGTGTCCCAGGATGCATAGGTTAGAGGATTAGTGGGGTAAATGTGTGGGGTTATGGTGATAGGGCCTGGGTGGGATTGTTGTCAATATTAATTGTTGTCAATTGTATATCATATATAAGGATGTTGCAGGTTACAGAGGGACATAGATAAGCTGCAGAGCTGGGCTGAGAGGTGGCAAATGGCGTTTAATGTGGAAAAGTGTGAGGTGATTTACTTGGGAAGGAGTAACAGGAATACAGAGTATGGGCTAATGGTAAGATACTTGGTAGTGTGGGTGAGCAGAGAGATCTCGGTGTCCATGTGCATAGATCCCTGAAAATTGGCACCCAAGTTGATAGGGTTGTTAAGAAGGCGTACGGTGTGTTAGCTTTTATTGGTAGAGGGATTAAGTTTCGGAGCCATGAGGTCATGTTGCATCACAGCTCCAGGGACCCAGGCTTGATTCCCGGCTTGGGTCAGTGTCTATGTGGAGTTTGCACATTCTCCCCGTGTCTGCGTGGGTTCCCTACGGGTGCTTCAGTTTCCTCCCACAGTCCAAAGATGTATGAGTTAGGTGGATTGGCCAAGGTAAATTGAACCTTAGTGTCCCAGGATGCATAGGTTAGAGGGATTAGTGGGGTAAGGCCTGGGTGGGATTGTTGTCAGTGCAGACTCAATGGGCCGAATGATTCTATGAAAACCTGGAAACTGATATTTAAATTAAGATTTAAATGTACCAATCCGATTCACGTCCTCACTGGCAGTGAACCAGATTACGTCGCTGTGGGGGGTTGTGGAGAATCTCAAAAGGGGCTCTCCGCATTGCAAATCGTGTAATGACCCTTCCAGCCATAACACGATATGTGCTTGAGTGCACAAGGCCAGAAAATCATTCCTAATACCTGAAGAGAAAAAGTTAAGTTAAGGGAAAGTTAAGAGACTAAAATTGACAAATCTCTGGGCTCCGGTGGCCTACACCCTAACATTCAAAAAGAGATAGCTACAGTGATAAAGGGATTGTCCCATTAGATTGGAAAATGTGGCAAATGTTACACTATTTTTTGAGAAAGACTGGAGAGAGTAAAATTGGGCTGTCGGCCAGTTAGCCTAACATCAATTGTTTTGAATAGAAAGAAATCTATTATTAGGGAAGCCTTAATGTTGCACTTGGAAAACATAATATGTTTAGAACTAGTTAACGTGGTTTTACTAAAGGAAAATCGTGTTTGACAAATTTAGTAAAGTTTTTTGAAGGTGTAAAAAGTCGGGTAGATAGAGGGGAACCAGTAGACGTAATATACCTGGATTTCCAAAAAACATTTGACAAGATGCCACACAAAAGGTTCATAGGCAAGATAAGGGATTGGGTAATATTTTAGCATGGACAGAGGATTGGGCTGTGGATAGAAAGTAGAGTGTTGGCATAAATGAAGCCTTTCCTCGTTGGCAGGCAGTGTATAATGGAGTATTGCAAGGATCAGTGCTGAGGTCTCAGCTATTTATCAGCAGAGAGGCCCGGCTTGCAGGAGGCCACACTGGCACCAGAGGCAGACAGTAAGTCTCCACAGGTGGCTGAGTAGTATCAGGCTGCAAGCATGCACTGAGGTTTGTAGCTTTAGGTCTTCCTACAGGTTCAGCGTGTCATCGACCACAAACATGTTGACATTAAGGCAGCTTGTGTGGTGTGAATGTCACTTGGCACTTAACAGCCCAAGGCCATGGGCGGGATTCCCTGGTCTCCCAGCCTCGTGTTTCTCAGTGGCGGAAGGCAGTGCGCCATTCACAGACGGCTGAATTCTCTGATTCCACTGCTGTGAATGGGAATTCCCATTGAAGCTACCCTATGCCACTAGGAAACCCGTGGGCAGGGGGTGCGCTGCCGGCAGGACCAGAGAATCCCACTACCAGCCAACAGCTGGAGAATCCTGGGGCGGCACGGTAGCACAGTGGTTAGCATTGCTGCTTCACAGCTCCAGGGTCCCAGGTTCGATTCCCGGCTTGGGTCACTGTCTGTGTGGAGTTTGCACATTCTCCTCATGTCTGCGTGGGTTTCCTCCCACAGTCCAAAGATGTGCGGGTTAGGTTGATTGGCCAGGTTAAAAAAATTGCCCCTTAGAGTCCTGGGATGCGTAGGTTAGAGGGATTAGTGGGTAAAATATGTGGGGGTAGGGCCTGGGTGGGATTGTGGTCGGTGCAGACTCGATGGGCCGAATGGCCTCCTTCTGCACTGTAGGGTTTCTATGATTCTATGAATCCTACCCAATATATTGTCCTAGATTTCCTGCATTGGAACATGGACTGTTTCAATATCGGTGATGTAGCAAATGGAATTGAATACTGTAATGGACTGACTGTAAATATATTGTGTAAAACTGGGAGTGTGGAGGTGAAGAGAAAGAGATTCTGTACACTGTGCTCTGAATACCATAGTAACAATCTAAATATTCCCTTACAAATCATTTTCTCACCTGTATTAAAACCAATCTCCTTCATCATCTTTTTCCAGGAGTTGTACAGCATCAGGAATTTATATTTGGCACCGTCTATCTTTGCTGACACATCCTTCGGGTCAGAAATTGCCATTCTAATTCTGGAAAAAAGAATTCAAAGTTAAATTTAGATTGACAACTCAAACAAGTCCAAACAAATTGAGAGTCAATCAGTGGAATTACCTTTCTTGTGTAGTTTTCAATTTCTGGAAAAAAAACAGAAATATTAATAGATCCATCATCACAAGTGGAGATGAACTTAGAGACCAGCCTTGCTTAAGAAACAATATTTCCAGTTTTATTTTGCTTTTGTATTTTAAATTAAATCTCATGCACCTTTCATGAAGCCATTCACTGATTCCACAGCGAAAAAAGTTTTTTTATTCATTTCTGTTTTTTGGTTAGTTTGCGTTTATGCAATGAGTCAATGATCATATTTCATCCAAGCAGCAAAGACTCCCAGGACAGGTACAGCACAGGGTTAGATACAGAGTAAAGCTCCCTCTACACTGTCCCAATCAAACACTTCCAGGACAGGTACAGCACGGGGTTAGATACAGAGTAAAGCTCCATCTACACTGTCCCCCATCAAACGCTCCCAGGACAGGTACAGCATGGGGTTAGATACACAGTAAAGCTCCCTCTACACTGTCCCAATCAAACACTTCCAGGACAGGTACAGCACGGGGTTAGATACAGAGTAAAGCTCCCTCTACACTGTCCCCCATCAAACACTCCCAGGACAGGTACAGCACGGGGTTAGATACAGAGTAAAGCTCCCTCTACACTGTCCCCCATCAAACACTTCCAGGACAGGTACAGCACGGGGTTAGATACAGAGTAAAGCTCCCTCTACACTGTCCCCCATCAAACACTCCCAGGACAGGTACAGCACGGGGTTAGATACAGAGTAAAGCTCCCTCTACACTGTCCCCCATCAAACACTTCCAGGACAGGTACAGCACGGGGTTAGATACAGAGTAAAGCTCCCTCTACACTGTCCCCCATCAAACACTCCCAGGACAGGTACAGCACAGGGTTAGATACAGAGTAAAGCTGTACAGAGTTTGCACATTCTCCTTGTGTCTGCGTGGGTTTCCTCCGGGTGCTCCGGTTTTCTCCCACAGTCCAAAGATGTGCGGGTTAGGTGTATTGGCCATGCTAAATTGCCCCTTAATGTCCCGGGATGTGTAGGTTGGAGGGATTAGCAGGGTAAATGTTTCGGGTTGTGGGGATATGGCCTGGGGTGGGATTATTGTCGGTGCAAACTCGATGTGCCAAATGCCCTCCTTCTGTACTGTAGGGATTCTATGATTCCTACATTCCAAGGAATAAAGTTCTCGCCTGGCCAATCTCTCCCTATAGCTATGGTCTTCCACCAATGCAATGTGTCACAGATATCGAGTTCCTCTCAAATTACTATCTTTCAGACGGGACATTATGTTGAAGCCCCGCCTGTCCTCTCAGCTGTTGCCTCTATTGATTAGACCTTTAGTAACCCCACACTCAACCTGTCCCACCACAGCTGAAGCAACAGTTTTTATTTTTATTCTTTCATGGAAGGTGGGTGTCACTGACAGGTCCGACACTTGTTGCCCGTGAATTGAGTGGCTTAATGGGCCATTTCCATGGGCAGTTAAGCACCAACCACATTGCTGTGGGTTTAGAATCATGTGCAGGCCAGACAAGGAAGAGGTAGCAGTTTCCTTCCCTAAAGAACATTGGTGATGTGGTTCTTTTCCTGATAATTGATGATAGTTTGACCATGACTGAGACCAGAATTGCTAATTATTTTTTTTCCATTCTGTCATGTCCTCAAGAGCATTGGCTATGGCCTCTGGAGTGTCCTGTGGCATTACCACTACACCACCATCCCAAGGGCAGGGAGCCTCCAGCAGCCTCGCTCAGACCAACAGCAGCCAGGTGAGGCCTGGCTGGCCTGGGCTGGACTCCCAGTTTGTTACAATGTTGATACATTGGAGGGGAAGGTATCTGAGCGGGACACATTCAGAGCTGGAGCCAGGGAGGTGAGCCCTGTCCCCGAAGAGGATAGATAACAAAGCGGCACTCACCCCCCTGCCTATCTTCATCATCATCTGGCTGATTATTAGGTTTGTCCTTTATGATATTTGATTTTATTTAAATAGAAAGTAGCATTCCTGCTGGAACAGAAAATTTAAAAAGAAAATCTCCAAAACTCAGCATTGATGGATGATTCATGAAAGACTGGTGGAGGGTTCAGGGGTGGACCGGTGTAGGGGACGGGGTGGACCGGTGTAGGGGACGGGGTGGACCGGTGTAGGGGACGGGGTGGACCGGTGTAGGGGACGGGGTGGACCGGTGTAGGGGACGGGGTGGACCGGTGTCGGGGACGGGGTGGACCGGTGTCGGGGACGGGGTGGACCGGTGTCGGGGACGGGGTGGACCGGTGTCGGGGACGGGGTGGACCGGTGTCGGGGACGGGGTGGACCGGTGTAGGGGACGGGGTGGACCGGTGTAGGGGACGGGGTGGACCGGTGTAGGGGACGGGGTGGACCGGTGTAGGGGACGGGGTGGACCGGTGTAGGGGACAGGGTGGACTGTTATAGGGTTCTGGATGGACTGGTGTCCGGTTCTTCACGGAACGTTATAGGATTCATGATGGTCAGATGTCCTGGCTCAGAATCTGTCTTCACCTTTACCTCGCTGTGGCTGTGAAGTCAAAAGAGTTGCATAAACAACCAATCAATCTTAAGTCTTAAATTTTTGAAATATGATTGGATTTTCTCAGTGAGAGAAGTGAGTCCTGATGAACAGAAAACTTACAAACCATCACATGCCCCATGACTAAGGGTGGGGTCCAGTTTGACATGACTGGAAACTGGAGCCTCGTCCCTGCCTGCTCCTGTATTTTTGGAACTGGATGTTTGAGGTGAGTGAGACACGGTTTGTTAATAAATTTACCCCCCTCACCCACCCCTTACTCTCCCATTTGCAGATATCTCTGACTTTTACTTATCATTTCCCTCATACCATGATTGAAGTTCAGGCCAAGGAAGATGAAAATCACACACCTGTGCTCACAAACAAAAACCAACAAACTTCACATTGAAGAACAGCAACTGACAGCGATGTGCCAAGAGAGGAGGTGATGTTAGATACAGAGATAGCTGCCAATGTATCTGACTAGGTATAAAATACTTAACCATTAGGAATAGAATGGCATCTTCCTGAGTGAGGTCCTCACTGACTGATTGAATGGTGTCTGATATTGAAGTGGATTCGAAAGTCAGTTGCATGATGATTTCTTCCAGCACCGTGAAATGCTGCCATGCATCATTGTGAAGTTCCTGCATAATGTTCTCCTCCTCCAGCCTCAGGTACTCGTGAAGATGCACAAAGACCCTCCCAATGCGCTGCTCCATCAATGATACTTCATCCTAGAGGAAGTGACCACATCACACAGTCATACCTGAGGAGGTGGCAGAGGCCAAGGCAGTATGAGCAAAGGAAAGAGGGAGGGTTTGAGTGTGAAAACAGGATCAAGGAGAAAAGAGAGACTGGAGCTTGGGTGGTTAAATTCCCCAGGTGTGTTAAGGTTACCATTCACCCAGTTTGTGTCTGAATTTTGATTGGACCACCTTAATGTGATGAAAATGTAAATTGGATGCAAAGTAGGATTGCCAATTTTGATTGGATATATTCCTGGTGGTGTCATTACGAACTCATGCCTGCACTCAACTTGCCAACACACTCCTTTCATTGGTGACAAATACTCGTGACCCCTCACCTTTGAACAGGCAAACTGGAAAGAAATAGACTCTGTATGATTCTCAACTGTCAACTAAACAGCCAGCTTTACCCCATGTCTAATACTTTGATAACTAATAGAAATGTTCATTGAACACTTGCTTAAAGGCACCATTTAGAATTCCTTCTGATTTTTCTCCCACGTGGCTCACAGCAGTTTCCTGAATTTTAATCAACTGCAGTGTGATTGCTAGGTTCTGCACCCTCTCCTCAGCCATGGCCAATATTTATCTTTTAGCTAACAGTACTTGACTAGATAATTTTATGATGATCGCATTGCAGTTTGTGGCTCCTTGCTGTGTGCAAATTGACTGCTGTATTTTGCCATGTTTCAGCAGTCACTAAACTTCAAAATTATTTAATTGGGTCTAAAGCACTTTGGCATGACCAGAAATCATGAAAGGTGCTATATAAATGCATGATTCTTTTGTTCTTAAGGAGTAGCCATCAAACTCCAGTTCTTGCAGCTGAACTCAGACCAGTGAGCCTGCACACGGCAGTGGAAGAGAGACTGCAGCCGGACTGAGAATTCAGCCAGAGTGAGGGTATCAGGAATTTGGAGCCGAGTGGGAATTTGGTGCTCAGGAACGAGGTGTTGATTCTCGGGAGGAGCGGAGAGGCAGACCTGAGGGAAAGAGATGCTCATCCTCGGGAGGAGTGGAGAGGCGGACCTGAGGGAAAGAGGTGCTTATCCTCGGGAGGAGCGGAGAGGCGACCGGTGAAGGAGATTCGAGGGCAAGTGAGAGATGGAATGAAATCCAACCGTGACGTCACAGTCAGCAGCTGGTGACTGGCAAGTAGTTTTTTTTCTTTTCTTTTTTCTCTTGGCATTGTAGTTGTTGTTGTTGTAGTTGTTGTTGTTGTACACCACAATAGTGTTTCCATGTAATTCCTGTGGTTTATAGTTGGTAACGAGGAGCAGGAAAGAAGGGCCTGAGAGAATTGGATATAATCTGAAAGAAAACATCTTTCAAAAGTTTAATTTAAAGGGGCAAGACATTACAGGAGAGCTCCAAGCCGTGGTTTACTCAAAGAACAAAGAACAGTACAGCACAGGAAACAGACCCTTCGGCCCTCCAAGCCTGTGCCACTCATTGGTCCAACTAGACCATTCGTTTGTATCCCTCCATTCCCAGAATGCTCATGTGACTATCCAGGTAAGTCTTAAACGATGTCAGCGTGTCTGCTTCCACCACCCTACTCGGCAGCGCATTCCAGGCCCCCACCACTCTCTGTGTAAAAAACGTGCCTCTGATATCTGAGTTATATTTCGCCCCTCTCACCTTGAGCCCGTGACCCCTCGTGATCGTCACCTCCAACCTGGGAAAAAGCTTCCCACTGTTCACCCTATCTATACCCTTCATAATTTTGTACACCTCTATTAGGTCTCCCCTCATTCTCCGTCTTTCCAGGGAGAACAAACCCAGTTTACCCAATCTCTCCTCCTAGCTAAGACCCTCCGTACCAGGCAACATCCTTGTAAACCTTCTCTGCACTCTCTCTAACGCCTCCACGTCCTCTCGTAGTGCGGCGACCAGAACTGGACGCAGTACTCCAAATGTGGCCTAACCAGCATTCTATACAGCTGCAACATCAGACTCCAGCTTTTATACTCTATACCCTGTCCTATAAAGGCAAGCATACCATATGCCTTCTACACCACCTTCTCCACCTGTGCTGCCACCTTCAAGGATTTGTGGACTTGCACACCTAGGTCCCTCTGTGTTTCTATACTCTTGATGGCTCTGCCATTTATTGTATAATTCCCCCCTACATTATTTCTTCCAAAATACATCACTTCGCATTTATCTGGATTAAATTCCATCTGCCACCTCTCCGCCCAATTTTCCAGCCTATGTGTATCCTGCTGTATTGCCCGACAATGCTCATCGCTTTCCGCAAGTCCAGCCATCTTCGTGTCATCCGCAAACTTGCTGATAACACCAGTTACATCTTCTTCCAAATCATTTATATATATATATCACAAATAGCAGAGGTCCCAGTACAGAGCCCTGCGGAACACCACTGGTCACAGACCTCCAGCCGGAAAAAGACCCTCCGACCGCTACCCTCTGTCGCCTATGGCCAAGCCAGTTCTCCACCCATCTAGCCACTTCTCCTTGTATCCCATGAGCCTTAACCTTCTTAACCAACCTGCCATGTGGGACTTTGTCAAATGCCTTACTGAAATCCATGTTCCAAGACCACAATCAGTAAGGATAGGCAACAACACCTCCTCCATGTGTACCTGTACACCCAGATCCCTTTGCCTATCAATACTCTTAAGGGTTCTGCAACAATGTGAGTGGAGAGAGCATCAAGACAGGCTAAAAAGATGTGTATTGTCTCCAGACAAGACAGCCAGTGTGACAAGATAGCCAAGTTCCGCACACACGAGGACGGCCTCAACCGGGATATTGGGTTCATGTCACACTATCTGTAACCCCCACAGTTGCCTGGACCTGCCGAGTTTCACTGGCTGTCTTGTCTGGAGACAATACACATCTTTTTAGCCTGTCTTGATGCTCTCTCCACTCACATTGTTTTGTTTCTTAAAGACTTGATTAGCTGTAAGTATTCGCATTCCAACCATTAATCACGTAAATTGAGTCTCTGTCTTTATATGCCCTGTTTGTGAACAGAATTCCCACTCACCTGAAGAAGGGGCTTGGAGCTCCAAAAGCTTGTGTGGTTTTTGCTACCAAATAAACCTGTTGGACTTTAACCTGGTGTTGTTAAACTTCTTACTGTGTTTACCCCAGTCCAACGCCGGCATCTCCACATACAGGGGAGGTCCCAGAGGATTGGAGAATAGCCAATGTTGTTCCTTTGTTTAAGAAGGGTAGCAAGAATAATCCAGGTAATTACAGGCCAGTGAGCCTTACGTCAGTGGTAGGGAAATTATTGGAGAGGATTCTTCGAGACAGGATTTATTCTGACTTGGAAATAAGCGGATGTATTAATGAGAGGCAACATGGTTTTGTGAAGGGGAGGTCATGTCTTACTAACTTGATCGAGTTTTTCGAGCAAGTGACCAAGATGATTGATGAGGGTAGGGCAGTGGATATTGTCTACATGGACTTCAATAAGGCCTTTGACAAGGTCCCTCATGGCAGACTGGTGCAGAAGGTGAAGTCGCATGGAATCAGAGCTAAGCTGGCAAGGTGGATACAAAGGTGGGGCGGCACAGTAGCACAGTGGTTAACACTGCTGCTTCACAGCTCCAGGGACCTGGGTTCGATTCCCGGCTTGGGTCACTGTCTGTGTGGAGTTTGCACATTCTCCTCGTGTCTGTGTGGGTTTCCTCCGGGTGCTCCAGTTTCCTCCCACAGTCCAAAGATGTGCAGGTTAGGTTCATTGGCCATGCTAAAATTGCCCCTTAGTGTCCTGAGATGTGCAGGTTAGAGGGATTAGTGGGTAAATATGTAGGGATATGGGGGTAGGGCCCGGGTGGGATTGTGGTCGGTGCAGACTCGATGGGCCAAATGGCCTCTTTCTGCATTGTAGGGTATCTGTCTAAAACTGGCTCAGTCAAAGAAGACAGAGTGTAGCAGTGGAAGGGTGCGTTTCTGAATGGAGGGCTGTGACAAGTGGTGTTCCTCAGGAATCAGTGCTGGGACCTTTGCTGTTTGCAATGTATATAAATGATTTGGAGGAAAATGTAACTGGTTTGATTAGTAAGTTTGTGGACGACAAAGGTTTGTGGATTTGCAGATAGTGATGAGGACCATCAGAGGATACAGCAGGATATAGATCAATTGGAGACTTGGGCGGAGAGATTGCAGATGGAGTTTAAGCCAGACAAATGTGAGGTAATGCATTTTGGAAGGTCTAATACAGATAGGAAATATACAGTAAATGGCAGAACCCTTAAGAGTATTGATAGGCAAAGGGATCTGGGTGTACAGGTACACAGGTCACTGAAAGTGGCAATGCAGGTGGAGAAGGTAGTCAAGAAGGCATACGGCATGCTTGCCTTCATTAGCCGGGGCATTGAGTTTAAAAATTGGCAAGTCATGTTGCAGCTTTATAGAACCTTAGGCCGCACTTGGAATATAGTGTTCAATTCTGGTCACCACACTACCAGAAGGATGTGGAGGCTTTGGAGAAGGTACAGAAAAGATTTACCAGAATGTTGCTTGGTATGGAGGGCATTGTCTATGAGGAGAGATTGGAGAAACTTGGTTTGTTCTCACTGGAGCGACGGAGGTTGAGGGACGACCTGATAGAAGTCTACAAGATTAAGAGAGGCCTGGACAGAGTGGATAGTCAGAAGCTTATTCCCAGGGTGGAAGAGTTAATTACTAGGGGGCACAGGCTTAAGGTGCGAGTGGCAAGTTTTAAAGGAGATATACGAGGCCGATTTTTTACACAGAGTAGTGGGTGCATGGAACTCTTTGCCGGGGGAGATAGTGGAAGCGGAGACGATAGTGACTTTTAAGGGGCATCTTGACAAATACATGAATAGGATGGGAATAGAGGGATATGGTCCCTGGAAGTGTAGGGGGTTTTAGTTAAGTCGGGCAGCATGGTCGGTGCAGGCTTGGAGGGCCGAAGGGCCTGTTCCTGTGCTGTAATTTTCTTTGTTCTTTGTTCTTTATTCCTGTCTGGCACAAAAGCAAAATGGGTAAGAGGGCCAATCCATGACTTAAAAAGGAAATTAGAGAGAGTATCTGATCCAGGGAGGGAGCATACAGATTGGCCAAGAAAAATAATAGGTCTGAGGATTGGGAGCAGTTTAGAATTCAGCAAAGAAGGACCAAGGGATTGATTATTAAGAGGAAAACACAGTCCAAAAGTAAACTTGCAGGGAACATAAAGACTGACACTAAGATTTTCTGTAGATACGTGAAGAGAGAGATTGGTGAAGACAAATGTAGGTCCCCTACAGATAGAAACAGGGGAATGTATAATAGGGGACAAAGAAATGGCTGAGTAAATGAATACATACTTTGGTTCTATCTTCACAGAAGAGGACACAAATCAGAGAAATGTTAGAGAATGCAAGATTTAGTGAGAGGGAAGAACTGAGGGAGATCAATATTAGTAGAGAAATGGTGCTGGGAAAATTGGTGGGATTGAAGGCGGATAAATCCCCAGGGCCTGATAATCTACATCCCAGAGTACTTAAGGAAGTGGCTCTAGAAATAGTGGATGCATTGGTGGTCATCTTCCAGGATTCTATAGACTCTGGAACAGTCCCTGCAGATTGGAGGGTAGTGAATGTCACACCAATTTTCAAAAAGGGAAGTAGAGAGAAAACAGGGAATTATATACCAGTAAGTTTAACATCGGTAATGAGGAAAATTCTCGAATCCATTATAAAGGACTTTATAGCAGAGCATTTAGAAAGCAGTGGCAGGATCAGACAGAGTCAGTGTGGATTTATGAAGGGGAAATCAAGCATGAAAGATCTGTTGGAATTCTTTGAAGATGTAACAAGTAGAGTTGACAAGGGGAAGCCAGCCGATGTGGTATATTTGGAGTTTCAGAAAGTATTTGACAAAGTCTCGCATAAGAGATTATTGTGCAAGATTAAAGCGCATGGGATTGGGGGAAGTGTATTGAGATGGATAGAAAACTGGTTGGCAGAGAGGAAATAAAGAGTAGGAATTAATGGGTCCTTTTCAAATTGGCAGGCAGTAACTAGTGGGTGCCACAGGGATGGTGTTGGGACCCCAGCTATTCACAATATATATTAATGATTTGGAACTGGAAACAAAATGTAACATCTCAAAGTTTGTAGATGATACCAAGTTGGGTGGGAGGGTGAACTGTGACGAGGATGCAGAGATCCTTCAGCATGATCTGGACAGGTTGGGTGAGTGGGCAAATCAATGGCAGATGCAGCATAATTTGGATAAATGTGAGGTTATTCACTTTGAAGCAAAAACAAGAAGGTAGATTGAATGGTGTAAATTGGGAGAGGGGAGTGTGCAGTAGCACCTGGGTGTCCTTGTGCACCAGTCACTGAAGGTAAGCATCCAGGTGCAG
The DNA here is from genome assembly GCF_964213995.1 of Mustelus asterias. Lineage (NCBI taxonomy): Eukaryota > Metazoa > Chordata > Chondrichthyes > Carcharhiniformes > Triakidae > Mustelus > Mustelus asterias. Next base: position 66,529,573 of record NC_135811.1, on the reverse strand, counting down.
CAGGCGGTAAAGAAGGCAAATGGCATGTTGACTTCACTGCGAGAGGTTTCGAGTACAGGAGCAGGGATGTGTTGTTGCAATTATGCAGGGCCTTGGTGAGGCCAAACCTAGAGTATTGTTTGCAGATTTTGTCTCCTTTTCTGAGGAAGGATGTTCTTGCTCTCGAGGGAGTGCAGCGAAGGTTTACCAGTCTGATTACGGGGATGGTGGGATTGATGTATGAGGAGAGATTGACTAGGTTAGGATTGTTTTTCATTGGACTTCAGATGAATGAGGAGGGATCTCATAGAGACTTATAAAATCCTAACAGGACTAGACAGGGTAGATGCAGGAAGGATGTTCCCGATGGTAGGGGTGTCCAGAACCAGAGGTCACAGTCTGAGGATACAGGGTAGACCCTTTACGACAGAGATGAGGAGACATTTCTTCACGCAAAGCATGGTGAGCCTGTGGAATTCATTACCACAGGAAGTAGTTGATGCCAAAACATTGAATGTATTCAAGAGGCGGCTGGATATAGCACTTGGGGTGAATGGGATCAAAAGTTATGGGGAGAAAGCAGAATTAGGCTATTGAGTTGGACGATCAACCATGATCATAATGAATGGCGGAGCAGGCTCAAAGGGCCAAATGGCTTTCTCCTGCTTCTTTCTTCTATGTTTCTATATTTCTATATCTGGTACTTATTCTGGGATAAAGTTACCTGGAAATCAAGGATACTGCCGTACCTGATCTGCGAGGCTACTCATTCACTGCTACTTGGTGAGAAGCGATTTAATCGTGACCTTGTACCCAGTTTCTATGTCCCCTCACCCAAAATCCACATTCTCTAGCTTTGAGTTGTTTGTCATTTTAATTCTCTGCCCCAGTCCCACTGTGACCTCTCTGCCCTTGGCCTGCTTTTCTATCCCAATAAAGCTCAACCGAACTTGAAGGACAGCACCTCAGCTTTGATAAGACACTTTGCAGCCTTCTGGACTCAACATTGTGTTCGACAATTACAGATCATAATACCACTTTCCCATTTGGCAATGATTTTGCCGTTTACACCTCCTCTAGATACATCTTTCGATGTTTCACTTTCTTTTGTTATTTTATCTTTCTTGCTTTCTGTTCTCATCACTTATTTTCCCTTTTGTCCTTTCCACTCTCCCAATCCCCATTCCTCCTTTGTTCTGCCTCTCTGCTTTCTCAAAACTTGTCACATCTCTGACTCTTTCAATTCTGATGAAAGGTCACAGATGCTAACTCTTGTTTCTCTCCCTACAGATGCTGTCACACCTCCTGAATGTATTTCCAGAATTTTCTGTTTTTAACCCACGTTTTCCAGTCTGAGTCACACGTTAGCAATTGGGAGCTGGAACCTTCACCAGCTTCTCCAGCTAATTGCTCACAAAGCTGATATCATTTGACTGTGACACTGACAGCATATAGCAGTCCACACCCAAGCCTGCTGTGCAGACTGTGTGTTCTGCTTGTAAGAATCAATGAAATTTGATGGTTAAAGAGAGTTCCCAGAAGGAAAAAGCAGTTTGGCCCAGTATTTTAACTTCCCTGTTAGCTCAGAAACTACAGAATGGAGCATCGATAGGCAGAGGAACCCAGCAAATTAAGTGAGGGCACATCACACTGGCCTCTAAACTGAGACATCTGATTCATCATCAGCACTGTCTGAGAGGATTGCGAGATGGTTCACTCTCCTTGGCGTTGAACACTCTACCTTCTGATTAAGATTGGTTTTACATGTTAGTAATTTCATGGGCTGGGTCGCAGCCATGTTCAATACTCACGCACCATCAGCTGTGTCAGATTCTCCTCATAGTTGGCCTTTATTACTTGGTGATGAATGTGCTTCTTTTTCAACGATTCCACCATTAAAGCGAGTTCATGCTGAACAGAACAAAGACATGCAGCTGAGTAACTGGTCTACGAAATCGATAACAATTCCTGACCCAGGAATCTACAGCAAGAGAACTGAAAGCCCTGATCCTTTGAGAATTATATATATTTGGAAAAAGAGGGTGGTCAGGAGCAATGTGGGCCCCTTGGAAATTGATAACAGGGACATAGCGGACATGTGAACAATTACTTGGCACCAGAATTTACAGTGGAGAATATTCTGAAGAAATTAATATTAAATTGGGAAGGGGAGGGTGTCAGGGGCCACCAAAATTAGCATAAAGGAAACGACAATAATGAAGTGTGGTGAGACTGTGCCTTTAAGAAATATGTGTATCATGTTTCTTATAAGGGGTAGGTTTAGAATTCAGATCGGTTTTGTAGGGTGCCGATATGTCCAGGAATACCTTTAAATTGGTAGCTGGGAGTACAGGATAAATGCTCACTTTAGACCTGGAGTATTTGTTTTAAGTAGAGCTAATGCATTTGTGTTTACTTGGGCCTCCCCTGGGGGTTTCAGAGTAGAGTTTTGATTAGGTTCATTGACAGGTACAGAGTCATGTGCCCAATGGGAGGAGCTAAGCTTGCAGTCAAGAAAGGGTTTCAGGTTAATTTTTTAAAATACAAACAGTTGCTGCCTCGGCTGTCAGAAGAAATCCAGGGAATTATGAGCAGTTAGACTTGTTATCAGGAAATTCCCGAAGTCTATAATTAAATCTGAGTTACTGAACACTGTAAATTTTCAGCTGATTAGACAAAGCCAACATAGGGCAGGTCATATCTGACAAACCTGCTTGAATTCTTTACAGAGATGACTAAAGTCGTGGACAGAAGAATGTCTATCGATGTTATTGATATGGACTTTCCAGGAGGCATTTTTTGACGCCTCTCAGAAGAGATAGTTAGCTGAATTGAAGCTACTGGGATTGAAGATAACTTATTGATCTGGTTAGAAATTGGCTGAAGCTTGGGGAAAATGAATGGGTAATCTGATTAGCAGACGCAACAAATGGTGTCCCACAAAGACCCACATTGCAGCCGCAACTATTTCTTGTACCCATTCGTGACTGATTTAATGCAATAGGAAGCCACACATCCATGTTTGTCAGTGACACAAAGGTGGAATTGTAATCAGTTTAGATGGAACATAAAATTTCAAAGAAATATTGATAAATTAGGTGAGTGGTCTAAAACTGTGGCCTTTGGATTTCAATGTAACCAGAAATTCAGCCATTCACTTTGGATGCAAAAAGGACAGATCAGAATACTTTCTAAATGGTGAAAAACTAGAAACCATGGAAACCCAGAGACATAGGGGAACAATGATCATTAAAATATCAAGCACAGATACAGAAAATAATCAAAAAGCTTCGTGGAATGGTTCCTTAATCCAGGCAGTCAAATAGAGTAGGGGATAGAAGTTACGCCAGGACTATAGGAAGCCTTGGTTAGCCCACATCTGGAGCACCATACCTTCGGAAGGATATATTTGACCTTGGAGTTGAGTACAGCTTAGAATTATCCAAATTTTACCATAATAATACTAAATTCCAAGAATTAAGTTAAGATGAGAGATTACACAAACTACCATTGTATTCGATAGCATTTAGAATGTGATTTGATCAAAGTTTTCAAGATTTTAAGGGGAAAATCAGTGAAGGTGGATAGAAACTGTTTTTGCGGATTGGGGAGTGTAAAAAGACAGGATAACTAAAGACAACTTTCAGGAATGAAATTAGGAAACACTTTGACACACAAAAGGTGGTAGAAAGCTTGGAAATCTCTTGTGAAAATAGTAAGGCGGCACAGAGGCACAATGGTTAACACTGCTGCCTCACAGAGTCAGGGATACGGTTTCGATTCCCGGTTTGGGTCATGTGGAATCTGCATGTTCTCCCCGTGTCTGCATAGGTTTCCTCCAGGTGCTCCGGTTTCCTCCCACATTCTGAAAGACGTGCTGGTTAGGTGCATTGGCCATGCTAAATTCTCCCTCAGTGTACCCAAACAGGCACTAGAGCAGGGCAACTAGGGGAGTTTCACAGTAACTTCACTGCAGTTTTAATAAACTATTTTGATTCGAGATCAAGCTGGCCATTTTAAATCTGAGATTTGGCTGAAGTTTACAATAACGTGGCAGCCTCCCCATTGGCTGTAAATTGGGCCTGAGCCCCGCCTCCTCTGCCCATGAAGCCATGATGCTATTTTCACCGAATCATAGAATCCCTACAGTGCAGAAGAGGTCATTCGGTCCATCGAGTCTGCACCATCTCTCTCTGGCAGAGTATCTAACCCAGGCCCTCTACCCCACCCTATCCCTGAAACCCCATGCATTTCCCATGGCTAATCCATCTAACCTACACATCTTGGGATACTAAGGGTGAATTTAGCATTGCCAACTACCTACCCTGCACAACGTTCGACTGAGAGGGGAAACCGGAGCACCTGGAGAAAACCCACGCAGACACGGGGAGAATGTGCAAACTCCACACAGACAGTGACCCGAGGCTGGAACTGAACCCGGGTCCCTGATGCTGTGAGGCAGCAGTGCTAACCACTGTACTACCATGCTGTGCCATGGCTTAGGCAATTAGTTGTGTGAGGTTGTGGATCTGAATCCCAGGAGGGAGGATATCCTGCCTTCAGGAGCTGCTGGACAATCCGATGGCTGCCAGCTCTCCAATGCCAGTCAGCATCACCGGGAGCAGTGGTCACAGTTGGGACTAGAGTCAGTTTCCCATGAAAATCAATGGGAGAGGCCATAGTGCAATGTAAATGGAGGGACCTTGTTTGGGCCAATCAGGCAGATCCTAGTGTGGGCAGGGGTGGATATCAATCAGGGTTAAAGTGGTGATGGCTCTCCATTGGGGAGTCCCTGTATGGGGCACGGGATGCCTGAACAGGAAGGACTCTACCTCAAGTCTCAGACCATTTGGGTAAAATACCAGCTGTGGTGGGAGGCCCTCAAATAGCCATTAATTGGCCATTTTAAATGCCTCAATTGGCCCAAGACTGGGTGGGCTGTTGAACCCTTACCCTGATGCTGATAGAATACCAGAAGAGGAGGATAGACATCCCCCCCACACCCCCCTCAACCATCCTGTCTGCGATTTTGCACCTCTCTCCTGCCAGCTGATTCCTGGGTTAGGAGTCTGGGGGTGTAAAATTCCAGCCTCTATGGTACCAACGGATACAATCCATTGGAGTGAAGTTGCAGATCAACCATTGGACCAAAGAATGAATCAATGCTCCCCAGTTTGGCTCTCCAACCAGAGGAAACTTATCAAGTTTGTCCCTATGGACTAAGGGTGCATAAAGAATCGCGAGGTAGGCTTGATAACTCGAACACTGGGAGCTCTTTACTGAAGGTGTGTGCTCATTTATAGTCAGGCCTAAGAGTGCCCAACAGGGTCCTACTTGGGGAGGCGCTCATTACCCAGAGATTACCTGACCACTCTTAAAGGGGTAGTCTGCATCCCAAACCCCAACATACAATAGATACACAAAAATCACCCCTCCCCCTTAAATCCAAAACTTCCCAACTCAAAACATATGTACAAATCAGGAAGAACATATTTACATGTAATGACTACTATTTATACAGAGCATTGCACAGTCCCTCAGGTGAAGTCCTCCACGCAGTCTACATGGACACAGTGGACAGGATTTTCTGGCCGTGCTGACATGGAAACCGGAAAATCCTGTCTGAGGTCAATGGACCTTCCTATGCTCAACCCCTTGCCCGCTACACTTCCCGTGGCGGGCAGGATAGGAAAGGTCCTCCCATTGAGTCTATCAGGGGGGGTGGCGGTTTCATAGAGGTTGTTTCCTCATTTCTGGAACCTCTTCCGGAGTCTCATGGGATTCGGAAAGATCTTGCTGCTCAGGAGGAGGGTTCCTCTCAGACAGGTGGCTGGTGGCACCTCCCTTGGGGTGACCAACTCTGTGTCTGAAATACTCAGCTTGGGCAATGCCACTGGGGCCAACATGGATGGTTCTATCATTTATGGGGCTTCCCACCTCTGATGTGGTGCTGTGACCAACTGATCTACATGCCTCCCCAAAACCAGCTCATCCCTGGTCTGCACTGTGTAAGTCCCCTTTATGCAAAAATGGTAGCCAGTGTCCACTTCTCTCCAGATGTCTAATTCCTGACCTCACCAAAGTCCCTCTTTGAAAAGCCTTTGACTTTGCATTCCTGCTCTCTGGCCATCTGTCCCTCTCCGTTCCGCTCAGGCACCTCCCGGGTCTCCTCCCAGCAGGTTGAACATAGTTCTCAATTTTCAGGTTGAACATCAACAAGGCTGGCAAACACTGAGTTGTGACATGTTGCAGTATTCACTCAGGAATTTATTTATCTACCGCCCTCGCAATCCCACCCCTTGCACCGACTTCAGAGTCTGTTTTGAGGTCTGAACAAATCATTCCACCAGACCGTTCGTCGCCAGGTGATACGGTGCCGACCTCACGTGTCTGATTCCGGGGTGCTCCATGTACTCTGTGAAATCCTGTGCCACAAACTGGGGTTCATTGTCACTGACCACTTGCTCGGGATTGCCAAACCAGACAAATATTCCATTGAGTTTGTCTCGCGTTGACTCTGCCGACATGGTCTTCATACTCTCAATCTCCGGCTACTTGGAATGGGCATCCATTCCCACTAAGAGCATCTGCCCTTCCACTGGCCCAGCAGAGTCAATTTGGATTCACAGCCATGGCAATTTGATTTGAATTATTATTGTCACATGTATTAGTATACAGTGAAAAGTATTGTTTCTTGTGCATTAGACAGACAAAGCATACTGTTCATTGAGAAGGAAAGGAGAGAATGCAGAATGTACTGTTCCAGTCATAGCTAGGGTGCAGAGAAAGATCAACTTAATGTGAGGTAGGTCCATTCAAAAGCCTGATGACAGCAGGGAAGAAGTTGTTCTTGAGTCAGTTGGTATGTGATCTCAGACCTTTGTATCTTTTTCCGGATGGAAGAAAGTGGAAGCGAGAATAAGTGGGATGCGTGGGGTCCTTGATTATGCTGGCTGCTTTTCCAAGGCAGCAGGAAGTGTAGACAAAGTCAATGGATGGAAGGCTGGTTTGAGTGATGGACTGGGCTTCATTCATGATCCTTTGTAGTTTCTTGCGATCTTGGACAGAGCAGGAGCCATACCAAGCTGTGATACAATTAGAAAGAATGCTTTCTATGGTGCATCTGTAAAAGTTGGTGAGAATCATAGCTGACATGCCAAATTTCCTTAGTCTTCTGAGAAAGTAGAGGCATTGATGGGCTTTCTTAACTATAGTGTCGGCATGGGGGGACCAGGACAGGTTGTTAGTGATCTGGACACCTAAAAACCTGAAGCTTTCAACCATTTTGGCTTTGTTCCCATTGGCCATTCCCACAGATGAAGAGGTAACAAGGGCTGCACCTTCCTTACCAAAGTGCAGGATTCATACAATCCCCTTTCACGATTGCTTTGTCTTCCTATTCTCATGTGTAGCCGAACCACCTGTTGTGCCATGGACTTGGCTCTGGCTATACCCCTTTGGAATTGCCCTCGCTGGTCTCCAAGATGGAAAGCCAGTCCAGTTAATGAGTGAGATTGTCGCAGATGATTCCTGCACTAGATTCTTGATTTTGTTAGACTCCCTGGCAGTCACCCACTCCCTCTCTTCCTGCAGGCTCCTAACCCTGAATTTGACCACCTCCCTAACCATGCTGCCCATGGTCTCTGCCTCACGATGCAGTGCTGCTTGAGTTCTGAAGCTCAGATCACAAGCTTCTGCTGGTAACATTTCACAGTAAGAAGTTTAACAACACCAGGTTAAAGTCCAACAGGTTTATTTGGTAGCAAAAGCCACACAAGCTTTCGAGGCTCTAAGCCCCTTCTTCAGGTGAGTGGGAATTCTGTTCACAAACAAAACTTATAAAGACACAGACTCAATTTACATGAATAATGGTTGGAATGCGAATACTTACAACTAATCCAGTCTTTAAGAAACAAAACAATAGGAGTGGAGAGAGCATCAAGACAGGCTAAAAAGATGTGTATTGTCTCCAGACAAGACAGCCAGTGAAACTCTGCAGGTCCACGCAACTGTGGACCTGCAGAGTTTCACTGGCTGTCTTGTGAGATTTTCCGCTCCTGTCACCAAACCGCCCAAGAAAAATGGGAGTGGAAAATCCAGGTCTAGATGTTTTTCGATTTTCTCTTTTAGTAGTGGTTCCATTACGCTTCATAACATTGACATTAATCTGACTCATTGTAGCTCCCTGAACAGTCCCTCTCCCTTCTTCAATATAGCTGCAATGTTAGCTATCCACCAATCCTCTGGCACTGCATGTTTTTCTAATGAATTATTAAATTATTGTCATTGCGTCTGTGTTGATTTTTGTCCAAATTCATTTACAATGCAATCTATCTGACCAAGGCTTCTACCCTAAGATAAAAGCAAGTCTTCTCTCCACTTGGTTCATTAAATGTTTCCCTTCTTTATTTTAAGTGTGGTTATAACAAATAACTATAGTTAGTCCAGACATAACCTGAGTCATGTGAGAATGTTGTGCTGTTAATATTGTCCCCCAGAGAGACACAGAGGCAAGGCTGTAGGCCACTAATCAATTAGGATTGTCCGAGTGCTAAAGGGCACGAGGTCTTTGGGCCATCACTGTGACAGATATAATCGATTACTGAAAGACAGTGGTGTTGTTCCTGTGAAGTCACCATTGCTTGAATTCTCTCCACTTCTCCCTGGGCACTTTCTACCTGTCTTGCTCTCTTCAATCTCCCTCTCCATTTGCCCCATCTTCAGCTCCCTCTCTGCCTCTCTCCCTCCGCCAGCAATCTTGCTGTCATTCCCCAATGCCTCTCTTCCTTTCTCCGAACAACTCATAGAACAGTACAGCACAGAACAGGCCCTTCAGCCCATGATGTTGTGCCGAGCTTTATCTGAAACCAAGATCAAGCTATCTCACTCCCTGTCATCCTGGTGTGCTCCATGTGCCTATCCAATAACCGCTTAAATGTTCCTAAAGTGTCTGACTCCACTATCACTGCAGGCAGTCCATTCCACACCCCAACCACTCTCTGCGTAAAGAACCTACCTCTGATATCCTTCCTATATCTCCCACCACGAACCCTATAGTTATGCCCCCTTGTAATAGCTCCATCCACCCGAGGAAATAGTCTTTGAACGTTCACTCTATCTATCCCCTTCATCATTTTATAAACCTCTATTAGGTCTCCCCTCAGCCTCCTCCGCTCCAGAGAGAACAGCCCTAGCTCCCTCAACCTTTCCTCATAAGACCTACCCTCCAAACCAGGCAGCAGCCTGGTAAATCTCCTCTGCACTCTTTCCAGCGCTTCCACATCCTTCTTATAGTGAGGTGACCAGAACTGCACACAATATTCCAAATGTGGTCTCACCAAGGTCCTGTATAGTTGCAGCATAACCCCACGGCTCTTAAACTCCAACCCCCTGTTAATAAAAGCTAACACACTATAGGCCTTCTTCACAGCTCTATCCACTTGAGTGGCAACCTTTAGAGATCTGTGGATATGGACCCCAAGATCTCTCTGTTCCTCCACTCCACTCCCTCTTTCTCTCTTTCTCTTTCTATCTTTGTTTGGGCCTGCCATCCTATTACCTTCACCATCCAACTAGGTGCTGATCTCTTTTTGAATGACATAACTGGCGGTCGCCAATTTTTCCAAAGTTCTGACATTTCAGAATGCAGCATTGGGTGAGCACAGCAGGCAATGGAATATTTGCATCAGGTAGAGGAGAGACCAGAGTGAGGAGCTGCCAATGCAAAGGATGATCCTCGTCTCCCAATTTTTTCAAGGACGCATTGTTAACTGCTTCAGCTGGGAGGATGATGGGTAGAGTTTTACGAGATTTTTTCTGTGTCCAGCTAGCGTGAAAATGGAGAGTTGCTGATCCTTTTTTGGGCGAGTTTTCACTCCCAATAATATGAATTTAAACATTGAAAAAATAGGCTAGACCATTTCTAGCCACCAGAGGCAGTGGCGGGGCTTAATTCGCCAGACAGCCAGCAGCTCAGGATGGAGCCACAAACTGCACATGCGCAGAAAAAGCTAAAATATAGTAGCTCTCCTGTCAGATTCCATCCTCCCCCTTCCCCTGGACATCGGGGACTCCCCCCAACACTACCAAGCCCCTTACCTCCCCCGGGACCCCCTTGCACATGGCCCTCTCATCACTCCCCTGTACCCGATTGCTGAGTGACATGACTCTTTCAGTTCCCTGCCCCCAATCATCACGGAGGCACATTCCCCCCCACCCCATCAGCACACCTGCAAGTGCTGAATTGGCTTCCCCTCCATGGTAACAAGGCAAACTGCATTAAACTCGTTGTGATGCTCTAACGGGTGCGTGACTCGCCCAAACTGCTTGCAGCTGATCTGCCCTAACAAGGGCGAGCTCCATAAAAAGCCCAAGGATGCACAGGCAGGCAGGCAGTGTGGGAAGAAATGGCCTCCAGGAAGACAGCTCCCTGGTTTTCAGATGCTGATCTGGCCAGGTTGCTGGAGGCAGTGGAGGCAAGGCGGGTCACCTTCTTCCTCGCAGCAGGGCATCGTCCCAAGGGGAGGGATGGAAACGCAGCCTGGGAGGGGTGGCAGCATGCGTTAGTGCCAGGAAACTGGCCGGGAGGACCGGAAAGCAGTGCCGCAAGAAACTGAATGACCTCATCCAGGCAGCAAGGGTGACTGTTTAACCTCATCTAGCATCTTACCCCGACCCCCAAGCACCTCCCTCCACCCCTCACTCAAGAATATCACAACCCTTGCCCTCTGAGGGCCACCCCCTGAAACCCTGCAGGACTCCTTCTGTCCCCACAGGAGAAGAATGCCCATAATGGCTGGGAGAGGGTGAAGACAGGAGGTGCCTGAAATCTGAGTCCTCACCCGCTTTGAGGAGTGGGCACTGGAGCTTGGGGGAGAGGAGGGGATCCACACCGTTAGCAACAGCCAGGTCAGACTGGAGCATAGATGTGAGCACCTGCCAGTCCTCCACTCATTGGAGAGATCTGAAGTAAGTTGCATGCAGCCCAGATTCCTGTCCTGCTCTAGCACTTAACCTTGTGTTCTGTGTTGCAGGAAGGGACCCAGATGCGCCAGGCCCATCTGGCATCACGGCCCCCACTGCTGCTCCCACCCATCCTCAGCATTACAGTTCGACAGACTCCTTGGAGGATGCCGATGAAGGCACCTCCGAGGCCAGCACCAGTTTTGCGTCAGCTTCCACATTGCAGTTTACCATCCCAGAGACTCTCACATCGGTGGGTCAAGTTAGTGGCGAGGCTTCTGGTCACTCTCTGGTGAGCACGACACATCTGCTGATGTAAATCGGATGGAGGAGGGAACGTCCGAGACCTCTGGCACGTTGGGGCCTACCGGAGGCGAGGAGTCAGCTAGCCCCAGGCTACATGCTGGGCCTCTGAGATCACTTCTCCCTCAGCTGCTGGAGATGCAGCAACAGAGCCAGGGAATGCGGGAGGGGCTGACGGCCACACTGGGCCAACTGCGAGGCTGTTGGGAGGAGTCCCAAAGCTTTCAGGTGGACCAGCTATTGCCTGTCTTGCGTGGTTCCCAGGCCAACACTGCAAGGGTAGCATCTGCGGTGGAAAGTCAGGGGCAGGGAATCCTCACCATGAGTGGCAGGGTCCAAGCGATGGCTGAGTCACAGAGGGCCACAGCTGAGGGACTCAGTAAGCTTCTTGAGATTCTGCGGCCCATGGCTGAGAGGCTTGAGAGATTGCACGAGACCCAGCGGCTCAGCGCTGAGACATAGCTGCAGCAGTCCTTGAGAACGTGGTTGCAGAGAGTGGCCCAGTCTCAGAGAGCACTTGCTGCAGCCATTGAGAGCTGGCCCCCGACTCAGGTGGCTGTCACCTAGGGCTTACCCACCATGACAAGAAACGCAGGTGGTCCTCCAGGACTGGCAGGGCCAGATGACACCGGAGTCTCAGGAGCTCATTGCAGAAGCACCGCTGTTCCATGGAGCGACCCAGGGGACCACAGGCTTCAAGTCAGCACCAGAGCCTTGCACCCAGGAGACTGTAGCAGTGGCCACACCTTCTGACTCTACCCTTCCTGACAGCAGAGAATCTCAGGTGCAGCGGGATGAGCAGGGCGGCATGGATACATCCATGACACCTGGAAGCTGACCAGGGCTCTCAAGGTCTCGGCTCTCCAGAGGACAATGACTAACACCACACAGGCGCTGGAGAGCTGGCGGCAGCAAGGATCAGGCTTGTGAGGTTGGAGAGGGAGCCCTGATCACCATCACCACTACCTACCAAGTAAAGTAGGGGCCTGTGTTGCTGCACGTGGGTTCCAACACCCACCCGGGCATCTCAGGCCACGGGGCACGTTAGGCAGAGGGCCACCTCCACCTCCGATGCACATCCTGGGAGACATTGAGATGCAATGGTAGGCCATGTAAAGTTAAGAAGTTGTAGCGGCACAAAGATGGCATGGGTGAAGGAGGACACTAGTTAGATAGACTATTTAAGCATTTTAAAGTCTCTCGTTCACATGTTTTTATATTATCACTTATTTTGAAGGCACTTTTATTGGCAATAATAAATGTTATTTCACCCCACAGATCTGACTAATTTGTCTCCAATTAGCCTCTAACAGGAATGTACTTACCCTGACGTTCGCCAGAGGGACCCTGCACGTCAGTGGGGGAGGGCCCTCAGAGCACCGCTACTGTGAAAATGAAAGTGCTCAAATCATTCATTGGCTGCAGCGGGTGGCATGCAGTGGCAGCAACTTACAGCATCTGCCATGGCATCCCCAGAACCGGGGAGGTATTCCCCCCCCCCCCCCCCCCCCCCCCCCAACCCCTCCACCCCCTACCCATCCCGAGTCCCTGCATTGGTGTTCAGTGCTTCCTTACCCATCACCCAGACGTGAGCCCAGGTGTCAGCGTGCATGTAGAGCTCAATTAGGAGTCAGACTAGTTTGTACCAGGACATCATCACAAGAGTCCTTAACAAGTTGTCATCACCCTCCTGCCTGCCACAGAAACCCACTAACACAGCATATCCAGGCCCACTACCCTGGTATTTTAACAGTGCGGGAGATTGTAGGAGGACACGAAGGATTGGGGGGGGGGGGGGCACCCTCTCCACCCTCACATGCCTGACCTTTGCTGCCGCCAGCCCTCCAGCTCCTGGGTGGTGTTGGACATTGTCGTCAACAAAGAACAGTACAGCACAGGAAGAGGCCCTTCGGCCCTTCAAGCCTGCGTTGATCACGTTTACCTATCTAAAGCAACCACTTATATCCCTCTATTCCCCATTTGTTCATATGCCTTTCAAGATAAGTCTTAAATGTGGCTAACGTAACTGCCTCAGCCGCCTCCCACAGTGCATTCCAGGCCCCCAGCACCTGTGTAAAAACGTTTCCCCAACACATCTTTACTGAACCTTTCCCCCCTTATCTTGAACTTGTGCCCCCTTGTAGTTGTCATTTCTGTCCTGGGAAAAAGCTTCCAGCTGTCATTTATGTATAACAAACAGCAGAGGTCCCAGCACTGATCCCTGTGGAACAGCACTAGTTACAGACCTCCATTCAGAAAAACACCCTTTCCACCCCTACCCTCTGTCTTCTATAGCCAAGCCAGTTCTGAATCCATCTAGCTAGTTCAGCCTTGGTCCTGTGAGATTTAACCTTTTGCACCAGCCTGTCATGAGGACCTTGTCAAATGCTTCACTAAAGTCCATGGAGACAACATCCATAGCCCTTCCCTGATCAATCATTTATGTCACCTCCTCAAAAAAACTCAATTAAATTTGTAAGACATGACCTCCCACGTACAAAACCATGCTGTCTGTTGCTGACAAGACCATTCAGTTCCAAATGTATATAGATCCTATCCCTAAGAATCTTCTCCAACAGTTTCACTATCGCTGACATCAAGCTCACTGGCCTATAATTACCCAGGTTATCCTTGCTACTCTTCTTAAATAATGGGACAGCATTGGCTATCCTCCAATCCTCTGGTACCTCACCAGTGGCCAACAAAGAAACAAAGGTTTCTGTTAGAGGCCGAGTAATTTAATCTCTTGTCTCCCTCAGTAATCTGGGATAGATGCCATCTGGCCCTGGAGATTTGTCTACTTTTACCTTTTTTAATTCACCTAACACTTCGTCCCTCATAATGATGACTTGTTCTAAAGAGTTTACACACCCCTCCAAGACCCCATCAATTGACATGTCCCTCTCCTTTGTGAATACCGATGCAAAGTACTCATTAAGGATCCCATCCACTTCCTTCGGTTTTACACATAATTTCGTCGTCGTCCTCCTCCTCCTCGTCCTTGTCCTGCTGGGTGGCCTCCTTCCCAGTGACGCCCGACTGGTCGGCCTCCACTTCCTTCTCCTCCAAAAGGTCTCTGTGCCAGGTTGTATAGGGCCCAGCACACCACCACAATGCGGGACAATATCAGGGGGCTATATTGGAGGGCCCTGCCCGAGTGGTCCCGGCACCTGAACCGCATCTTGGGGAGCCCTATACACTGCTTCATGATTGATTGGGTGGCAACGCAGTCTCATTATATCGGGCCTCCGCCTCAGGCTCCCACACAGACATCATCAGCCAAGTCCGAAGCGGATACCCCATGACCCAACGAGCTATCCCTGCACCCTGGGTTCCTCCTCAAAGGCCTCTGGGATGTCTGGCTCAGACGTTCATGATGTGGAGCTGTTGGTCACATACCAACTGCACTTGATGGAATGGAAGCCCTTTTTACTCATAAATCTTCCAGGATATGTCTCTGGGGCCTTGAGGCGATGTGGATGCAGTCTGTAGCCCCTGCACATTTGGCATGCCTGTGATGGCTGCAAATCCTGCAACCCGAGGTTCCTGCTGGGCCTGGTCCAGATCAAATTTAATACACTGGCCAGCCGGGGCATACAGGGCATCCGTGACCTCCTTCACACAGGTATGGATGGATGATTGTGAAATGCCACAGAGGTCTCCACTGGCAATCTGGAAGGACTCACCTGAAGAAGGGGCTTAAGGCTCCGAAAGCTAGTGGCTTTTGCTACCAAATAAACCTGTTGGATTTAACCTGGTGTTGTTAAACTTCTTATGGTCTGGAAGGACCCAGTGGCGTGAAAATTTAAGGCATGCACTCCCAGCAACACACACTCCCCATACCCCAAAACACACTCCTCATAGTCCCCCCCCCCCCAACAGCCCCCCAGCAACACACACTCCCCATACCCCTCGCACACACCCCCAACAACACACATTCCCCATACCCCCCCAGCAACACACACTCCCCATACCCCTCGCACACACCCCCAACAACACATACTCCTCATACCCCTCCACAGCCCCCCAGCAACACACACTCCTCATACCCCTCCACAGCCCCCCAGCAACACACACTCCCCATACCCCTCGCACACACCCCCAGCAACGCACACTCCTCATACCCCTTGTGCACACCCCCAGCAACACACACTCCCCATACTCCCCCAGCAACACACACTCCCCAGACCCCCAGCAACACACATTCCCCATACTCCCCCAGCAACACACATTCCCCATACCCCCCCAGCAACACACACTCCCCAGACCCCCAGCAACACACACTCCCCATATCCCCCACATACCCCCAGCAACACACACTCCCCATACTCTCCGCAGCCCCCCAGCAGCACACACTCCCCATGGTCCACACAGCCCCCCAGCAACATACACTCCCCATACTCTCCGCAGCCCCCCAGCAACACAAACTCCCCCATACCCCCCCACACACCCCCAGCAACACACACTCCCCGTACCCCCCACACACCCGCAGCAACATACACTCCCCATACCCCCTCACAGACTCCCAGCAACACACACTCCCCATACCCTCACACACACACACCTGCAGCAACACATACTCCCCATATATCCCCCCACATACCCCAGAATGGCACTAGAGCACCTCCCTATACCCCCCCCCCCCACCCCCACACACACACCCAGAATCCATGCAGGAGTGGTCACAGACAGTGCTGCTTGACAAGTCCTGAGGCTGCAGCATTGCCAAGTCAGAGAATTTCCAGTCCATCCCCCAACCACCAACATTAATTGCTGCTGCCAGCACTAGGACCTGGAGTCAGCACTAAGACCATAAGACCATAAGACATAGGAGCGGAAGTAAGGCCATTCGGCCCATCGAGTCCACTCCACCATTCAATCATGGTTGATTTCAACTCCATTTACCCGCTCTCTCCCCATAGCCCTTAATTCCTCGAGAAATCAAGAATTTATCAATTTCTGTCTTGAAGACGCTCAACGTCTCGGCCTCCACAGCCCTCTGTGGCAATGAATTCCACAGACCCACCACTCTCTGGCTGAAGAAATTTCTCCTCATCTCTGTTCTAAAGTGACTCCCTTTTATTCTAAGGCTGTGCCCCCGCGTCCTAGTCTCCCCTGTTAATGGAAACAACTTCCCTACGTCCATCCTATCTAAGCCGTTCATTATCTTGTAAGTTTCTATCAGATCTCCCCTCAACCTCCTAAACTCCAATGAATATAATCCCACGATCCTCAGACGTTCATCGTATGTCAGGCCTACCATTCCTGGGATCATCCGTGTGAATCTCCGCTGGACCCGCTCCAGTGCCAGTATGTCCTTCCTGAGGTGTGGGGCCCAAAATTGCTCACAGTACTCCAAATGGGGCCTAACCAGTGCTTTATAAAGCCTCAGAAGTACATCCCTGCTTTTGTATTCCAAGCCTCTTGAGATAAATGACAACATTACATTTGCTTTCTTAATTACGGACTCAACCTGCAAGTTTACCTTTAGAGAATCCTGGACTAGGACTCCCAAGTCCCTTTGCACTTTAGCATTATGAATTTTGTCACCGTTTAGAAAATAGTCCATGCCTCTATTCTTTTTTCCAAAGTGTACAACCTCGCACTTGCCCACGTTGAATTTCATCAGCCACTTCTTGGACCACTCTCCTAAACTGTCTAAATCTTTCTGCAGCCTCCCCACCTCCTCAATACTACCTGCCCCTCCACCTATCTTTGTATCATCGGCAAACTTGGCCAGAATGCTCCCAGTCCCGTCATCTAGATCGTTAATATATAAAGAGAACAGCTGTGGCCCCAACACTGAACCCTGCGGGACACCACTTGTCACCGGTTGCCATTCTGAGAAAGAACCTTTTATCCCAACTCTCTGCCTTCTGTCTGACAGCCAATCGTCAATCCATGTTAGTACCTTGCCTCGAATACCATGGGCCCTTATTTTACTCAGCAGTCTCCCGTGAGGCACCTTGTCAAAGGCCTTTTGGAAGTCAAGATAGATAACATCCATTGGCTCTCCTTGGTCTAACCTATTTGTTATCTCTTCAAAGAACTCTAACAGGTTTGTCAGGCACGACCTCCCCTTACTAAATCCATGCTGACTTGTCTTAATCCGACCCTGCACTTCCAAGAATTTAGAAATCTCATCCTTAACGATGGATTCTAGAATTTTGCCAACAACTGAGGTTAGGCTAATTGGCCTATAATTTTCCATCTTTTTTCTTGTTCCCTTCTTGAACAGTGGGGTTACAACAGCGATTTTCCAATCCTCTGGGACTTTCCCTGACTCCAGTGACTTTTGAAAGATCATAACTAACGCCTCCACTATTTCTTCAGCTATCTCCTTTAGAACTCTAGGAGGTCGGCACTCAGACCCGGGTCCGTGTTGAGAGGCGGAAGTTGGACCCCAAGAGCAACAACATCCCCCCACTCGGCCACAGACCTGGAGGCCCCCGCCTACCTGAAACACAACATGGCCACCACTAGACAGCACCCCCTCAGCAGCATGGAGCAGTTTGAAAGCAGAGACTTGCTTCCTCGCTCACCCTCCCTGCTCCAGTGCCTGAATCTGATTTGTGTACATGAGCTGTTTTGCTGACTGATCTGGCTACAGCGAACAAGGTGGTTAAGGCAGGTGAGCTGGGATGATAGGGAGTGAAGCTCATTAATTACATTGTGATCAATACAAAAAAATGCACATTGACTTTTGCCCGTTTTGGGCAGGGTCCTGATGGCTCCAATATCTTTTGTGGTAAAATGGGAATGGGCGTGAAAACAGGCACCACTCCTGCTAGTTGATTACTCCTGATTTTATGACTTTTGTCCGCCGATGATGTTGTAAAATTCCACCCCTTGACTACATTCTACTTTGCTTCAGTATTCACAGTGGAAAAGGATCTTGGTAGTTGCAGTGCAGACTTGCAGTGGACTGAGAAGATTGAGCATGTGGACAAAGAACAAAGAACAGTACAGCACAGGAAACAGGCCCTTCGGCCCTCCAAGCCAGTGCCGCTCCTTGGTCCAACTAGACCAATCGTTTGTATCCCTCCATTCCCAGGCTGCTCATGTGACTATCCAGGTAAGTCTTAAACGATGTCAGCGTGCCTGCCTCCACCACCCTACTTGGCAGCGCATTCCAGGCCCCCACCACCCTCTGTGTAAAAAACGTCCCTCTGATGTCTGAGTTATACCTCGCCCTCTCAGCTTGAGCCCGTGACCCCTCGTGATAGTCACCTCCGACCTGGGAAAAAGCTTCCCACTGTTCACCCTATCTATACCCTTCATAATCTTGTATACCTCTATTAGATCTCCCCTCATTCTCCGTCTTTCCAAGGAGAACAACCCCAGTCTACCCAATCTCTCCTCATAGCTAAGACCCTCCATACCAGGCAACATCCTGGTAAACCTTCTCTGCACTCTCTCCAATGCCTCCACGTCCTTCTGGTAGTGCGGCGACCAGAACTGGACGCAGTACTCCAAATGTGGCCTAACCAGCGTTCTATACAGCTGCATCATCAGACTCCAGCTTTTATACTCTATACCCCGTCCTATAAAGGCAAGCATACCATATGCCTTCTTCACCACCTTCTCCACCTGTGTTGCCACCTTCAAGGATTTGTGGACTTGCACACCTAGGTCCCTCTGTGTTTCTATACTCCTGATGACTCTGCCATTTATTGTATAACTCCTCCCTACATTATTTCTTCCAAAATGCATCACTTCGCATTTATCCGGATTAAATTCCATCTGCCACCTCTCCGCCCAATTTTCCAGCCTATCTATATCCTGCTGTATTGCCCGACAATGCTCTTCGCTATCCGCAATTCCAGCCATCTTCGTGTCATCCGCAAACTTGCTGATTACACCAGTTACACCTTCTTCCAAATCATTTATATATATCACAAATAGCAGAGGTCCCAGTACAGAGCCCTGCAGAACACCACTGGTCACAGACCTCCAGCCGGAAAAAGACCCTTCGACCACTACCCTCTGTCTCCTATGGCCAAGCCAGTTCTCCACCCATCTAGCCACTTCTCCTTGTATCCCATGAGCCTTAACCTTCTTAACCAACCTGCCATGTGGGACTTTGTCAAATGCCTTACTGAAATCCATATAGACGACATCCACAGCCCTTCCTTCATCAACCGTTTTTGTCACTTCCTCAAAAAACTCCACCAAATTTGTATGGCACGACCTCCCTCTTACAAAACCATGCTGTCTGTCACTAATGAGATTGTTTCGTTCTAAATGCACATACATCCTGTCTCTAAGAATCCTCTCCAACAACTTCCCTACCACGGACATCAAGCTCACCGGCCTATAATTTCCTGGGTTATCCCTGCTACCCTTCTTAAACAACGGGACCACATTCGCTATCCTCCAATCCTCAGGGACCTCACCCGTGTCCAAAGAAGCGACAAAGATTTCCGTCAGAGGCCCAGCAATTTCATCTCTCGTCTCCCTGAGCAGTCGAGGATAGATGCCATCAGGCCCTGGGGCTTTGTCAGTTTTAATGTTCCCTAAAAAACCTAACACTTCCTCTCTTGTAATGGAGATTTTCTCTAACGGGTCAACACCTCCCTCCGAGACACTCCCGGTTAACACGCCCCTCTCCTTCGTGAATACCGATGCAAAGTATTCATTTAGGATCTCCCCTATTCCCTTGGGTTCTAAGCATAATTCCCCTCCTTTGTCCCTGAGAGGTCCGATTTTCTCCCTGACAACTCTTTTGTTCCTAACGTATGAATAGAATGCCTTCGGATTCTCCTTAATCCTGCCTGCCAAGAACATCTTGCGACCTCTTTTTGCCCTTCTAACTCCCCGTTTGAGTTCTTTCCTACTCTCTCTGTATTCCTCCAGAGCTCCATCTGTTTTCAGTTGCCTGGACTTAACGTACGCCTCCCTTTTCATTTTAATCAGATCCTCAATTTCCCTGGTTATCCACGGCTCTCGAATCCTACCTTTCCTATCTTTCCTTTTTACAGGCACATGCCTATCCTGCAGCCTTATCAATAGTTCCTTAAAAGACTCCCACATGCCAGACGCGGACTTACCCTCGAACATCCTCTCCCAATCAACATCCACCAATTCCTGCCTAATCCGGCTATAGTCAGCCTTCCCCCAATTTAGCACCCTGCCCGTAGGACAGCACTCATCCTTGTCCATTACTATCCTAAAGTTAACAGAGTTGTGGTCACTATTTGCCACATGTTCCCCTACTGAAACTTTGACGACCTGACCGGGCTCATTTCCCAGAACTAGGTCCAGTATAGCCCCCTCTCTAGTCGGGCTATCTACATACTGTTCCAAAGAACCTTCCAGTACGCATTTTACAAATTCCTCCCCGTCCGGACCCCCAGCTCTAAGCACTTTCCAGTCTGTGCCAGGGAAATTAAAGTCCCCCACTACAACAACCCTATTTTTTCTGCACCTGTCCAGAATCTCCTGACATATCCTTTCCTCCACTTCCCGTGGGCTGTTGGGTGGTCTGTAGTACACCCCCAGCATAGTGACTGCACCCTTCCTGTTTCTGAGTTCCACCCACAGCGACTCAGTACATGACCCCTCTAAGTTGTCTACCCTCTGCACCGCGGTAATATGCTCCTTAACTAATATCGCTACTCCCCCACCTTTTTTAGCCCCTCCTCTGTCTCGCCTAAAACACTTATACCCCGGAATATTCAGCTGCCAGTCCTGTCCTTTTAACCAAGTTTCCGTCACCGCAACCACATCCAAATTCCGCATAAGCATTAAGGCCCTAGGTTCGTCTGTTTTACCCGTTACACTCCTCGCATTGAAGCAGATGCACTCCAGACCTCCAGGCCCACTCAGGTCATCCTCCTCCAGACATTAGGAAAGAGGATGTGTTGGAGCTGTTGAAAAGCATCAAGTTAGATAAATCGCCAGGACCGGATGGGATGTACCCCAGGTTACTGTGGGAGGCAAGGGAAGATATTGCTGAGCCTCTGGCGATGATCTTTGCGTGGAGATGCCGGCGTTGGACTGGGGTAAACACAGTAAGAGTTTTAACAACACCAGGTTAAAGTCCAACAGGTTTATTTGGTAGCAAATTTGACGAGAGAGGTTCCGGAGGATTGGAGGATTGCGGATGTGGTTCCGTTATTCAAGAAAGGGAGAAGAGATAGCCCGGGAAATTATAGACCAGTGAGTCTAACCTCATTGGTTGGTAAGTTGATGGAGAAGATCCTGAGAGGCAGGATTTATGAACATCTGGAGAGAAATAGTATGATCAGAAATAGCCAGCACGGCTTTGTCCAAGGCAGATCATGCCTTACGAGCCTAATTGAATTTTTTGAAGATGTAACTCGACACACAGATGAGGGAAGAGCAGTAGATGTAGTTTGTATGGATTTCAGCAAGGCGTTTGATAAGGTGCCCCATGCAAGGCTCATTGAGAAAGTGAAGGGGCATGGGATACAAGGGGACATTGCTTTGTGGATTCAGAACTGGCTTGCCCACAGAAGGCAAAGAGTGGTTGTCGATGGGTCTTTTTCAGCATGGAGGTCGGTCACCAGTGGAGTGCCCCAGGTTCCCTTGGGACCCTTGCTCTTTGTGATTTTTATAAATGACCTGGATGAGGAAGTGGAAGGATGGGTTGGCAAGTTTGCTGATGACACAAAGGTTGGTGGTGTTGTGGATAGTGTAGAGGGATGTCAGCAGTTGCAACGAGACATAGATAAGATGCAAGACTGGGCGGAGAAGTGGCAGATGGACTTCAACCCAGATAAGTGTGTGGTGGTTCATTTTGGCAGGTCGAATAGGATGAAAGAATATAATATTAAGGGTAAGACGCTTGGCAGTGTGGAAGATCAGAAGGATCTTGGGGTCTTGGTTCATAGGACGCTCAAAGCAGCGTCGCAGGTAGAGGCTGTGGTTAAGAAGGCGTATGGAATACTGGCCTTCATCAATAGAGGAATAGAGTTTAGAAATCGGGAGATAATGCTGCAGCTGTATAGGACCCTGGTCAGACCCCACCTGGAGTACTGTGCCCAGTTCTGGTCGCCTCATTACAGAAAGGATGTGGAAGCCATAGAAAGGGTGCAGAGGAGATTTACAAGGATGTTGCCTGGATTAGGAGGCATGCCTTATGAGGATAGGTTGAGAGAGCTAGGTCTTTTGTCCTTGGAGAGGCGAAGGATGAGAGGTGACCTGATAGAGGGGTATTGATAGAGTGGATTCTCAGAGGCTTTTACCCAGGGCTGAAATGGTTGCCACAAGAGCTCACAGGTTTAGGGTGCTGGGGAGTAGGTACAGAGGAGATGTTAGGGGTAAGATTTTCACTGAGGGTGGTGGGTGCGTGGAATCGGCTGCCGGTGGTGGTGGTGCCTCGTACATCTCTTTTAAAACTTGCCCCTCACACCTTAAACCTATGCCCCCTAGTAACTGATTCTTCCACCCTGGGAAAAAGCTTCTGACTATCCACTCTGTCCATGCCTCTCATAATCTTGTAGACTTCTATCAGGTCTCCCCTCAACCTCCGTCGCTCCAGTGAGAACAAACCAAGTTTCTCCAACCTCTCCTCATAGCTAATGCCCTCCATACCAGGCAACATCCTGGTAAATCTTTTCTGTACCCTCTCCAAAGCCTCCACATCCTTCTGGTAGTGTGGCGATCAGAATTGAACACTATATTCCAAGTGCGGCCTAACTAAGGTTCTATAAAGCTGCAACATGACTTGCCAATTTTTAAACTCAGTGCCCCGGCCGATGAAGCCAAGCATGCCGTATGCCTTCTTGACTACCTTCTCCATCTGCATTGCCACATTCAGTGACCTGTGTACCTGTACACCCAGATCCGTTTGCCTATCAATGCTCTTAAGGGTTCTGCCATTTACTGTATATTTCCTATCTGTATTAGACCTTCCAAAATGCATTACCTCACATTTGTCCGGATTAAACTCCATCTGCCATCTCTCTGCCCAAGTCTCCAACTGATCTATATCCTGCTGTATCCTCTGATGGTCCTCATCGCTATCCGCAAATCCACCAACCTTTGTGTCGTCCGCAAACTTACTAATCAATCCAGTTACATTTTCCTCCAAATCATTTATATATATTACAAACAGCAAAGGTCCCAGCACTGATCCCTGAGGAACACCACTTGTCACAGCCCTCCATTCAGAAACACACCCTTCCACTGCTACCCTCTGTCTTCTTTGACCGAGCCAGTTTTGTATCCACCTTGCCAGCTCACGTCTGTTCCCATGCGACTTCACCTTCTGCACCAGTCTGCCATGAGGGACCTTGTCAAAGGCCTTACTGAAGTCCATGTAGATAACATCCACTGCCCTACCCTCATCAATCATCTTTGTCACTTCCTCGAAAAACTCGATCAAGTTCATGAGACACGACCTCCTCTTCACAAAACCATGTTGCCTCTCACTAATATGTCCACTTATTTTCACGTGGGAATAAATCCTGTCTCGAAGAATCCTCTCCAATAATTTCCCGACCACTGATGTAAGGCTCACTGGCCTGTAATTACCTGGATTATTCTTGCTACCTTTCTTAAACAAGGAAACAGCATTGGCTATTCTCCAATCCTTTGGGACCTCCCCTGTAGCCAGTGAGGATATAAAGTTTCTCTCAAGGCCCCAGCAATTTCCTCTCTTGCCTCCCTCAGTATTCTGGGGTATATCCCATCAGGCCCTGGAGACTTGTCTACCTTAATGTTTCTCAAGAACCCCAATATCTCCTCCTTTTTGATCTCAACATGACTCAAACTATCTACACATCCTTTCCCAGACTCATCATTCACCTCTTTGGTGAATACTAACGCAAAGTATTCATTTAATACCTCGCCCATTTCCTCTGGCTCCACGCATAGATTCCCTCCCTTGTCCTTGAGTGGGCCAACCCTCTCCCTGGCTACCCTCTTGCTCTTTATATATGTATAAGAAGCCTTGGGATTTTCCTTAATCCTACTGGTCAATGTTTTTTCATACCTCTTTTAGCCCTTTTTACTCCTTGCTTAAGTTTCTTACTACTTTCCTTGTGTTCCACACTTGCTTCGTGTGTTCCCAGCCTCCTAGCTTTGACAAGTGCTTCCTTTTTCTCTGTGACTAGGCTCACAATATCTCTTGTTATCCAAGGTTCCCAAAACTTGCCATAATTATCCTTCATCCTTACAGGAATGTGCCGCCCCTGAATACCTATCAACTTACACTTGAAAGCCTCCCACATGCCAGATGTTGATTTGCCCTCAAACATCTGCACTCAATCTACAATCTTCAGTTCCTGCCTAATATTGTTGTCATTAGTCTTCCCCCAATTTAGCACCTTAACTTGAGGACTACACTTATCTTTATCCATCAGTACCTTAAAGCTTACTGAATTGTGGTCACTGTTCCCGAACTGCTCCCCTACTGAAACATCGACCACCTGGCCGGGCTCATTCCCCAATGCCAGGTCCAGTATGGCCCCTTCCCTAGTTGGACTATCTACATACTGTTTCAAGAAGCCCTCCTGGGTGCTCCTTACAAACTCTGTCCCATCCATGCCCCTAGCACTAAGTGTGTCCCAGTCAATATAGGGGAAATTAAAATCTCCCACCACAACAACCCTGTTACTTTTACACCTTGGCAAAATCTGCCTATATATCTGTTCCTCTATCTCCCGCTGGCAGTTGGGTGGCCTATAGTAAACCCCCAACATTGTAACTACACCCTTCCTATCCCTGAGCTCTATCCATATTGCCTCGCTGTATGAGCCCTCCGAGGTGTCCTCCCGCAGTACAGCTGTGATATTCTCCTTAACCAGTAGTGCAACTCCCCCACCCCTTTTACATCCCCCTCTATCCTGCCTGAAACATCTGTATCCTGGAATGTTAAGCTGCCAATCCTGTCCTTCCTTTAACCAAGTCTCTGTAATGGCAATTACATCATAGTTCCAAGTACTAATCCAAGCTCTAAGTTCATCTGCCTTACCTGTTACACTTCTCGCATTGAAACAAATGCTCTTCAGTCCACCAGTCCCTCTCTGATTAGCAATCCCACCCTGCCTGCTGTTTCTCTGAGTCTTACTGGCCCTACTCTCTGGTTCCCCTTCAGCTAATTCACCTTTGCTTTGGTTTCCCCCCTGCCAAACTAGTTTAATCCTCCCGTGTGACACGAACAAACCTCCCGGCCAGAATATTCGTGCCCTTCCAGTTTAGATGCAACCTGTCCTTCTTGTACAGGTCCCATCTGCCCTGGAAGAGACCCCAATGGTCCAGATATCTGAAACCCTCCCTCCTACACCAGCTGTTTAGCCACGTGTTGAGCTGCACTATCTTCCTATTCCTAGCTTCACTAGCACGTGGCACAGGGAGTCATCCTGAGATTACAATCCTAGAGGTCCTGCTTTTTAACTTTCTACTTATCTCCCTAAACTGCTGCTGCAGGACCTCATCACTCTTCCTGCCTATGTCGTTAGTACCAATATGTACCACGACCTTTGACTGTTCACCCTCTCCCTTCAGAATGCTTTCTGCCCATTCAGAGACATCCTGGACCCTGGCACCAGGGAGGCCACATACCATCCTGGAGTCTCTTTCACATCCACAGAAACGCCTATCGGCACCCCTAACTATAGAGTTCCCTATAACTATTACTCTAGTCCTCTTTGTCCCTCCCTGCTTAACAACAGAGCCAGCCGTGGTATCACTGCTTTGGCTGCTGCTGCTGGTATCCCCTGATAGCCCATCGCCCCCAACAGTATCCAAAACGGTTTACCTGTTAGAGAGGGGGATGACAACAGGGGATTCCTGCACTGACTGCCTGCCCCTTCTAGCGGTCACCCATCTATCTGCCTGTACCTTCGGTGTGACCATGTCTCTAAAGCTCCTATCTATGACACTTTCCGCCTCCTTCATGCTCCTAAGTTCATCCAACTGCTGCTCCAACCTATCCATGCAGTCTGTAAGAAGCTACAATTGGGTGTACTTCCTGCAGACATAGACGTCCGAGACGCTGGAAGCATCACAATCTCCCACATCTCACAAGTGCAACACTTAACCCCACTGACCGACATTTCAAGCATCAATTAAATTATTTGAGAAAATTTATAAAACTCTCCCCTTCACTTTTACCTTCTCACATTGGTCTTTTTTTTGGTTCGAGGAAGAGGGAGGGAGGGAAACACTAATGTAGTGTTTCAGGCTTACCACTCCTTGACACCAGATCTTCCGCTTCCCACTTCTTGGTAAATGTTGCTGGTCCGACTTCTCCCAGAATGCACCAGTGAAGTCCCTCAGCCACCTCTACTGGATTTCTTCTTTTCATCTCATTCATCAATTTTTATCACTTTTCATTCTTATTTCTATTATTTCTTATTTCTATTTTCCTACTTCTGAAATCTCACTTCACAACTTGCCTCCAAACCACTTCCTCCCTCCACCTCCACCCCCCTCCCCATTCAAGGCAACTGCCACATTCCTGAGGCAATCCCTTAACAATCTGTACCTCTTTTCTGTCATTCACACATTCTGATCACTTAATGGACGCTATTAGCACCTTTCTCAGCCTTTATCATCATTTACATTTCCTTTGCATCCCTGTCCATGCTCATAGTATAAATCTTGTTTGATTTTCTTTGCTTTCAGCTCTGACAAAGGGACATCCAGACTCAAAGCATTGGTTCTATTTTCTCTCCACAGATGCTGTCGGACCTGCTGAGATTTTCCAGCATTTTCTGTTTTTGACTCAGAATCACCTGATTGCACTCACTAACTCCAAAACCAGTCAATAGCCATAGTCATTATTAGAATAGGATAGGCCGATGAAATAAGAAGCACTGCTAAATCAGAGGATAACAGAAGAGTTCACCTCAGCAGTTTACATCCCACCTCATGCAGACATGAAGATTGCACTGGTCGAAATATACACCACAACAAATAGCCTTGAGATGGAACATCCTGAGGCCTTGTTCTTCATGGCTGGGGACTTCAATCAGGCCAACCTCAAGAGCATATTACCAAGATATACCAACACATCTCCTCATAGAAATCATAGAAACCCTCCAGCGCTGAAAGAGGCCATTCGGCCCATCGAGTCTGCACCGACCACAATCCCACCCAGGCCTTACCCCCATATCCCTACATATTTACCCACTAATCCCTCTAACCTATGCATCTCCGGACACTGAGGGCAATTTTTTTAGCATGGCCAATCAACCTAACCCGCACATCTTTGGACTGTGGGAGGAAACTGGAGCACCTGGAGGAAACCCACGCAGACACGAGGAGAATGTGCAAACTCCACACAGACAGTGACCCAAGCCGGGAATTGAACCCAGGTCCCTGGAGCTGTGAGGCAGCAGTGCTAACCACTGTGCTACCGTGCCGCCCCTGTTCCATCAGAGGCCCAAACATGCCAGACCACTGCTACACAAATATCAAACATGCCTACCGCTCTATCGCCCGCCCACACTTTGGCAAATCAGACTACAAGGCTGTGCTCCTGCTCCTGGTTTACAAGCAAAAACTGAAATGGGAAAATCCGTCGAAGAAAGTCATGCAATGTTGTTCTGAGGAATCTGATGATCTCCTACAGGATTGCTTAGAGTCAGTGGACTGGTCAGTACTTAAAAACTCTGAGACCAACCTGAACGAGTAGGCCACTACAGTAACTGACTTTATTAGTAAGTGTGTAGAAGACTGTGTGCCAAAGAAGCAAATCCTCGTGTTTCCCAACCAGAAACCGTGGATGAACAGGGATATCCACTGCTTGCCGAAGTCCAGGTCTGAGGCGTTCAAGTCGGGCGACCCTATACAAGAAATCCAGATATGATCTACGGGGATCCATCAAAGATGCCGAAAGACCGTACCAGACTAAGCTAGAGTCCCAGGCTAGCCACACGGACCCCCATCGACTATGGCAAGGTCTGTAAGACATAACAGCCTACAAGATGAATGCATGTAAAATCGCCGGCTCCAATGCACCCCACCCTGATGAGCTCAATGCATTCTGTGCCCATTTTGAGCAAGAGGTCAGCCGAGAGCATGCCCTCCACCCTGAGAGCCTTGGACAAACTCTGAGGTCACCATTGCAGACGTCAGAGCAGCTTTCTCAAAGGTTAACTCATGGAAAGTGACTGGCCCAGCTGGGGTACCCGGACGAGCGCACAGATCCTATGCAGATCAGCTGGCGGGGATAGTCGCAGACATCTTCAACCTCTCTTTACAACAATCCGTGGTCCCTATCTGCTTCAAGAAGACAACCATCATCCCGGTAGCTAAGAAAAGACAGGCAGCGTGCCTTAATGACTATTGTCCGGTGCTCTGACATCCATCATTATGAAGTGCTTCAAAAGGTTCGTATGGCATGAATCAATTCCAGCCTCCTGGACTGCCTGGATCCACTACAGTTTGTCTATCACCGCAACAGGTCCACAGCAGACGCCATCTCCCTGGCCCTGCACTCAATCCCGGAACATCTAGATAACAAAGACACCTATGTCAGACTCCTATTATCAATTACATCTCAGCCTTCAACATCATTATCCCTACAAAACTCATCTACAAACTCCATGGCCTAGGGCTCAGCTCCTCCCTGTGCATCTGGATTCTGAACTTCCTAACCCACAGACCGCAATCAGTAAGGATAGGCAACAACACCACCTCCACGATCATCCTCAACACTGGTGCCCCACAAGGCTGTGTCCTCAGCCCCTTACTATACTCCTTATACACCTATGTGGGTCAGATCTCAAACAATAATGAGATGGAGTACAAGAAAGAGATAGTGAATCTGGTGAACTGGTGCAATGACACTAATCTCTCACTCAATGTCAGCAAAATGAAGGAGATGGCCATCAACTTCAGAAAGTGTAGTGGAGAACATGCCCCTGTCTACATCAATGGGAATGAAGTAGAAATGGTCAAGAGTCTTTAGGTGTCCAGATCACCAACAACCTGTCTTGGTCCCCCCATGCAGATGCTATAGTTAAGAAAGCCCACCAACGCCTCTACTTTCTCAGAAGATTAAGGAAATTTGGCATTTCCGCTAAGACTCTCAATAATATTTACAGGTGCACCATAGAAAGCATTCTTTCTGGTTGTATCACAGCTTGGTATGGCTCCTGCTCTGCCCAAGACCACAAGAAACTGCAAAAGATTGTGAACGAAGCCCAATCCATTACACAAACCAGCTTCCCATCCATTGATACTGTCGACACTTCCCGCTGCCTCGGAAAAGCAATCAGCATAATTACCCCGGACGTACTCTCTTCCACCTTCTTCCATCGGGAAAAGCATACAAAAGTCTGAGGTCATGTACCAATCGACTCAAGAACAACTTCTTCCCTGTTGCCATCAGACTTTTGAATAGACCTACCTTGTATTAAGTTGATCTTTCTCTACACCCTGGCTATGACTGTAACACTACATTCTACACTCTTTCCTCAGCATGCCAGTGACTGGGAAGAGGAACTGTCTCCGTGCCGGGGTGCCTGGAGATACCAGGAGGCACCACTGAACCTGGTAGTCACATCCTGCCTCTACCTGCGGCACTCCCTTGTTTGATTTCCCTTTCAGTCTCCTAAATGTTTAAAACACATCATCTGAGTGTCTCCATTCCGTTGGCGACATGGTGGCACAGTGGTTAGCACTGCTGCCTCACAGCGCCAGGGACCCGGGTTCAATTCCCAGCTGATGCGCTATCAATAAGGCGAAAGACTACCGATATGCCAATATAAGTGTAGGCTTTTATTCACAACAGAATCAGGAGCAGATCCCAACAATTAACCGACCTGGACTGAACAAGGGGGAGGAGACAGCCACCTTTATACTAGGTGCTGAGGGGAGGAACCAAACTGGAAGGGGATGTGTCCAGGTATGACAAACACATACAACGGTGGTCCATATAGGACAAAGGCACAACTGAGGTCCACCACACCAGCTTTGGTCACTGTCTGTATGGAGTTTGCACATTCTCCCTGTGTCTGCATGGGCTTCCTCCGGGTGCTCTGGTTTCCTCCCACAGTCCAAAAGACTGTGGGATGAAACCACAGTAGCATGGCTTTGGCCATGCTAAATTCCCCCTCAGTGTATCCGAACAAGTGCTGGAGCGTGGCGACTAGGGGATTTTAACAGTAACTTCATTGCAGTGTTAATGTAGGCCTACTTATGACTAATAAATCCTAATCTTATATAAAAATAAACTTTCCTTCTCTATGAATGATATGCTTTGTCTGTATAGAATGCAAGGAACAATACTTTTCACTGTGTACTAATACATGTGACAATAAATCAAATCAAAATGAAATCATTGAGTAGATATTTGGACACTGTGATGGAGTAAAATGGAGTCCAAAGGTTTCTTATCTATCAGGCGGGTTTTAGTGCTGTGACCGCATACGTTTCATATTTTAAAAACTACGTCTCTTAGGGGAATAGAGGTGGTGTGGAAAAGATTGCATTTACTATTTGACTTAGTTTGTCAATAAGAATCAACCATTTCCTAAAAGACTTGTGTGACCTAGTCCAGGCCAGGGAAATGTACCTTTGCTTCCATCGGTGATGGACATCAGTAAATTGTTTGGGTTTAATGGTCAATTATGCTTTTAGGGATAATGTTATGGTGATTCTCTGGTGCCAACCACAAATGGTCATTTTAGATGACTTTGCCAATTCACCAAGTTGCCATGGGTGGGAGGTGGGATTTAAATTCATGATATCTGTATTGACATAACCATTATGCTAGCGTATTTTTAAATGGTTGTCATAACTATTCTAATAGATTTTGTTGGGAAATGGTTTTATTCTCCCAGATTTCTATGCTACAAATCATTGTTATAGTGTCGGCAATAACACAATTGTTAACTTTGATTTTTGTGGGTTCAAGTCTCACTCCAGAGACTTGTAACACTGAACACAGCCTGGTACCTGAGTGCAGTAGTGGGGGAGGGCTACGCTGCAAAGCCTCTGTGGTCCCGTACAGCACTACATAAATGCAGGCCCTTCTTTCCCGTTGGCCTTCCATTCTCCTTCCAAATTACCTTATAGTATCGAGTGGCTTCATTGATGGGATAAACTCGATGATTCTTGTGTTTGTTTGAGTCCCTGCAGATTAGGCAAATTAACTCTTGGTCATCTTCACAGTATAGCTTCAACTTCTCCTTGTGCTGAGGACACATGTCATAATCCTTGGGGTAAAAGCCAAGTGAAGAGGCATCTGGGCTCAACGACCAAAGAAGCACGATTACAAAAATGAGGATGACGAGAAGCAGGAATCCAAAATTATTGTCACTGCTTGACTCGGTTTCTTCTGAACTGTCCCCTTTCTTTGACTGCAGTATCTCGACCACACAGGCCAGTGTACGATTAGTTCTCAGGGTGCCCGAGGAGTACTGTCGACACAGCGGGCAGATGGATGTTTCCTCTCTGTCCCAATACTCTGTTATACAGGGCCTGCAGAAATCGTGTTCACACTCTGTGGTAACTGGATCTTTAAATGTATCCAGACAAATTGAACATGAGAACTGGCTTCTGATGTCATCTTCTACAGACATGGTGGGAGTTTGGCAGCTTTGTGCTGTCTCGATCTTCCGACTTTGAATCTTCTAGCTCCAACATGCAGAGAAACCAGCTAACCCTGTGTTCAGAAGACAAACATGAGATATTCTCATTACATGGACAAGGATTTTTTTATATATACATGCATAAGCACTCTATTATCTGCCTCTTGTTTGGTCTTAGCACCGCTGACTAATTCTAAATTCCATTCCCTCACACCTGGTTGGATAGACCCAGGAGCCAGTCTTTGGCCCATGAACTGTCAAACCTGGGCTTGTGGCTACTCCTTCCTCATGCTGATTGGCATAATGTTGACTTAAAAAAAACTTTGGAAATAGAAAATACATTTTCCCTCTCTGATAAGTCTCTCTAACCCAGCCCCATCTTATGAGGACAATGCATGAGAATACTTTGGAGCTGTTTTTTTCTCTAGTATGGTCTGTTGGCCTAGTGTCGCTGGCCTAGTGTTCCAGAGACCCAGTGCACGCACCTGGTTGAAATCCCATATCTCATTAAAAGGAAAAGGCAGGGCCAGCTCCAGAAAATGAAATAAGTAAAAATAGGGAATTCCAGTTGTGTTTTATAAAACTTTAGTCAATTTGGGAGTTGTGTTTTGCTCACCGAAGGGCCTGTTCCTGTGCTCTACTGTTCTTTGTATTTCCAGTTATCTCTCAGCACACTAAGGCTCCAGTCCAATTTCGCACTGTGCTTAAAGGTTTTTGGGGGTGTGAGGTCCAATTGTTGTTTTGAACAAGTACGGTGTTATCCAAACAACCAATCAGGCAGCAGAGAAATGTCAATCCAAAGGATTGGAGCAGCACAGTAGCACAGTGGTTAGCACTGCTGCCTCACAGCGCCAGGGACCCGGGTTCAATTCTGGCCTCGGGTCACCGTCTGTGTGGAGTTTGCACATTCTCTCCGTATCTGTGTGGGTTTTCTCCGGGTGCTCCGGTTTCCTCCCACAGTCCAAAGATGTGTGGGTTAGGATGATTGGCCATGCTATATTGCCCCTTAGTGTCAGGGTGATTAGCAGGGTAAATATGTGCATTATGGGAATAGGGCCTTGGTGGGATTGTGGTCGGTAAAGACTCGATGGGCTGAATGGTCTCCTTCTGTACTGTACATTTATGATTCTATGATATGATTCTATGATTGAATTTTAAACAGAGGGCGGAATTTTCCCGTCCCATCCTCCAGGGGACTCATAGCGGGTGGCGGCGGACCATGCTCGCCTTGGAGCGAGCGTGGCTGGAAAATCCCGCCCAGAGTGAGAGGATTGTGTCTCTACATCTCTCTTTACTCCACACTCTCAAGATCTCTCACATTTTCTCTCGTCCTGTCTCTCTCTCTGTCTGTATTTTGATAGAGGTTTACAAGATTACGAGTGGCATGGACAGAGTGGATAGTCAGATGCTCGTTCCTCGGGTAGAAAAGTCAAGTACGAGGGGACATAGGTTTAAGGTGCGTGGGGAAAAGTTTAGAGGAGATGTGCAAAACAAGTTTTTTACACAGAGGGTGGTGAATGTCTGGAACGCGCTGCCCGGGGAGGTGGTGGGGGCAGGTATGCTAGTGACATTTAAGGGGCAACTAGACGAATACATAAATAGATGGGAATGGAAGGATACGAACTTCGTAAGCGCATATGGTTTTAGTTTAGGCAGACATCATGATCGGTGCAGTCTTGGAGGGCCAAAGGGCCTGTTCCTGTGCTGTACTTTTCTTTGTTCTTTGTTCTGTATTCTTTGTTCTGTATAAAATGTTGGTGAGGCCACACCTGGAGTACTGTGTACAGTTTTGGTCGTCTTATTTGAGAAAGGATATACTGACACTGGAGGGGGTGCAGAGGATATTCACTGAGTTGATTCTGGAGTTGAGAGGGTTGGTTTATGAGGAGAGACTGAGTAGACTGGGACTATACACATTGGAATTCAGAAGATTGAGGAGGGGACTTACAGAAACATATAAAATTATGAAGGGAATAGATAAGATAGAAGCAGGGAGGTTGTTTGCACTGATGGATGAAACCAGAAGCAGGGGGCACAACCTCAAAATAAGGGGGACCAAATTTAGGACTGAGTTGAGAAGGAACCTGTTCACCCAAAGAGTTGTGAATCTGTGGAATTCTCTGCCCAGTGAAGCAGTTGAGGCTACCTCGTTGAATGTTTTTAAGGCAAGGATAGATAAATTTTTGAACAATAAAGGAATTAAGGGTTATGGTGAGTGGGTGGGTAAGTGGAGCTTAGTCCATGAAAAGATCAGCCATGATCTTATTGAATGGTGAAGCAGGCTCGAGGGGCCAGATGGCCTACTCCTGCTCCTAGTTCTTAAGTTCTTATGTTCTTATTCTACAATTTCAATGAATAATCCTGCAACTTAAACTCCTTGGGGTATTACAAGCATTCAAAGGAATTTGCTACTGAGTTCGTTTAGAGTCATAGAGGTTTACAGCATGGAAACAGGCCCTTCGGCCCAACTTGTCCATGCCGCCCTTTAACCCTAAGCTAACCCCAACTGCCTGCATTTGGCCCATATCCCTCTATACCCATCGTACCCATGTAACTATCTAAATGCTTTTTAAAAGATAAAATTGTACCTGCCTCGACTACTACCTCTGGCAGCTTGTTCCAGACACTCACCACTCTCTGTGTGAAAACATTGCCCCTCTGGACACTGTTGTATCTCTACCCTCTCACCTTAAACCTATGCCGTCTAGTTTTAGACTCCCCTGCCTTTGGGAAAAGATATTGACTATCTACCTTGTCTATGCCCCTCATTATTTTATAGATCTCTGTAAGGTCACCCCTCAGCCTCCTACACTCCAGAGAGAAAAGTCCCAGTCTATTCAGCCTCTCCTTATAACTCAATCCATCAAGTCCCGGTAGGTTCCTAGTAAATCTTTTCTGCACTCTTTCTAGTTTAATAATATCCTTTCTATAATGGGGCGACCAGACTTGCACACAGTATTCCAAGTGTGGCCTTACCAATGTCTTGTACAACTTCAACAAGACGTCCCAACTCCTGTATTCAATGTTCTGACCAATGAAACCAAGCATGCTGAATGCCTTCTTCACCACTCTGTCCACCTGTGACTCCACTTTCAAGGAGCTATGGACATGTACCCCTAGATCTCTTTGTTCTGTAACTCTCCCCAAAGCCCTACCATTAACTGAGTAAGTCCTACCCTGGTTCAATCTACCAAAATGCATCATCTCGCATTTGTCTAAATTAAACTCCATCTGCCATTCGTCAGCCCACTGTCCCAATTGATCAAGATCCCGTTGCAATTGGAGATAATATTCTTCACTGTCCACCATGCCACCAATCTTGGTGTCATCTGCAAACTTACTAATCATGCCCCCTATATTCTCATCTAAATCATTAATATAAATGACAAATAACAGTGGGCCCAGCACTGATCCCTGATGCACACCGCTGGTCACAGGCCTCCAGTTTGAAAAACAACTGTCTACAACCACCCTCTGGCTTCTGTCAAGAAGCCAATTTTGTATCCATATAGATACCTCACCCTGGATGCCGTGAGATTTAACTTTATGCAACAACCTACCATGTGGTACCTTGTCAAAGGCCTTGCTAAAGTCCATGTAGACAACATCGACTGCACTGCCCTCATCTACCTTCTTGGTTACCCCTTCAAAAAACTCAATTAAATTTGTGAGACATGATTTTCCACTCACAACTGACTGTCCCTAATCAGTCCTTGCATCTTTGAAACAGATGTTGAAGCACCTCGAGCTTCTTCTTACTTGAATTTGTCTCAATGGTCAGCGTTGCTCTTTAATCAGGAGGTGGGGATGAGGCTATAACTTGGGGCTAGTTTCACAGCATAGCAGAAAGGCTTTGGACCCTGCATTGAGTTGCTTACAGAAGGAATGGCAGGTGGAGGTTAGGTCATGTCAACGGGGCAGCCGATAAAGTTTAAAGTTTATTTATTAGTGCCACAAGTAGGCTTACATTAACACTACAATGAAGTTACTGTGAAAATCCCCTAGTTGCCACACTCTGTTTGGGTACACTGAGGGAGAATTTAGCATGGTAAATGCACCTAAGCTGCACGCCTTTTTGACTGTGGGAGGAAACCGGAGCACCCGGAGGAAAGCCATGCAGACAGGGGGAGAATGTGCAGACTCCACACCGACAGTGACCCAAGCTGGGAATCAAACCACGTCCCTGGCGCTGTGAGACAGAAATGTTAATCACTGTGCCACCGTGATGTTGGATGGGATGAGAGCTCACTGTGATTCCTATTGAGACTTTTCTTGTGAGATGGCCATGATGTGGAGATGCCGGCATTGGACTGGGGTGGGCACAGTAAGAAGTCTCACAACACCTCGTTAAGGCCCAACAGGATTATTTGGTATCACGAGCTTTTGGAGCGCTGCTCCTTCATCAGGTGAGTGGAGAGTTGGGTTCACAAACACGGCATATATAGACAGAGACACAATTGCAAGATTACTTAAGACTTGCATTCCAACTATTATTTTGCAAATTGAGTCTTTGTCTATATATATCTTGTTTGTGGGACGGGGTTATGTCGCTAGGGTTTGTGGCAGATCTACTAAAGCAGTTTGAACTGAAGAAGAGTTGCTTTGTTTGAACTAATAAGATTTCATTAATGTGCGCCATCAGATTCAGTGTTCATAATCAGGTTTTGGACATGTGTGCTTTTGTAATCAAAAGTCCTAATTGAGACCCCTGCTCGGCAGTTTTGGAAATGGTAATGGTTGATACACTCACACGCTAACAGGGAGACAAACAGACTGAGCAGAACTGCAGCCTGGAGCATAATCACCTCATTAATGTTTTGTTGCAGATAGACGCTTGCTGCCTCTGGAGATATATTTAATAACTGTTCTGTTAAACACAACTGATTAGACAATTTAACAATGTTCTTGTTACTTGCTACTGATGTAAACAACCAGGATATAAATGAATCACTCAGTTCCTGTACATAAAATGGATAAATACTAAAATGTCTTATCATTTGGAGCACCATTTTCATGTCAGATTGATACTTTCTAGCTCATTTTAATTCTGGTCTTCATTGTTTTGTGTTATTGCGAGGGTCATAACCAGTGAGTCAGGAAAGTTGGAGGGAGATTCAATTGGGGTGTTCACAATGAGGAGGTGTTTGGATAGGATAGCTAAGGTAAAACTGTGTCCAGTGGTAAGAGGGTTGGTAACAAGAGGGTGAGTAAAGTGCTGTGATTTATTTATTTAATCCGTTTTTTTCGCGGGCTTTTTTTCAAGGGTTTAAACTAAGGGAAGTGGGAGTAGGCCGCAGGGGATTCTGGGAGATTGTGTTTTTGTAGTATAAAAGTCACTCTACACAGTGGGCAGCATCGGGAGTGGGCAGCGGAGTGAGTGGGGAGTAGAGTGTGAACTGGCTTTGGCTCTCAGGGCTTCGGCGAGGACAGGCAGAGGCAGGGTAGGGTTTCACTTTTAAATTACACCAACTTATACAAGGTAAATTGGTATGGAGGGATATGTAATGTGCTGTTTCTGCATGATGTGGGAGCAAGTAGACCCCAAGGTGGACCCCAGGGACCATGTCTGTGCTGGTTGCTGGAGAATCTCCAGCTCAAGGTAGATGAACTGGACTCTGAGCTACAGACACTGAGGCTTATCAGGGAAGGGGAGAGCTATCTGGATAATGTGTATAATGAGAAAGTCACGCCCCTTAGACTGACTAACTTAGCTGGGGGTCAGGGACAACAGGGAGTGGCTGCGGGTGAGGCGGGCAGTGGGGGGGAGAAGGCGGGCAGAGGGGGGAAGAAAGGAAGTAGTTTGTGGGAGGTAAAGTCCCAAGAACCTCAGCCCTTAAATCTTTGTAACAGATTTGAGGTTCTTGCCACCAGTGTAGATGGTAAAAATGACTGCGAGAAGGACGAGCAAACTGTCGGCAGTACCAGGGTGCAGGGTGCTGCTGCAACGGAGAAATCAAAGAGAAATGTAGTAGTAATTGGGGATAGTGTAGTTAAGGGCATAGACACTGTTCTCTGTGACCAGGAGAAGCAATACCGTAGGTTGTGTTGCCTGCCTGGTGCTCGGGTCCAGGATGTATCATCTGGGCTGCAGAGGAATCTGGAGTGGGAGGGTGAAAATCCAGTTGTCGTGGTCCATGTAGGTGCCAATGACATCGACAAAACAGGAACTAATGATCTGCAGAGGGAGTACGAAGAGCTAGGGATCAAATTAAAAAGCAGAACCAACAAGGTGGTAATCTCTGGATTACTACCTGAGCCACGCGCAAATTGGCGCAGGGTTAATAGGATTAAGGAGACGAATGCGTGGCTCAAGGATTGGTGTGGGAGGAATGGGCTCGAATTCATGGGGCATTGGCACCAGTATTTGGGCAGATGGGACCTGTATAGATGGGATGGTCTCTGTTTGAACTGTGCTGGGACCAGAGTCCTAGCGAATCGTATCACTAGGGCTCTAGATAGGGCTTTAAACTAATTTATGGGGGGGGAGGGTGCAGAGGTAAGAGGAATTACGAAATCAATGGTAGAGGAAAGGGAGCGAGTGCAAGTGAATGAGGGCATTCAAGTAGTTAAAGGAGTAGAGGGCAAGGGAGAGGTTGATAGCATTTCATCAAATCGGGTCCAGATGAATGCTGGAATAAAGACACTTTGCCTGAATGCAAGAAGCATTCGGACCAAAATTGATGGTGCAAATCAGCACTAATGGGTATGATCTAGTGGCCATTACAGAAACGTGGCTGCAGGGAGACCAGGACTGGGAGATGAATATCCAGAGGTATCAGGCATTTAGGAAGAATAGACAGGAAGGAAAAGGTGGTGGGGTAGCTCTGTTAATAAAATATAATATCAGGGTAGTAGTGAGGGATGACATAGGCTCTAAGGAACAAAACGTGGAATCGTTATGGGTAGAGATAAGGAATAGTAGGGGGAGAAAGACACGAGTAGGCGTGGTCTATAGGCCCCCAAATAATAATGTTGAGGTGGGGAGGGCTATAAACAAGCAAATAATGGATGCGTGCAAAAACGGAACAGCAATAATCATGGGGGACTTCAACCTGCATATTGATTGGCTGACTCAAGTTGGAAGGGGTGGGATGGAGGAAGAGTTCTTAGAATGCTGTCGGGATAGTTACCTTGAACAGTATGTTACAGAACCGACAAGGGAACGAGTTATCTTAGATCTGGTAATGTGTAACGAGGTAGGTAGAATTAAGGATGTTCTTGTGAAGGACCCTCTTGGGTCAAGTGATCACAATATGGTCGAATTTCTGATACAAATGGAAGAGGAGAAAGTAGGGTCCCATACCACTGTCCTCTGTTTGAACAGAGGGAAGTACGATAGGATGAGGGCTGAATTGGCTAAGGTGGACTGGGAGAGCAGACTGATAGGTAGGACAGCTGAGGAACAGTGGAGGATTTTTAAGGAGATCCTTTTCAGTACTCAGCAACAATATATTCCGGTGATAAAGAAGGGTTGTAAGAAAAGGGATAACCAGCCGTGGATAACGAAGGAAATTAAGGAGAGTATTAAATTAAAGACCGATGCGTACAGAGTGGCCAAAAATAGTGGAGAATCGGAAGATTGGGAAAACTTTAAGAAACAACAAAGAACGACTAAGAAAGCGATAAAGAAAGGAAAGATAGGTTATGAAGCTAGGCGAGCTCTAAATATAAAAAATGATAGTAAAAGCTTTTACAAATATATAAAAAGGAATAGAGTGGCAAGAGTGAATGTTGGACCCTTGGAGGACGAGAGGGGGGATTTAATAGTGGGAAATGAGGAAATGGCTGAAACTTTAAATACGTTTTTTGTGTCGGTCTTCACGGTGGAAGACACAAATAGTTTATCGAATATTAACGATCGAGTGTTGGTAGGAGGAAAGGTACTCAATACAATTAATGTTACCAGGGAGGCAGTGCTTGGTAGACTAACGGGACTGAAGGTGGACAAGTCCCCAGGCCCGGATGGAATGCATCCCAGGATACTGAAAGAAATGTCAGAGGTAATAGCGGATGCGTTAGTGGTTATTTATCAAAATTCGTTGGATTCTGGGGTAGTGCTGGCGGATTGGAAAACGGCTAATGTTACGCCGCTGTTTAAAAAAGGAAATAGACAAAAGGCGGCACGGTAGCACAGTGGTTGGGCGGCACGGTAGCACAGTGGTTAGCACTGCTGCTTCACAGCTCCAGGGACCTGGGTTCGATTCCCGGCTTGGGTCACTGTCTGTGTGGAGTTTGCACATTCTCCTCGTGTCTGCGTGGGTTTCCTCCGGGTGCTCCGGTTTCCTCCCACAGTCCAAAGATGTGCAGGTTAGGTTGATTGGACGTGCTAAAAAATTGCCCCTTAGTGTCCTGGGATGTGTGGATTAGCGGGTAAAATATGTGGGGATATGGGGGTAGGGCCTGGGTGGGATTCTGGTCAGTGCAGACTCGATGGGCCGAATGGCCTCTTTCTGTACTGTAGGGTTTCTATGTTTCTATGTCTATGTAACTACAGGCCGGTTAGCTTAACGTCTGTAGTTGGGAAAATGCTGGAATCCATCATTAAAGAAGAAATAGCGGGCCATCTGAATAAGAATGGTTCGATTAAGCAGACGCAGCATGGATTCATGAGGGGAAAGTCGTGGTTGACGAACTTGTTGGATTGTTATGAAGATGTGACTAGTGCGATTGACGGAGGGGAACCGGTGGATGCGGTGTTTTTGGATTTTCAAAAGGCGTTTGATAAGGTGCCTCACAAAAGGTTGCTGAAGAAGATTGGGTCACACGGAGTTGGGGGTAACGTGGATTGGGGATTGGCTATCCGACAGGAAGCAGAGAGTCGGAATAAATGGGTGCTTTTCTGGTTGGCAGATGGTAACTAGTGGCGTGCTGCAGGGATCGGTACTGGGGCCTCAACTATTTACCATTTATATAGACGATCTGGAGGAGGGGACTGAGTGTAGGGTAACAAAGTTTGCAGACGACACAAAGATAAGTGGAGAAGTGAATCGTGTGGAGGGCGTAGAAGGTCTGCAGAGAGATTTGGACAGGCTGAGTGAGTGGGCGAGGATCTGGCAGATGGAGTATAACGTCATTTTCATAAATGACCTGGATGAGGAAGCGGAGGGATGGGTTGATAAGTTTGCCGACGACACGAAGGTTGGTGGGGTTGTGGATAGTCTGGAGGGATGTCAGAAGTTACAGAGGGACATAGATAGGATGCAAGACTGGGCGGACAAGTGGCAGATGGACTTCAACCCAGATAAATGCGTCTTGGTCCATTTTGGTAGGTCAAATGGGATGAAGGAGTACAAAATAAAGGGAAAGACTCTTAGTACTGTAGAGGATCAGAAGGACCTTGGGTTCCGGGTCCATAGGACTCTAAAATCGGCCCCGCAGGTGGAGGAGGTGGTTAAGAAGGCGTATGGTGTGCTGGCCTTTATCAATCGAGGGATTGAGTTTAGGAGTCCGGGGATAATGATGCAGCTATATAAGACCCTCGTCAGACCCCACTTGGAGTACTGTGCTCAGTTCTGGTCGCCTCACTATAGGAAGGATGTGGAAAAGATTGAAAGGGTGCAGAGGAGATTGACAAGGATGTTGCCTGGATTGAGTGGCATGCCTTATGAGGATAGGCTGAGGGAGCTCGGTCTTTTCTCCTTGGAGAGACGAAGGATGAGAGGAGACCTAATAGAGGTATATAAGATGTTGAGAGACATAGATCGGGTGGACTCTCAGAGGCTTTTTCCCAGGGTGGAAATGGCTGCTACGAGGGGACACAGGTTTAGGGTGCTGGGGGGTAGGTACAGGGGAAATGTTAGGGGGAGGTTTTTCACACAGAGGATGGTGGGCGAGTGGAATTGGCTGCCGTCAGTGGTGGTGGAGGCAAACTCAATAGGGCCTTTTAAGAGACTCCTGGATGAGTACAAGGGACTTAATAGGATGGAGGGTTATAGGTAGGCCTAAATGGTAGGGATATGTTCGGCACAACTTGTGGGGCCGAAGGGCCTGTTTTGTGCTGTAGTTTTTCTATGTTTCTATATTCCTCTATCCCCATCGTACCCATGTAACTATCTAAATGCTTTTTAAAAGACAAAATTGTACCCGCCTCCACTACTACCTCTCGCAGCTTGTTCCAGATACTCACCACCCTCTGTGTGAAAAAATTGCCCCTCCGTACACTTTTGTATCTCTCCCCTCTCACCTTAAACCTATGCCCTCTAGTTTTAGATTCCCCTACCTTTGGGAAAAGATATTGACTAGCTGATCTATGCCCCTCATTATTTTATAGACCTCTATAAGGTCACCTCTCAGCCTCCTACGCTCCAGAGAAAAAAGTCCCAGTCGATTCAGCCTCTCCTTATAACTCAATCCATCAAGTCCTAGTAGCATCCTAGTAAATCTTTTCTGCACTCTTTCTAGTTTAATAATATCCTTTCTATAATAGGGTGACCAGAATTGCACACAGTATTCCAAGTGTGGCCTTACCAATGTCTTGTACAACTTCAACAAATAATTCCAATTCCTGTATTCAATGGGGGGATTTCTCCCATCCCGTCTGCCACGGGAATCTTGGTGGGCTGGGGGGTGGACCACATAAAGGTCCGTTGACCGCAGGCATGGTCGGAGAATCCCATTAATGAGCTTTGTTGTTTGTGTGAATAAGTTACCTTATGTCTTATCTAGGCTAGGAATCCTGTGGTGAGTAATTCACCTAACTCCCCAAAGCCTGTCCACCATCTACAATGATGTGGAGATGCCGGCGTTGGACTGGGGTAAACACAGTAAGAAGTTTAACAACACCAGGTTAAAGTCCAACAGGTTTATTTGGTAGCAAAAGCCACACAAGCTTTCGAGGCTCTGAGCCCCTTCTTCAGGTGAGTGGGAATTCTGTTCACAAACAGAACTTATAAGACACAGACTCAATTTACATGAATAATGGTTGGAATGCGAATACTTACAACTAATCCAGTCTTTAAGAAACAAAACAATGGGAGTGGAGAGAGCATCAAGACAGGCTAAAAAGATGTGTATTGTCTCCAGACAAGACAGCCAGTGAAACTCTGCAGGTCCACGCAACTGTGGGAGTTACAAATAGTGTGACATAAATTCTGATTCTAGGATCGCATGATAAAGACTCAGGAGGAAAAAAGCAGAAATATTTATGTGAAATAGTGTGACATAAACCCAATATCCCGGTTGAGGCCGTCCTTGTGTGTGCGGAACCTGGCTATCAGTTTCTGCTCCGCGACTCTGCGCTGTCGTGTGTCGCGAAGGCCGCCTTGGAGAACGCTTACCCGAATATCAGAGGCCGAATGCCCGTGACCATCTACAAGACATAGGTCAGGAGTGTGACAGAATACTCTCCATTTGCCTGAATGTGCAACTCCAACGACTCCGCACTTCGAGTCTGCTCCGCCAATCGATAGGTTCATTGCTGATCTGGTTGTGATCTCAACATCATTTTTCTGTGTGCCCTCTGCCCTCCATCTCCCCCCCCAAGCCCTTCACTCCCTTATCTATCAAAAATCTGTCTAGCTCAGGCCTTGAGATATGAGTGACACCATCCAGGACAAAAAACAGCCAGCTTGATTGCGACCCCTTCCACATACATTCACTTCCTTGATCAGTGATGCATCGTGGCAACAGTGTGTACCATCTGCAAAATGCACTGCAGGAACTCATCAAGACTCCTTAAGCAGCACCTTCCAAACCCACCACCACTGCCATGACAAGAGCAGCAATATCTGGGAACACTAACACCTGGCAGTTCCCCTCACTATCCTGACTTGAAAATATATTGCTGTTCCTTCACTGTTGTTGGGTCAAAGTCCCGGAAGTCCCTCACTAACAGCACTGTGGGTGTACCTACACCTCAGGGACTGCAGCAGTTCAAGATGGCGGCTCACCACCACCTTCTGAGAACAACTTGGGATGGGCAATAAATGCTGCAGCCTGATGGGTATCCATAAAGACACCAGCAGAGCCAGGTGGTAATAAAGTTCATGTAGTAGAGTTTGATACTTTTGTGGTAACTTGGTAGGATACAGTAAAGGAGGTTTGTTGTACGATAATTCCAGAGTGTGAGTGTCTTTGTGTCTATGGCGTTAGTTGACCCAAGTTCGAGGGCAACACTGGCCTTGCCAGCAACGTGCAAATCCTGTAAATGAATTTTTAAAAATCATTCCATATTTTATAGAACATGGTCCATCTATTTTCCTCCCTCCTTTCGTGCAATTTCATTCCAAATCTGGAATTGGAATTCCATCTTGTACAAGGATGTGTCACTGGTATATTTCCCACAAGATTCAATCTTATTTATATCTCTCATCAGATAAGGATTGCAGAATTAGATGAGAAAATGTTCAGAACTCTGATATTTTTGTTGCAATACCAAAGATTCATCCTCAGAAATCCAAAAAACCCAGTTTGCTTTGGATGTTTTCTGCTGAATGTGG
Organism: Mustelus asterias; assembly: GCF_964213995.1. NCBI lineage: Eukaryota > Metazoa > Chordata > Chondrichthyes > Carcharhiniformes > Triakidae > Mustelus > Mustelus asterias. Next base: position 66,485,379 of record NC_135811.1, on the reverse strand, counting down.
AATCTCCATTAAAGATTGTCATCAAGTCATTGGGTGGAATTTTCCCGTCCCGCCTGCCACAGGAATCGTAGTGGGCGGGACACGGGCCATGCAAAGGTCTGTTGACTTTGGGTGGGACTTTCCGGTTTTGGGGTGAGCATGGCTGGAAAATCCCACCAAGTGAGTTTTACAGCACAGAAAGAGACCCTTCAGCCCATCGTGTCTGTGCTGGCCATCAAGCACCTAGCTATTCTATTTCCACAGCTCTGTAGCCTTGTATGCGATGGTGTTTCAAGTATTGATTTAAAACACTTCTGAAGCATTGTTTTTAATTTGAACTCCCAGGTATGATTGTGTATGTACCTGTGAGAGAATGTGATTACAGAACTTAAAGCTATCTCTTGGTGGGTCATTTTTGTTGGTAATCCACACATATTTTGCATTCAATGCATCTTTTGGCATTGAATGCTATCCCTCCTCGGTCCCGCCATTTTTACAATTCCAGATAATCATCCTACAGTGAATCCATCTGATCTTGAGCTTTACTTGATGGATAAGCCATGTAGTTATTTGAAAATAGCTGCTAAGCTCTAACCTAATTATAGCTGGCAAGACTCTGGAAGCTCCAAGTTTTCCATGTTCCCCCTAGTAAAATTTCAAAGGCTCCTCTAAGTTGCAATCAATTGTCGTTTTAACAAACTGCCACCGTTGCCATGTGGATTTTTGACAATGTGGTTTGATTGTCCCTCACACTTGGCAACAGGACCAGATTGGATTTCTGCTCCGATGTATTTCTCTGTCATTATATCGGACCAAGCCCAATCCCCCCTCTCCCACCCCAGAGCCTGTTGCCCAGGACTGATCAAATTTTGTTCCCTGGTGTCCTGGATGCCAGGTTTACAATTGTCAGGAATCTTGGAGAAAAATCTTGGGTGGCACTGTGGCACAGTGATTAGCATTGTTGCCTCACAGTGCCAGGGACCGGGGTTCACTTCTGGCCTTGGGTGACTATCTGTGTGGAGTTTGCATGTTCTCCCCGTGAGTTTCCTCTGGGTGCTCCAGTTTCCTCCCACACTCCAAAGATGTGCAGGTTAGGTTGATTGGCCATGCTAAATTGACCCTTAGTGTCAGGGGATCAGCAGGGTAAATACAAGGAGTTATTGGGTAGGGTGAGGGGGGGTGGGGCCTAGGTGATCTGTCAGACAGTCGATGCAGACTCGATGGGCCAAATGGCGGCCTCCTGCACTGTAGGGATTCTATGATATTCTATGAAATGCCCATGCTTTTGGCTGGATTTTCCCCTGGATCAATTTCTCTTGGTCTTGATGCCCAACTGTTTTCCCAAAGTGTGGTGAGCAGTGCAAGTTCCCACTGCATGAACCTTACCACATAGAGAGGGTCTGTTCTGTTGGTGCGGGAGGGCTGGGGCATTTGCTGAGCAGCAGTTTTAAAGGCTATGGAGGCACTGTGGTGGTACTAAAAGCTGTCCATGAATCCCAGATACCCTCACAGAGGGATAGGCATCGAGGGCAGGGAGGGGTGGCCAAAAACAGGTGCCTCTTCCTCCAGTGCGACCAAGAGCAGTTTTGTGGTGAACCACTGTAGCATTGTCTGTTTATGTGATATGCCTGGACACGCCTCTGCTGCCTCAATCCGGGGCTCCGCCCTTCTCTGGGTATAAAGGTGACTGCTCTCCGCCCCTTTTGCCTCAGTTCGGACTAGCTATCGGTTCGGGAATGTTCCAGTTCTTTTGTAAATAAAAGCCTGTTATTTTGCAACAACGAGTTTTTGCGTAATCAATAGTGCATCAAGTTTATTAACGAAAGTTTTTGGGATGGAGCAACTCTTAAAACCTGATAAATTGGACTTGGATCCCCAGGCTGTTGGGGCCTCAAACTCTTTGATCACTGGCTGCGCTGCTTCGAGACCTTCATCGCCTCCTCCTCCCCCGTCGTCGTAACCGACATCGACAAACTACACGTGCTCCACGCTCACGTCAGCGCTCACGTCTTCACGATGATCCGAGACGTGGAAACTTACCAGGAGGCAATCGATCTCCTAAAGAGCCAGTACAACCGGCAGCTGAATGAGGTCTACGCCAGACATCTGCTGGCCACTCGCAGACAGCAGCCCGGGGGAATCGACGTAACAATTCCTGCGCGAACTGCGTGCACTCGGCAGAGCCTGCAGCTACAAGGCTGTTTCAGCCGCCCAAAACGCCGACGACCTGATCAGAGATGCCTTTGTCGCGGGCATCAGGTCAACCTATATCCGGCAGTGCCTGCTGCAACAAGGTGGGCTGGACCTGAAGAAAACTGTGGAGCTTGCCGGCTCGCTAGAGGTGGCCTTCCGGAATCTCAAGGCCTACACCTCCGACCACGAGGGCACACCGTGGACACCGCGACCGCAGCCATCTCTGTACCCGGGAGGGCCCCAAACCTACGCCACGCCCCCTCCTGATGCCGAACTGACCACATTGGCAGTCTCCGGAGGCCCGAGGTGCTACTTCTGCGGCTTGGAGAAGCACCCACGACAACGCTGCCCGGCGAAAGACGTGATCTGCTCTGGATGCGGTAAGAAGGGCCATTACCTGAAAGTTTGCAGGGTAAAATTAGCCTCCAGGCCCAGCAGCGCCGCATGCAATCCACGGGAGGCACTGTCTTCGACGCCATCGGCCGCGTGCGATCCGTGGGAGCGGCCATTTTGGACACCATCGGCCACGTGCGACCCACGGAGGCCGCCATCTTGGATGCCATCAGCCACGTGCGACCCATGGGAGCCGCCATCTTGGAAGACGTCAGCCGCGTGCGAATCACGCGGGCTGCCATTTTGGCAACCGTCCACCGCGTGCGGCTCCTCACCTAATCCGACGGTGGCCTCGGTCGCGTTGGACCAGTCCAGGCCTCACCAACTCGCCTGGTCTATGATGGACATCAAGGTAAACGGCCACACTACTAACTGCTTATTTGACAGTGGGAGTACGGAGAGTTTTATCCACCCTAACATGGTGAGTCGCTACGCGCTGCCAGTACTGCCAATGCAGCAATCAATCTCCATGGCTTCGACATCCCAGTCGGTGAATGTCCTCGGCTACTGTGTGGCAACTCTGACTGTACGGGGCATGGTGTACGCGAAGTGCAGGCTCCCCGTGCTGTCACAGCTCTGCGCTGCCGTACTACTGGGTCTAGATTTCGTGTGTCACCTTGGGAGTGTCACCATGGTGTATAATGGGCCTTTTCCCCCAATCTCCGTCCAAAATCCACAGCTATCAGACCAGCCACCGTGCACCACCTGTGGTCTCTCGACCCTTCAAGTCGCCCCCCCCTCGCTCTTTGAACACCTCACCCCCGACTGCAAGCCCATTGCCACCAAAAGCAGACGGTACAGCGCAGGAGATAGAGCGTTTATTAAGTCCGAGGTGCGACGCCTCCTGGGGGAGGGGATCATTGAGGCCAGTACCAGCCCCTGGAGAGCCCAAGTGGTGGTTGTTAAGACTGGGGAGAAACATCGCATGTTTCTCTACAGTCGACTACAGTCAGACCATTAACCGATACACGCAGCTGGACGCGTACCCCCTTCCCCGCATCTCTGACATGGTCAATCAGATTGCGCAATATCGGGTGTTTTCCACCATTGATTTGCAGTCTGCATACCACCAGCTCCCTATCCGCCCGGGAGACCGCCAATACACTGCCTTCGAGGCGGATGGCTGTCTCTATCACTTCCTTCGGCGTCACCAACGGGGTCTCGGTTTTCCAGCATGAAATGGACCGAATGGTGGACCAGAACAGGCTGCGGGCCACCTTCCCGTACCTGGATAACGTCACCATCTGCGGCCATGATCAGCAGGACCACGACGCCAACCTCCAAATATTCCTCCACACCGCGGCACACCTCAATCTGACCTATAATAAGGAGAAGTGCGTATTCCGCACACGCCGCCTCGCCATCCTTGGTTGTGTTGTGGAGAACGGGGTCATCGGTCCCGATCCCGACCGCATGCGTCCCCTCCTGGAACTCCTCCTCCCCACCACCCTCAAAGCACTGAGGAGATGCCTAGGCTTCTTCTCGTACTACGCCCAGTGGGCCCCCAATTATGCGGACAAAGCCCGTCCGCGCATCAAATCCACATCTTTTCCCCGAGCGGCGGAGGCCCGGCTGGCCTTTGACCGCATCAAAGCGGATATCGCGAAGGCCACGATGCACGCTGTAGACGAATCCATCCCATTTCAGGTGGAGAGTGATGCGTCTGACTTTGCCCTCGCCGCCACCCTTAACCAGGCGGGCAGAGCCGTGGCCTTCTTCTCGTGCACCCTCCAGGGCCCTGAAATTCAACACTCCTCTGTCGAAAAAGTCTGCGCGGAGTGCAAGCCGCACTTCTATCGGCCAGACAGAGCGCACCTCATCAAAGCCACCCGCCCTTTCGAATGCCAAAGCGTTGACTTCAAAGGCCCCCTCCCCTCTTCTGACCGCAACATATACTTCCTCAACGTCATCGATGAGCATTTGCGGTTCCCCTTCGCTATTCCTGCCCAGATATGACCTCGGCCACGGTCGTCAGGGCCCTGCACAGCCTCTTCACCCTGTTTGGTTTCCCCAGCTATATTCATAGCGACCGGGGTTCCTCTTTTATGAGTGATGAGCTGCGCCAATACCTGCTCTCCAAAGGTATGGCCTCGAGTAGGACAACCAGCTACAACCCCAGGGGGAACGGACAGGTGGAGAGGGAGACTGCGACAGTCTGGAAGGCCGTTTTATTAGCTCTCCGGTCTAAGGGTCTTCCAGTCTCCCGCTGGCAAGAGGTCCTCCCTGATGCGCTACACTCAATTAGGTCACTACTGTGCACGGCTACCAACACCACCCCTCATGAACGACTGTTTGTTTTCCCTAGGAAGTCCTCCTCGGGGACCTCACTACCGTCGTAGCTGACATCCCCAGGCCCTGTCCTGCTCCGGAAGCACATGCGGACCCATAAATCGGACCCCCTGGTCGAAATGGTCCAACTCCTCCACACCAACCCCCAATACGCCTATGTGGCGTATCACGACGAGCGGGAGGACACGGTCTCCATTTGCGACCTGGCACCCGCAGGTACTACGTCCCACGGCCCCTCACCCCCAGCTCCCAATGTTGCCCATGATGCACCAGGGTCCACAGCACGCTCATCCAAGCCCCGTGTACGGCACGCCTGAGCCCCAGGAGCCGCCTCCACACACCCGGCAGTCTGAACGCGCTACGGACGGCTTCACCGATTATGGACTGGGGTCTGACTCACCACCGCGGCCTCCTGAACCGGCACCGCGGCCGACACTGTGGCGGTCGCAGCGGCAGATCAAGCCCCCGGAGAGACTGAACTTGTAACTCTGTGACTGTCGTTCCACCACCTCGCCCCCGCCGAACTTCCTTTGAAACAGGGGGTGAATGTGGTGAACCACTGTAGTTGTCTGTTTATGTGATATGCCTGGACACGCCCCTGCTGCCTCAATCCGGGGCTCCGCCCTTCTCTGGGTATAAAGGTGACTGCTCTCCGTCCCTTTTGCCTCAGTTCGGATTAGCTATCGGTTCGGGAGTGTTCCAGTTCTTTTGTTAATGAAAGCCTGTTATTTTGTAACAACGAGTCTTTGCGTAATCAATGATGCATCAAGTTTTAACACCAGAACGGCCTAGTTCTGTTGGTGCCCAGGGTCAGTGGTACAATGGTGAGAGGATAATGAACTACTTGCCTGGATTCTCTGCCTTCCTGCCAGTTCTTAAAGGTGATGGGAAAGTAAATTTGGCCACAGTTCTCTGCCAGGGAGGGGGGGGGGGAGGGATATTTCTGATGTTGTAGGGTGGCTTTGTTGGCTAATGTGTTCAGGACAAATCAAATGTTTCAGTACAGTGACAGATATCTGCACTGTCAGATATGTGATAGATATCTATACACTGTATAGGGTCAGTGTGGTGGCAGTGACACACATGTGGCTAATCCAACAATTCTCCCCTCCATCGTACCCTGATTGTGACAACATTGGCTGACACTTCAAATGGGGCAACTGCTTCGGACCTCAGTTCTATCATCAACTGATGTTCAGCTCCATCTCCACATGTACAAATTCGCGTGTACAGACCTACATCTGTACACACATGTACCCATGCCCTTGCACACTCACACACATACAGGGTATTTGGATCCACACAGGCACTCACTGCCAAACATATTTTCATATACAGTCATACACGTGTACATATGTACATGACAGAGCACCCACACATGTACATATGTACACACACATGTTTGTGCACACGCACCCAAACAGGGATAGCAATCAGGAGCAGGGGGTCTTTATATTTTTTCAATGATGTCTGTTCTGTCGGAATGAACATTGGCAAATTCAGCCAATGAAATGGGATCTTCCTGTTCTCTCTGATCAGTGAGGAATTGGCATTTAAACAATTTGTTGACGCAGATCCAGAATGGTTATTACCCAAAGGTAATCCTTTAGGTAATTAGAAATACTAGGTTATACAATAAATTAGACAGAGTACATCAGCAAATATTGAATTGAAGTAATAAGATAGCACCTACCCAAGTTCACCTCACCTGACTGTCAGTTAACCGAATGGATTCTGGAAGACAATCAACTTAAACAGTCCCCGGAATCCAATCCGATTGGTTCTGATGTCGAGTTTTTCGAACAAAGATCCAATGATGGACTGACGGAACACTCCTGTTCATTTGCATATCAGAACATATACTTTAATTCAGCTCTTAGGGCTTTAAATGAAGGGAGTTGAAACAGGTCAGAGGCAGGCAGCTGAACCGGGTCATGTGCTGACAGATGTATTGGAGTGAAGACAGACAGTGACACAGGAGTGAAGGCAGAGCAGAAAACTGGATCAAGGGCATTCATATGATGTGCAAAAGGGATTGTGAGGTCATACTGGGTTTAACCACAGACTGTGTGTGGGTGTGTGTCTGGGGGGAATTTGGTGCGGAGGAGGGGAGGGTGCGGGGAGTGAGGGGCTGCCTTTCTGTCAGAAATGCTGAGGCAGGTGTATTTGTCCAGGAGATCTGAGTGTTGGGTGGGTTGGGGATAGGGGTTAGGGGGTGTGAGTGGGGTGGGGGGAGTGGGGGTGGTTTGGGGGTGGGAGTTGGAGGGGGGGAGGGGTGTGGGGTTGGGGGTGGGTTGAGGGTGAGCTGGGGGGTATGTTAGGAGTGTGGGTGGGGGTGTGTGTGGGGGTGGATTAGGGTGTATGTGGGGGGGTGTGTGTGGGGGTGGATTATACAGTACAGAAAGAGGCCATTAGGCCCATCGAGTCTGCACCGACCACAATCCCACCCAGGCCCCACACCCATATCCCTACATATTTACCCATTAATCCCTCTAACCTACGCATCTCAGGACACTAAGGGGCAATTTTAGCACGGCCAATCAACCTAACCCGCACATCATTGGACTGTGGGAGGAAACCGGAGCACCCGGAGGAAACCCACGCAGACACGAGGAGAATGTGCAAGCTCCACACAGACAGTGACCCAAGCCGGGAATCGAACCCAGGTCCCTGAAGCTGTGAAGCAGCAGTGCTAACCGCTGTGCTACCCTGCCGTCCATTGGGGTGTGTGTGTGTGTGTCTGGGGGGGGGTGGGGGGGGGGTGGATTGGGGTGAATTTGTGGAACTCACTGCCCCATATCACGGTGGAGTCTGAATCATTTCAAGAAGGCGATAGATATAGTTCTAATACAAAAAGGGATACAGGGAACAGGTGGGAGGTGGATTTGAGACCAGGGAGAGATCAGCCATGATCTGATTGAATGGTGGAGCAGGCTCGAAGGGCTGAATTTGCCGACTTCTGCTCCTAATTCCTATGTTCCTGTGTAACAGGAAACAAAAGGTAATGGTCAATGGATGCCCTTGCAAATGGAAAGTTGTTTCAAGTGGCATTTGCTACCAAATAAACCTGTTGGACTTTAACCTGGTGTTGTTAAAACTCTTACGCGGTCAAAGCAGACACAGGGTAGCAGTGGAAGAGTGCGTTTCTGAATGGAGGGCTGTGACAAGTGGTGTTCCTCAGGGATCAGTGCTGGACCTTTGCTGTGTGTAATATATATAAATGATTTGGAGGAAAATGTAACTGGATTGATTAGTAAGTTTGCGGACGACACAAAGGTTGGTGGATTTGCGGATAGCGATGAGGACCATCAGAGGATACAGCAGGATATAGATCAGTTGGAGACTTGGGCGGAGAGATGGCAGATGCAGTTTAATCCGGATGTGAGGTAATGCATTTTGGAAGGTCTGATACAGATAGGAAATACACAGTAAATGGCAAAACCCTTAAGAGTATTGATAGGCAAAGGGATCTGGGTGTACAGGTACACAGGTCACTGAAAGTGACAATGCAGGTGGAGAAGGTAGTCAAGAAGGCATACGGCATGCTTGCCTTCATCGGCCGGGGTATTGAGTTTAAAAATTGGCAAGTCATGTTGCAGCTTTATAGAACCTTAGTGAGACCGCACTTGGAATATAGTGTTCAATTCTGGTCGCCACACTACCAGAAGGATGTGGAGGCTTTGGAGAGGGTACAGAAAAGATTTACCAGGATGTTGCTTGGTATGGAGGGCATTGGCTATGAGGAGAGGTTGGAGAAACTTGGTTTGTTCTCACTGGAGCGACGGAGGTTGAGGGGAGACCTGATAGAAGTCTACAAGATTATGAGAGGCATGGACAGAGTGGACAGTCAGAAGCTTTTTCCCAGGATGGAAGAGTCAATTACTAGGGGACACAGGTTTAAGGTGCGTGGGGCAAGGTTTAAAGGAGTTGTATGAGGCAAGTGTTTTACACAGAGGGTGGTGGGTGCCTGGAATTCGTTGCCGGGGGAGGTAGTGGAAGCAGATACGGTAGTGACTTTTAAGGGGCGTCTTGACAAGTACATGAATAGGATGGGAATAAAGGGATATGGTCCCCGGAAGGATAGGAGGTTTTAGTTCAGATGGGCAGCATGGTCAGTGCAGGCTTGGAGGGCTGAAGGGCCTGTTTCATAGAACATAGAGCAGTACAGCACAGAACAGGCCCTTCGGCCCACGATGTTGTGCCGAGCTTTGTTTGAAACCCAGATCAAGCTATTTTCTCCCTATCATCCCGAAGTACTCCATGTGCCTATCCAATAGCTTCTTAAATGTTCCTAAAGTTTCTGACTCCACTATCCCTGCAGGCAGTCCATTCCCCACCCCAACCACTCTCTGAGTAAAAAACCTACCTCGGACATCCTTCCTATATCTCCCACCATGAACCCTATAGTTATGCCCCCTAGTTACCGCTCCATTCACCCGAGGAAATAGTCTTTGAACGTTCACTCTATCTAGCCCCCTCATCATCTTATAAACCTCTATCTATCCCCTTCATCATCTTATAAACCTCTATCAAGTCTCCTCTCAACCTCCTCCGCTCCAAAGAGAAAAGCCCAAGTTCCCTCAGCCTTTCCTCATAAGACCTACCCTCCAATGTAGACTCTTCAAGGGGATGTGGAGAGGCTGAATTAGTGGTGAAACCACACAGAGTGTCGTGTACAGTTTTATCTTCTTACCTAAGGAAAGACATTCTTGTCATAGAGAGACTTCAATGATGTTTCACTGCATTAATTCCTAGGATGGAGGGAGTGTCCCCTGAGGAAAGATTAAATGGCTTTGATCTTTGGGTCTGTGCTGTAATTTTCTTTGTTCTCTGTTTGTTTATAGAGAATTCCATTTAGGGAGGTCAAACAGTTATAGGGAACACACAATAAATGGGAATACAGTAGAAGGATAGATGAAATGAGAGATCTTGACACACAAGTACACAGGTCCCTAAAGGCAGAAGTTTAAGTAGACAAGGTTATAAGGAAGGCATATGGAATGTTCTCCTTCATTGGCAGAGGTATAGAATATAAAGTAAGCATATAACATTGAAATTGTATAAACACCAGTGAGGCCATAACTGGAGTATTTTATGCAGCTCCAGTCACCACATTACAGGAAGGAGGTGATTGCTCTGGAGAGAGTGCAGAGGAGTCCAAAGATGTGCGGGTTAGGTTGATTGGCCAGGTTAAAAATTGCCCCTTGGAGTCCTGAGATGCGTAGGTTAGAGGGATTAGCGGCTAAATATGTGGGGGTAGGGCCTGGGTGGGATTGTGGTCAGTGCAGACTCGATGGGCCGAATGGCCTCCTTCTGCACTGTAGGGTTTCTATGATTCTATGAGGTTTACAAGAATGTTGCCAGGGCTAGAAAAGTCTAATTATGAGGAGAGATTAGATAGGTTGAGATTATTTTCCTTGGAACAAGGGAGGTTGAGGGGTGACTTGATAGAGGTGTCCAAAATTATGAGAGGAAGAGATAGAATGGACAGGATAAAATTGTTTCCTTTGGTGGAGAATTCTAGAACCTAGGGACATAGATTCCAGGTAAGTGGCAGTAGGTATAGAGGGGACGTGAGGGATAACTTTTTACACAGAGGGTGGTGAGTGTCTGGAATTTGTTGCCCCAGTTGGTGATGGAGGCAGAGACCCTAAACTCTTTACAAAAAAAAAATACCTGGATCTGAACCTTAAGTGCTGTAAGCTACAGGGCTACGGGCCAGGTGCAGGGAGATGGGATTAGGAAGGGCACCTGGGTTTCCTTGGGCTGGCATGGACAAGATGAGCCAAATGGCCTCCTCCTGTGCTGTAACATTTCTATGGTTCTAAGGCAAAATCAAGGTAAAACCATTGGATATTTTAGGAGGGCAGTAAAGAAACGTGTGAGGTAGTGAAAATGTCCAGGCAGATGAGGGAGAGAAAAGACTAATGGAATTAGTTTTGGATTCACTAGTGAAGGGCTGGCACAGATATGATGGGCTGAATGACCTTTGCTTCTGCTGTAAATGCCTTTGGATTTATAAGGAATTAGAGCCATGGAATACGAGATTTCGGCTTGACAACAGGAGCCATGACTGCGTGTGAGCGGCAATGTGTCAGCCGAAACTATCAACACAACCATTCCCACCTGGTAATCTGTTCATCAAGAACTGAATATCTTTTCTATTGTTTAAAAAAACCAACAGCAGATCCAACTGAATACTAATATAAAGGCAAAATACTGCGGATGCTGGAAAACAAAAAATGTTGGAAAAACTCAGCAGGTCTGACAGCATCTGTGGAGAGAGAATAGAACCAATGTTTTGAGTTTGGATGACTCTTCGTCAGAGCTTTGTCAGGTGAGATGAATCATAGAATCATAGAAACATAGAGTGTGAAGAATGAAATGAAACTGGGATAAGGACAGCTTTGAAATGGTGCGTTGATGCTTTTGGAGAGAGATAGCGGCCGGTATTCTCCAGCCATTCACGCTGGCGGGATTCTCTGGTCCCGCTGGCAGGACACTTCCGCCCGCAAGTTTCCCGACGGCGTGGGATGACATCAATGGGAATTCCAATTGACAACGGCAAGGCCAGAGAATCCCGCCGCTAGCAAACAACATGCCACCTCCCACTGGCAGGAAACACATGGTTGGGAGGCTGGAGAATTTCACCCATCAAGTGCATGCATATGGTGACGCATGGCACTGAGCGTGGATCTCAGGATACAGTGAGAACACAGCAGCACAAGGAACTTTGTATGTCCTGAAGATATCTGTAATTCTGGGTGGATTCGAGAATTGAGGGGTGGAACCACCTGGGTCAAGTTAGAGTCAGAGACAGTCGCCAAGGAAGGAAATATGACTGTGAAAGCGAGTTTTCATATATACCTTGTGGAACACCAGAAGGGAAATGGAAAGCAATGAAGGTAGACAGGGTGAAAGAGACAAATGGAAATTCTGTAATGATGAAGGGTCATCCAGATTCGAAACAGTGGCTGCATTCTCCCTCCTCAGATGCTGTCAGACCTGCTGAGATATTCCAGCATTTTCTGTGAATACTAATGTTGTTATTTCCAAATCGTTTTTCTCATGAAGAAAGCATCAATTGTTTCTAACCGATCCTGAAGGGCGGCACGGTAGCGCAGTGGTTAGCATTGCTGCTTCACAGCTCCAGGGTCCCGGGTTCGATCCCCGGCTCGGGTCACTGTCTGTGTGGAGTTTGCACATTCTCCTCGTGTCTGCGTGGGTTTCCTCCGGGTGCTCCAGTTTCCTCCCACAGTCCAATGATGTGCGGGTTAGGTTGATTGGCCAGGTTAAAAATTGCCCCTTCGAATCCTAAGATGCGTAGGTTAAAGGGATTAGCAGGTAAATATGTGGGGGTAGGGTCTGGGTGGGATTGTGGTCGGTGCAGACTCGATGGGCCAAATGGCCTCCTCCTGCACTGTAGGGTTTCTATGATTCTATGATGTTCAACCAGAACATTCAAGACATCAAAAAGCAGTTAAAAAGTCTTTATCAGGCCATTTTCTTTTACCAGTTTGCTCGGTTGGAGGCATACTTGGCTCCTAATTTCAAATATTTGCTCTTGTCTCAGCCCACCTGCTGCCCAAACTGAAAGGATAGAATTGGAAAAGAGAGAATTCATGTAAACTTGTACTGAACTTTAGTTAGACCACAACTTGGAGTACTGTGTACATTTCTGGTCTCCATAGTATACAAAGAATACACGCGCATTATGGGAGGTGCATCAAACATTTGCAGGTATGGCTGGAAGTGAGAAGATGTGCTTAACAGGAAATGTGAGCAGTTTGGGTCTCCTCTCTCTCGGAGAAAAGTCTGAGGGATGACGAGAAAGAGTCTTCAAGATAACAACAGGGTTTGATTGGGTAGACAAAAAGAAAAAAAATTCACTTGTGGGAGTCCAATGATGTGTCATAAACGTAAGATTATCACTAATAAATCTAAAAGCAAAATTAGGAGAAACGTCCTTACCCAATGGTAAGGATGTGGAACAGTCACTGTAAGGAATAAGGATTCTGCCTTTGCAGTTCCAGCAGCTCTGGGATGACTGGACCCAGGGGCACATCATCAGCCAGTGGCTCAGCAGAGTCCTGGGTTCCTCTGTGTGTCGGATTCCTGGGATGTCCTTGCCTATGCCAGAGGCAGGCCACCATGGGAGTGGCGTGGAAAAAAAATCTCTTGCTCCAAGAGGTTGATTATAAGGTGGCTTTTCTCACCAATGGGATTCTCTCCAGTTCACTCTCTGGGACCAATACTTGGAAAAATTATTACAAAATTCTATCCATACACAGCAGATGGGAGATAAATATAGGATACACACTCGTGACTCAGAGCATTGCAAGTGTGGTGGAAATGATGGAGTGGGGATTGCTTTCAGTTTATAGGCCTATGGATTCTATGCAACGAGCAATGCTCCAATCAGGAAGCCCAAAGTAAGCCTGAAATTGAGCTTCTGGCCTCATTTAAGTTCTTGAGCTGTGCCTGTCACATCTCCACGTAAGCAGCTTGCTGTTTTGTAAAGATTAATTTCAGGTTCTCTGTCTAATTACCTTATTAGGTGGAGCTTGTATACCGAACCATTTATTAAGCAGGCTCCTGAGTGGGTCCATCATTGTAATATCTTGGTTGGGACCTGTATGGCTTCACAGAATCAGAATCACAGAATACTACAGTGCAGAAGAGGCCCTTCGGCCCATCGAGTCTGCACCGACATATGAAATGCCCTGACCTGCCCATCTAATCCCACTTGCCAGCACTTGGCTCATAGCCTTGAATGTTATAGTGTACCTCACCCAGGTACTTTTGAAAGGATGTATAGTATCCTGCCCCCACCACCCTCTTCACCACAGGCATGTGGTTTTGCTTTACTTTATTTTGTGCAATAAAGCACTGTTCCTTCAGAGCCGACTCCTGGAGTTATTACAGAGTTGTAACTATACTTTTATAAAATATTCAGAAGTAATTGTTGCTTTTTGAGCAATTGATTTGACCAAATGGATTGCATTCAATATGAACACAAAGGAACTCAAAAACAAAGCCTGAGAAAGGTTGATGGTGAATTAATTGTTTTCCTCTCTCCGCTGCAGACTGGTTTAGACATCCAGCAAAGCTGGCCACTAGCTGATCGTGTTTTCTTTAACTGTGACTGAATAATTAAATATTGATGTGACTCAGTGATATTTAAAGACTGGTTCTTCCAGACATCAAAAGATTAGCATTAAATATCACAGTGTGAATGAGGCTGTGTTTTAACCCAGTCGGTGCCCTTTCTCATCTCTTGCAGTCCTCGAAGAGGGATTTTGCCATTTAGGTTCCAGCATTCAAAGGAAACCGCAAGAACTCCAATCCCAGCTGCTGATAATAAAAAGGGCATCTTTTGTTTGAAAAGGTATCAAGCCAACTGTTTGTTGCTGCAAGAACACAATGATATTTCAAAATTAATATACAATCTGCATAAAACATGATGGGTGGGTGGCGGGGGGTGGCGGGGGGTTGACCCCATCCTCTGAGGGGAAAACTGATCAGTTTGATCAGAATTACCAATCTCCGTTCTAAGAGGCAATGATTTTTTACATTGTTGGTCAGTGGGGCCCTTCCTCGGCTCTTGGCAAAGATGAAGTAATCATGTTTTTGATACGTGTAACTTAATCCAACACAACGGCCGGGTATTTCCTTTCCCAATCGCAGCAGACAGCATAGCGAGGGTGACTCTCACGAGAAGGCCTGAAACTGGTTTTCCAACAGTGTAAAACAAGGAAGCGATTGTGGGTTCAGCCATCACTAGTGGGCTTCATTTCCCAACACCAAACGTTGCCATGGTAATTTGCATAAACAAGTATCTCAATGGGCCTTAATTGCCTGGCTGCCCAGCGTCAGATGGGGGCTGGGTACCCCAAAGATGTGCTGGGGATGCCTCTTGGAGGTTCCCAGGTAAATGTTTGTATGGCAATTTCCCAAGATCGCTAACTTCTCCAGGACAACTGTGCTGGGAACCATTTGACAAAGCAATTTAAAATTGCTAACTTTGGATGTTTCCACCAGTGTTACACTCATAGTTACTCAAAAAAAATTAGAAGAAATAAAACCTCTTCTGTGTAACTTTTTTTAAAGATCCAGAACAAAGCCCACATGGAATTCCCCTCAGCAGTCCTGAATGCCCTAGGGGACTCCCTCAATCTCCTCGCCCCCACCGCCACCAACTAACTACTCCCTCACAATATTTCCCACACCCCAAACTCCCATGGGATTCCCCCCACTTATATGGAACAACCCAGAAACCACTTTCAACCTCAAAGCGATCCTCTCCGACAAGACTGGAACACCCCAACACATCAACCAAGCTTGACCTGACCACTCCGACCTGGCTCACCTGACTGACTCCCCAGACCAGACTTGTCCAACCAATCCACTGACCCAACCCAACCCCTGTGACCCAGCTGGAACTACCGCCTGACCTCTCCCCATGTCTAACACCTCCTACTCTCCTGACGCTTGAGGCCCCCATACCCCAATCTCCAATTCCCCCACCCCCTCTGACCACTCCTATTTGCTCTGACCCCTAACCCTAACCCCACCCCAACCTCTAAACCCATGCTTCTGACCGCCAACACACCACCTCTACCAGACATCTGACCCTAATCTCTGAATCTCCTGCACATCCCAACCCCCTGACCCCCAACATCCCTCCACTCCTGACCTCTGACCACCCATACCCCTCTACCTCAGAACCCCTCCAACCATGACCTCTGACCACCCATACTCGACCTCCAATATCTCTGCCTTCAACCCCTTGTCCCCCGATCCAAGCCGTCCTCCATGACCCAGGCACCCCCAGCCCCACCCCAGTCTGACTCCTCCACCACCCTGACCTCTGACCCTTGACATCCACCCCCACACCCAACTTCCTACAACACAATCCCCTCCAACCTTTGAATCCCCACCCTGACCTCCGACTCCCCCGCTCAGCGTGCTCCACCCTGTCAAATGCCTTCTCCTGATCTAAAGACAAGAAGGCGCTCGACAGACCTGCCCTCTGGGAATGATGGATCAGGTCCCGGACCAGATGGAGATTATCATGGATAGATCGGCCCGGGACTGTATAGGACTGGTCAGGGTGGATCATGTGGTCCAGCATGGAGCCAAGGCGTGAAGCCAGTGCCCTGGCAAAGATTTTATAGTCCGTGCTGAGGAGGGAGACCGGGCGCCAGTTGTTAAGGTGGCAGAGATCCCCCTTCTTCGGCAGCAGGGCAATGATCGCCCTGTGCCACGAAAGGGGCATCTCCCCGGTGGCAATGCTCTCCCCCAGGACCCCCGCGTAGTTGTTCCCCAGGATGTCCTAGAGCGCCCTGAAGAACTCCATGGTCAGCCTGTCCAGCCTTGGAGTTTCCCTCCGTTGGAGGCTGTCGAGGGTGACAGCTCGGCCAACATATCGGGGCCTCAAGCCTGCCGATGCCCTCCGGACTGACCTGCGACAGGTCCTCCCACAAAACTCTGCAGGCATCCTTGCTGGACAGATCCGGAGAAAAGAGAGCGGTGTAATAATCCCGGGCAATAGCACGGATGCCCTCCGGATCCGAGTCGGGGGAACCGTCGTCGGCAACAGCAGTGTAAGGAGCTGCTGACGGTCCGCCCGCCCTTTTTCCAGCGAGTAGAAGAAGGGGGAGCTGCGGTCCAGGTCCACCCGAAACTGGAGCTGCGACCTCACTTACGCGCCGCGGGACCCGACAAGTTGCAGGTCCCACAGCGCCCTTCTTCTCCCTGTACTCCAGCCGCAGGGCCGGGTCTGCGTTGGGCTGACTGAGAAGTGCCTCCAGGTCGAAAACCTCCCACTCCAACTCCTCGAGCCTGGATTTCCGCCTCTTAGTTGACCCCCTCGCGTACTCCTGACAGAAGGTACGGATGTGAGTCTTGCCCACATCCCACCATAGCCTCAAGGAGGGGAAGCCTCCCCGCTTCCTTCTCCAGCCGGCCCAAAAACGACAAAATGAGTCCAGGAACCTCCCGTCCTCTAGCAACAGGCTGTTAAAGTGCCAGTACGCAGACGCCCCCACCCCCACCCCCCCCCCCCCCCCCCCACCCCCACCCACCCCCGGACGCGAGAAATTCCACCCAACCAGGTGGTGGTCCGTGCGCGGCACCTGCTGCATGGAGGCCGACGGGACGCTGGACACGTGCGTCCTCGATATGTAAAGGCAGTCGAGTCTGGATTTCATAGAATCATAGAGACAGGCTCCTTGACCCCCCAAGATCTCTGGCTGAAAATACGGGGCCAACAAGATGGCCACCCCACGAAACGAGCGTGAGGTGGCTCATGTAGACCCCCCTCGCCACTCCAGGAGCCATCGGGCTTCGTCTCTCGGAATGGTATGGGTTTCTTGCAGGAAACACACAGCATACCTCCCGTCGCGGAGGACCGAGAAGTTCTGGAATCTGCGGAGTGGTTCACTGCTTCCGTTGACGTTGAGGCTGGCTATAGTCACCTTCATGTTAGCAGCTTAGTGCTACCATCACCACTTAATCTAATTGTGTGAGGGAGTGGTGGCGCAGGACGCGCCACTCCACTCCCCCCATGAGCCCATTCTTCACGGCTCTATCCACTTGAGTGGCAACCTTCAGAGATCTATGGATATGAATCCCAAGATCTCTCTGTTCCTCCACATTCCTCAGAACCCTACCGTTGACCCTTTAATCTGCATTCAAATTTGTCCTACCAAAATGAATCACCTCGCGCTTATCAGGTTTAAACACCATCTGCCATTTTTCGGCCCAGCTCTGCATCCTATCAATGTCTCTTTGCAGCCTACAACAGCCCTCCACCTCATCCACTTCTCCACCAATCTTGGTGTCATCAGCAAATTTACTGACCCACCCTTCAGCCCCCTCCTCCAAGTCATTGATAAAAATCACAAATAGCAGAGGACCCAACACTGATCCCTGTGGTACACCGCTGGTAACTGGTCTCCAGTCTGAAAATTTTCCATCCACCACCACCCTCTGTCTTCTATGAGATAGCCAGTTACTTATCCAATCAGCCAAATCTCCCTCTATCCCACACCTCCTTACTTTCTTCATGAGCCAACCATGGGGATCCTTATCGAACGCCTTACTAAAATCCATGTATATGACATCAACTGCTCTATCTTCATCGACACACCTAGTTACCTCCTCAAAGAATTCAATCAAATTTGTGCGGCAAGACTTACCCTTCACGAATCCATGTTGACTATCCCGGATTAAGCTGCATCTTTCCAAATGGCCATAAATCCTATCCCTCAGGACCTTTTCCATTAACTTACCGACCACCGAAATAAGACTAACTGGCCTATAATTACCAGGGTCATTCCTATTTCCTTTCTTGAACAGAGGAACAACATTCGCCACTCTCCAGTCCTCTGGCACTATCCCTGTGATGTGGAGATTCTGGCGTTGGACTGGGGTAAACACTAAGAAGTTTAACAACACCAGGTTAAAGTCCAATAGGTTTATTTGGTAGCAAAAGACGCTGCGACAACGGATGAGTGAACACTGCTCGACAATCACCAGGCAAGACTGTTCTCTTCCTGTTGGAGAGCACTTCAGCGGTCACGGGCATTCAGCCTTTGATAATTGGGTCAGCGTTCTCCAAGGCGGCCTTCACGACACACGACGGCGCAGAGTCGCTGAGCAGAGACTGATAGCCAAGTTCCACACACATGAGGACGGCCTCAACCGGGATATTGGGTTCATGTCACACTATCTGTAATCCCCACAGCTTGCCTGGACCTGCAGAGTCTCACTGGCTGTCCCGTCTGGAGACAATACACATCTCTTTAACCTGTCTTAATGCTCTCTCCACTCACATTGTTTGTACCTTAAAGACTTGATTAGCTGTAAGTATTCGCATTCCAACCATTATTCTGTAAATTGAGTTTGTGTCTTTATATGCCTTGTTTGTGAACAGAATTCCCACTCACCTGAAGAAGGGGCTTAAGGCTCCGAAAGCTTGTGGCTTTAGCTACCAAATAAACCTGTTGGACTTTAACCTGGTGTTGTTAAACTTCTTACTGTGAATATCCCCGTGGACAGTGAGGACCCAAAGATCAAAGCCAAAGGCTCTGCAATCTCATCCCTTGCCTCCCAAAGAATCCTAGGATATATCTCATCTGGCCCAGGGGACTTATCGACCCTGGGGTTTTTCAAAATTGCTAATATATCTTCCCTCAGAACATCTACCTCCTCCAGCCTATCAGCCTGTAACACACTCTCATCCTCAAAAACATGGCCCCTCTCCTTGGTGAACACAGTAGCCCAGTGGTTAGCACTGCTGCTTCACAGCTCCAGGGACCTGGGTTCGATTCCCGGCTTGGGTCACTGTCTGTGTGGAGTTTGCACATTCTCCTTGTGTCTGTATGGGTTTCCTCCGGGTGCTCCGGTTTCCTCCCACAGTCCAAAGATGTGCGGGTTAGGTTGATTGGCCATGCTAAAAATTGCCCTTAGTGTCCTGAGATGCATAGGTTAGAGGGATTAGTTGGGTAAATATGTAGGGATAAGGGAGTAGGGCCTGGGTGGGATTGTGGTTGGTGCAGACTCGATGGGCCGAATGGCCTCTTTCTGTACTGTAGGGTTTCTATGATTCTATGAACACTGAAGAAAAGTATTCATTCATCGCCTCTCCTATCTCTTCTGACTCCATGCACAAGTTCCCACTACTGTTCTTGACCGGCCCAAACCTCACCCTGGTCATTCTTTTACTTCTCACACATAAGAGTAAAAAGTCTTGGGGTTTTCCTTGATCTGACCCACCAAGGACTTCTCATGCCTCCTCCTACCTCTTCTAAGCCCTTTTTTTTAGCTCATTCCTTGCTACCTTGTAGCCCTCAAGCGACCCAATTGAACCTTTTTTTCTCATCCTTACATACGCTTCCCTTTTCCTCTTGACAAGACATTCAACCTCTTTCGTGAACCATGGTTCCCTCACTCGTCCATTCCCTCCCTGCCTGACAGGGACATACCTATCAAGGACACACAGTATTTGTTCCTTGAACAAGCTCCACTTTTCATTTGTGCCTTTCCCTGACAGTTTATGTTCCCATCTCATGCTCCCTAATTCCCGCCTAATTGCATCATAATTACCCCTCCCCCAATTATAAGCCTTGCCCTGCCGTACGGCCCTATCCCTCTCCATCGCAATAATGAAAGACACCGAATTGTGGTCACTATCTCCAAAGTGCTCTCCCACAAACAAATCTAACACTTGGCCCGGTTCATTACCCAGTACCAAATCCAAAGTAGCCCCACCTCTTGTCGGCCTATCCACATATTGTGTCAGGAAACCCTCCTGCACACACTGTACAAAACTGCCCCACCCGAACTATTCGACCTACAAAGGTTCCAATCAATATTTGGAAAGTTAAAGTCACCCATGACAACTACCCTGTGACCTCCATACCTATCCATAATCTGCTTTGCAATTTCTTCCTCCACATCTCTATTACTATTTGGGGGCCTATAGAAAACTCCTAACAATGTTACCACTCCTTTCCTATTTCTAACTTCAGCCCATATTACCTCAGTATGCAGATCCCCTTCGAACTGCTTTTCTGCAGCCGTTAAACTATCCTTGATTAACAATGCTACTCCTCCACCTTTTTTACCACCTTCCCTACCCTTACTGAAACATCTATACCCCGGAACTTCCAACAACCAATCCTGTCCCTGTTCTAACCATGTCTCCATAATGGCCACAACATCGTAATCCCAAGCACCAATCCACGCCCCAAGCTCACATACCTCATTCCAGATGCTCCTTGCATTGAAGTAGACACAATTCAACCCACCTTCCTGTCTGCTGGTACACTCATACAGCACCAGGGACACGGTACAGGTCATACAAGGGAAGCTTCTAGCACTCTTACCTCGTGTCAGAAGATTCCAGGTTCAGTTCCCACGCCAGGACTTGAAGATCAGGGGATGGAGAAGAGGAGGATGTAAAATAGATTCAAGGGGATTTTGACCGACTAGGTGAGAGGGCAAGAGCATGGCAGATAGAATGTAATAGGGGTGATTTTACCATTTTTTTTCTAAGTGCTGGGCAGACTTGAAACTGGGAGAGTTTCAGATCTGTCTTTTGGATATTTTCATGCCCCCCATAATACACATTCTACCTGCAAAAGTTTGAGCGAGTCTGTTGCTCGCTGCGGAAGACTGGGCTGGGCTTCATGCACCTGAAAGCCTGCAGAGGGAGGAGTGCGCATGTGCCGGCCTCCTATGCTTCACATAAGTATTAGCAGTAGTAGGGGTCTGACAGAAAAGAGAGAGCTGTCAGGCCCCTGCTAGTGTGGATTCATGAGGGGAAAGTCGTGCTTGACGAACATGTTGGATTTTTATGAAGATGTGACTAGGGCGGTTGATGGAGGAGAACCGGTGGATGCGGTGTTTTTGGATTTCCAAAAGGTGTTTGATAAGGTGCCCCATAAAAGGCTGCTGAAGAAGATTAGGGCACACGGAGTTGGGGGTAGTGTGTTAAAGTGGATTGGGGACTGGCTATCCGACAGGAAGCAAAGAGTCGGAATAAATGGGTGTTTTTCCGGTTGGAGGAAGGTAACTAGTGGCGTGCCGCAGGGATCGGTACTCGGGCCGCAACTATTTACCATTTATATAGATGATCTGGAGGAGGGGACGGAGTGCAGGGTAACGAAGTTTGCAGACGACACAAAGATAAGTGGAAAAGTGAATCGTGTGGAGGACGGAGAAGATCGGCAGAGAGATTTGGACAGGCTGAGTGAGTGGGCGAGGATATGGCAAATGGAGTATAACGTTGAGAAATGCGAGGTTATACACTTTGGAGGAAATAATAACAAATGGGATTACTATCTCAATGGAAACAAATTAAAACATGCTACCGTGCAAAGGGACCTGGGGGTCCTTGTGCATGAGACGCAAAAGCCCAGTCTGCAGGTACAACAGGTGATCAAGAAGGCAAATGGGATGTTGGCCTATATTGCGAGGGGGATAGAATATAAAAGCAGGGATGTCTTGATGCACCTGTACAGGGCATTGGTGAGGCCGCAGCTGGAATACTGTGTGCAGTATTGGTCCCCTTATATGAGGAAGGATATATTGGCATTGGAGGGAGTGCAGAGAAGGTTCACCAGGTTGATACCGGAGATGAGGGGTTTGGATTATGAGGAGAGGCTGAGGAGATTGGGTTTGTACTCATTGGAGTTTAGAAGGATGAGGGGGGATCTTATGGAGACTTATAAGATAATGCGGGGGCTGGATAGGGTGGAGGCGGAGAGATTCTTTCCACTTAGTAAGGAAGTTAAAACTAGAGGACACAGCCTCAAAATAAAGGGGGGTCGGTTTAAGACAGAGTTGAGGAGGAACTTCTTCTCCCAGAGGGTGGTGAATCTCTGGAATTCTCTGCCCACTGAGGTGGTGGAGGCTACCTCGCTGAATATGTTTAAAGCGCGGATGGATGGATTCCTGATCGGTAAGGGAATTAAGGGTTATGGGGATCAGGCGGGTAAGTGGTACTGATCCATGTCAGATCAGCCATGATCTTATTGAATGGCGGGGCAGGCTCGAGGGGCTAGATGGCCTACTCCTGCTCCTATTTCTTATGTTCTTATGTTCTTATAGTGTAGGCAGCCTGAAGCAGCTCCTCCCCCGCCCCGACGATCACGGGGGCCTGCGGCCCGAGAGGCAGTCCCCAGCGACACCCCCCTTGCTGCCCAGACCGATCGTGGACTCTTCCCCCCACTGATTGCGGACCCGCCATCCTCTCCCCACTGATCCCTGCAGAGGTAAGGAAGTCTTGCTGCAATTATACAGAGCCTTGGTGAGATCACAACTGGGGTATTGTACAGAGTTTTGGTCTCCTCTCCTAAAGAAGGATATAGTGGCCATACAGGGAGTGTAACAGGAGTTCAGCAGACTAATCTCTGGGATGACAGGATTATCCAATGAGGAATGATTGAGAAGACTGCATTACTCTCTGCAGTTTAGACGAATGAGAGGTGATCTCACTAAAATATTCAAATTCTTACAGGGCTCAACAGGGTAAATGTAGAAAGGATGGTTCCCCTGGAATTGGGGTCCAGAATCAGAGGACTCAGTCTCAGAATCAGGGACAAGCCATTTAGGATTGAGATGAGGAGGAATTTCTTCATTCAGAGTGTGATGAATTTCTGGGATTCTCTCCCTCAGAGGCTCAGTCACTGAGTATGTTGAAAGCAGAGGTCAATAGATGTCTACTTATCAATGACATCAAAGAACATGGGAATAGTGCAGGAAGATTGCATTAGCATAGCAGGATCTAACTAAATAGTGAAACAGGCTCGAGGGGCAGAATGGCCTACTCCTGCTTCTATGTTCCTATTCATCACTAAGAATTTAAACTTTTTACTCAACATCCTGACATGCTCTGCATGGAAACCAATAGTTTTGATAAAAAAAAGAATGAAACGGCAGAGTTAAACACACTGTGGGTTTGCATTTAAACAGAGTGAGTCATGACATTTGAAGTTCTGATGTTAATGCTGAACCAGGGGCATTTCAAGGTTGGAAAGACTTAGTCAGAATTATCCACATGGTGAATCATGGTTTAAATAACAACTGGAGGCTGATTTCCTGATTCCTGCTGTATTTGAACAGTTTAGTTTGCACTGTAGCTTCCTACACAATGATTATGTTTTTCTTGTATATAATATTGACCGAGTGAAATTCAATCTAAAATAGAGGGAATGGTTTGAGTTATGTTTGTGATAATAACAAGGTGAGGCGTAGATCTTAGGAACTCTCCCACGGCCTTTGTTTAAAATTGATAAATAGTGACAACATCTACTTTGTGTGAAAGATGTGAAAAATCACCTATTTCTTCTAGTTTTAATTTGCAGCTAAAATCCAAGCATTTAAGAAAAGATCTCTAAGCGTAGTTGGCAGGCAGAATCTGACATTGAAATTGTCATATTGGACTCACCATTGGCTGTCAGCAGAATCTTCCAGTCCCGCCACTGTCTACAGCATTTTGTGTGGCTTGCCCAGCTGGCCGCTGGGGAACCCGCCACGGTGGGGAGGGGTCGTCTTTGGCAGGAGCAAAAGATTCCACTGGCAGGAAACGATGGAAAATCCCGCCCATAATTTTCTCATGGATGCATCGACATATTTGTTCATTTCTGAACATGTGAACAGATCGTTAGTTTGTGTGACATCCTGTGTGTTGTTATGATCTGAAATCACTACCTGACAGCGTGGTAGAAGCAGATATAATATTAACTTTCACAAAAGAAAATTGGATAAATATTGAAGGGGAAAGTTTTGTCAGACAATTGGGAAATGGCAGGGGGTGTAGGATTAATGAGATTGCTGTCTCAAAGAGCTGCCAAGTGACTCATCTGCTGATTGGTTATGCTGTATCATTCCCTGACTATACTGTGGAACCTTTTTGAGTCTTTAGCTGATGTTGGGCTGATAGTATAGAAACTAAAAGCAGGAGTAGGCCATTCGGCCCTTCAAGCCTACTCTGCCATTAATTTTGATCATGGCTGATCATCGAATTCAATATCCTGATCCCCCCCTTCCTCCCATAAGCCTTGATCCCTTTAGTCCCAAGAAATATTTCTAATTTCTTGAAATCAGACATTTTGGCCTCAACTATTCATTTCTGTGGAAATTAATTCCACACATTCACCACCTTCTGGGTGAAGAAATTTCTTCTCACCTTAGCTCTAAAAGGTTTACCCCTTATCCTCAAACTCTGACCCCTAGTTCTGGACTCCCCCACCATTGGGAACATTCTTTCTCAATCTACCCTGTCTAACCCTGTTAGAATTTTATAAGTTTCTATGAGGTCTCCTCTCACTCTTCTAAACTCCAGAGAATATAATCCGAACTGATTTAGTCCCTTCTCATATGACAGACCTGCCATTCCAGGAATCAGCCTGGTAAACATTCGCTGTACTCCCTCTATTGCAAGGAAATCCTTCATTAGAAAAGAGCACAATGGGGGTGGTTCTCCCATCCTGCCACGCTAATTTTTCAGCACGGTGGTCCGGGAGAATCGTGTGTCGGCCGATTTGCGGAATTCGAGCATGCGTTCCTGACACACGTGAGTCTCCCAGCACCGGATATCCAGTGCCATATGAACCACACTGGAAACAAGCGGGAACACAAGTTCAGTACTTTGCATCTGTTTTTAATCTTGTTTTAATGTGATTAGTGGGCTCAGGACTGAAATCTCCAGGCCCGCTAACATCTCCCACCCTGTCAGGAGTATTTCATTTTTGCGGGGTTCAGACTAGCTCCCCGCTTTCTAGCGGGAACTAGTAGGATGACCCTGCTGGAGTGAAGGGGGGTGCAATCAGGGCCCCCTCAGTGGTTCAGGTGGTGGGGGGGGGGGGTGATATCCCCTGGGCATGGACACCCTGGCAGTGCCTGCCTAGGCCCCCTGGCACTGCCCAATGGGCAAAGTGCCCTTGCCCAGGGGGAATCTTGGCACTGCCCATCAGGTATCGGGCAGTGCCAAGGTGGCAGGGCCTTTGGGGCAGGGCTTGGGAGTGATACGTTGGGGGGGGTCCCCACTGCCACTCTGCATGGTGATCTGTCGGGGCTTGAGGAAGGCCAGGATCAGGGCGACGGGAGGGGGCGTGATCAGCACAGGGAGTGTGTGTGGGGGGTGTGTGTGTGGGGGGGGGGGGGGTGTGCGGGGGGGGGGGGGGTGTGCTGGGGGGGGTGTGCTGGTGTGGTATGCTGGAGGGGATGTGCTGTGGGCATGTGCTGGAGGGGGGTGTGCTGGGGGGGTGTTGTGGGGTGTGTGCTGTAGGATGTGTGCTGGGGAGGGTGTGCTTCGGGGGGGTGTGCTTGGGGGGGGGGGGTGTGCTTTGGGGGGTTTGCTGGGGGAAGGGGTTGTGCTGGGGGAGGGGGATGTGCTGGGGGGGGTGTGGCGGGGAAGGTGTGCCGGGGTTGGGGGGGGGGGTGTGCTGGGGGAAGGGGTTGTGCTGGGGGAGGGGGATGTGCTGGAGGGGGGTGTGCCGGGGAAGGTGTGCCGGAGTTGGGAGGGGGGGGGGGGGGGGGGGCGGTGCCGGGGAAGGTGTGCCGGGGGGGTGTGCTGGGGGTTTGTGCTGGGGGGTGCTGTGCCGGGGTAGGGGTCTGCCTCGCGGGGTGTGGTCTGCCGGGAGGTAGGGGTGGGGGAATCGTCATTGCTGGGGCATGGGGGGGGCTGGGGTACAGGGCGCTCCGGGATAGGATGGGGGTCGGGGCTGGCCTGGGAATGCTCATGTGGGCTGCAATCGGGTTAAGGGGGTGTCAGGAGGGGCAGCACTGCGATAGTCCCGTGCTGGCCAGCAATCGAGTTGGCTAGCGATTGGGAGGATGACAGGTAGGGGTTACTGCGCATGCGCAGAGGCCCAGGCTGTTAGTCTATGGCGTAGATAGACCCCACCCCCTGAGCTTTTAATTATATTCATGATTCTGCAATGCAGAGGTCACAGAGTGTGGAAGATTCGAGTCTGAAGTTACACTGAATAAACCGGCGTGATATATGGACTTTAGAAAAGCATTTGACAAAGTCCCTCATGGTAGGTTGGTGCAAAAGGTTGGATCTCATGGGATAAAGGGGGAGGTGGCTAGATGGGTGGAGAACTGGCTTGGTGACAGAAAACAGAGGGTGGTAGTGGAAAGGTCTTTTTCCAGCTGGATGCCTGTGACTAGTGGTGTTCTGCAGGGCTCTGTATTGGGACCTCTGCTGTTTGTGATTTATATAAACGATCTGGAAGAAGGTGTAACTGGAAGAAGGTGTAAGGGCGGCACGGTAGCACAGTGGTTAGCACTGCTGCTTCACAGCTCCAGGGACCTGGGTTCGATTCCCGGCTTGGGTCACTGTCTGTGTGCAGTTTGCACATTCTCCTTGTGTCTGTGTGGGTTTCCTCCGGGTGCTCCGGTTTCCTCCCACAGTCCAAAGATGTGCGCGTTAGGTTGATTGGCCATTCTAAAAATTGCCCCTTAGTGTCCTGAGATGCATAGGTTAGAGGGATTAGTGGGTAAATGTGTAGGGATATGGGGGTAGGGCCTGGGTGGGATTTTGGTCGGTGCAGACTTGATGGGCCGACTGGCCTGTTTCTGCACTGTAGGGTTTCTATGATTTTCATGGGTTTCTTCTATGGTAACTGGGGTGATCAGTAAGTTTGCGGACGACACGAAAATGGCTGGACTTGCAGATAGTGAGGAACATTGTCAGAGGCTACAGAAGGATATAGATAGGCTGAAAATTTGGGCAAAGAAAAGGCAGATGGAGTTCAATCCAGATAAATGCGAAGTGTTGCATTTTGTTAGAACTAACGTAGGGGGGAGCTATAGGGGGATAAATGGCAGAACCATAAAGGGTGTAGATACGCAGAGGGACCTGGGTGTGCAAGTCCACAAATCCTTGAAGGTGACGTCACAGGTGGAGAAGGTAGTGAATAAGGCATATGGCATGCTTGCCTTTATAGGACGAGGCATGGAGTATAAAAGTTGGGGTCTGATGTTGCAGTTGTATAGAACGTTGGTTCGGCCGCATTAGGAATACTGCGCCCAGTTCTGGTCGCCACACTACCAGAAGGACGTGGAGGCTTTAGAGAGAGTGCAGAGGAGGTTTACCAGGATGTTGCCTGGTATGGAGGGGCTTAGTTATGAGGAGAGATTGGGTAAACTGGGGTTGTTCTCACTGGAAAGACGGAGGATGAGGGGTGACCTAATAGAGGTGTATAAAATTATGAAAGGCATAGATAGGGTGAACGGTGGGAAGCTTTTTCCCAGATCGGTGGTGACGTTCACGAGAGGTCATAGGTTCAAGGTGAGGGGGAGGAGGTTTAACACAGATATCAGAAGGACGTATTTTACACAGAGGGTGGTGGGGGCCTGGAATGCGCTACCGGGCAAGGTGGTGGAGGCGGACACACTGGGAACATTTAAGACTTATCTAGATAGCCACATGAATGGAGTGGGAATGGAGGGATACAAAAGAATGGTCTAGTTTGGACCAGGGAGCGGCGCGGGCTTGGAGGGCCGAAGGGCTTGTTCCTGTGCTGTATTGTTCTTTGTTCTTTGTGATTTGCACCAGTTTTCCCGCAAATCCGACTCATAGAACTTTTTTGGGAGAATTGCAACCAATATTCCAGTTGTGGCCTCACCAACGCTCTATACAATTGCAGCAAAACATCCCTATCCCGAGATCAAATCCTCTTGCTATGAAAGCCAACACACCATTTGCCTTCTTTACTGCCTGCTGTACCTGCAACTGATGCACAAGGACGCCAAGGCCTCACTGAGAATCCACCTCTCTCAATTTACACCCATTCAAGTAATAATCTCGCTTCCTTTTATTGCTACCAAAGTGGATAACCTCACATTTATCCACATGTATCTGCCGTGCAGATGCCCACACACTCAGCCTGTCCAAATCACGCTGAAGCAGCTCTGCATTCTGCTCGCAGCTCACCCTTCCACCCAACTTTGCGTCAACTGCAAATTTGGAGAAAATACATTCAGTTCCCTCTTCCAAATCATTAATATGCGATATGTACAGTTGTGGTCCTGGCACAGATCCCTGTGGAACCCCACTAGTCACTGACTGCCAATCAGAAAAAGACCCATTTATGCTGGTATCTAATGTGAAACCAGGAGTGCGGGGCACACTGGCCGTGATGTGATTGACTATTTGTTGAATTTAAAAACAAGGCGATTGCATTGAGATGTTGGGAGTTGATGATGATAGGCATTGCAATTCAGGGTTGATCTCAATTGGCTGTGATGCATGTATTTTCCATGACCGCATCTTATGTTTGTTCCGAGTAATCTCAGGTTCAGGAGATTAGAGACATTGTTATTAGGAAAAAAGATCACACAGCTGACAAGATGGTGGATTTGGGAGTGCAGGGATGATTAAAGGTGGAGTGTTAGATTAGGTAAGGAATGTAAGGAGGTTTAGGGTTTTGAGGTAATTTTTCTAATTAAAAAAAACTCAAGGGTCTGAATTGTTAATTTCTAACACTAGAGTCCCCAGTTGTGCTTGATCTACAAGGCATGAATAACCAATATTTATGAGTCAAGTAGAATCTATTAAGCAAGGTTTTACATGCACTTGATAAGAAGCAGTGAAGATAACTTAGAAGATTTTCATCTCTCAAGTTCCCAGGCATTCTTGATGTTGCCAGTACTGTTTTAATCTTTGAAGTAATGTTGAACTGTGTAAAAGAATCATATCCCAAAAGCTATGATATCACTGAGAGAACAAAGATTATATTTCTCAACTTTTATCAACCAGTCTCATTATTCAGGGTTTCCACTGTCTGGAGAATCTCCAAATTCACCTTTTCCTTTGGGCAGCATGGTGGCACAGTGGATAGCACTGCTGCCTCACAACGCCAGGGACCCGGGTTCAATTCCAGCCTTAGATGTCTGTCTGTGTGGAGTTTGCATGTTCTCCCCATGTCTGCGTGAGTTTCCTCTGGGTGCTCCGGTTTCCTCCCATAGTCCAAAGATGTGTAGGTTAGGTGAATTGGCCATGTTAAATTTCCCCTTCGTGTCCAAAGATGTGCAAGTAAGGTGTATTGGCCATGCTATATTGCCCTTTAGTGTTCTAGGATGTGTGGCTAAGGTGGATTATCCATGGTAAATGTGCAGGGTTATAGGCATAAGGCGGGCCTGGGTAAGATGCCCTGCTGGAGTGTTGGTGCAGACTTGATGGGCTGAATAGCCTTCTGAACTGTAGGGATTCTATGATTCCATGATTGGCTATTGGGTGCAAATCATCTTATGTCACCCCCACCTCTGCAACCGCTGCAGCATGGGTTATAAACTAAGCCATAGCTCTGTCTCTTACTCACTCAAGAGCTTACATTCTATTAGAAACAACTAGTACATTCCCCACAGACACAGAGAAGCCTTAAATAAAGACACTTTCTCTTGTCAATAATAGATCATACCATAATATCAGAAAATAAAGCCTTCCTTCTGGTACAGACGTCTTGCTAGCAAATATCTATTAAATCAATGTGAGAAAAACAGAGAATGTTGGATAAACTCAGCAGGCCTGTGGAGCGAGAAACAGAATTAATGTTTCGAGTCCATGTGACTCTTCTACAGAATTGATTCAAATAAAAACACCTAATTGTCCTGTGGGCAATTAGACAGCATACAGTTGCTCTGCTCAGGGACTTGTCGTAAAACAGTAAGACAATTCTGATTTTCTCAAACAACAGCTTTCTTATAAAGAATTCCAACCTGCAGAAATTCGAACTGAACTATTTCAAAAATGGTTAAGGAATTCAATCGATATTACAGATCCTAAAAATTATTAGAATGATCAAAATCTTAAAAAAGGAGAAAAGTTTGGGAGGTGGAGGTGGGGGGGAGTGCAAGAGGAATTTAGCTGAAAGTTTGGAATAATTGAACGTGGGCAGTCACTCAAAGGTAGACTGATTAGGAGAATGCAGAATTTAATTTGGAAGGATTGTAAATAAGGAGGATCTGAAATGAGATAGGAAATGGATTGTAGATAGTGAGAGTGTTGAATGGAGGAGAGCATGCCAGAGGATTAGAGAGGTAGGGAAAGGTCATAAAATGATAGAAATCCATAAAATGATAGAAATCCTACAACACAGAAGGAGGCTATTCGGCCCATCGAGTCTGCACCAACTCCCTGAAAGAGCATCTTACCTACCCCTTCCCCATAACCCTACACATTTACCCTGCTAATCCCCCCAACCTACACATCTTTGGGCACTAAGGGGCAATTTAGCATGGTCAATCCACCTAACCTGCACATCTTTGGAGTGTGGGAGGAAACCAGAGCACCCAGAAGAAACCCACACAGACACGGGGAGAATGTGCAAACTCCTTGAGTCAGTCATCCAAGGCTGGAATCGAACTTGGGTTCCTGGCACTGTGAGACAGCAATGCTAACCACCGTGCCACCCTGCCACCCTTACAATAGCAGTGAGAGCCACAGCATCACCATGGCGATTGAGTTGGTTAAGAAATAGGCTGAGTGCCAGGAGGTAGAGAGTATGGGTAATGGGTAAGTACTCTAATTAGTAAGACCTGACTTGTGGTGTCTCACAAGGATCTGTGTTGGAGCCTCAATTATTCAACCTATTAGTGATTTAAATTATGGGATATAAAGCTTTAAATCCAAATTTGCTGCTGTCACAATAATAGATGCTATTTTAAGCAGTGTTGATGGTAGCATAAATTTACAGGGTTATTAATAGATACAGCGAATGGACAAAAACTGATAAATTATTTCAATGTAGTCAAGTGTGATATCATTCACTTTGGACTGTTAAGGGATTGATCGGGGTATTTTCTACATGGGGAAATGCTAGAGGCAATGAGATCCAAAGAACCGTAGCAGTCTCTCTAAATATATAATTAAAATAACATGCACAAGTACAGAAAATAATCTGAAAGGCTATCGCAATGCTAACTTTTATATCAAAAGGATTAGAATATTAGAATGCTCTTTTCAAGGGCAATCCGAGGTGAGCAGTAAACGCTGGCCTTGCCAGTGATGCCCACACTCCATAAATTAATTAAAAATAAATCAGCGTGTAGATGTTGCAGCTTCAACTATTCAAAACCCTAGTAAGATTACAACTGGGGCAGCATGGGCAGCTCTGGGTACCATACTTTGGAAGATGTGTTGGCTTTGGAAGGAATGCAGTGTAAGTTTACCTGAATGATACATGGAATCCAAGAGCCACAGAACAAAAAGAGATAACCCCAATGGAGATTGAGATTAGGGGGAGAAGATAGCCGAGTGGTATTGTCACTTATGATCTCGAGGAGGCTAGTAACTTTTCAAACAAGCTCCTACTTCAGAATTCTACTGCCCTACCCGCCAAAGAATCAGAGTGGACAAGGGGTTGACAATGGAAAGTTGACCTGCCGTTAGTTATTAACTGAAAGAATTGTGTTGCGAGGTTTCACATTTTAAATTAAAACTTTTATTGTACAAGAGTTAAACAAAACAGGGACCACAAATTTATCATTAGAGGCGGGGTTTTCCCGAATATCGGCAAAGCCCAAAGTGGGAGGGGAAAGTAGAATTGAAGTTTCTGGCACCAACTGCCAGGGGTAGTGCCCAGGCACTGCTCAGGTAGTGCCTGGATGTGAACCCTCTTGATGCATTCACCTGAGCTCCTGTGGGAAGTGTGCTCGCCAGGTCTATGCCTTGGGAGACCAGTTAGGTTTCATGTCGATCTTCCCTCTTTAGGGGCGGCACGGTAGCACAGTGGTTAGCACTGCTGCTTCACAGCTCCAGGGACCTGGGTTCGATTCCCGGCTTGGGTCACTGTCTGTGTGGAGTTTGCACATTCTTCCTGTGTCTGCGTGGGTTTCCTCCGGGTGCTCCGGTTTCCTCCCACAGTCCAAAGATGTGCGCGTTAGGTTAATTGGCCATGCTAAATTGCCCCTTAGTGTCCCGGGATGCGTAGGTTAGAGGGATTAGTGGGTAAATATGTGGGGATATGAGGATAGGGCCTGGATGGGATTGTGGTCGGTGCAGACTTGATGGGCTGAATGGCCTATTTCTGCACTGTAGGGTTTCTATGATTTCTATGATTCCCTCACGCCGATGTGAATGGACTTTCTTTTGGGCGAGGATAATTCAGGTGGAGCGGACTGATAATTAAATGCAAATGTATGGAAATGATGTTCCTGATGTTGAACGTTGGGAAACATGCCAGGTCACTGGCAGGGAGCGGGGGACAATCATATCATGTGCAATTTTGACATTTTACGAGATTTTCCGCTCTGGTCACTGAACCTGTCTGCCAAAACTGGCAGCAGCAAGTCTCAGCCTATATAATTCAGGAATATATATAAACACTTGCATTTAAACGTGAAAATCTCAACAGACCACTTTCTGTCCTTTTATTTCCACCCAAGAGTTCCCCTATGCTTTACAGGGTCTTGAGGGTTCCTTCACTTCTCCTGGGACTTAACCAAAGTATGCCACAGCTCTCAAGGTATGATATTTCTTCCACATCTAGATAGGAGACCCTTCAACTTTCCTTAAGTACCCCACAATTGTACTGAAACATGGCCCTCTCTGCACTTTTACTTGGTGACTCCACACCAGAATACACCCTTGGTTTCTGATAGCCCTTTTATTTCTGATATACAGTTTCTGGCAGATTTCTCTCTTTCTCTTTCTCTATGTGTCTCATAGCTGCATCTAGGTTCCAACTCCCTGCATTTTATCCCATGGCAATGTGGCATATCTGGGATATCCCAGATAGAGAGTCCCCATTCCCAAACATTTCCTATGTTCTGGAAAACCATGCGAAAAATTTAAACCCTGTATTAAGACAATTGTAGTCAGCTTGTCCCCACCTAGGGGGCATCCATGCTTTAATGTTGTCCCACTTCCAACTCTGACCTTATTAAATTGACACAGGCCATCCTTTGAATTGCAATTACTTTAGGTTTGTTTCCTAGTTTCTCACTAGGGGTTTGTATTATCTTATGTTTAAACTCCTAAAACTATACTCATTTTTCAGGACCCTGAACTAGTAATTGAGAGGCCTAGGTGAATACCTTGGGGACACAAGTTCGAATCTCACCATCATAATAAATTTAATCAATTAATAAATCTGGAAGAGAAAGCCAGTCTCTAATGGTGACCATGAAACTATCGTGGTTTCACCATTTTATTGGGTCACCTAATACCCTTTAAGGAAGGAAATCTGCCATCCTTACCGGTCTGGCCTACATTTGACTCTAGACACATAGCAGTGTGTCTAGTTGGTTATCCTCTGTTGGTTATCTTCTGAATTGACTCAGTTGTACAAAATCACTGCAGAAAAGTCTCCTTGCCAACACCAGCTGGGAAGTAACAGTTCAAGAAGGTGACTCACCACCATCTGCTCAAAGACAATTAGGGATGGACAACAATCATAGAAATCATAGAAATCCTACAGTGCAGAAGGAGGCCATTCGGCCCATCGAGTCTGCACCGACCACAATCCCACCCAGGCCCTACCCCCACATATTTACCCACTAATCCCTCTAATCTACACATTTTAGGATTCTAAGGGGCAATTTTTAACCTGGCCAATCAACCTAACCTGCACGTCTTTGGACTGTGGGAGGAAACCAGAGTACCCGGAGGAAACCCACGCAGACACGAGGAGAATGTGCAAACTCCACACAGACAGTGACCCGAGCCGGGAATCGAACCCGGGACCCTGGAACTGTGAAGCAGCAGTGCTAACCACTGTGCTACCGTGCCGCCCGTAGGTTGACAAATTGACAGATTGACAAATACTGGCCTTCCCGATGACACCTGCAACTCATGACAAAAATAACTACTATTGTGTTCCTGGATTTAGAAAGTTAAGCAGTGGTTACATTGAAAATGTCAAGATATTAAGGGAAACTGATGAGACGGAAAATATTTCTCCTGGCTGGTGAGTCTAAGACTAGGGGCAGTAAGAATTTGGCCTTTTAGGAGTGAAATTAGGAAACACTTACACGCACAAAGGGTGGCAGAAGATTGGAACTCTCTTCTGCATGTGGCAGTTTATATTGGATCAATTATTAATTTAAATCTCAGATTGATTGATGTTTGGGATGGGATACGGATCACGCTAAGGTCCGTTGACCTCGGGCAGGATTTTCCGGCTTTGGGGAGAGCTTGGCCAGAAGATCCCAGCCTACAGATTTTAAAAGATATGGAACAAAGTCATATGGAGCTATTCACAGATCAGCCACAATCTTATGAAATGCTGGGACAGGCCCAAGAGGCCGAATGACCTTTTCCTGTTGCTATGTTCAATGAAAGCTGTGTGATTTATCTATCGTAGAAAACTGGGATATTTACTCTAATAAGCCTTGTAAATATCAACCAAGGGAACCAGATAAATTCTTAATTATTTTATTGACTCCTCATCTGCGCTCCCCTTCTAATGAAATATTAGATGCTTTAATTTGGCTTGATTGAATGGTCTTACATTAGCCAAACTAAATAATATTAATATTTACACTGCCAGCCCCCAATGAATGATCAAATTAATATTTTCTTACCAAAGTCATCAAGGAGAAAGTCAAAGCATAAATCGTGAACTAACAATTATTTATTAAGACACCAAGGATAATACATTGGTGGAATTCCTAAACAGAGGGTACAAGATAGACTCATAATAACCAATAGAATTATGAGTGGCACGGTGGCACAGTGGTTAGCACTGCTGCCTCACAGCGCAGGAGCCTTAGATGACTATCTGTGTGGAGTTTGCACATTCTCCCATTCTCTCTTTCAGGGAGAATGTGCAAATGGAGAAACCAGAGCACTGTTTCTTCCGGGTGCTCTGGTTTCCTCCCACAGTCCAAAGGTTTGCAGATTAGGTGGATTAGCCATGGTAAATGCATGTGGTTATGGGAGAGGGTGGAGGGGATGGCCTGGGTGGGATTCTTTCGGGGAGTTGGTGCAGACTCGATCTCCACTGTAGCGATCCTATGGTTCGATGGTTCTAATTAATATCTGGTATTACAAATGCAGTTTAAAAAATCACATTAACTCATCATTGCTGGCCTCCACATTACAGATTGACATCCTGCTCAATATTCATGACTGACTTAAACACAACAAAATCTGTTTAGATCAGACTATAAATTTCACTATCCAGATATTTTCCTTTTACACTGAGTCAACAGATTGTTCTGATCTTTTGTGCCAAAAGTATGTTTTTTTACATTTAACTGTCAAAACTAATTCTTTCCATTTCATTTCTCACAATGCCTGTGATTTATTTCCCATTTACATTTTCCTTATATATACTGGACAATAACAGTGATAGACATGAGGGCAGAGTTTTCCTGATTTGGTGATGACTATCTTGGACACATGTTAAGAACCCACAATGATCCAATTCCGAATTGCCCAGGGGATAAACAGGGTTTACCCATTAGCTGCAAACCTATTTATTTGCTGAGCTGTAAATACCCTGGTGTAAGACTTCTTGCACAAGAATTAATTGTTGAAGGATCGATTTGAGGATTCCTTTCATATTATTTGGTTATAATTACATCAAGGGAGACTGGATGAGATGAAATAATATTTTGTTTATCAGGTCAGCACGGTTTAGGTTTATTTGTTAGTGTCACAAGCAGGATTACATCCTGTGGAAGAAAAGGTCAAGATGATAAAAGAGGCGCCTTACCCCACAAACATAACTAAAATTCAAATGTATGGGATGGTAAACTATGGAACCAATATCGACCCAGATGGTTTGGTCCTTCCCCCGTCACTATTATTACTGAGTGTTGGGCAGACTGTTGTCCATAGCTTTGGTAAGATGCAGCATGGGTTCATGAAGGGAAGGTCATGTTTGACTAATTTGGTGGAATTCTTTGAGAACATTACATGTGCAGGGGACAGTGGGGAACCTGTGGATGTGGTGTATCTGGATTTCCAGAAGGCATTTGACAAGGTGCCGCACCAAAGACTGCTACATAAGATAAAGGTGCACGGTGTTATGGGTACTGTATTAGCATGGATAGAGGATTGGTTAACTAACAGAAAGCAAAGAGTGGGGGTAAATGGGTGTTTTTCTGGTTGGCGATCAGTGACTAGTGGTGTGCCTCAGAGATCAGTGTTGGGACCGCAATTGTTTACGATTTACATAGATAATTTGAAGTTGGGGACCAAATGTAGTGCGTCAAAATTCGCAGATGACACTAAGATGGGTGGCAGAGCAAAGTGTGCAGAGGACGCTGAAAGTCTGCAAAGGGATATAGACAGTCTAAGTGAGTGGGCGAGGGTCTGGCAGATGGAGGCCAATGTTGGTAAATGTGAGGTCATTCATTTTGGTATGAATAAAGCAAAATGGACTATTATTTAAATAGTAAAAAATTGCAGCATGCTGCTGTGCAGAGGGACCTGGGTGTCCTTGTGCAGGAATCTCAAGGAATTGGTTTGCAGGTGCAGCAGGTAATTAAGAAGGCAAATGGAATTTTGTCCTTCATTGCTAGAGGGATGGAGTATAAAAACGTCAAAGTTATGTTGCAGCTGTACAAGGTGCTGGTGAGGCCACACCTGGAGTACTGTGCACAGTTTTGGTCTCCTTACTTGAGAAAGGATATACTGGCACTGGAGGGGGTGCAGAGGAGATTCACTAGAGTTGATTCCGGAGTTGAGAGGGTTGGTTTATGAGGAGAGACTGAGTAGACTGGGGCTATACTCATTGGAATTCAGAAGAATGAGGGGAGATCTTATAGAAACATATGAAGGGAATAGATAAGATAGAAGCAGGGAAGTTGTTTCCACTGGCAGGTGAAACTAGAACTAGGGGGCATAGCCTCAGAATAAGGGGAAGCAGATTTAGGACTGAGTTGAGGAGGAACTTCTTCACACAAAGGATCGTGAATCTGTGGAATTCCTTGCCCAGTGAAGTAGTTGGGGCTACCTCATTGAATGTTTTTAAGGCAAGGATAGATAAATCGTTGAACAGTAAAGGAATTAAGGGTTATGGTGAGCGGGTGGGTAAGTGGAGCTGAGTCCACAAAAAGATCAGCCATGATCTTATTGAATGGCGGAGCAGGCTCGAGGGGCCAGATGGCCTACTCCTGCTCCTAGATCTTATGTTCTTATAGCTTACAGGTACCATTGTGGTGCCTTTTATGTTTATTGCTTCTCCCATGTACATCTTCACTTGGCAGAACTGCTCACCAATTTCAGTGGTTGGACTCTCGCTGTCAGGTACTGAAATGTGTGCTTGCGCATCACTGTGGCTGATGTGCCAGTATCCACTTCCATACTTATAGCTGTGCCATTTACAGAGTGTTACAGCAATACGGTCTGGTTTGACTGAGAGATAAATATGGTCATATTTTTGTGCTTTTCAAAATAGACAATTTCTGAGCTGACAAGGGGTCTCCAGCTGCTGGCTTCCAATAGTTTCAAAGTGAACAAAGACAGACTCCTTAAACATCTGAAATGTTACACTCCGGGCTTAGCGTAAACATTCCAACCCAGCCGACACAGTAGGCAGTCTGTCTGCTCCAGCCCAACTCCAAACACAGACAACCCTTCACAGATCCTAACCTCCAATAATGAAGGAAGCAGCAACTCCAGAAAAGCAATCTACACTGTCCACCATCTTACCCTCTCGCCGCAGGAAGAAGGCTGGCCCTCATTGAAACATAAAACAGCTGGAACCGTGGAACTCGTGCCTCCCAGACTAACTCAGTCTATGTGCCTTCTCCCAGCATGGAAGTCTCCCTCGGGAAAGACGCATCACCCTCCAGTCAGTCAACCTTCCCTGGGAAGAAAACTATTAGACTTTTGATTCTGGATTCTGGACACCTGAATTGTACTTTTATTGTGGTCGTGCCCTGAATCCTCTACCTTTCTCTTTATCCCCAGTTACTGTGGGACTGCAAAAGGGATGAACATTGTGAAACCTCTCTCGCGTGTGTAAAAATAAACCAACCATTTTTATTTTACCTGACCTGAAATTAGCTGTGCATGTTATTCACAGATGATTGGAACACTCCGAATTTAATGGTTGTGGAACGTACAAGAGGAAATCAGGATTGAAAAAGACCTTTCTGTTTATGGGCAGGTTGAGAGTGAGAAAATCAGGTCAATATCCATTGGTCCCCTCACCCACTTGTGCATAACACCCTTACTTATTGAGGCTGGTCTTAAAGTGACAACCACCTCCTGCAAAGCACCTTGAGATGTTTTACTACATTGAAGGCACAAAATAAATACACGGTGGCACAGTGGTTAGCACTGTTGCCTCACAGTGCCAGGGAGCTGGGTTTAATTCCTGGCTGGGTCACAGTCTGCGCGTTCTGGTGGGTTTCCTCCCACAATCCAAAAGACGTGCTGATTAAATGGATTGGCCTTGGTAAATTCTCCCTCAGTGTACTCCCGGAGTGTGATGACTCGGGGATTTTCACAGTAACTTCATTGCAGTGTTAATGTAAACCTACTTGAGACACTAATAAATAATCTTTAAAAAATGTTTTGTTGTAGTCTAGTGCTAATGACTGGCTTTTGGAGAATGTCTACCACCAGTTCTCCGGAAATGTTGAACGAGAGCCTAGCTGGCTAAAGGTGTGGTCAGACTGCAAGTTCAGGTCTACAGTCTGGCGTTCTTTGTGTCTGAGATCAGACTACCTGAAGAATAGGTTGTAACTTTCTTGATTAAAGGCCTGAATCCTGGTTGGGGAGCCTGCATTGTAAGATGTGGTTGACTGGACTTTTGGGCTTGGCTAGTGAGACTCTGGGTGAGATCAGACCGGCCTCACGATACGATAGTGTGTGGGTGTGAGTGGGCTGGAGTCAGAGATTGAAGTGATTTTGCAATGTTGGTGAAGAGTGCATTAGGGCACAAAAAGGAGAGATGGAAAGGGCAGCTTCCCACAGTAATAGCAGGACAATACACTGAAGTTAAAAGCTACTAAAGATTGCAGCAATTACCAGCAAATAGCCATAGCAAATAAGGAGAATAGTATGAGAAAGAACGTCTCTATTTGGGTGTCTCCTAAGTTATTACTGAGATGTCCTTTAGTCTGCCAATATCCAGAAATCAGCTTGTAAACACATGAAAAGCTGCTGAAACTGGTATCAACTGACACTTCAAGAATGCAATTGTTAGATTTTTGTTGGACAAGGTTATTAAGTGTTGAAAGATTAAGGCAGCTAAATTAAGATACAGATCAACCTTGACCTAACTGAATAGTTGGACAGGTTCAAGGCACTAAACTGGCTGCATTTTTATACATATGTACTCATCTCAACTTCATCAGCTCCAATGCCATCAGTAGTCTTCCTTTCCAGTGAAGCCACAATAAGGTGTTTGCTATTGCTCATGTGGTAGTGGGCAGTGGTTTTAGTGATGGTAATGTCATTAAATGTCAAGGGGAGGTGGTTAGATGTTTTCTTGTTGGAAATGCTCTTTGCCTGGCACTTGTGCGTTGTAAATGTTAAATGTTATTTATCAGCCCAAGCCTGACATTGTCCAGGTCTTGCTGCACATAGGGTACTGCTTCAGAATCTGAGGGTGTTGCAAACGGTGCTGAAGATTGTACAATCATCAGCGAACATCCCCACTTCTGACCTTATGATACAGGGAAGGTCATTGATGAGGCAGCTGAAGATATTGAGCCTGGGGCAAACCCTGAGGAACTCCTGCAGAAATGACAAAGGGTCATCTGGACTCGAAATGTCAGCTCTTTTCTCTCCTTACGTACAGATGCTACCAGACCTGCTGAGATTTTCCAGCATTTTCTCTTTTGGTTCCTGCAGAAAGGTTCTGGGACTGAGATTATTGCCCTTCACCAAGCTGTAGGAAGATTTCAGAGAGCAATGCATTTTGCTGGCTTCATGCAGGAGATTTCTCTTTATTAATACAGCTCAGCAAATACAAAGAACTCATCAGAGACAGTAATTCTGGTTTGAAGACGTACTTTATTGCCAGGCCTGGTTCCACCATGAAGGGAGAGCATTTTGAGACAGCTCAAATTACTCTAATTATATTATCAAGACATTCTGAAATTATACTTTTTCAGAAATCAACTGCTCGCCTACTCTGTCCATCTTACTAGGATGGACCAATCATGTTAATATGGATTATTTACCTTGGCTGATTACATCTCTGGCAACATGAGAATTCATTGGTCCATAGAATCTAGATGCTCCCACCCACTTGTCTCTTAGCAACCTCTATTATGTAAGGAATATAGTTCAAGATAACTTTCTCACTGTCTCTCCATAGCGTTCAAGAGATGCCACTCTCATTGGCTGCTAAGCATCCCTTATCAGAGCATAGGTTGGGAACAGAAACTGTCAGGGAAAGGCACAAATGAAAAGTGGAGCTTGTTTAAGGAACAAATACTGCGTATCCTTGATAGGTATGTCCCTGTCAGGCAGGGAGGAAATGGCCGAGTGAGGGAACCATGGTTCACAGAAGAGGTTGAATGTCTTGTCAAGAGGAAGAAGGAAGCGTATGTAAGAATGAGAAAACAAGGTTCAGTTGGGTCCATTGAGGGTTACAAGTTAGCAAGGAATGAGCTGAAAAAAGGGCTTAGGAGAGCTAGGAGGGGGCATGAGAAATCCTTGGCGGGTCGGATCAAGGAAAACCCCAAGGCCTTTTACTCTTATGTGAAAGAATGACCAGGGTGAGGTTAGGGCCGGTCAAGGACAGTAGTGGGAACTTGTGCATGGAGTCAGAAGAGATAGGAGAGGCGATGAATGAATACTTTTCTTCAGTGTTCACCAAGGAGAGGGGCCAT
Source organism: Mustelus asterias (assembly GCF_964213995.1). Taxonomy (NCBI): domain Eukaryota; kingdom Metazoa; phylum Chordata; class Chondrichthyes; order Carcharhiniformes; family Triakidae; genus Mustelus; species Mustelus asterias. The sequence goes on along the minus strand of NC_135811.1, from coordinate 66,444,261 downwards.
GTTTTTGAGGATGAGAGTGATACAGGCTGATAGGCTGGAGGAGATGGATGTTCTGAGGGAAGATGTATTAGCAATTTTGAAAAACCTGAGGGTCAATAAGTCCCCTGGGCCAGATGAGATATATCCTAGGATTCTTTGGGAGGCAAGGGATGAGATTGCAGAGCCTTTGGCTTTGATCTTTGAGTCCTCACTGTCCACGGGGATAGTGCCAGAGGACTGAAGAGTGGCGAATGTTGTTCCTCTGTTCAAGAAAGGAAATAGGAATGACCCTGGTAATTATGGGCCGGTTAGTCTTACTTCGGTGGTCGACAAGTTAATGGAGAAGGTCCTGAGGGATAGGATTTACGACCATTTAGAAAGATGCAGCTTAATCCGGGATAGTCAACGTGGATTTGTGAAGGTTAAGTCTTGCCTCACAAATTTGATTGAATTTTATGTGGAGGTAACTAAGATAAAGGTAGAGCAGTTGATGTCATATACATGGATTTTAGTAAGGCGTTTGATAAGGTCCCCCATGGTCGGCTCATGAAGAAAGTAAGGAGGTGTGGGATAGAGGGAAATTTGGCCGATTGGATAAGTAACTGGCTATCTCATAGAAGACAAAGGGTGGTGGTGGATGGAAAATTTTCAGACTGGAAACCGGTTACCAGCGGTGTACCACAAGAATCAGTGCTGGGTCCTCTGCTATTTGTGATTTTTATAAATGACTTGGAGGAAGGGGCTGAAGGGTGGATCAGTAAATTTGCAGATGACACCAAGATTGGTGGAGTAGTGGATGAGGTGGAGTGCTGTTGTAGGCTGCAAAGAGACATTGATAGGATGCAGAGCTGGGCTGAAAAATGGCAGATGGAGTTTAACCCTGATAAGTGCGAGGTGATTCATTTTGGTAGGACAAATTTGAATGCGGATTACAGGGTCAAAGGTAGGGTTCTAAGGAATGTGGAGGAACAGAGAGATCTTGGAGTTCATATCCACAGATCTCTGAAGGTTGCCACTCAAGTGGATAGAGCTGTGAAGAAGGCCTATAGTGTGTTAGTGTTTATTAACAGGGGAATTGAGTTTAAGAGCTGTGGAGTTATGCTGCAACTGTACAGGACCTTGGTGAGACCACATTTGGAATATTGTGTGCAGTTCTGGTCACCTCACTATAAGAAGAATGTGGAAGCACTGGAAAAAGTGCAAAGGATATTTACCAGGATGCTGCCTGGTTTGGACGGTAGGTCTTATGAGCAAAGGTTGAGGGAGCTAGGGCTTTTCTCTTTAGAGCGGAGGAGGTTGAGAGGCAACTTAATAGAGGTTTATAAGATGCTGAGGGGGATAGATAGAGTGGACATTCAGAGACTATTTCCTCGGGTGGATGTAGCTGTTGCTGGGGGCATAACTATAAGGTTCGTGGTGGAAGATATAGGAGGGATGTACGAGGTAGGCTCTTTACTTAGAGAGTGGTTGGGGTGTGGAATGGACTGCCTGCAGTGATAGTGGAGTCAGACACTTTAGGAACTTTCAAGCGGTTATTGGATAGGCACATGGAGCACACCAGAATGATAGGGAGTGGAATAGCTTGATCTTGGTTTCGGAAAAGGTTCGGCACAACATCGTGGGTCGAAGGGCCTGTACTGTGCTGTACTGTTCTATGTTCTATGAAAGGAATTGTCCCATTCATTTAGGATGAGGAAGTGGAAGGATGGGTTGGCAAGTTTGCTGATGACAAAGGTTGGAGGTGTTGTGGATAGTGTAGAGGGATGTCAGCAGTTGCAACGAGACATAGATAAGATGCAAGACTGGGCAGATGGACTTCAACCCAGATAAGTGTATGGTGGTTCATTTTGGCAGGTCGAATAGGATGGAAGCATATAATATTAAGGGTAAGATGCTTGGCAGTGTGGAAGAACAGAGGGATCTTGGGGTCCGGGTTCATAGGACGCTCAAAGCAGCGTCGCAGGTAGAGGCTGTGGTTAAGAAGGCGTATGGAATACTGGCCTTCATCAATAGAGGAATTGAGTTTAGAAATCGGGATATAGGATCCTGGTCAGACCCCACCTGGAGTACTGTGCCCAGTTCTGGTCGCCTCATTACAGAAAGGATGTGGAAACCATAGAACGGGTGCAAAGGAGATTTACGAGGATGTTGCCAGGATTAAGTGGTATGCCTTATGAGGATAGGTTGAGAGAGCTAGGTCCATTCTCCTTGGAGAGGCGAAGGATGAGAGGTGACCTGATAGAGGTGTATAAGATGTTGAGAGATATTGATAGAATGGATTCTCAGAGGCTTTTACCCAAGGTTGAAATGGTTGTCACGAGGGGTCACAGGTTTAGGGTGCTGAGGAGTAGGTATAGAGGAGAGGTTAGGGGTAAGTTTTTCACTGAGGGTGGTGGGTGCGTGGAATCGGCTGCCGGTAGTGGTGGTGGAAGCCGATTCGATTGAGTCTTTTAAGAGACTTTGGATAGGTTCATGGAGGTTAGTAAGATAGAGGGTTATAGATGAGCCTCGAAGGTAAGGAAATTGTTTGGTGCAACTTGTGGGCCGAAGGGCCTGTTTGTGCTGTAGCTTTTCTATGTTTCTATGTTCTATGTTCTAGTGTCTGGGAACTATACTGATTAAAAACTATACTCTGTGGCCATATTGTTCTTAAAGAATGTAGTTAATCTTACATCCTATTATGCCTTGGGGCAGTCTGTGTTTGTCCAAGATGGGTTTATTTGGCAGCACAAGCTTTCGGAGCGCTCACCTGATGAAGGAGCAGTGCTCCGAAAGCTTGTGCTGCCAAATAAACCTGTTGGACTTTAACCTGGTGTTGTGAGACTTCTTACTGTGCCCATCCCAGTCCAATGCTGGCATCTCCACATTTTGACCAAGATGTACAGAATTCTTTCAAAAATACATATTTAAAATCTCTAACAATGGTTATATGTGTTTCTGTGCAACTATACCTTTGTAATTCCAGGTACACCATTACTTTTTCTGTATTATATTCATTTCTAAATTATTCTATCATAATCTATTTGTCTTTTAGTCCCAGGTTATCCTGAATTCCTCTAACACAAGCATAACCATTTTTGTTTATACAATTGGAATACATGGTCATGGGTGACTGTCTGTGTGGAGTTTGCACATTCTCCCCATGTCTGCATGGGTTTCCTCCGCATGCTCCGGTTTTCTCCCACACTCCAAAGATGTGCGGAGTAGGTGGATTGACCATGTTAAATTTCCCCTTCGTATCAGTATTATTAGCAGGGTAAATAAATGGGGTTACAGGGATATGGCTTGGGTGGGATTGTGGTCGGTGCAGATTCAATGGGCCAAATGGCTTCCTCCTGCACTGTGGCGATTCTATGATACTATGATCATTTTTCAGTAAATGGTCAGTTAGTGAGGACAATCACATGACAAGCCAAACCTTTTACCATTTAAGTGCATATCCAGCTCCTGGATGGTTTCCCTCTGATTCCCGTTGGCTTCAGTTTTGCCTGGGCTTCTTGATGCCACACTTGGCTGCCTTGATGTCAAGGGCAGCCACTATCAACTCAGCTCTTCTGTCCATATTTGGACCAAGATCGTAATAAGGTCCAGAGTCAATTGGCCTAGCAGAACCCAAACTGAGCGGGCTATTGCTTACCAGTGTGTTGAACAGGTTTTCTCTGTAGGTCTCATGACACTTTGTCAAAATAAAGCAGTGGGCAGTGTGTCTCACACCTTCATTTTAAGGTGGGGGGGTGGCTAAACATGCCGGCAAAGCCAGCTCACAGAGATCTAAAGGGCGTCCCCATCAGAGCCTTCCCCATTCCTCCTCTCATCCCACCATGGAGGTGTCAGGAATCCCCCCCACAAACAGTCATCGCTGGCATCTCCCTACACCACCTCCCTCCCCCCGATCATCGCTGGCCTCTCTCTCTCACCTCCCTGCCCCAACGTCACGTCGACAAGGTTTGAAAATATGGCGAGGGGGGGGGGGGGGGGGGGGCTGTTAATGACTTTAACCTTTTTGCAAAATTCATTAAAATGGGGTTCTTGTCCATCATGGGTAAGAACCTTGCCAGGTCACCGGCGAGGGGTGGGGAAAATGGCAGAACATAATCTCTCCCGAGGGAATCGCGTTTCCTTATTCACTCTGGATTTTCAGTCCACCTTTGCGTCCTCTCTGATGATGAATGTGGGCTGAAAATCGCCCCCATTACGTGGTCATTATCACATTTGCTGTGTGCAAACTGACTCTGCATCTAATTCTTTACAACATTGAGTGTACTTCAAAATGACTTCATTTCTTGAAAACTGATATTGAGACATCGATGGTTGTGAAAGGCGCTACACCAATGCAAGGCTTGTTTTTCTTTCATTTAGTCTGAAAACAGGTTTAATAACCTGACTCTATTGTATCTCTATCTCTATTATGTTAATGTTATACTCATTATCTAATACATAGGAGCAAAGTGAAGTTTGAATTATTGACTTTAATCTTTTAATTGCTTTTCTTCCAATACTGATTGAAAATTTCTTGTGTTACACAAAAGGTTTGCTTTGAATTGGAGCTCCTTGATTGATGTTCACTTTCTTTGACAGGAGATGAGGAGAGAAGTTCCTTTCCTTCAGTGTGCTGCTGTTAAATATCAAAGAACAAAAGTATTTGATAGATTAAGATAGCCTATCAGATCACATTCAGGAGAGTCATTAATCTCTGGACTGTTAACGCCACAAAATTAATTGTGTCACGTCACTACACCCATTTTTCATTTAGAATTCAGTTTTCTCAATATCTCTTTATTCCAAAAAAAAAAGCAATTTGCCAGATAATATTCATCCTGATCAATCAAGATAACATTTGAACTACTATTAGCAACCTCTGAGCTAATTTTCTTGTTGGTTACTCTAGGACTGAATTAGATTCCTGTGACATGTACTGAGTATAGTCCTTCAGTAAAACTCAGAGAAATGTCACAAACTTGGACACAATTCTACTGATTCACTGCCTCAGCCGCCAGAAAACAATCTGCCTCCATGCTATGTTTGGAGTATAAATTCACCAACCTTTGGGGCGGGATGTTTTGACAGTGCTCGCCCCAAGGCCGGAAAATCCTGCTCGAGATCAACAGACTTTTGCATGGTCCGTGTCCCGCCCGCTTAGATTTCTGTGGCAGGTGGGACGGGAAAAAAACGTCCTTGGTGTTCTTTTGTTTACAAGTTGTTGGCAGGTAAAACCAGCAAAGTGAAGCATTGTCCCTCCCCTTGCAGCCCCGATTGGATATTCTCCTGAAGGATGACCTATTGAGGTCTAAGACACAGCCCTGTTTACTGGGAATGCTAAATTGTTGGCCCAGTGCTCTTCCTGCTCAAGTTGGGTCCCACATATTGTTATGAATGTGTGTTTCCACTGGCTGGAAAGCTGAATTAAACTTTTAGAAGCAATACTTTTATAACACAAACAAAAAGTGATTTGAGCTCTTATCGAAGATCACTACTTAATTTGCATCACTGTACATTCCAATGCCATTAACATGGTGGCAGCATGTTCCCAAAAGCCCAAGAAAGACAATGACCTCAGAGGAATGCATCATATTTCCTGTTCCATTAGAACAATGTCCAGATACTCAGTGGGTGGAGACAGACAATAAAGCCTAGCCTCTTAAAACAATGGAACCCTGGGTAAAAGGGGGAACACAGTAAGAGTTTTAACAACACCAGGTTAAAGTCCAACAGGTTTATTTGGTAGCAAATGCCATTAGCTTTCGGAGTGCTGCTCCTTCATCAGATGGAGCGGAAATCTGCTCACAAACTGGGCACAGAGACACAAAATCAAGTTACAGAATACTGATTAGAATGCGAATCTCTACAGCCAACCAGGTCTTAAAGATACAGATAATGTGAGTGGAGGGAGCATTAAGCACAGGTTAAAGAGATGTGTATTGTCTCCAGACAGGGCAGCTAGTGAGATTCTGCAAGTCCAGCAGGCAAGCTGTGGGGGTTACTGATAGTGTGACATGAACCCAACATCCCGGTTTAGGTCGGCCTGATGTGTGCGGAACTTGGCTATCAGTTTCTGCTCAGCGACTCTGCGCTGTCGTGTGTCGTGAAGGCCGCCTTGGAGGACACTTACCTGAAGATCAGAGGCTGAATGCTCGTGACCGCTCACGGGCATTCACGATTGGAATACACAATCCTATTTAAAGTAATCTGTTGGAAAGGGTGGTCACATGACAAAACAACCGATTGTGTGTTTTAAGCACACATTTTCTCAGCACAACTGGGGACAAGTAGAACTGGTGTCTGTTACGAGGGGACACAAGTTAAAAGTGAGGGGTGGAAGGTTGAGGGGGAATTTGAGGATAAACATTTTTACCCAGAGGGTGATGAAGGTCTGGAATGTGCTGCCTGGGAGGGTGGTGGAGGTGAGATGTCTCACATCCTTTAAAAAGTACCTGGATGAGTACTTGGCACGCCATAACATTCAAGGCTATGGACCAAGTGTAGGCAAGTGGGATTAGGTGGGCAGGTCAGGGCATTTCATGTGAAGACTCGATGGGCCGAAGGGCCCTCTTCTGCACTGTAGGATTCTGTCATTCTGAAGCAGCTGAGAAGCTGAGAATGATCCTTTCTCACTCCACCCAACTGGCAAGCTTATTTTGGCCCTGTCTGCAATTGTTTGACTTTCTCTCCATATGCAGCCAATAGAGAATAAACAAAGAACAAAGAAAATTACAGCACAGGAACAGGCCCTTCGGCCCTCCAAGCCTGCACCGACCATGCTGCCCGAATTAACTAGAACCCCCTACCCTTCCGGGGACCATATCCCTCTATTCCCATCCTAGTCATGTATTTGTCAAGACGCCCTTTAAAAGTCACTATCATATCTGCTTCCACTACCTCCCCCGGCACTGAGTTCCAGGTACCCACTACTCTCTGTGTAAAAAACCTGGTTCATACATCTCCTTTAAACTTTGCCCCTCGCACTTTAAACCTGTGCCCCCTAGTAATTGACTCTTCCACCCTGGGAAAAAGCTTCTGACTATCCACTCTGTCCATGCCTCTCATAATCTTGTAGACTTATATCAGGTCTCCCCTCAACCTTCGTCATTCCAGTGAGAACAAACCAAGTTTCTCCAACCTCTCCTCATAGCTAATGCCCTCCATACCAGGCAACATCCTGGTAAATCTTTTCTGTACCCTCTCCAAAGCCTCCACATCCTTCTGGTAGTGTGGCGACCAGAATTGAACACTATATTCCAAGTGCGGCCTCACTAAGGTTCTATAAAGCTGCAACATGACTTGCCAATTTTTAAACTCAATACCCCGGCCGATGAAGGCAAGCATGCCGTAACCTTCTTGACTACCTTCTCCACCTGCATTGCCACTTTCAGTGACCTGTGTACCTGTACACCCAGATCCCTTTGCCTATCAATACTCTTAAGGGTTCTGCCATTTACTGCATATTTCCTATCTGTATTAGAACTTCCAAAATGCATTACCTCACATTTGTCCGGCTTAAACTCCATCTGCCATCTCTCCGCCCAGGTCTCCAACTGATCTATATCCTGCTGTATCCTCTGATGGTCCTCATCGCTATCCGCAAATCCAACAACCTTTGTGTCATCCACAAACTTACTAATCAAACCAGTTACATTTTCCTCCAAATCATTTATATACATTACAAACAGCCAAGGTCCCAGAAGCGATCCCTGAGGAACGCCACTTGTCACAGCCCTCCATTCAGAAACACACCCTTCCGCTGCTACCCTCTGTCTTCTTTGACCGAGTCAGTTTTGTATCCACCTTGCCAGCTCACCTCTGATCACATGCGACTTCACCTTCTGCACCAGTCTGCCATGAGGGACCTTTGTCAAAGGCCTTACTGAAGACCATGTAGACAACATCCACTGCCCTACCCTCATCAATCATCTTCGTCACTTCCTCGAAAAACTCGATCAAGTTTGTGAGACACGACCTCCCCTTCACAAAACCATGTGGCCTCTCACTAATATGTCCACTTATTTCCAAGTGGGAATAAATCCTGTCTCGAAGAATCCTCTCCAATAATTTCCCTACCACTGATGTAAGGCTCACCGGCCTGTAATCACCTGGATTATTCTTGCTACCCTTCTTAAACAAAAGAACAACATTGGCTATTCTCCAATCCTCTGGGACCTCCCCTGGTCCCACCTCCCCTGTAGCCAGCGAGGATACAAAGATTTCTCTCAAGGTCCCAGCAATTTCCTCCTTTGCCTCTCTCAGTATTCTGGAGTATATCCCATCAGGCCCTGGGGACTTGTCTACCTTAACGTTTCTCAAGAACCCCAATACCTCCTCCTTTTTGATCTCAACATGACTCAAACTATCTACACACCCTTCCCCAGACGTATCATCCACCAAGTCCTTCTCGGTGAATACTGACGCAAAGTACTCATTTAATACTTCGCCCATTTCCTCTGGCTCCATGCATAGATTCCTTCCCCTGTCCTTGAGTGGGCCAACCCTCTCCCTGGCTACCCTCTTGCTCTTTATAAAAAGCCTTGGGACTTTCCTTAATCCTGCTGGCCATGACTTTTTGTGACCTCTTTTAACCCTCCTTACTCCTTGCCAGTGGCGGATTAACCATTAGGCTGAGTAGGCCTAGGGGCCCGGAATGGAGGGGGCCCGAGAGCAAAATAAAATTGGTTTAACCCTTTTAAGGGTGAATAAATTTTCATAACTATACCCCATGGGTGAATTAATATAACAAATACCTATAAATAGAGGAACTTCACCCCTGGATTTGTACTACATGCAAATAAATACAAAATAAATGCAGCAAAGAGTTTATTGTCATGCTATAACATGTATACATACTTATTTTAGTGCGTACTTAGTTACATATAGTACTTTTTTCAACATTCACCCTTACATAGTATTAGTCCCACACCCCAGCACGATGACGGTCACCACTGCCTCCAGTGCTACCAATGTATCATCAAATTCACGATCATCATCTGATAATTCACCAATATCAACATCAAACTCCTCGGCATCTAAATCACTCCCACTATCATCACTGCATAATCCATCATCAAAACTGTTGTTGAGCGCATTTACCGCCTGTGAAAATGTCAAAACAGACTTTCGTTTGCGGATTAACCATTAGGCTGAGTAGGCTGCTCTCGGACCCTCCCCCTCCCTTCCGGGCCCCTAGGCTTAAGCCTACTCAGCCTAATGGTTAATCCGCCACTGGCAAGGAGTAAGGAGGGCTAAAAGAGGTCACGAAAAGTCATTGGCCAGCAGGATTAAGGATTCATTGTTATTTACAACGCGACAAATGACTCGCTGTCACCACTCACCAGCCAAAGGGTTCAAATTCATTATCGTAATGCATCAATTACACGTGTATGACATCATAATGAAGCTGAAGAAAGAAGGCATCTGATTGGAACAATAGCAGTTGGTAAATCTTGGTAACACGGAAGCTTTTTAAAGTACAAATGTAAAGAAAATGAAAAATAAATGAATAAAAGGGTTGTAATTGATATAACTTTATGATATTATACATGTAGTACATTATACATAGTACAACGATATAAGTTATCTAACGCCACTTAACGTCACTTTATTCTATTCAACGAAGGGTGGGGCAGGGGGCAAAGTCAGGGGGCCTTACTAAAGCTCAGCCTAGGGGTCCGGGTGGTAGTTAACCCGCTACTACTCCTTGCTTAAGTTTTTTTCTACTTTCCTTGTATTCCACACTTGCTTCATATGTTCCCAGCCTCCTCGCATTGACAAATGCTTCCTTTTTCTCTTTGACTAGGCTCACAATATCTCTCATTATCCAAGGTTCCCAAAACGTGCCATACTTATCCTTCATCCTTACAGGAATGTGCTGGTCCTGAATCTCTATCAACTTACACTTGAAAGCCTCCCACATGCCAGATGTTGATTTGCCTCAAACATCTGCCCTCAATCTACAATCCTCAGTTCCTGTCTAATATTGTTGTAATTAGCCTTCCCCCAGTTTAGCACCTTAACTTGAGGACTGCACTTTTCCTTATCCATCAGTACCTTGAAGCTTACTGAATTGTGGTCACTGTTCCTGAACTGCTCCCCTACTAAAAACGTTGACCACCTGGCCGGACTCATTCCCCAATACCAGATCCAGTGGATTATCTACATACTGCTTCAAGAAGCCCTCCTGGATGCTGCTTACAAACTCTGTCCCATCCACGCCCCTAGCACTAAGTGAGTCCCAGTCAATATAGAGGAAGTTAAAATCTCCCACCACAACAACCCTGTTACTTTTGCACCTTGGCAAAACCTGCCTACATATCTGTTCCTCCATCTCCCGTTGGCTGTTAGGCGACCTATAGTAAACCCCCAACATTGTGACTACACCCTTCCTATTCCTGAGCTCTACCCATATTGCCTCTTGCTGTATGACCCCTCCAAGGTGTCCTCCCGCAGTAAGGGCTGTGATATTCTCCTTATGTGGAGATGCCAGCGTTGGACTGGGGTGAACACAGTAAGAGTTTTAACAACACCAGGTTAAAGTCCAACAGGTTTATTTGGTAGCAAATACCATTAGCCTTTGGAGCGCTGCTTTCCACTCCATCTGACGAAGGAGCAGCGCTCCGAAAGCTAATGGTATTTGCTACCAAATAAAACTGTTGGACTTTAACCTGGTGTTGTTAAAACTCTTACTATATTCTCCTTAACCAGTTGTGCAATTCCCCCACCCCTTTTACATCCTCTTCTATCCCACCTGAAACATCTCTATCCTGGAATATTAAGCTGCTAATCCTGTCCTTCCCTTAACCAAGTCTCTGTAATAGCAACAACACCATAGTTCCAAGTACTAATCCAAACTCTAAGTTCATCTGCCTTCCCTGTTACACTTCTCACATTGAAACAAATGCACCTCAATCCACCAGACCTTCTCCGATCAGAAACCACAAAAGAATGAGAATGAAATCAACTCCACAGCTGTGTTTGCACAAAACAACTGGATCATCCACCTGCCATTCAAACCCCTCAACACTGAAACCAGGCGGCCATCAAGTGAAAGCAGCAAGATCAGCAGCTTCAGTCTGAAATCAGCAAGTAACCAAAACTACAGACTGTGAATTCCTCTTCTACATTCTGATATTACCAATTTAACCTTCCCCAGTCTGTAATGCATGTGTGTGTGTGTACGTGTGTGTGTGTGTGTGAGAGGGAGTGTATATGTGTGTGTGTGTCCGTGTATATTTGTGTGTGTTATTGAGTGTGCGTGCACGTGTGTGTTTGAGAGAGTATGTGTGAGTGTGTGTATTTGTGTGTGTATATTTATGTGCGTGTGGGGATATGTGTGTGTGTGTGTGTGTACCAGAGTATGTGTATGCATGTCTATGTCTAATGTCTTGTTGAAGTTGTACAAGACATTGGTAAGGCCACACTTGGAATAGTGTGTGCAATTCTGGTCACCCTATTATAGAAAGGATATTATTAAACTAGAAAGAGTGCAGAAAAGATTTACTAGGATGCTACCAGGACTTGATGGATTGAGTTATAAAGAGAGGTTGGATAGACTGGGACTTCTTTCTCTGGAGCGTAGGAGGCTGAGAGGTGATCTTATAGAGGTCTATAAAATAATGAGGGGCATAGATCAGATAGATAGTCATTATCTTTTCCCAAAGGTAGGGGAGTCTAAAACTAGAGGGCATAGGTTTAAGGTGAGAGGGGAGAGATACAAAAGTGTCCAGAGAGGCAATTTTTTCACACAGAGGGTGGTGAGTGTCTGGAACAATCTGCCAGAAGTAGTAGTAGAGGCGGGTACAATTTGGTCTTTTAAAAATCATTTAGATAGTTACAGGGGTACGATGGGTATAAAGGGATATGGGCCAAATGCGGGCAATTGGGATTAGCTTAGGGGTTTTTAAAAAAAAGGGCGGCATGGACAAGTTGGGCCGAAGGGGCTGTTTCTATGCTGTAAACCTCTATGACTCTATGTGTGTATATGTGAGTGTGTGCGTGTGTGTATGAGAGTATGTGTGATTGTGTGTGTATATATGTATATATGTGTGTGTGTGTACCAGAGTATGTGTGTCTGTGTGTGTGTGTTTGGGAGCGTGTGTGCATGTGTGTGCGTGTGAACATATTTTATTATTTTATTTAAATTGGTTTAAGTATAATAAAAATAATCTTTTTTTGTTAAACTCAGGAAAACCTACCCCATTAGTTCTCTATATGATGACGGTGCATAAATAGTTAAGCACTCATTGAATCAGTAAGTATATTCTTTTCAAACTAGAAGGCGCTGTTGTCTAACAAGGAGAGGGGAGTGAGGGAGGCCATTTGAGCCACCCTCACCTTATCATAACACCATAGTCTCACTAGAATCTCCAAATATTAGATAGGAAATCGACAAAAAAACTAACAAGGAGCATGAGAGAAAGTTAGAAAAATAAACATAACAGGTCAATAAAAAGGCTTTTGAAAGGAACAGAAGTAATAGGAGGTTAATCAAAATATGGCTGATAAGAGATGAAGGAAACAGGCATGTAATAGAGTATAAGGCAGTCTCCGAGATCTTGAATTAGCATTTTTCTCAATGCACACATTGACAATAGTTTTGGCGCTGTAAAGGCATCATAGGATATGTCGAACATGTAGTGGAGATTCTTATTGAAGAGAATCATATAACAAGGAGCTGGGCATGGACTTCAGCAAGCGGAGTGAAGGACAGGTCCTTGTCTGTATCAATATGCTGAGGTGGAGATGACCGAGAGCTTCAAGTTCCCGGAGTAAAGATCACCAACAATTGTCCTGGTCCACCCACATAGACTTTCTGGTTAAGAAAGCACATCGACACCTCTACTTCCTCAGAAGACTAAGGAAATTCAGTATGTCTACAATGACTCTTATCAACCTCTATAGATGTACCAAAGAAAGTATATTATCTGGATCACAGCTTGGTGTGGTAACTGCTTTGCCCAAGATGGAAGAAATTACAGAGTTGTGAATGCAGTGAAGTCCATCACACAAACCAACCTGCCATCCATTGACTCCAACAATGGGCCCCTCAAATATTGAACTGATCTTCTCTGCACCTTCCCTGCAGCTGTAACATTATATTCTACACTCTGTTCCACTACCCTGATGTACTTATATATGGTATGGTTTGTATGGATAGCATGTAAAACAATACTTTTCACTGTATCTTGGTACATGTAACAATAAATATACGTCTAAATCTAAGTTGCTTTTATATAGCATCAATAACATAGTCAAATATCCCAATACAGTTGATGGGAGCGTTATCAAACACAACCATATACTCAGTCTCATCAGGAGATATTAGGACTGGTGGCTAAACATTTGCTCAAAGAGATCAGTTTTACTGAGTGTCTTAAAGGAGGAAAGGGCGGCAGAGAGGTTTACGGAAAGAACTCCACAGCTTGGGGCTTAAGCAAGTCTGCCCTTGGCGTAATGATTAAAGTCAGAGATGTGCAAGAGGTCAGAATTAAAGGAGAGCAGTGATCATGGAGGCTTGCAAGGCACTGAGAGATAGAGGGCGAGGCCATGCAGGGATCTGAAAGGATGAGAGTTTTACTATTGAGGCATTGCCAACTTGGATCCAAGTTATAGAGTCATAGAGGTTTACAGCATGGAAACAGGTCCTTCAGCCCAACTTGTCCATGCTGCCCTTTTTTTTAGCACTAAGCTGGCCCCAGTTGCTCACTTTGGCCCATATCCTTCTATACCCATCTTACCCACGTAACTGTCTAAATGCTTTTCAAAAGACAAAATTGTACCGACCTCTATTACTGCCTCTGGCAAGTCGTTTCAGACATTCACCACCCTGTGTGTGAAAAAATTTCCCCTCTGGACCCTTTTGTATTTCTCCCTTCTCACCTTAAACCTATGCCCTCTAGTTTTAGACTCCCCTACTTTTGGGAAAAGATGTTGAATATCTGTGCCCCTCATTATTTTATAGACTTCTATAAGATCATCCCCAAGCCTCCTATGCTCCATGGGAAAAAGTCCCCGTCTATCCAGCCTCCCCTGATAACTCGAACCATTAAGCCCTGGTAGCATCCTAGTAAATCTTTTCTGCTGTCTTTCTAGTTTTAATAATATCCTTTCTATAATAAGGTGACCAGAACTGTACACGGTATTCCAAGTGTAGCCTTACCAATGCCTTGGACAACTTCAACAAGATATCGAAACTAAACAGCACTTGTCTGAGTTGTGATATGGATATCAGCGATCTGAATGAGTTCAGGTTTCTGGTTAGCAAAAGCTGGGAGCCAGCTGAAGGAGCATTTAAAATGTCAAGTCAAGAGGTAAGCAGATGAGCTAAGAAAGGGGTTGAGGTAGGGCCGTGTTACAGAGGCTGAAGCATGCAGTCCTGGCGATGGAGAGCTAAGTGGTCAGATGGCCAAGTCGAAAGGCAGGACTGGTTCAGCCTCATGCAGGTTTGGAGTTGGGGGCTAGGGAATTTGGTTCATTAGAGACCGAAGAAAATGGCTACTGTCTCCCCAATATTTAGTTGGAGGAAATTTCTACTCATCCAGGACTATGTGCTGGACAAGCAGTCTGACAATTTAGAGAGAGAAAACAATCAAGAGTGATGGAGAGGTAGGGCTGACTTGTGGAAACTGAGGGGCAGCATATGGATTAGAAATAGGAGGGAGCAAAGATAGATCCTCAGGGACACAGGAGGTAATGGTGTGGGAATGAGAAGAGAAACCATTGCCTGAAATTCTCTGGCTACAAAGATATAAATAGGATTGGAACCAAGTGAGAGCATCACACGAGTGGATGATGGAGGGGAGGACATGGTTAAGTTGTGGAGCAGTCAAAAAGGATGAGAAGGGTTCCACAGTCATAATCACACCGGATGCCATTTGTAGCATTGATAAAGGCTGTTTCAGTCCTGCAATTGGGTGGCAAACTAATTGGAGGTGTTCAAACATGAAATTGAAGGAAAGTTGGGAAGCAACAACACGTTCCAGGATTTTGGTGAGGAAAGGGAGAAGAGGCCTAGGATAAGTCAAACTAAAAAGTAGACAAATAACCAGGACCTGATGGTTTACATATGTGGATCCTGAGGAAATCTGACATTCCCAACATTGACAGTGTCCTATACTTGACTGGACCCAAGCTTGACAAGGTCACAGTCTTGATTTTTAGGAGCTGCTGTTGAATTTCTACCAAAGCTGTGCATGAAAACATGAAGCTGCAGAATAAAACCCCAAACCCCCCCTCCATGAACAGCATCCCCCCCCCCCCCCCCCCCCAACCCTGCGTGGTAGTAAAGACAGATCTGAGAGAAAAACAAACACGCTTTTAGCTTCAATTTATTTATTCAGATTGTACCATTTCATCCAGGTACCCAAAGCACAGTCACGATTTGGATGTACAAGCTCATTTTAAAACAGACATAAACATACATACTACAGGTCTGGAGTGTCCAACATTTGCCACCTCTTTTTCCCTCTTTGGTCTGAAGGAGAGTCCTGTCAGGAATACCTTCTAATCTCTACGCAGGGAGAACTTTAGGAAGAAAATATGGGGCACCCAAATAGTTCCAATTGGCTTCTTTTACAATCTCACTGTGAGACCATCAGCCATTCTGCTGTAGCATTGGATAGGAAAGTTCTAGCATGGACCTTGCCTGCTGAATTTGGATTCATCTTCCCATGGCTTTTCCACATGGAAAGACATTGTGAGCACACATTCTAGTGAGCGAGTCTCTGTTCCAGTAGCACTATTCTATACATTTCACCGTCATTTATATCGTACTTTTTGTTGTAATGTACTCTTAAGGGATATCAGCATGACATCACTAGAAGAGAAATGTGTCATATGATCCGGTCTTAGTTTCACCTTAGCTTTGAGTGGAGCACATGCACATAGCTCTGATGTCTTCAAGTTTTATACTTATGCATAACTGTTCTCATGTGACTAGACTTAATAAATGAACCCACAACGTGTTTACCCAATCTCTTATGGCTGATTGGTGCCTTGGGCCTTGTACAGTAAATAAGCCCAAGGTAGTATATCATTATAATCACACAACATTTTTAATATAGAAAATGCCCCAGGTTGTTTCAAAGGGAGAAATGAAAAGTGAGGTTGCGCTATGAAGGGAGAGAATCAGAGGAGCGACCGAGAGCTTTGTTTGGGTTTACAGAATAGTTTTAAGACTGGAAAGAACAGTAGAAAAGTGGAGGGGTTTCTCTGAGGGTTTGGGGACAAGGCAGCTTCTGGAGTTATCACCAATAGAGAGAAGTGAGAAGGGAAGGAGAGCTGTACAGAAGCCCAGGGCTGGTGAAATGATAGGTCCTGGAGAGAATATAGATTGCAGAGAGCGAGTGGTTGGGGAAGGATTGGAGGAGGAAGGATGTTGAGATTTTGTTAGAATTTATAAATAGGGATAAGGATTGTGTTTTGGGGAATGGGAACCAGTGCGGATGAAGGTGGGTGGGGAGCAGGACATGGTGCTGGTTAGGAGACAAATGGTTGTGTTTTAAATAAGTTAATGCTCAAAGTGGAGCCAGCAAATGGAATATTTCAGAAATCAGATCTGTGAAGAATTAAGATAAGGGTTTGAGTGGTGGCAGGATCAGAGATGGCCCATGGAGATAAAAAATAATCAGTCTTGGCAATGAATAAGGTTTGAAGATCAGAATAAAGGCAGCATTATACAGAACATTTATGCAGGTGAAATTTGTTCGTCATTAATGCAGTTTCTAGATCTTTGAGACCTGTGTCAGCTCATTCAGAAACGTGGTTTCCTCACCTCTTTGGGATTGGTACCTTCTGAGACACAATCTCCTCCTGTACATGGTCGGGGTGTAATGGTGGGAAGCTGCTGGTCTTTACTGAGAATCGCTCAGATTCAATAATGGATTGAGGGAAATTAGCGAAGAAACTAACTGAACTAATTTGCATTTTAAGACCTATGGCCAATCAGATCTGGCATCAAAAGCTGTTTTTCCAGCAGATGTCTCACTGGGCGAGAGCACAGATTGGGGATATTGCTACATTACTGTAGGCCCAAATCCCCAGCAAGTGGACCTCTCGAGACAGGCTCGATGGTTGGAGGACAGATTTACTAGATCATAGAATCATAGAATCCCTACAGTGCAGAAGGAGGCCATTTGGCCCATCGAGTCTGCATCGAACACAATCCCACCCAGGCCCTATCCCCATAACCCTATACATTTACTCTAGCGAGTCCCCCTAACACTAAGGGGCAATTTAGCATGGCACTTAACCAGCACATCTTTGGACTATGGGAGGAAACTGGAGCACCCGGAGGAAACCCACGCAGACACGGGGAGAATGTACAAACTCCACACAGACAGTGACCCAAGCCAGGAATTGAACCCAGGACCCTGGCACTGTGAGGCAGCAATGCTAACTACTGTGCCACTGTTCCGCCCCCAAGATCTCCCAAATGGGTCATTAGAGAAAGAGACGATGCAGTTCTATATCAACATATAAACTGATGTATTTTTTCTTGGCCTTTTGGCTAAAATCAAGCTTCAGATCAAGCCCAAGATGGGATGTAGTGCCTTATCTTGTCAGCTTGGATCTTGTTAGTCTCTCTCGTGGGGACCATGAGTTGGATTTTGAATTTGGTTTGTACAGCAAGCAAGGAATAGATTTGGGTTTGCCTGGTCCACTCTGATCATTGGCTTTGGAACTTTAAGGATGAAGTAAAGCATTTTTAAAAATCCTTTTTGTAAAGGTAGGATTGCTGAAATCGGGAAACGCAATTCTATTGGACATGGAGTAGCTTGTAACCCTAGGAACAGAAGACTGAGTAACTCCATACCGGACAGGTACAGGTGACAACAGAACTGTTAATGCTGGGAATTTAAAGAAATGGAAAATCTTTCTCATTGCCCAGGTTGAACACCCGATAAATGTCCCGGCTGTTCAGGGTTTTACACTGAGTGCAAATGAGCACATTCCAACCCCAGAACGTAAACTGGCCCTCCCCTATTACTGCACTGCGACCAAACCTGACAGTCACTCTAATTTACCCCCCATATTCTCTCAACATCTTAAAGTTTATTTATTATTAGTCACAAGTAAGGCTTACATTAACACTGCAATGAAGTTACAGTGAAATTCCCCTCGTCGCCACATTCCAGCGCCTATTCGGGTCAATAAACCGAACAAGCACGTTTTTCAGAATGTGGGAGGAAACTGGAGTACCCGGAGGAAACCCACGCAGACATGGGGAGAATGTGCAAACTCCACACAGACAGTGACCCAAGCCGGGAATCGAATCTGGATCCTGGCACTGTGAAGCAGCAGTGCTAACCACTGTGCTACCGTGCCACCCACACATCTGCTCCTTGTCAGAATTTGCAGGAAAAAAATAAGAGTGGCAATTGTTGAAGCCTCGAACTCAGGAATGTTTACCTCCAAATTGGATAATACAATTTCTTTAAAATGCTACAATTACAATAATAATTAAGCAAATGACTGATATAAAAAGCAAGCACTCTTCAGATGCAACAAGATTCCATCTTTGGGATGATCAATTCAAGCAACCAATCAGCAATAACTAATACTGGAGAGGTTTGTGCAGAAACTTGGGTGTGCTGGTGCAAGAACACAGAAAGTTTGCTTGCAGTTACAGCGAGCGATTAAATAGGCAAATGACATCTTGGCCCTTATGGCAAGGGGATTGGAGAACAAGAATAAAGAATTCTTGCTACAGTTATACAGGGTTTTGGTGAGACCACATCTGAAATACTGGGGTGAATTTTCCCATTCCACCCGCCACGGGAATTGGAGCGGGTGAGGGGCGGATCATGCAAAAGTCCACTGACCTCGGGCGGGATTTTCCGGTTTCTGGGTGAACGCGGTGGGAAAATCCTGCTCAAAATGTGCAGTTTTGGTCTCCATGTTTAAGAAAGGAAATACTCACATCGGAGGAAGTATAATGAAGGGTCACTAAATTGCTCCCTCCGTTGTCCTATGTTGAGAGGCTGAGCAAACCCGGCCGTATTCTCTGGAGTTTAGAAGAATGAGAGGTGATCTCATTGAAGGATCTAAGATCCTGAAGGGGCTTGTCAGTCTCGATGCTGAGAGATTGTTCTACAATGGAGAGAGTTTTTCTACTTTTACCCATCCTTTCCATCCACTTGTTACATTTTAGTCAATCTTACAGGTTTCATCTACCTTTATTTTGTAGTTTGAATTATTTATTGAATCAGTTGGGGACTTCATGGCATTTGATATCTTTAACAGGTCCTAGATGTCGCTCCTCAGACACAAGGCTTAATTTATTTTTCCATTCCTCATCTTTGGTACTAAACTTTGCAACACATCTGCTGAGCTCCCTGGCCTCAGTCCTCAGACCCCAGCTCACTCCTTGATTCCCCAGCTCTCTCGCCTTTCTCCTCGCCTCCCTTGTGTAGTCGCGTGGTCCTTTAAGTGGCGGGGGGGCCTTTCATAGGGCCACATGATCAGCGAGGGCCCAATGGATCATCCCGGTGAGAAGTTGAGCCAATCGGCTGGAGGGTACGTGCCACAGGGCAAGAAGAGACTGGCAGTTGGTGCCAGGGAGTCGAGTAGAACAGTCGCATTGTAATTTAGTCTGACCCTGCTGTGTACATTATTCTTTCATAGAATCCTACAGTGCAGAATGAGACCATTCGGCCCATTGTATATGCACCATCCACAAACCCACCCAGGCTCTGTCCACACAACCCCACGCATTTACTCTAGCTAGTCCCCCTGACACTAAGCGCCAATTTAGCATTGTCAATCCACCTAACCTGCACATCTTTCAGACTGTGGGAGGAAGCCGGAGCACCCGGAGGAAACCCACGCAGACCCGGGGAGAATGTGCAAACTCCACACAGACAGTGACCCAAGCCAGGAATCGAATGGCTTTATTTAGCAATAAAGCTGTTGTTGATTTAAGCCACAGAGTCACCCTCGATCTATTTCATTTCAGAAATGGAAAATCCAATGTTTACACCACATTCCCTGGACTGCTGTTTTAATATAGGACTAACGATGTTAGGAGAAACCTCACACAAAGCCGGTGTTGATCTGCTGATGTTGCTGACGGCTATACCTTGGTGAGCGTGAAGCTGTATTATTTCCTCCATTATTTAGAATTGCAATGAATATTGGTGAATAAAAATCCCAAATCAGACAATTTATCCTTAGATAAAGCATTGAAGAGCCGACTTTCTGACTGCAGACGGCTCGATGGCGTGGTTTTGTGCAGTGACCACACATATCAGGGATGGCAATGATTTATTGGCTCCAATTTTGTGATATGTGTGCCCAAAGACCTCCAGCACCCAGCACTCAGATAATCATCCCTTGAATCGGAACATTCCAGTTACCTTCAGTACCAAACCCAACGGCACTCTCATCTCACTGCACTTAGGCAATGGTCAAATCAGCCTGCTCATTGTTGGCGGCCTGGATTTGGGTATTGTAGCAGGATACCATGGACAGCTGAGTGCCCTCTTTTGTGCTGTGACTCTCCATGGAAGGAGGACAGTATCTTGAATCGGCTTTGAGATACCACTGAGTGCACCATCTCCGCCACTTTCGGCCAAGTTCCAGTTGTACCTGAACAAACAAACACAAAATATTCAGAGGAGGCTCCAAGTTATTATAAACAACTGCATCTCTCAGCCATTCAATCATTGAAACCTTCTATAGTGACAATCCTTCCAGTCTAATGAAGGAAAGCAATTGTCTGATGTTTAATATTCTGGTTTGGGGAATATGGGCTTGATGCGTGGTGACCTAGTGCGGTTGGGACTGTGCTTCATCCTTCATGGAGAGTGTGAGGAGGAAGGTGAATTGGAATTGTCTCATTGCTAGTCTTCTGGCCCAGGTTCTCTCCTGTTTGTGCACTGACATGAAAGCAAGATTTGATTAAAAGCATATTTTGTGAATCTGACTCTAATCCTAATACATAGGCATGCCCATCTCCAGGCCTCACAGCTTTGGGTACAGGAAAGTACTTTTGATAAAACATGCTTACTGCCTCAGGCATATCTACAATCGAGCAGTAAGAATTTTCACTTTAAGTAGTGAGTTAGCTTCTTCTAAAAATGATGCAATGCAAGAATCTGAGCTGAGCCTCGTCCTCATTAATGTCATCTTGAAACACATTAAGAAAGGCACAAAACTAATCCTCAGTAAGTAAGAATTCTTCTGGAAATGTTCTGCCCATGATTCTCTAGAAATATAAGGTGACATGGTGGTACAGTGGTTAGCACTGCTGCCTCACAGCGCCAGGGACCTGGGCTTGATTCCTGGTTTGGATCACTATCTGCACGGAATCTGCACATTCTCCCTGTGTCTGCGTGGGTTTCCTCCGGGTGCTCAGGTTTCCTCCCACAGTCCAAAGATGTGCAGGTTAGGTGGATTGGCCATGCTAAATTGCCCCTTAGTGCCCCATGATGTGTAGGTTAGGGGGATTAACAGGGCAAATATGTGGGGCTATAGGAATGGATCTGGGTGGGATCCTCTGATAGAGAGTCAGTGCAGACTCGATGGACTGAATGACCATTGTCGGGATTCTGTGATTCTAAATATCAATCAGGTGCGATTATTACCTATGCTTTATGATGTTATTCCACCTAGCAACCTGGATGTAGAGAGGGGGAATAACAAGAGAAATGAGCAGGTCATTAGGGATAAGGCCCTTTAGATAAGTTCTGAGGGAGAGAACCAAAGGTGTGAGGTTTCATGGGGAAGTTGTAGAAGATGCTAACTGGGGGAAGAAGATAAAATCATGAGCTTTGATTCTCCCATTGCTTCTGATCAATAGATGCCTTTTCCTTAACACAAACATTCATCAAAGTCCTTTGCAATGAGTTTGTAAATCTCAAGGTATAAGGTACTTGGCTGATAATCATTTCCTGGGCTTGAAGTACACAAATTAATTGTTTTTATTTTTTTCCGCAGAAGCCTTGTCATCATATGATGCAATTTATTACTGGTGAACCATTTTCCTTGGTGAACTTATAGGTGGTTCTTACATGCGCATCTTGCCTTTTGGATCCAGAGGAATCCCATCCAAGGGGGAGATCCAGCAAAGGCAGCGTTTCCTAACAGATCAGGCAAATGTCAGTGTAGCCATAGAAAGCCCAGAATCCTGTGACCGACACTATTCATAGATCAAGGCATCAAAACAATATCTTGAAACACCCTGAAACAGAGCTACAACAGTCTTTAGAAGGAGTAATTTGCTAACCAAATACTGCCAGTGAGATGTTGGGTTTGAGGCAAATGCAAGTTTCAGAATTGGCATAGCTATCGTCCAGACCCCCACTCACTCTCCCTTAAGGCTACAGTATGAGGAAGTTTTGGGCGGCACGGTGGCACAGTGGTTTGCACTGATGCCTCACAGCACCAGGGACCCGGGTACGATTCCCAGCTTGGGTCACTGCCTGTGCAGAGTCTGCATGTTCTCCCTGTGGCTGCATGGGTTTCCTCTGGGTGTTCCGGTTTCCTTCCCACAGTCTGAAAGACATGCTGGTTAGGTGCGTTGGGCATGCTAAATTCTCCCTCAGTATACCTGAGCAGGCACCGGAGTGTGGTACTAGGGGATTTTCATATAACTTCACTGCAGTGTTGATGTAAGCCTACTTGTGACACTAATAAATAAACTATGTCTCTTATTCATTGGCCATGCTTTGATTTTTTTGGGGTCCTGAAGCATTGCTTCCCCTCTGGTGGTAATACGTTAAATTCCTCGATTGGTTAAGACATTTGAACGTTATTGGGAAAAATTATTGTGTAGTTGATCATTCTGAGACTATTAACTGAGCAATATCCAGCCTCTGGATGCAAAGGTCAGGAAAGCAGACCTTGGTTTGCAGCCTCTGTGTTTTGGCCCAGGGTTTCAGTGGAGATGAGATTGGCATCTTTGGCTGCCCTGGAAAGGTCTCCAGAAGCAGGGCCCTACAAGAAGTTGATAATGAGTCTTGCACAACAATCCCCAATAGATTGGAGGGTGCTATAACTGTCTCTGTCCTAATTACTGGCACAAAGTCTTATCACTGTGACCAGGGTAGGTCAGCAGGAAGATTGGCCCCTCTAGACGGTATGGTACATTCCTAAGGCCTCCATGAAAAATAATCGCTTGGAAACTCTTGCTGTAAAAGAATAGCCAGACTTATACAAGTCCAACTCTCGAGACCATCAAACAAACAACAACATCTTACATTTATATCGTGACTTTGAAGTAATAAAATATCCCAAGATGCTTCAAAGGAGCAAACATGACAACAAACCACATAAGCTGCATCGGTATCCTGGAGGAGGAAGTGAGGTATAGAGGTGGAGAGGTGTTGGGAGGGTATTCCAGAAACAACTGAAGGTACAGCTACTAGTGGTGGAACATTTGAAATGCAAGTCAGTCTTGTAATCGAGATATGGGAGCACATCATGCAGACCTTTCCATATGGACATAGGACACAATTCACCACTCCTCAGATACTGAAGCAGTCTATGTCAAAATGCAGCAAGACCTGGACAATAACCAGGCTTGGGCTGATAAGTGACAAGTAACATTCACACCACACAAGCACCAGGCAACGACCATCTCCTACAAGAGAGGATCTAACCATCACCTCTTGACATTCAATGGCATTACCATCGCTGAATCCCCACTATCAACATCCTGGAGGTTACCATTGACCAGAAACTGAACTGGACTAGCCATACAAGAGCAGATCAGAGGCTAGAAATCCTGTGGTGAGTAACTCACCTCCTGACTCCCCAGAACCTGTTCCATCTACAGGGCACCAGTCAAGGGTGTGATGGAATGCTCTCTACTTCTTTGGATGAGTGCAGCTCCAACAACACTTAAGAAACTCAACACCATTTAGGGCAATGCAGCCATCTTGATTGGTACCCCTTCCACAAACATTCAGTCTCTCCACCACTGATGCACAGCAGTGGCAGCCGTGTGTACCATCTACAAGATGCACTGCTGCAACTCACCAAAGTTCGTTCGAAAGCACTTTCCAAACTAATGATTACTATCATCTAGAAGAATAAGAGCAGCAGGCACATGGGAACACCACCACCTGGAAATTTCTTTCCAATCCACTCACCATCCTGACTTGGAAATATATCGCTGTTCCTTCACTGTTGCTGGGTCAAAATCCTGGAACTTGCTCCCTGACAGCACTTTGGGCAGACGTACACTGCACAGTTCACGAAGGCGGTGCACCACCACCATCTTAAGGGCAATTAGGGATGAGCAATAAATGCTGGCCTAGCCAGTGATGTCCACATCCCATGAATAAATACAAAAAAAATCTCCATTTGAAATGTACATGAATGTATATGTTGAAAGTAGGCAGTCTGGCTGAGTACATTTGAATGGATTGGTCATGTACTCCAACACTGAACAGGCCAGACACCAGCCCTTCAAATCACCTGAGCTCACATTGTTCCTGTCGAGAGCTTTGGTCTGGTCCCATCTGGCGCAGTCTGTGCTGTTCTGATCATCAGAACAGAGATAGTTTAGTGGAGCAGCCAAAAAGATACGAAAGCTGAAAGAACAGTGGGATTTCTTGATTTGGAAAGAGAATTTGAAGAGGCTTCGTTGACACTTTCTGGATTATGACGACAGTTAGCAGTTAGTCTTGGCAGTCGTCCCCTGTGACAACTGCCTTCAATTGCCAGCAGTGGGTTTCAAATCTACCCGGTGGTTTTAGGACCATGTGGTTCATGTACCACCTCAGTGAAGATGCTGACCTGGAGAACTCCCTTCAGTTAATGGAACAGTCAACAATTGCTAACCAGTCACCCTGACAAATTGGAGAAGTTAGCACAGGGTCAATATTCACCAAAATATCAATAGGGTGGGAAAAATGAAGGGCTGGAATTTTCCAATCTTGTTTGCCTTACCCCGCTGCCAGTGAGAAAAGAAAATTTGGCGCTCAGCCAAAATTCCATTCACTGCAGCAGGACTGGCGAATCACAGCCATGGGTGAGGTCAGAAGCTTCTGGCAGAAATTTGCAACCCAGAGCAATAGTATAATTAATAGTATAACAATAGTAACATCGACATCAACTTGCTATAAATTGTGGTTGATCTTACCTCTCCGTTCAAGAAACAGTAGAGTATTGCAACTATGAAACCCTGGGAACAAAGAAAGTAAGGTCACAGAAAGCACGCTCTGCACTATCTAATGATATACTCAGGCACTCAACTCAGCTGGAATGAAGACACATTGTTAGTCGGCTGATGGTGAGTAAATTACTTTGATGCAGTAGAGCATGAATTAGAAATGTAATTAACTAATCAATTTCTAAACATGAGCACAGTCTCACTTTCTGATATGGTATGAGGTTTGCAGCGATGCATACATCAATGGGTCTCTGTAGAATAACAGTTCAAGTTCTCATCTACCTTGGAATTTTTGACACAAAGTACGACTCCTAATAGAAACCGTGAGCGGGATTCACTGGTTTGTCCCAAGACCGGGACTTCCCACCAGAGCTCAACAGACCTTTGAATGGTCTACTGAATTTTCTGTCTTACCCGCAATGATTCCCATTGTGGGCGGGATGGGAGAATTTTGGCCCATCTCTCATCAATCCAGATCACAACCTGCAGCAAGCTTCAGCCAAGCAGAACTTCCTGATAACCCTCCAATACCATATGCTGTGTAAATCAAAACACCACTAGTGAATGATTGCTATTTGCACCAACACTCCACGGGGGCGATTCTCCCATCGAGAGAGCCACGTGGCGGTCTATTTGTGGGATTCATGCATGTGTTCCCGGCGCACGCAATTCTCCCAGCGCCAGATATCTAGCACCATCTGATTCACGCTGGAAACTGGCGGGAACATGAGGAAAGTGATTTCAATCTAATTTTAATGTAATTTATATCTGATTAGTGGGCCCGGGACAGAATTCTCAGAGTCTGCTAGTATTTCCCACTCCAGCGCGGTTCAGACTAGCTCCCCACTTTCGGGGAACTAGCGGGAGACCCGGCTGGAGTGAAGGGGGGCAATCAAGGGGTCCCCCAAGAAATCGAGCGGCAGGGGGGTGGTGCCCCATGGGCATGGGCAACCTGGCAGTGCCAGCCTGTGCCCCTGGCACTGCACAAGGGGCAAAGTGCTCATGTCCATGTCCATGGGGCACCTTGGCATTGCCCATCAGGCATGGGGCAGTGCCGAAGGGACGGGACCTATTGGGGGTGGGGCCAACGGGACAGGGTGTGCTGGGAGCGGGGCCTAGGGGGGGGCGATTGGTGGAGGTGGGGGTCCCACTGCCACTCTGCCATTGCAATTGATGGGGCCGCATGGAGGCCAGCGATTGGAGCGGGCTGGGGAGGTGGTGGTCAGCTGGGGAGATCTGCCGGGAGGAGGGGGTGGCGGGTTTGCCGGGGGGAATCTGCTTCCCTGGGGGGGACGACCGGAGCGGGGTGGAGATTGTCACTCCACACTAGGAGATCGGGTGGCCCGGGACAGGACGGGGACGGGGGGGGTTCAAGGCTGGCCTGCGAATGGACAGGGGACCGCGATCGGGCCATAGGCATGCGCAGAGGCCCTGAATTGGTAGCCTCCCAGGTGGGAATTGGTCCTGCTCCCCGAAATCTAATGATATTCACACTGGTGGCCCCTGCATTGCACAGAGTGTGGGAGAATCCCGGCCCACCGGTGCTATCCCACTCAATTAATATTGGAAACCAGTGGACCGGATTCTTTGACCTTGCTTGCAGCCACGATTTTCCAGTCCCACTACAGTGAATGGAGATTTGTATGAGCACCAAATTTTCCGTCCTCGCTGTCAGCAGCAGCAGGGTGTGAACGGCCAGAGAATTCCGGCCAATACGTGTATTTGAAGAGTGTTGCCAGCGGCCTCATGCAAATAGTTTTGCTGTCTTCTCAGACGAGCAGTTGAAAGTAGCAGTCTATTAATAAAACTGAATATAGAAGATGCTAAAAGTCCAAAAGCAGAAAATGTGGCAAATATTCGGCAGACCTGGCAGCATCTGCGGCGAGAGAAACAGAGTTCTACCGAAAGGTCACAATTTGAAATGTTTCTCCCTCCAGAGGTGTTGCCAAACCTATCGTATTTCCAGCATTTTCTGCTATTATTTCGAACAGCAGATAGTCAGATATTGGCAGATATTCCCAGTTCATGCTGATAGCTCTCCCATTGGCTTGTAAAGTTTCAGTTGCCCATTCCCAACTTCAGAAGGTCCTTGCTCCACGTTGTGACAATGTCTGCCGTTTTCCCAATTCCCACAGGATCTATCTTGGGGAGTTTGATATTCATGCAAAGTGAGAGACAGTTTGTTGCCCAATCTTGGATAGAACAAGACAGAGATCACGAGACTCACTTCATTCATAGACACCAACACAGTTTCTGAAAGCAAGTTGCCTGCTCAAACAGCAACTTTCTCAAACACTAATGAGGGCATAGTCTCAGAATAAAGGGGAGCCAATTTAAGATTGAGATGAAGGTAAGTTTCTTCTCTCAGAGGATTGTGAGTCTTTGGAATTCCTTTGGAATTTAATGGGGCCAATGTCGGGGCATGGAAAACCCTGCCCGATATTCCATACTGAGACAGCTTTAACCAAAGTTACATTTATCATTAATTTCCATTCACACGTCCCTCAGAGACGCAGCTGCCATTTAAGAATGTCAGGTCACCCACCTGGAAGGATCCAAGAGCCAGATCAAACACCAACCGGAAATAGATGTTCAGATGGTCAGGAACAAACACAAAGACAATGTAATTCACTCCAAACAGTGGGATCAGGAGCAGAGTGGACTTGGCCAGTCTCCTTTTAATAAAGAAATACAACAATTAAATCACTTTGAATTGAAGATAAAATGATTTGATATAAATCAATGTTCTTTAAACTGCTGCACTTGGTTAAATGGAAAAATAACTTTGACCAGGTAGACAGGAATTCCCATTTTACTTATTTAAAAATACATGAAACTTTGAGGTCTTGGCAATTTTCGGCCTCCACTATGCTAATGTCACCAACAGAGATATTACCTGTGTGATGATACTGAGCCTTGAAGAAATGTATTTTAATTATGTTTCTTGCAGGGATTTTCAAACAACTCCTAGTATTTTATTGGCACCGTTTTGTCAGCAGCTGGTGTCTCTAATTGTTACTGAAGCAATATAATAGACATCTTGTTTATTATTAATCTGGACGAATGCAATGCCCTTTTATGATCGTTTTGGAATTGCTGGATGGAGCATGACTGACAGGTCAGGCGATGCCTGGGGACAGTTTTTTTTTCCCACAGAAAAGTCCAAGTTTTTAGTTTCGCTTTTCAGTGGTAGCCTGAGGTGGGGAGCAGCAACAGTGCTTTTCCCCTCTGTTTGAAGTTGGAAATTCTGCTGTCTGTGAGTCGCTGTTAGAAGCTGGTGGAGACAGGTAGTGTCTCTGTCTCTGTTTCTCTCTTCAAGGGCTTTTGGAAACTTCCAGGACTGGAAAGCCTGAGATTTAATCCAACATTCAAAGGACCAATTCACAGCAGGTGTTACAAAGCTGCAAAATCCAGCATCACGTGAACATACTTGCTTTTTGTGCTAAGTCCAAGAAGGGGTGTATGTTTGTGGTTTGTTGTTAGACTTGGAACAACAGAGATAGCTAGCTGTTATGGTTTATACTGTATCATGTTTGAATTTTGTAGAAGAAGTTTTGAAGAAGTTACACTAATTTTTTTTGTTATATTCTAGCTGTGTTCTTAAATAAACTTTGTTTGATAAAAGCTTCCTAGTGGATCACTTAAATCATACCTGGAGTGAAACACCTTATGCTCACTCATGCCAAATTCAAATGTAAGAACTTAGGGGCTACGCTATCTTCATAAAACATCTTAGAGTCTGAATACTTGGATTCTGGGGCATTTCACCAATTTTACCAAAGGTCATCCCAGGATCTGACCCATAGGTGTCCACGCCGGTAATTGATCTGCCGGCGTATTTCTGCATTCTTGAACACAAACGCATCTTCCTGAGCTTCTGCAGATCCTGATTGTTTCCAGATTGGTGTAAAAGTACTCATTTTAATGATGCAAACTCATGTTGTGTGCCTGTGCTGAAAATATAAATTCCACTGCAACCTCCCCCACCCCTTCCCTGTACAGACCTTATTCATGGTTCAAAATGTGAGCCCCAGATGTTTGAAACATTGGCAGAAAGGGTTGATGTTCTGGAGACAGTTGTCCAGCAGAGTCAATGAAAGCAGCACCAACTGGCCCCAGATCAGAGGCTGCAATGTGGGTTTGGGGGGGACCCTCTCTGTACTCACAGGTACTGCCGGTACTCGCTTCCTCTGCTGTCCGATGAATATACTTTCTGGATGAGGATCTGGATGATGGAGATGAACAGGATGAAGTTCACCTAATTGAGAAGGAGAACATCACAGCTTAGTGGAGTTTGGCATTTCTGGCCTGTGGTAAAACTGCTGCATGATATTTATCTGCAAAAAAAAACAAATGTTTAGACTCTGTCAAAGTTTTGTTTGTTTTGGAGTTCTCTCCAAGTTTTATTTTAAAAAGGATCTTCGCCCGGAAGGGGATAGTTTGATGGCCCCTATATACAGTCAGCTCCGAGAATGGTACGGGGTGATATCACATAACAACATAAGAACTAGGAGCAGGAGTAGGCCATTTGGCCCCTCGAGCCTGCTCCGCCATTCAATAAGATCATGGCTGATCTTTTCATGGACTCAGCTCCACTTACCCGCTCACCATAACCCTTAATTCCTTTACTGTTCAAAAATTTATCTATCCTTGCCTTAAAAACATTCAATGAGGTAGCCTCAACTGCTTCACTAGGCAGGGAATTCCACAGATTCACAACCCTTTGTGTGAAGAAGTTCCTCTTCAACTCAGTCCTAAATCTGCTTCCCCTTATTTTGAGGCTATGCCCCCTAGTTCTAGTTTCACCTGCCAGTGGAAACAACTTCCCTGCTTCTATCTTATCTATTCCCTTCATAATCTTATATGTTTCTATAAGATCTCCCCTCATTGTTCTGAATTCCAATGAGTATGGCCCTAGTCTACTCAGTCTCTCCTCATAAGCCAATCCTCTCAACTCCGGAATCAACCTAGTGAATCTCCTCTGCACCCCCTCCAGTGCCAGTATATCCTTTCTCAAGTAAGGAGACCAAAACTGTGCACAGTACTCCAGGTGTGGCCTCACCAGCACCTTGTACAGCTGTAACATAACCTCGCTGTTTTTAAACTCCATCCCTCTAGCAATGAAGGACAAAATTCCATTTGCCTTCTTAATTACCTGCTGCACCTGCAAACCAACTCCTTGAGATTCCTGAACAAGGACACCCAGGTCCCTCTGCACAGCAGCACACTGCAATTTTTTACCATTTAAATAATAGTCCATTTTGCTGTTATTCCTACCAGAATGGATGACCTCACATTTACCAAAGAACAAAGAACAATACAGCACAGGAACAGGCCCTTCGGCCCTCCAAGCCTGCGCTGCTCATGTGCCCAACTAGACCAACATTGTATTCCATCTGCCAGTCCCTCGTCCACTCACTTAGACTATTTATATCCCTTTGCAGACTTTCAGCATCCTCTGCACACTTTCCTTTTCCACCCATCTTAGTGTCATCTGTGAATCTACATTTGGTCCCCAACTCCAAATCATCTATGTATGTAAATCATAAACAAACATTGCGTGATATTAGTGTTAAGGTATTGTAATGATTTCCTTCAGCCCATTCTGCGCTAAGATGTTAGAGAGATTTATTTAAACGGGTTTAAGAAATAACAAAATTCACATGGACAGATTAAGAATTTGCTCTTATAGTTTGCAGTAGTTCTTGTAGTTACGGCCATTCCATTCAGGTTCCTGGTCAAGTATCATTGCCTTTGGGAATGAACTGAGATTGTGCTATTTCCACTCCAGTGAAAGCTTCCCCAGTCATTATTACAAAGAATGTATAGCACAGAAAGAGGCCATTTGCCCCAACTGGCCAATTCATAAGTGCATAATATATAGGAGCCGAATTAGGCCATTCGGCCCATCGAGTTTGCTCTGCCATTCAATCATGGCTGACATACTCCTCATCCCCATTTTCCTGCCTTCTCCCCATAACCCTTCAACCCATACCAATTAAAAATCTGTCTAACTCTTCCTTAAAATTACTCACTGTCCCAGCATCCACCATACTTTGGGGTGGCGAATTCCACAGATTCACCACCCTTTGAGAGAAGTAGTTTCTCCTCAACTCTGTTTTAAATTTGCAACCCCTTACCCTTAGACTATGACCTCTCATCCTAGAATGCTACACAAGAGGGAGCATCCGCTCCATGTCTACTTTATCCATACCTTTTATCATCTTGTATACCTCAATTTGATCTCCCCTCATTCTTCTAAATTCCAAGAGTATAGGTCTAATGTCAGTGTCTATGCTTCACATCAACTTTCTATCCAACCCATTATTCCATTCTCCTTCATGTCCAGCTTCCTCTTAAACGTGTCTATGTGGTACCTCAACCATTCCATATGGCGGTGAGCTCCATATTCTAAACAATCAGGATGTGATTGAAACATGTACGATTCTGAAGGGCCTTGACAGGAGGGGTGTGGAGAGGATGTTTTCCCTTGTGGGAGAATTGAGTACTCGGCACTGCTGTTTAAAATGAGAGGTAGACCATTTAGGGCAGAGACAAGGAAAGAAAATTCACTCAAAAGGAAGATTCTCTTCCTCAAAAGGTACTGGAAGCAGAGACTGAATATTTTTAAGGCAGAGGTGGATAGATTCAGGATAAGGCGGTCAAAGGTTATCATGATTAGGTGAAATATGAGGTTGTGGTTACAATCGGGTCAGTCATGATCAGAGAATCCCTACAATGCAGGAGGAGGCCATTTGGCCATCGAGTGCGCACCGAGCACAATCCCACCCAAGTCCTATTCCTGTAACCCCACACTTTTACCCTGCTAATCCTCTAACAGTGGCATCAATTTACCATGGCCAATCATCCTAACCCACACATCTTTGGACTGTGGGAGGAAACTGGAACACCCGGAGGAAGCCCATGCAGACACGGGGAGAATGTACAAACTACACACAGACAGTGACCCGAGGACGGAATTGAACCCGGGTCCCTGGCGCTGTGAGGTAGCAGTGCTAACCACTGTGCCACTATGCCACCATCGTATTAATGGTAGAGCAGGCTCAAAGTGCCGAGTGACCCACTCCTGCTCGCAACGTGTATGTTTGTATGTCCTGTTCCTTATTGACTTTATCAGTGACTCTCATGTTTATGGGCCCTCCTTCTGGTCTGGTTTGTCTCACATGTGGAGACATCCTCTCTACGTATGTCCTATGCCCTCTATCAGATCATTCCTTAGCCCTTTATTCTAGAGGAAACAGCCGCAGACATTCCAGTAAAAGCAAAATGCTGCAAATTCAGGAAATCTGAAATCAAAACAGGAAACGTTCAGCAGTCTACGGAAATAGGGCAAACTGGTAGGGAGGCCATGGAACCTTTACAGATTAAAGGGGAGGAGGTGCTCGCTGTCTTGAGGCAAATCAGAGTGGATAAATCCCCAGGACCGGACAGGGTATTCCCACGGACCTTGAGGGAAGCTAGTGTTGAACTTGCAGGGGCCCTGGCAGACATATTTAAAATGTCAGTATTCACGGGGGAGGTGCCGGATGATTGGAGGGTGGCTCATGTTGTTCCGTTGTTTAAAAAAGGTTCCAAAAGAAATCCGGGAAATTATCGGCCAGTAAGTTTGACGTCGGTGGTGGGCAAGTTATTGGAAGGTGTGATAAGGGATAGGATCTACAAATATTTGGATAGACAGGGACTTATTAGGGAGAGTCAACATGGCTTTGTGCATGGTAGGTCATGTTTGACCAATCTATTAGAGTTTTTCGAGGAGGTTACCAGGAAAGTGGATGAAGGGAAGGCGGTGGATGTTGTCTACCTGGATTTCAGCAAGGCCTTTGACAAGGTCCCTCATGGGAGGTTAGTTAGGAAGGTTCAGTCGCTAGGTATA
The DNA here is from genome assembly GCF_964213995.1 of Mustelus asterias. Taxonomy (NCBI): domain Eukaryota; kingdom Metazoa; phylum Chordata; class Chondrichthyes; order Carcharhiniformes; family Triakidae; genus Mustelus; species Mustelus asterias. The sequence continues at coordinate 66,411,286 of NC_135811.1, read as the reverse complement.
CATGGGGAGGTAGTAAATTGGATAAGACACTGGCTCAATGGAAGAAGCCAGAGAGTGGTTGTGGAGGATTGCTTCTCTGAGTGGAGGCCTGTGACTAGTGGTGTGCCTCAGGGATCGGTGTTGGGTCCATTGTTGTTTGTCATCTATATCAATGATCTGGATGATAATGTGGTAAATTGGATCAGCAAGTTTGCTGATGATACAAAGATTGGAGGTGTCGTGGACAGTGAGGAAGGTTTTCAAAGCTTGCAGAGGGATTTGGACCAACTAGAAAAATGGGCTGAAAAATGGCAAATGGAATTTAACGCAGACAAGTGTGAGATATTGCACTTTGGAAGGACAAACCAAAGAAGAACGTACAGGATAAATGGTAGGACTCTGAAGAGTGCAGTTGAACAGAGGGATCTGGGAATACAGGTACAGAATTCCCTAAAAGTGACATCACAGGTGGATAGGGTCGTAAAGAGTGCCTTTGGTACATTGGCCTTTATAAATCGGAGTACTGAGTATAAAAGTTGGAGTGTTATGGTAAGGTTATATAAGGCATTGGTGAGGCCGAATTTGGAGTATTGTGTACAGTTTTGGTCACCTAATTACAGGAAGGATGTAAATAAGATTGAAAGAGTGCAGAGAAGGTTCACAAGGATGTTGCCGGGACTTGAGAAGCTGAGTTACAGAGAGAGATTGAATAGGTTGGGACTTTATTCCCTGGAGCGTAGAAGATTGAGGGGAGATTTGATAGAGGTGTATAAGATTTTGATGGGTATAGATAGAATGAATGCAAGCAGGCTTTTTCCGCTGAGGCTAGGGGAGAAAAAAACCAGAGGGCATGGGTTAAGGATGAAAGGAGAAAAGTTTAAAGGGAATATTAGGGGGGGCTTCTTCATGCAGAGAGTGGTGGGAGTGTGGAATGAGCTGCCGGATAAAGTGGTAAATGCACTTTTAACATTTAAGAAAAACTTGGACGGGTTCATGGATGAGAGGGGTGTGGAGGGATATGGTCCAAGTGCAGGTCAGTGGGACTAGGCATAAAATGGTTCGGCACAGACAAGAAGGGCCAAAAGGCCTGTTTCTGAGCTGTAATTTTCTATAGTTCTATGGTCTGGCAGTATCTGTGGAGTCAGAAACAAAGTTATTATTTTGAATCCTCTGGAGTTGAGTCTTACGGACTCGAAATGTTGGGTAGAATTTTCCCTTCCCACCTGTCGCGGGAATCGTGACGGGCAGGACGGAAAATTCGGCAGACCATGTAAAAGTCCGTTGATTTTGGGGCGCACGAAAGAAAATCCCAGCCGTTAATTCTGTTTCTCTCTCCACTAATGCTGCCAGACCTGCTGAGATTTTCCAGCATTTCCTGTTTGTTTCCCAGACTTTCCTGACCTTTTCTGCTCAGTATAACCTCTCTGTTCTGGTATCGTCCTCATAGATCTTTGTTTGCACCTGCTGCAGTGCCTTACGTTGATTTGTAAGATGGAGACCAGAAACTCTACACATGGAACTACTGTCCTCCGCTCTACCTCTTGGTGCTAGCTGTGTATCTGCGGTACACAAAATCTAGGCCGACAATCCAGTGCCGTACTAAAGGAGTGCTGCACTGCCAAAGGTGCATTTTTCCAATGAGACATTATACTCTCACAGATGGACATAAAAGATCTTGTGGCATGATTTTCAAGAAGAATCGGGTGAGTTGTCTCTGCCAGTTTAGCTAATGCTGATTGAAAATAGGCCAAGATACAAAGAACAAACAACAAAGAACAAAGAACAATACAGCACAGGAACAGGCCCTTCGGCCCTCCAAGCACGCGCCGCTCCCTGGTCCAAACTAGACCATTCTTTAGAATCCCTCCATTCCCACTCCGTTCATGTGGCTATCTAGATAAGTCTTAAACGTTCCCAGTGTGTCCGCCTCCACCACCTTGCCCGGCAGTGCATTCCAGGCCCCCACCACCCTCTGTGTAAAATACGTCCTTCTGATATCCGTGTTAAACCTCCCCCCCCTTACCTTGAACCTATGACCCCTCGTGAACGTCACCACCAGACAGTAGTTCCCATCGTTCACCCTATCTATGCCTTTCATAATTTTATACACCTCTATTAGGTCACCCCTCATCCTCCGTCTTTCCAGTGAGAACAACCCCAGTTTACCCAATCTCTCCTCATAACTAAGCCCTTCCATACCAGGCAACATCCTGGTAAACCTCCTCTGCACTCTCTCTAAAGCCTCCACGTCCTTCTGGTAATGTGGCGACCAGAACTGGGCGCAGTATTCCTAATGCGGCCGAACCAACGTTCTATACAACTGCAACATCAGACCCCAACTTTTATACTCTAAGCCCCGTCCTATAAAGGCAAGCATGCCATATGCCTTCTTCACTACCTTCTCCACCTGTGACGTCACCTTCAAGGATCTGTGGACTTGCACACCCAGGTCCCTCTGCGTATCTACACCCTTTATGGTTCTGCCATTTATCGTATAGCTCCCCCCTACGTTAGTTCTACCAAAATGCATCACTTCGCATTTATCTGGATTGAACTCCATCTGCCATTTCTTTGCCCAAATTTCCAGCCTATCCAGATCCTTCTGTAGCCTCTGACAATGTTCCTCACTATCTGCAAGTCCAGCCATTTTCATGTCGTCCGCAAACTTACTGATCACCCCAGTTACACCTTCTTCCAGATTGTTTATATAAGTCACGAACAGCAGATTTCAAAGAACAAATGTGAGGTAATGCATTTTAGAAGGTCTAATACAGATCGGAAATATACAGTAAATGGCAGAGCCCTTAAGAGTATTGATAGGCAAAGGTATCTGGGTGTACAGGTACACAGGTCACTGAAAGTGGCAATGCAGGTGGAGAAGGTAGTCAAGAAGGCATACGGCATGCTTGCCTTCATCGGCCGGGGTATTGAGTTTAAAAATTGGCAAGTCATGTTGCAGCTTTATAGAACCTTAGTTAGGCCGCACTTGGAATATAGAGTTCAACTCTGGTTGCCACACTACCAGAAGGATGTGGAGGCTTTGGAGAGGGTACAGAAAAGATTTACCAGGACGTTGCCTGGTATGGAGGGCATTAGCTATGAGGAGAGGTTGGAGAAACTTGGTTTGTTCTCACTGGAGCGATGGAGGTTGAGGGGAGACCTGATAGAAGTCTACAAGATTATGAGAGGCATGGACAGAGTGGATAGTCAGAAGCTTTTTCCCAGGGTGGAAGAGTCAATTACTAGAGGGCATAGGTTTAAGGTGCGAGGTGCAAGGTTTAAAGGAGATGTACGAGGCAGATTTTTTACACAGAGAGTAGTGGGTGCCTGGAACTCGTTGCTGGGGGAGGTAGTGGAAGCGGATACATAGAAACATAGAAAACGACAGCACAAAACAGGCCCTTCGGCCCCACAAGTTGTGCCGAACATATCCCTACCTTTTAGGCCTACCTATAACCCTCCATCCTATTAAGTCCCATGTGACTTTTAAGGGACGTCTTGATGAGTACATGAATAGGATGGGAATAGAGGGATATGGTACCCGGAAGGGTAGGGGGTTTTAGTTAAGCCAGGCAGCATGGTCAGCGCAGGCTTGGAGAGCCGAAAGGCCTGTTCCTGTGCTGTAATTTTCTTTGTTCTAACATGCAAAAACCAGTTGATCTAGTAGCTACCAATAGCTGTTTTGGGATCTTGCTATGCAAAGATCGTGCAGCATATTTCCTCCATTACAAAAGTGGCTACACTTCAAAAATTACTTTCTTGGTTCAGTAGCTCTTTGGGCTGCAAAGAGGCCATGGAAGAAAGTCTCTGCCTGAATGTGTGTCTTCCTTCTTGAGGATATGCTGAAGAATGTGGATGGGAAAATTAAAGAGGAGTGATCCAGACCATACCTGGCTGCCTCTTAGTTAGCAATCTCAGACTAGCCTGAGTATAAGGACAGCAGAGTTTCCTGTTCTCCCTCTCAGCCAGCAGCAGTGTGAGACATTAAAGCAGCAACAATCACATCCTTTGACAATTCCATTGTTAAAGACGTCCGCTGGTTTTAATCTCCGAAATGGTCGCAGCTGGAACTGTTGGGTGTGGGGAAGCAGATGGAGACTGTTTATTGAGAATAAAATTGCTTAAGGTTTGGCTTCAGGCTTATTCCTTCACCAAATACTAATATTGGAATTTACATGATATTGAGGGAGACCAGAAACAGGGAAAACAGAGAAATTACCATCAAAACTGCTGTGCATTCATGGTCAACAATGTCAATTCATCACAGACACACAAGAGGAATACTCACCAAAATTGTTAGAGAAATTGGAGCCTTAATAATCCAAAAATATGGAGAATCAATAGAATCCCAGCACCTAAAGGAAATATCCAGTTAAAATGTGGATGTAATCTTGTAGAATTCCCAGAATATCTGAGTGAGCTGATTTTGGCAGGAGTGACAGTGTACAAGAGATGTGTTAACTGACCACACACATGTTAGAGGATTCCTCATCCTGATCTCTGTCCAGTCACTCCCACTGGAAAGCATGTGTGTATGCGTGTACATCAGGCTGTGTGTCGGGGTGTGTGTCAGGGTGTAGTGTGCGTCACTGTATGTATCAGGGTGCAGTGTGTGTGTGTTAGGGTGTGCGTCAGGAGCATGGTGTGTCTGTGTGTGTGTGTGTGTGTGTATGTGTCTTGTTTGTATGTTTTGGGGATGCGACTAGGTTGTATGTAACTGTGTGTGTGTGTGTGCGCGCGCTGGGGTCCACATGTGGATATGTAAGGCTGTTTTTAGGTGCGTTTGAGAGTAAATGTATATGTGTCTGTAGGAGTATGTGTATATGGGTGTGTACTATGTGTATGGTTGTATGAGGAGTGGTGTGTAGGGGTGCGTATGTACGTAGTGGGGAAGGTGTGGGTGGGGAAGGATGTTCTTGCGTCAGTGCACTGTCAGGGTCAAGCTCAATATTAAAAACATCAGTGGCCATGTAACTGATAACACCCATCACCCAAACTCACACAGTGAGAATCACCTCTGGACTAGACACCAGAGAGCAGCCGATGTCTGGAATTGGAAACAGGAAGAATCAATTGGAAAACAGTGTTCATGTTGTCCTAATTTAGATAGGCCAGTTCTCTCTTACCCAATATCATCATAGTGCAACATGGCAAGTGTCCAACTGACAGTGATCAAGAGTGGAGTACCTGTAGAAACAGAAAGAGGATCAATAGAATAGAGCAGTGTTGTACCTCAGACTGTGATTCTCCCCATTGTGAACATCACAGTTGTTCAGCCAGTCTACTATTTTCAAAATGAATCTATTCCTTCACGTTGAAAAGGATCAGGGAAGTCGGATGAAGAAAATTGATGGCAGCATTCAGGAATTAATGTCATCAGTTAAAAAATCACTCACACACATTGTCCAAAGATGCGCAGGTTATGGTGGCACGGTGGCACAGTGATTAGCACTGTTGCCTCACAGCACCAGGGACCCGGGTTCAATTCCCGGCATGGGTCATTGTCTGTGTTCTCCCCGTGTCTGCATGGGTTTCCTCTGGATGCTCTGGTTTCCTCCCACAGACTGAAGGACGTGCTGGTGAGGTGCATTGACCCGAACAGGCGCCGGAGTGTGGCAACTGGGGGAATTTCACAGTAACTTCATTGCAGTGTTAATGTAAGCCTTACTTGTGACTAATAAATAAACTTTAACTTGAGGTGGATTGGCCATGGTAAATGTGTGGGCTCACACAGATAGGGCTTGGGAAAGGGCCTGTGGGGGGGTGCTCTGTCAGAAGATCGGTGCAGACCTGGTGGGCAGACTGGCCTTTTCTGCGCTGTAGGGATTCTATGATTCTTTGATGGTAGTGATTTCTTGTCCTTTCTTTTGTCAGATTTAGAGTTTGAACTTTTGATGAGGAGGACAATCACTTGTGTCATCAACAATGAGATGCCACAACTTATTGAACATTAGAGTCAGGGTCACAGAGTCATAGAGGTTTACAGCATGGAAACAGGCCCTCTGGCCCAACATGTCCATGCCGCCCTTTTTTTTAAACCCCAAAGCTAGTCCCAGTTGCCTGCATTTGGCCCATATCCCTCTATATCCATCTTACCCATGTAACTGTCTAAATGCTTTTTAAAAGACAAAATTGTACCCACCTCTACTACTAATTCTGGCAGCTTGTTCCAGACACTCACCGCCTTCTGTGTGAAAAAATTGTCCCGCTAGACACTTTTGTATCTCTCCCTCTCACCTTAAGCCTATACCCTCTAGTTTTCGACTCCTCTACCTTTGGGAAAAGATATTGACTATCTAGCTGATCTATGCCCCTCATTATTTTATAGACCTCTTTAAGATCACCCCTCAGCCTCCTACGCTCCAGAGAAAAATGTTCAGTCTATCCAGCCTCTCTTTATAACTCAAACCATCAAGTCCTGGTAGCATTCTAGTAAATCGTTTTTGCACGCTTTCTAGTTTAATAATATCCTTTCTATAATCGGTGACCAGAACTGTACACAGTATTCCAAGTGTGGCCTTACCAATGTCTTGTACAACTTCAACAAGACGTCCCAACTCCTGTATTCAATGTTCTGACCAATGAAACCAAGCCTGCTGAATGCCTTCTTCACCACTCTGTCCACCTGTGACTCCACTTTCAAGGAACTATGAACATGTACCCCTAGATCTCTTTGTTCTGTAACTTTCCCCAATGCCCTACCATTAACTGAGTAAGTCCTGCTCTGGTTCAATCTACCAAAATGCATCACCTCGCATTTGTCTAAATTTAACTCCATCTGCCATTCGTCAGCCCACTGGCCCAATTGATCAAGATCCCATTGCAATTGGAGATAACTTTCTTCACTGTCCACTATGCCACCAATCTTGGTGTCATCTGCAAACTTACTAACTTTGCCCCCAATATTCTCATCCAAATCATTAATATAAATGACAAATAACAGTGGACCCAGCACTGATCTCTGAGGCATGCTGCTCGTCACAGGCTTCCAGTTTAAAAAACAACCCTCTACAACCACCCTCTGGCTTCTGTCATCAAGCCAATTTTGTATCCATTTTGCTACCTCATCCTGGATTCCAGGAGATTTAACCTTATGCAACAACCTACCATGCAGTATCTTATCAAAGGCCTTGCTAAAGTCCATGACGACAACATCAACTGCACTGCCCTCATCTACCTTCTTGGTTACCCCTTCAAAAAAACCTCAATGAAATTTGTGAGACGTGATTTTCCACTCACAAAGCCATGCTGACTGTCCCTAATCAGTCCTTGCGTCTCTAAATGTCTGTACATCTCTCAAAATACCTTCCAACAACTTACCCACCACAGATGTGATCACTGGCCTGTAGTTCCCAGGCTTTTCCCTGCAGCCCTTTTAAAACAAAGGCACAACATTTGCCACTCTCCAATCTTCAGGCACCTCACGTATGACTATCGATGATTCAAATATCTCTGCTAGGGGACCCGCAATTTCCTCCCTAGCCTCCCACAATGTCCTGGGATACACTTCATCAGGTCCTACGGATTTATCTACCTTGATGCGCTTTAAGATTTCCAGCACCTCCTTCTCTGTGATACATACACTCCTTAAGACATCATTATTTATTTCCCCAAGTTCCCGAACATGCAAGCTTTTCTCAACATTGCGTTTGAACGATAGAATTTGGCCTTTCATATGCCTGAGAAATGACAGCCCTTTACACCACTTTCCTGAGATTGGTCTACTTGGTGACTTTGAATCGGAGAATCATAAAATCATTGAAGCACAGAAGGAGGCCATTCAGCCCATCTTATGTGTGCTAGCTCTATGCAAGAGCAACTCAGCCAATCCTATTACCCTGCCCTTTCCCTCCAGCCTCACAAATACTTTCTCTTCAGATGATTATCCAATTCCGTTTGAAAGGCACAATTGACCCTGTCTCCACCACACTCTCAGGCAGTGCATTCCAGATCCAAACCACTCACTGTGTGAATCTCTCTCCACCGCAATCTCACAGCGCATTCCAGATCCTAACTACTTGCCGTGTGAATCTGTCTCCACTGCACTCTCAGACAGCACATTCCAGACACTAACCACTTGTGTGTGAATCTGTCTCCACCACACACTCAGAAAGCGCAATCCAGATCCCAACAACTTAGTGTGAATCCATCTCCACTCTTCAGAAGCAAATTCCAGATCCTAACAACTCGCTGTGTGAATCTGTCTCCACCACACTCTCAGACAGTACATTCCAGATTATAACAACTCGCTGTGTGAATCTGTCTCCACCACACTCTCAGACAGTACATTCCAGATTATAACAACTCGCTGTGTGAATCTGTCTCCACCACATACTCACACAGTGCAGTCCAGATCCTAATCACTTGCTGTGTGACATGTCTCCACCGTGTAGTTTTTTAAAATAAAAGCTACTTACCTGGGGGGAGCGTCCTCATTGTTCGACCGGAGCAAGGAGGAGAGGAGCGATTGGTGTTTAAAGTAAAAAGGGTAAGGGAATCACTGTATTTACTTACTTTTTCGTGGGGTTTCTTTTTTCAGAGTGTAAGGGAAAAACGGAAGTCGGTCGGGCGCGGGGTGACCTGGGAAGGGATTGTGTAGTTTTTTTTTCAATAAGTGCGCGGGAGGTTTAAAGGCAGGCCGCACTATCCAGCAGGCAGCATTGTAGTGGGCAGCGGAGTGAGCAGGGAGCAGAGTGAGAGCTGAAGGGCTTTGGCTCAACGGGCTTCGGAGGAAACGGGCAGAGGCAGGGTAGGTTCTGTTCTTCGTTCTTCCAGTAATTTAAAGAAAGGGGTAATTATGAGTGGGAGGCCAGTTTGTTGCTGTCGGTGTCGGATGTGGGAGTTCATGGAGTCGCCTAGCCTCCTGGAAGTCCATATTTGCGCCAGGTGTGTCGAACTGCAGCTCCTGAGAGACCGCGTTAGTGAACTGGAGCTGTGCCTCGATGACCTTAGTCTAGTCAGGGAAAATGAGAGGTTAATAGAGAGAAGTTACAGGCAGGTTGTCACACCAGGGCCATGGGAGGAAGACATGTGGGTCACGGTTAGGAAGGGTAAAGGTCACGTACCAGAGAGTACCCCGGTGGTTGTCCCCCTTAACAGTAAGGGATGGGTGACAGACAGGAGAGAGGAGGGGAGAGAGCAGTCAGTGATGGGATCCCCTGTGGTTGTTCCCCTCCAGAATAAGTATACTATTTTGGATACTGTGGGGGGGGATGACCCTCCAGAGCTAAGCCACGGTGACCGGGTCACTGGCACGGAGTCGGGCTCTGTGGCCCAGAAGGGAAAGAGGGGGACTATGAGAGCAATAGTAGTGGGGGATGCAACAGTTAGAGGCACAGACAGGTGGTTCTGTGGGCGTGAACGAGACTCCAGATGGTAGTCTGCCTCCCTGGTGCCGGGGTCCTAGATGTCTCTGAGCGGGTAGGAAGCATCCTAAAAGGGGCGGGTAAGGAGACAGACGTCATTGTCCACATTGGTGCAAATGACGTCGGCAGAAAGAGCAGGGAGGTCCTGAGAGAGCAATTCAGGGAGTTGGGTAGTAGGCTAAAAAGCAGGGCCTCTAGGGTAGCGATCTCTGGACTCCTCCCAGTACCATGTGTTGGTGAGGCTAGGAACAGGGAGACTGCACAGCTGAACGCGTGGCTAAAGGACTGGTGCAGGAGGGAGGGATTCAAATTCGTGGATCACTGGGAAGTCTTCAAGAGAGGATGGCACCTGTACAAGAAGGACGGGTTACACCTAAACTGGAGGGGCACGAATATCCTAGCTGGGAGTTTTGCTAGTGTGGTTTGGGTGGGTTTAAACTCATGTGGCAGGGGGGTGGGGATCAGAACAATAGGTCAATAAGCATAGAGGCTGGGGACGAGGTTGGGGCCAAGACAAGGCTATCTAAGAGGAAGAGCATTCTGGGGGAGGATGACCTCAATGGGCCTGGAGGTCTGGAGTGCATCTGCTTCAATGCGAGGAGCGTCACGGGCAAGACAGACGAGTTTAGGGCCTTAATGCTTGCGCGGAACTTGGATGTGGTTGCAGTGACGGAGACTTGGTTAAAAGGACAGGACTGGCAGCTGAATATTCCGGGGTACAAGTGTTTAAGTGAGACAGAGGAGGGGCTAGGAGAGGTGGGGGAGTAGCAATGCTGGTTAGGGAGCATATTACAGCGGTACAGAGGGTGGGCAATATGGAAGGGTCAGGTAACGAGTCACTGTGGGTGGAGCTCAGAAACAGGAAGAGCGCAGTCACTATGCTGGGGGTATACTACAGGCCTCCCAACAGCCCACGGAAAGTTGAGGAACGCATATGTAAGGAGATTCTGGACAGGTGCAGAAAAAATAGGGTTGTTGTAGTGGAAGACATTAATTTCCCTCACATAGACTGGAAATTGCTTAGGGCTGGGGCCCTGGACGGGGAAGAATTTATAAAATGCGTACGGAAGGTTCTTTGGAACAATATGTTGACAGTCCAACTGGAGAGGGGGCTATACTGGACCTAGTACTGGGGAATGAGCCCGGTCAGGTCATCTACGTTTCAGTGGGGGAACATGTGGCAAATAGTGACCACAATTCTGTAAACTTTAGGATAGTAAAAAGATGAGTGTTGTCCTATGGGTAAGGTGTTGAATTGGGGTAAGGCTAACTACAGCCAGATTAGGCAGGATTTGGTGGCTGTTGATTGGGAGAGGCTGTTTGAGGGTAAATCCACATCTGGCATGTGGGAGTCTTTTGAGGAGCAGTTGACAGGACTGCAGGATAGGCATGTGCCTGTCAAGAGGAAGGATAGGAAAGGTAGGATTTGAGAGCCGTGGATAACCAGTGAAATTGTGAGTCTAATCAAAAAGAAAAAAGAGGCATACATGAGGTCCAGGCAGCTAAAAACAGATGAGCACTGGAGGAATACAGAGAAAGTAGAGAAGAACTCAAACAGGGAGTTAGAAGGGCAAAAAGGGGTCACGAAATGTCCTTGGCAGACAGGATTAAGGAGAATCCTAAGGCATTTTATACATATGTTAGGAACAAGAGGGTTGTTAGGGAAAGAATCGGACCTCTCAGGGACAAAGGAGGGGAATTATGCTTAGAACCAAAGGAAGTAGCTGAGATCCTAAACGAATACTTTGCATCAGTATTCACAAAGGAGAGGGACATGTTGACTGGTATTGTCTCAGAGAGATGTGTTGACCCGTTAGAAAAAATCTCAATTACCAGGGAGGAAGTGTTAGGTTTTTTAGGAAACATTAAGACAGACAAATCCCCAGGGCCGGATGGCATCTATCCTAGACTCCTCAGGGAGGCAAGAGATGAAATTGCTGAGCCTCTAACAGAAATCTTTGTCTCTTCGCTGGACACAGTTGAGGTCCCAGAGGATTGGAGGATAGCAAATGTGGTCCCATTATTTAAGAAGGGTAGCAAGGATAACCCGGGTAATTATAGGCCGGTGAACTTGACGTCCGTGGTAGGGAAATTGTTGGAGAAGATTCTTAGAGATAGGATATATGCGCATTTAGAACTGAATAAGCTCATTAGCGATAGACAGCATGCTTTTGTACGAGGGAGGTCATGCCTCACAAATTTAGTTGAGTTTTTTGAGGAGGTGACAAAAACGGTATATTGGCTTTGGAGGGAGTGCAAAGAAGGTTCACCAGGTTGATACCAGAGATGAGGGGTGTTGATTATGAGGAGAGACTGAGCAGATTGTATTTGTACTCGTTGGAATTTAGAAGGCTGAGGGGGGATCTTATAGAGACCTATAAGATAATGAAGGGGCTGGATAGGGTAGAGGTGGAGAGATTCTTTCCACTTAGAAAGGAAACTAGAACTAGAGGGCACAGCCTCAAAATAAAGGGGGGTCAGTTTAGGACAGAGTTGAGGAGGAACTTCTTCTCTCAGAGAGTGGTGAATCTCTGGAATTCTCTGCCCACTGAAGTGGTGGAGGCTACCTCGTTGAATATGTTTAAATCACGGATAGATGGCTTCCTGATCGGTAAGGGAATTAGGGGTTATGGGGATCAGACGGGTAAGTGGAACTGATCCACTTCAGATCAGCCATGATCTTATTGAATGGTGGGGCAGGCTCGAGGGGCTAGATGGCCTACTCCTGCTCCTATTTCTTATGTTCTTATGTTCTTATGATTGACGAGGGAAGGGCCGTGGATGTCGTCTATGTGGATTTTAGTAAAGCGTTTGACAAGGTCCCTCATGGCAGGCTGGTGCAAAAGGTTAAATATCACGGGGTAAAAGGTGAGCTAGCTAGATGGTGGAGAACTGGCATAGCCATAGAAGACAGAGGTTAACAGTGGAGGGGTCTTTTTCCGGTTGGAGGCCTGTGACTAGTGGTGTTCCGCAGGGCTCTGTACTGGGACCTCTGCTGTTTGTGATATATATAAATGATTTGGAGGAAGATGTAGCTGGTGTGATCAGTAAGTTTGCGGACCACACAAAGATTGCTGGAGTTGCGGATAGTGATGAACATTGTCAGAGAATACAGCAGGATATAGATAGGCTGGAACATTGGGTGGAGAAATGGCAGATGGAATTTAATCCAGATAAATGCGAAGTGATGCATTTCGGTAGATCTAATGTAAGGGGGAGCTATAGAATAAATGGCAGAACCATCAGGAGTATAGCCACACAGAGGGACCTGGGTGTACAAGTCCACAGATCCTTAAAGGTGGCAGCACAGGTGGAGAGGGTGTGAAAAAGGCACATGGCATGCTTGCCTTTATTGGACGGGGCATAGAATATAAAGTTTGGCATATGATGTTGCAGCTGTATAGAACGTTGGTTAGGCCACATTTGGAATACTGCATCCAGTTCTGGTCGCCACACTACCAGAAGGACGTGGAGGCTTTGGAGAGAGTACAGAGAAGGTTTACCAGGATGTTGCCTGGTATGGAGGGTCTCAGCTATGAGGAGAGATTGGGTAAACTGGGGATGTTCTCCGTGGAAAGCTGGAGGATGAGGGGCGACCTAATAGAGGTGTATAAAATTATGAAGGGCATCGATAGGGTGAACAGTGGAAAGCTTTTTCCCAGGTCGGAGGTGACGAACACAAGGGGTCACAGGTTCAAGGTGAAGGGGGCAAGGTTCAACACAGATGTCAGGGGGACGTATTTTACACAGAGGGTGGTGGGGGCCTGGAATGCACTGCCAAGGAAGGTGATTGAGGCGGACACGCTAGGATCGTTTAAGACTTATCTAGATAGCCACATGAACAGACTGGGAATAGAAGGATACAAACGAATGGTCTCGTTGGGCACATGAGCGGCGCAGGCTTGGAGGGCCAAAGGGCCTGTTCCTGTGCTGCATTGTCTTTGTTCTTTACCCTCTCAGAGAGTGCATTCCAGATTCTAACCACTCGCTGAGTGAATCTGTCTCCATCACACTCTGAGAGTACGTTCCAGATCCTAACTACCCGCTGTGTGAATCTGTCTCCACCACACTCTCAGAGACTGCATTCCAGATCCTAACCATTTGCTGTGTTATCTGTCTCCACTGCACTCTCAGACAGCACATTCTAGACACTAACCACTCATGTGTGAATCTGTCTCCACCACAAACTAGGAAAGCGCATTCCAGATCCCAACAACTTACAGTGTGAATCTATCTCCACTACACTCTTCAGAAGCAACTTCCAGATGCTAACCACTCGCTGTGTGAATCTGTCTCCACCACACTCTCAGACAGCACATGCCAGACACTAACCACTGGCTGTGCGAATCTGTCTCCACCACACTCTCAGACAGTGCATTCCAAATCCCAACAACTCACAGTGTGAATTGAACTCCATTACACTCTTAGCAAGCAAATTCCAGTTCCTAACCACTCACTTTGTGCATCTGTCACCACTGCACTCTCAGGCAGTACATTCCAGATCCTAACCACTTGCTGTGTGAATCTGTCCCCACCGCACTCTCAGGCAGCGCATTCCAGATCGTAACTACTCGCCGTGTGAATTTGTCTCCACCACTCTCTCAGTGAGTACATTCTAGGCACTAACCAGTCGTGTGTGAATCTGTCTCCACCACACACTCAGAAAGCGCATTCCAGATCCCAAAACTTACAGTGTGAATCTGTCTCTACTACACTCTTCAGAAGCAACTTCCAGACACTAACCACTCGCTATGTGAATCTGTCTCCACCACACTCTCAGACAGTACACTCCAGATCCTAACCACTCGCTGTGTGAATCTGTCTCCACCACACTCTCAGACAGTACATTCCAGATCCTAACTCCTTGTCGTGTGAATCAGACAGTACATTACAAATCCTAACCATTCACTGTTTGAATCTGTCTCCACCATAATATCAGACAGTACATTCCAGACACTAACCACTCGCTGTGTGAATCTGTCTCCACCACACTCTCAGACAGTGCATTCCAGACCCTAGCCACTCGCTGTGTGAATCTGTCTCCACCACACGCTCACACAGTACATTCCAGATCCTAACCCCTCGCTGTGTGAATCTGTCTCCACCACACGCTCACACAGTACATTCCAGATCCTAACCACTCGCTGTGTGAATCTGTCTCCACCACACGCTCACACAGTACATTCCAGATCCTAACCACTCGCTGTGTGAATCTGTCTCCACCACACGCTCACACAGTACATTCCAGATCCTAACCACTCGCTGTGTGAATCTGTCTCCACCACCCTCTGAGAGAGTGCATTCCTGATCTTTTTTTTTCTCCTATTTTCTGTGTTTCTATGTTCAGAAGGAAGTGAAAGCCATGTTACGGGATGAGATCATAGAGCTGAGTGAAAGCGAGTGAATTTCACAGATTTTGTTGGTCCCCAAACATAATGGTACTCAACAATTCTGCTTAGTTTAATGGAAAGTCAACGCTGTGATTAAATCTGATTCATACCCAATTCCAAGGCTGGAGCATTGTGTGGAAAATGTCAGACAAGCTATTTACATCACAAAGTTGAATTTACTTCGTGGTTACTGGCATGTACCTTTGTCAGAGAGTGCAAAATAAGTTAGAAACATAGAAACATAGAAAAACTACAGCACAAACAGGCCCTTCGGCCCACAAGTTGTGCCGAACACATCCCTACCTTCTAGACCTACCTATAACCCTCCATTCTATTACGCTCCATGTACTCATCCAGGAGTCTCTTAAAAGACCCTATTGAGTTCGCCTCCACCACCACTGACAGCAGCCGATTCCACTCGCCCACCACCCTCTGTGTGAAAAACCTACTCCTAACATCTCCCCTGTACCTACCCCCCAGCACCCTAAACCTGTGTCCTCTCGTAGCAGACATTTCCAACCTGGGAAAAAGCCTCTGAGAGTCCACCCGATCTATGCCTCTCAACATCTTATACACCTCTATTAGGTCTCCTCTCATCCTTCGTCTCTCCAAGGAGAAAAGACCGAGCTCCCTCAGCCTATCCTCATAAGGCAAGCCACTCAATCCAGGCAACATCCTTGTAAATCTCCTCTGCACCCTTTCAATCTTTTCCACATCCTTCCTATAGTGAGGCGACCAGAACTGAGCACAGTACTCCAAGTGGGGTCTGACGAGGGTCTTATATAGCTGCATCATTATCCCCGGACTCCTAAACTCAATCGCTTGATTGATAAAGGCCAGCACACCATACGCCTTCTTAACCACCTCCTCCACCTGCGGGGCCGATTTTAGAGTCCGATGGACCCGGACCCCAAGGTCCTCTGATCCTCTACAGTACGAAGAGTCTTTCCCTTTATATTGTACTCCTTCATCCCATTTGACCTACCAAAATGGACCACGACGCATTTATCTGGGTTGAAGTCCATCTGCCACTTGTCCGCCCAGTAGGGCGGCACGGTAGCACAGTGGTTAGCACTGCTGCTTCACAGCTCCAGGATCCCAGGTTCGATTCCCGGCTCGGGTCACTGTCTGTGTGGAGTTTGCACATTCTCCTCGTGTCTGCGTGGGTTTCCTCCGGGTGCTCCGGTTTCCTCCCACAGTCCAAAGATGTGCGGGTTAGGTTGATTGGCCAGGTTAAAAATTGTCCCTTAGAGTCCTGGGATGCGTAGGTTAGAGGGATTAGCGGGTAAAATATGTGGGGGGAGGGCCTGGGTGGGATTGTGGTCGGTGCAGACTCGATGGGCCAAATGGCCTCCTTCTGCACTGTAGGGTTTCTATGTTTCTATGTTTCAGTCTTGCATCCTATCTATGTCCCTCTGTAACTTCTGATATCCCTCCAGACTATCCACAACCCCACCAACCTTCGTGTCATCAGCAAACTTACCAACCCATCCCTCCGCTTCCTCATCCAGGTCATTTATGAAAATGACAAACAGCAAGTGTCCCAGAACAGATCCCTGGGGCACACCACTGGTGACCGACCTGCATTTAGAAAAAGACCCATCTATACCCACTCTCTGCCTCCTTTGGGCAAGCCAGTTCTGGATCCACCGGGCAGCAGCCCTTGGATCCCATGCCCTCTCACTTTTTCTCGAAGCCTTGCATGGGGGACCTTATCGAACACCTTGCTAAAATCCATATAAACCGCATCTCCTGCCTTCCCTTCGTCAATGTGTTTATCCACTTAACCACTCGTTGTGTGAATCTGTCTTCACCACACACTCAGACAGTACATTCTCGATCCTAACGACTCGCTGTGTGAATCTGTCACCACCGCACTCTCAGACAGTGCATTCCAGATCCTAACACTCGCTGTGTGAATCTGTCCCCACCACACCCTCAGGCAGCAGACCAGAACTGCGTCCAGTTCTGGTCGCCACACTACCAGAAGGACGTGGAGGTTTGGAGAGAGTACAGAAAAGGTTTACCAGGATGTTGCCTGGTATGGAGGGTCTTAGCTATGAGGAGAGATTGGGTAAACTGGGGTTGTTCCCCCTGGAAAGACGGAGGATGAGGGGCGACCTAATAGAGGTGTATAAAATTATGAAGGGCATAGATAGGGTGAACAGTGGGAAGCTTTTTCCCAGCTCGGAGGTGACGAACACAAGGGGTCACAGGTTCAAGGTGAGGGGGGCAAGGTTCAACACAGATGTCAGGGGGACGTATTTTACACAGAGGGTGGTGGGGGCCTGGAATGCACTGCCAAGGAAGGTGATTGAGGCAGACACGCTAGGATCGTTTAAGACTTATCTAGATAGCCACATGAACAGACTGGGAATAGAGGGATACAAACGAATGGTCTAGTTGGGCACATGAGCGGCGCAGGCTTGGAGGGCCAAATGGCCTGTTCCTGTGCTGTATTGTTCTTTGTTCGCACATTCCAGATCCTAACCACTCACCGTCTGAATCTGTCTCCACCACACTCTCAAACAGTGCATCCCGGATCCAAACCACTTGCTGTATGAGTCTGTCTCCACCACACTGTCAGGCAATAAACTCCAGACCCTAACCATTCGCTGTGTGAATTTGTCTTCACTGCACTCTCAGATAGTGCATTCCAGATCCGAACCATTTGCCGTGTGAATCTGTCTCCACCACACTCTCAGACAGCACATTCCAGACACTAAGCACTCGTGTGTGAATCTATCTCTACCACATACTCAAAGTGCTTTGCAGATCCCAACAACTCATACTGTGAATTGATCTCCACCACACTCTCAGACAGTACATACCAGACCCTAACCACTCACTGTGTGAGTCTGTCTCCACCACATTCTCAGACAGTACATTCCAGACCCTAACCACTCGCTGTGTGAATCTGTCTCCACCACATTCTCAGACAGTACATTCCAGACCCTAACCACTCGCTGTGTGAATCTGTCTCCACCACACTCTCAGGCAATATACTGCAGACCCTAATCATTTGCTGTGTGAATCTGTCTTCACTGCACTCTCAGACAGTGCATTCCAGACCCGAACCTTTTGCCGTGTGAATCTGTCCCCACCACACTCTCAGACAGCACATTCCAGACACTAACACTCATAGAAAGAAATCATAGAAACCCTACAGTACAGAAAGAGGCCATTCGGCCCATCAAGTCTGCACCGACCACAGTCCCACCTAGGCCCTACCCGCATATCCCTACATATTTTACCCACTAATCCCTCGAATCTATGCATCCCAGGACACTAAGGGGCAATTTTAGCATGGCCAATCAACCTAACCCACACATCTTTGGACTGTGGGAGGAAACCGGAGCACCCGGAGGAAACCCACGCAGACACGAGGAGAATGTGCAAACTCCACACAGACAGTGACCCAAGCCGGGAATCGAACCCAGGTCCCTGGAGCTGTGAAGCAGCAGTGCTAACCACTGTGCTACCGTGCCGCACACTCGTGTGTGTATCTGTCTCTACCACATTCTCAGACATTGCATTCCAGACGCTAACCACTCGCTGTGTGAATCTGTCTCCACCGCACTCTCAGACAGTACATTCCAGATTCTAACCACTCGCTGTGTGAATCTGTCTCCACCGCACTCTCAGACAGTACATTCCAGATCCTAACCACTCGCTGTGTTAATCTGTCTCCACCGCACTCTCACACAGTACATTCCAGATCCTAACCGCTCGCTGTGTGAATCTGTCTCCACCACATGCACAGCCAGTACATTCCATTCTAACCACTCGCTGTATGAATCTGTCTCCACCACACCATCAGACAGTGCATTCCAGATCCTAACCACTCGCTGTGTGAATCTGCCTCCACCGCACTCTCAGACAGTACATTCCAGATCCTAACCACTCGCTGTGTTAATCTGTCTCCACCGCACTCTCAGACAGTACATTCCAGATCCTCACCACTCGCTGTGTGAATCTGTCTCCACCACACTTTCAGGCAGCACATTCCAGCCTCCAACCACTCGCTGTGTGAATCTGTCTCCACCACACTCTCAGACAGTACATTCCAGATCCTAACCACTCACTGTGTGAATCTGTCTCCACCACACCCTCAGACAGTCCATTCCAGATCCTAACCACTCACTGTGTGAATCTGTCTCCACCACACCCTCAGACAGTGCATTCCAGATCCTAACCACTCACTGTGTGAATCTGTCCCCATCACACTCTCAGACAGTACATTCCAGATCCTAACCACTCGCTGTGTTAATCTGTCTCCACCGCACTCTCAGACAGTACATTCCAGATCCTAACCACTCGCTGTGTTAATCTGTGTCCACCACACCCTCAGACAGTGCATTCCAGATCCTAACCACTCGCTGTGTTAATCTGTCTCCACCGCACTCTCAGACAGTACATTCCAGATCCTAACCACTCGCTGTGTTAATCTGTCTCCACCGCACTCTCAGACAGTACATTCCAGATCCTAACCACTCGCTGTGTGAATCTGTCTCCACCACAACCTCAGACAGCACATTCCAGATCCTAAACACTCACCGTTTGAATCTGTCTCCACCAGATTCTCCAACAGTGAATTCCAGAACCTAACCACTTGCCGTATGAAGCTGTCTCCACCGCACTCTCAGACAGTACTATACAGATCCTATCCACTCGCTGTGTGAATTTGTCCTCACTGCACTCTCAGACACTGCATTCCAGATCCTAAGCACTAACTGTTTGAATCCGTCTCCATCACTCTCTCAGGCAGTACATTCCAGATCCCAAGTGTTTGCCATGTGAATCTGTCTGCACCACACTCTCAGACAGCACATTCCAGACACTAATCACTCACAATGTGAATCTGTCTCCACCACACAGACAGCATATGCCAGACACTAACCAGTCGTGTGTGAATCTGTCGCCACCACACACTCAGAAAGCGCATTCCAGATCCCAACAACTTACAGTGTGACACTAACCATACTCAGACGGTACATTCCAAATCCTAACTACTCGCCATGTGAATCGATCTCCACCACACTCTCAGACAGTGCATTCCAGATCCTAATCACTAGCTGTCTGAATCTGTCTCCACCACACTCTCAGACAGTACATTCCAGACCCTAACCACTCGCTGTGTGAATCTGTCTCCACCACACTCTCAGAAAGTACATTCCAGACACTAACCACTCGCTGTGTGAATCTATCTCCACCAACCCTCAGACAGTGCATTCCAGACCGTAACCACTCGCTGTGTGAATCTGTCTCCACCACACTCTCAGACAATACATTCCAGATCCTAACCACTCGCTGTGTGAATGTCTCCACCACACTCTCAGACAGTACATTCCAGACCCTAACCACTCGTTGTGTGAATCTGTCTCCACCACACTCTCAGACAGTGCATTCCAGATCCTAATCACTAGCTGTCTGAATCTGTCTCCACCACACTCTCAGACAGTACATTCCAGACCCTAACCACTCGCTGTGTGAATCTGTCTCCACCACACTCTCAGACAGTGCATTCCAGATCCAAACTACTCACTGTGTGAAATGTCTCCACGACACACTCAAGCAGTGCATTCCAGACCCTAACCACTCGCTGTGTGAATCTGTCTCCACCACACCCTCAGACAGCACATTCCAGATCCTAAACACTCACCGTTTGAATCTGTCTCCACCAGATTCTCAAACAGTGAATTTCAGATCCTACCCACTTGCCGTATGAAGCTGTCTCCACCGCACGCTCACACAGTACATTCCAGATCCTAACCACTCGCTGTGTGAATTTGTCCTCACTGCACTCTCAGACACTGCATTCCAGATCCTAAGCACTAACTGTTTGAATCCGTCTCCATCACTCTCTCAGGCAGTACATTCCAGATCCTAAGCGTTTGCCATGTGAATCTGTCTGCACCACACTCTCAGACAGCACATTCCAGACACTAATCACTCAATGTGTGAATCTGTCTCCACCACACTCTCAGGCAGTGCATTCCAGATCCAAACTACTCACAGTGTGAAATGTCTCCACGACACACTCAAACAGTGCATTCCAGACCCGAACCACTCACTGTGTTAATCTGTCTCCACCGCACTCTCAGACAGTACATTCCAGATCCTAACCACTCACTGTGTGAATCTGTCACCACCAGACTCTCAGACAGTGCATTCCAGATGCCAACAACTTACAGTGTGAATCTATCTCCACTCCATTCTTCAGAAGCAAATTCCAGATCCTAACCACTCACTGTGTAAATCTGTCTCCACCACACTCTCAGACAGTGCATTCCAGATCCCAATCACTCGCTTTGTGAATCTGTCTCCACCACACTCTCAGACAGTGCATTCCAGATCCTGACCACTCGCTGTGTGAATCTGTCTCCACCACACTCTCAGACAGTGCATTCCAGACCCGAACCACTCACAATGTGAATCTGTCTCCACCACACAGACAGCATATGCCAGACACTAACCAGTCGTGTATGAATCTGTTGCCACCACACACTCAGAAAGCGCATTCCAGATCCTAACCACTCGCTGTGTAAATCTGTCTCCACCACACTCTCACACAGCACATTCCAGACACTAACCACTCGCTGTGTGAATCTGTCTCTACCACATACTCAGAAAGTGCATTCCAGATCCCTAAAACTCACAGTGTGAATCGACATCCACCACATTCTCAGACAGTGCATTGCAGATCCTAACCACTCGCTGTGTGAATCTGTCTCTACCACCCTCTCAGACTGTGCATTCCAGATCCTTACCGTTCACTGTGTGAATCTATCTCCACCACACTGTCAGACAGTACATTCCAGATCCTAACCACCCGCTGTGTGAATCTATCTCCACCACACTCTCAGACAGTACATTCCAGATCCTAACCACCCGCTGTGTGAATCTGTCTCCACCACACTCTCAGACAGTACATTCCAGATCCTAACCACCCGCTGTGTGAATCTATCTCCACCACACTGTCAGACAGTACATTCCAGATCCTAACCACCCGCTGTGTGAATCTATCTCCACCACACTGTCAGACAGTACATTCCAGATCCTAACCACCCGCTGTGTGAATCTATCTCCACCACACTCTCAGACAGTACATTCCAGACCCTAACCACCCGCTGTGTGAATCTATCTCCACCACACTCTCAGACAAGTACATTCCAGATCCTAACCACTCGCTGTGTGAATCTGTCTCCCCCACACTTTCAGACAGTGAATTCCAGATCCTAACCACTTGCTGTCTGAAGCTGTCTCCACCACACCCTCAGGTAGTACATTCCAGATCCTAACCGCTCTCTTTGTGAACCTATCTCCAGCGTACTCTCAGACAGTGCATTCCAGATCCTAACCACTTGCCGTGTGAATCTGTCCGCACCAAACCCTCATACAGTACATTCCAAACCCTAACCACTCACTGTGTGAATCTGTCTCCACCACACTCTCAGAGAGTGCATTCCAAATCCTAACCACTCACTGTGTGAATCTGTCCCCACCACACACTCAGAAAACGCAATCCAGATCCCAACAATTCGCAGTGTGAATCTATATCCACCACACTCTTAGGAAGCAAATTCGGGAACCTAACCACTCAAAGAACAAAGAACAAAGAACGATACAGCACAGGAACAGGCCCTTCAGCCCTCCAAGCCTGCACCGACCATGTGTTCCTAACTAGACCATTCTTTTGTATTGCTCTATTCCCAGTCTGTTCATGTGGCTATCTAGATAAGTCCAAAATGATCCTAGCGTGTCTGCCTCAATCACCTTGCTTGGTAGTGCATTCCAGGCCCCCACCACCCTCTGTGTAAAATACGTCCCCCACATATCCATATTGAACCTTGCCCCCCTTACCTTGAACTTGTGACCCCTTGTGTTTGTCATTTCTGACCTGGGAAAAAGCTTCCAACTGTTCACACTATCTATGCCCTTCATAACTTTATAAACTTCTATTAGGTCGCCCCTAAACCTCTGTCTTTCCAGGGAGAACAACCCTAGTTTACTCAATCTCACCTCATAGCTAATACCGTCCATACCAGGCAACATCTTGGTAAACCTTTTCTGCACTCTCTCCAAAGCCTCAACATCCTTCTGGTAGTGTGGCGACCATAACTGGACGCAGTATTCCAGATGTGGCCTAACCAACGTTCTATATAACTGCAACATCATATGCCAACTTTTATACTCTATGCCCCATCCAATAAAGGCAAGCATGCCATTTGCCTTCTTCACCACCTTTTCCACCTGTGCTGCCACCTTTAAGGATCTGTGGACTTGCACACCCGGATCCCTCTGTGTGTCTATACTCCTGATGGCTCTGCCATTTATTGTATAGCTCCCCCCTGCATGAGATCTACCAAAATGCATCACTTCGCATTTATCTGGATTAAATTCCATCTGCCATTTCTCCGCCCAATTTTCCAGCCTATCTATATCCTGCTGTACTCTCTGGCAATGTTCATCACTATCCGCAACTCCAGCAATCTTTGTGTCATCCGCAAACCTACTAATCAGACCAGCTACATCTTCTTCCAAATCATTTATATATATCACTAACAGCAGAGGTCCCAGAGCCCTGCGGCCACTAGTCACAGACCTCCAATCAGAAAAAGACCCAACCACTGCTACCCTCTGTCTTGTAGTGAGGTACTGAGGAAGGTGTCAAGGTCACAGGAGTGCACCGTCAGACAGGAAGGTGGGTTGAAGTGTGTCTACTTCAATGCAAGGAGCATCCGGAATAAGGTAGGTGAACTTGGAGTGTGGATTGGTACTTGGGACTATGATGTTGTGGCCATCACGGAGACATGGTTAGAACAGGGACAGGCATGGTTGTTGGAAGTTCTGGGATATAGATGTTTCAGTAAGAATAGAGAAGGTGGTAAAAGAGGTGGAGGAGTAGCATTGTTAATCAAGGATAGTTTAACGGATGCAGAAAGGCAGTTCAAGGGGGATCTGCCTACTGAGGTAATATGGGCTGAAGTTAGAAATAGGAAAGGAGCGGTCACGTTGTTAGGAGTTTTCTATAGGCCCCCAAATAGTAATAGAGATGTGGAGGAAGAAATTGCAAAGCAGAATATGGATAGGTGTGGAGGTCACAGGGTAGTTGTCATGGGTGACTTTAACTTTCCAAATATTGATTGGAACCTTTATAGGTCGAATAGTTCAGATGGGGCAGTTTTTGTACAGTGTGTGCAGGAGGGTTTCCTGACACAATATGTGGATAGGCCGACAAGAGGTGGGGCTACACTGGATTTGGTACTGGGTAATGAACCGGGCCAAGTGTTAGATTTGGTTGTGGGAGAGCTCTTTGGAGATAGTGACCACAATTCGGTGTCTTTCATTATTGCAATGGAGAGGGATAGGGCCATACGGCAGGGCAAGGTTTATAATTGGGGGAGGGGTAATTATGATGCGATTAGGCAAGAATTACGGAGCATAAGATGGGAACAGAAACTGTCAGGGAAAGGCACAAATGAAAAGTGGAGCTTGTTCAAGGAACAAATACTGCATGTCCTTGATAGGTATGTCCCTGTCAGGCAGGGAGGAAATGGCCGAGTGAGGGAACCATGGTTCACAAAAGAGGTGGAATGTCTTGTCAAGAAGAAAAAGGAAGCGTATGTAAGGATGAGAAAACAAGGTTCAGTTGGGTCGATTGAGGGTTACAAGGTAGCAAGGAATGAGCTAAAAAAAGGGCTAGGAGAACTAGGAGGGGGCATGAGAAGTCCTTGGCGGGTCGGATCAAGGAAAACCCCAAGGCTTTTTACTCTTGTCTGAGAAATAAAAGAATGACCAGGGTGAGGTTAGGGCCAGTCAAGGGTTGTAGTGGGAACTTGTGCATGGATTCAGAAGAGATAGGAGAGGTGATGAATGAATACCTTTCTTCAGTGTTCACCAAGGAGAGGGGCCATGTTTTTGAGGATGAGAGTGTGATACAGGCTGATAGGCTGGAGGAGGTAGATGTTCTGAGGGAAGATGTATTAGCGATTTTGAAAAACCTGAGGGTCGATAAGTCCCCTGGGCCAGATGAGATATATGCTAGGATTCTTTGGGAGGCAAGGGATGAGATTGCAGAGCCTTTGGCTTTGATCTTTGGGTCCTCACTGTCCACGGGGATAGTGCCAGAGGACTGGAGAGTGGCGAATGTTGTTCCTCTGTTTAAGAAAGGAAATAGGAATGACCCTGGTAATCATAGGCCAGTTAGTCTTACTTCGGTGTCGGTAAGTTAATGGGAAAGGTCCTGAGGGATAGGATTTATGACCATTTAGAAAAATGCAGCTTAATCCGGGATAGTCAACATGGATTCGTGAAGGGTAAGTCTTGCCTCACAAATTTGATTGAATTCTTTGAGGAGGTAACTAAGCGTGTTGATGAAGGTAGAGCAGTTGATATCATATACATGGATTTTAGTAAGGCATTTGATAAGGTCCCCCATGGTCGGCTCATGAAGAAAGTAAAGAGGTGTGGGATAGAGGGAAAGTTGGCCGATTGGAGAAGTAACTGGCTATCTCATAGAAGACAGAGGGTGGTGGTGGATGGACAATCTTCAGACTGGAGACCAGTTACCAGCGGTGTACCACAGGGATCAGTGCTGGGTCGTCGACTATTTGTGATTTTTATCAATGACTTGGAGGAGGGGGCTGAAGGGTGGATCAGTAAATTTGCTGATGACACCAAGATTGGTGGAGTAGTGGATGAGGTGGAGGGCTGTTGTAGGCTGCAAAGAGACATTGATAGGATGCAGAGCTGGGCCGAAAAATGGCAGATGGAGTTTAACCCTAATAAGTGCGAGGTGATTCATTTTGGTAGGACAAATTTGAATGCGGATTACAGGTCAACAGTAGGGTTCTGAGGAATGTGGAGGAACAGAGAGATCTTGGGGTTCATATCCACAGATCTCTGAAGGCTGTCATTCAAGTGGATAGAGCCGTGAAGAAGGCCTATAGTGTGTTAGTGTTTATTAACAGGGGGTTGGAGTTTAAGAGCCATGGGGTTATGCTGCAACTGTACAGGACCTTGGTGAGACCACATTTGGAATATTGTGTGCAGTTCTGGTCACCTCACTATAAGAAGGATGTGGAAGCACTGGAAAGAGTGCAGAGGAGATTTACCAGGATGCTGCCTGGTTTGGAGGGTAGGTCTTATGAGGGAGCTAGGGCTTTTCTCTTTAGAGCGGAGGAGGTTGAGAGGCGACTTAATAGAGGTTTATAAGATGATGAGGGGGATAGATAGAGTGGACAAAGAACAAAGAACAATACAGCACAGGAACAGGCCCTTCGGCCCTCCAAGCCCGCGCCGCTCCCCGGTCCAGGATTGAATCCTGAATCCTGGACGTTCAGATACTATTTCCTCGGGTGGATGTAGCTGTTACTGGAGGGCATAACTATAAGATTCATGGAGGGAGATATAGGATGGATATACGAGGTAGATTCTTTACTCAGAGAGTGGTTGGGGTGTGGAATGGACTGCCTGCTGTGATAGTGGAGTCGGATACTTTAGGAACTTTCAAGCGGTTATTGGATAGGCACATGGAGCACACCAGAATGATAGGGAGTGGGATAGCTTGATCTTGGTTTCGGACAAAGCTCGGCGCAACATCAAGGGCCAAAGGGTCTGTACTGTGCTGTACTGTTCTATGTTCTATGTCTTCTATGGCCAGGCCAGTTCTGTGCCCATCTAGCTAGTTCACATTTGATCCCGTGAGATTTAACCTTTTGCACCAGCCTGCCATGACGGACCTTGTCAAATGCTTTACTCAAATCCATGTAGACGACATCCATGGCCCTTCCCTCGTCAATCGTTTTTGTCACCTCCTCAAAAAACTCAACCAAATTTGTGAGGCATGACCTCCCTCGTACAAAACCATGTTGTCTATCGCTAATGAGACTATTCAGTTCTAAATGTGTATAGATCCTATCTCTAAGAATCTTCTCCAACAATTTCCCTACCACGGAATTCAAGCTCACTGGCCTATAATTACCCAGGTTATCCTTGCTACCCTTCTTAAATAACGGGACCACATTTGCTATCCTCCAATCCTCTGGGACCTCACCTGTGTCCAATGAAGAAACAAAGATTTCTGTTAGAGGCATAGCAAGTTCATCTCTTGTAAGTAATGTCTACTCCTGCCCTTCAGTCCTATGTTCCTAAATTCCCCGCAAAAGACTCTCAGAAGTTAATAAACAGTGACGAAGTCATACCTGCCATATAATTCCCAGAATCACTGAATGATCTCTCTCCACACTCAGGGTGAGGCTTCATTGCAAATTTGAAGGAGTGTCGTGTGAGGAGCAGTTGAGTAGCTTGGGATATATGATGAAAACTGGGAAAAAGGGCTGTCGAAAAGGCAGGAAAATGGAGTGAGGATGAGATAGAGATCATTCAGGATACAACGAGAAGAAAAGAGAGGCTGTTAATGAATATAACGGGAGTAAGTCTGCGGAGGCAGGAGTGGAATACACAAAGTGCAAGATGGAGTGAAAGAAATCAATTAGGAGAGCAAAGAGGGGAAAGAGAAAGTTCTGGATGGTAAAAGTAGAATATCCTGAGATATTCTTCAAGTACTCCAACTTGGAAATAAGTGGATGTATTAGTGAGAGGCAACATGGTTTTGTGAAGGGGAGATCGTGTCTCACAAACGTGATCGGGTTTTTCGAGTAAGTGACGAAGATGATTGATGAGGGTAGGCAAGTGGATGTTGTCTACATGGTCTTCAGTAAGGCCTTTGACAAGGTCCCTCATGGCAGACTGGTGAAGTCCCTCATGGGAGACTGGATCGCATGAACTGGAAAGATGGATACAGAACTGGCTCGGTCATAGAAGACAGAGGGTAGCAGTGGAAGGGTGCGTTTCTGAATGGAGGGCTGTGACAAGTGGCGTTCCTCAGCCATCAGTGCTGGGAGCTTTGCTGTTTGTAATATATATATAAATGATTTAGAGGAAAATGTAACTGGTTTGATTAGTAAGTTTGCAGTCGATACAAAGGTTGGTGGATTTGCGGATCGTGATGAGGACCATCAGAGGATACAGCATGATATAGATCGGTTGAAGAAAAAAAGGAGAGGCTGGAGAAACTTGGTTTGTTTTCACTGGAATGACAGAGTTTGAGGGGCGACCTGATAGAAGTCTACAAGATTATGAGAGGCATGGACAGAGTGGATAGTCAGAAGCTTTTTTCCCAGGGTGGAAGAGTCAATTACTAGGGGGCATAGGTTTAAGGTGCGAGGGGCAAGGTTTAAAGGAGATGTACGCGGCAGGTTTTTTACACAGTAGGTGGTGGGTGCCTGGAACTTCCTCCCAGAGGAGGTAGTGGAAGCAGATATGATAGTGACTTTTAAGGGGCGTCTGGGCAAATACTTAAATAGGATGGGAATAGAGGGATATGGTCCCCGGATGGGTAGGGTTTTTTTTAGTTCAGTCGGGCAGCTTGGTCGGTGCAGGCTTGGAGGGCCGAAGGGCTTGTTCCTGTGCTGTAATTTTCTTTCTTTCTTCCTTCTTTCTTGTCTCTCTCATTAATCTAGGACAGATGCCATCTGGCCCTGGGGGTTTGTCTACCTTAATGCTTCCTAAATCACCGAACACTTCCTCCTTGTAATTGCGATTTGTTCTAACGGGTCTACACATCCCTCTGAGACACTACCAATCAACGTGTCCCTCTCCTTTGTGAATACTGATACAAAGTATTCATTTAGGATCTCACCTACTTAAAGAACATAAGAACATAAGAAATAGGAGCAGGAGTAGGCCATCTAGCCCCTCGAGTCTGCCCCGCCATTCAATAAGATCATGGCTGATCTGAAGTGGATCAGTTCCACTTACCCACCTGATCCCCATAACCCCTAATTCCCTTTCCGATCAGAAATCCATCTATCCGTGATTTAAACATATTCAACGAGGTAGCCTCCACCACTTCAGTGGGCAGAGAATTCCAGAGATTCACCACTCTCTGAGAGAAGAAGTTCCTCCTCAACTCTGTCCTAAACTGACCCCCCTTTATTTTGAGGCTGTGCCCTCTAGTTCTAGTTTCCTTTCTAAGTGGAAAGAATCTCTCCATCTCTACCCAATCCAGCCCCTTCATTATCTTATAGGTCTCTATAAGATCTCCCCTCAGCCTTCTAAATTCCAACGAATACAAACCCAATCTGCTCAGTCTCTCCTCATAATCAACACCCCTCATCTCTGGTATCAACCTGGTGAACCTTCTCTGCACTCCCTCCAAGGCCAATATATCCTTCCGCAAATAAGGGGACCAAAACTGCACACAGTATTCCAGCTGCGGCCTCACCAATGCCCTGTACAGGTGCAGCAAGACATCTCTGCTTTTATATTCTATCCCCCTTGCGATATGGGCCAACATCCCATTTGCTTTCTTGATCACCTGTTGCACCTGCAGACTGGTCCTCGGGTTCAAAGCATAATTCTCCTCCTTTGTCCCTGAGAGGTCCGACTCTTTCTCTGACAACCCTCTTGTTCCCAACGTATGTATAAAATGCCTTGGGATTCTCCTTGATCCTGTCTGCCAAGGACATTTCGTGTCCCCTTTTGCCCTTCTAACTCCCTGTTTGAGTTCTTTTCTACTTTCTCTGTATTCCTCCAGTGCTTCATCTGTTTTTAGCTGCCTGGACCTTATGTATGCCTCTTTTTTCTTTTTGATTAGACCCACAATTTCCCTGGTTATCCACGGCTCTTGAATCCTACCTTTCCTGTCCTTCCTTTTTACAGGCACATGCCTGTCCTGCAGTCCTACCAACTGCTCCTTAAAAGACTCCCACATGCCAGATGGGGATTTACTCTCAAACAGCCTCTCCCAATCAACAGCCACCAAATCCTGCCTAATCCGGCTGTAGTTAGCCTTCCCCCAATTCAGCATCTTACCCATAGGACAGCACTCATCCTTTTCCATGACTATCCGAAAGTTTACAGAATTGTGGTCACTGTTCGCCACATGTTCCCCCATTGAAACTTTAATGACCTGACCGGGCACATTCCCCAGTACTAGGTACAGTATAGCCCCCTCGCTAGTTGGACTATCAACATATTGTTCCAAAGAACCTTCCTGGACCCCGAGCCCTAAGGGATTTCCAGACTATATGAGGGAAGTTAAAGTCTCCCACTACAACAACCCTAATTTTTCTACACCTGTCCAGAATCTCCTTACATATCCATTCCTCAACTTCCCGTGGGCTGTTGGAAGGCATGTAGTATACCCCCAACATAGTGACTGCGCCCTTCCTGTTTCTGAGCTCTACCCACAGTGTCTCGTTACATGATCCTTCCAAATTGTCCACCCTCTGTACCGCTGTAATATGCTCCCTAACCAGTGTTGCTACTCCCCCACCTCTTCTAGCCCCTCCTCTGTCTTGCCTAAAACACTTATACCCTGGAATATTCAGCTGCCAGTCCTGTCCTTCTTTTAACCAAGTCTCTGTCACTGCAGCCACATTCAAGTTCCGCGCATGCATTAAGGCTCTAAGTTCATCTGTCTTGCCCGTTACGCTCCCTGCATTGAAGCAGATGCACTCCAGACCTCCAGGTCCAGTGAGTTCATCCTCTCCCAGATTGCTCTTCCTCTTAGGTAGCCTTGTCTTGGCCCCAACCTCGTCCCTAGTCTCTACGCTTGCTGACCTATTGTTCTGATCCCCACCCCCCTGCCACATTAGTTTAAACCCACCCGATCCTCACTAGCAAAACCTCCCAGCCAGGATATTGGTGCCCCTCCAGTTCAGGTGTAACCCGTCCTTCTTGTACAGGTCCCATCCTCCCTGGAAGACTTCCCAGTGATCCACGAATCTGAAACCCTCCCTCCTGTACCAGTTCTTTAGCCACGTGTTCAGCTGCACAATCTCCCTGTTCCTAGCCTCACTAGCACATGGCACGGGGAGTAATCCAGAGATTGCGACCCTAGAGGTTCTGCTTTTTAGCCTTCTACCTAACTCCCGAAATTGCTCTTGCAGGACCTCCCTGCTCTTTCTGCCTACGTCATTTGTACCAATGTGGACAATGACGTCTGTCTGAATACCCTCCCTTTTTAGGATGCTTTCTACCCGCTCAGAGACATCCAGGACCCTGGCACCAGGGAGGCAGACTACCATTCTGGAGTCTCGTTCGTGCCCACAGAACCACATGTCTGTGCCTCTAACTATTGAGTCCCCCACTACTATTGCTCTCCTATTCTCCCCCTTTCCCTTCTGAGCCACAGAGCCCGACTCTGTGCCAGTGACCTGGCCACCGCGGCTTACCCCTGGAAGGTCATCCCCCCCACAGTATCCAAAACGGTATACTTATTTTGGAGGGGAAGAACCACAGGGGATCCCTGCACTGACTGCTTCCTCTCCTCCCCTCTCCTGGCTGTGACCCAGCTAGCTTCGTTTTTAGGTGATACCACCTCCCAATAACTGCTAACTATCACCCCCTCTGCCTCCCGAATGGTCCGAAGTTCATCCAGTTCCAGCTCCAATTCCCTAAGGCGGTCCGTGAGGAGCTGGAGCTGGGTGCACCTCCCACAGGTGAAGTCAGCAGGGTCACTAATGGTGACCCTTACCTCCCACATCCTGCAAGAGGAGCATTGAACTGCCCTAACTGCCATCCTCTTCACCCAAACTCCCAACTGTCGCCGCTCTGCGTTCCTACTCTTCAAACTATCGCTGCTCTGTGTTCCTGCTCTTTAAACCCACTCACTGTGCAAATCTGTCTCCACCACACTCTCGGACAGTACATTCCAGATCCTAACGACTCAATGTGTGAATCTGTCTCCACCACACACTCTGAAAGCGCAATCCAGATCCCAACAACTCGCAGTGTGAATCTATCTCCACTACACTCTTAGGAAGCAAATTTCAGATCCTAACTACTTGCCGTCTGAATCTGTCTCCACCACACTCCCAAACAGTGCAATCCAGATCCAAACCACTTGCTGTATGAATCTGCCTCCTGCACAATCTCAGACAGTGCATTCCAAATCCGAACCACTCGCTGTGTGAATCTGTCTCCACCACTCTCTCAGACATCACATTCCAGATCCTAACCATTTGCCATGGAATCCGTCTGCACCACTCTCTCAGACAGTGCATTCCAGACACTAACCACTCGCCGTGTGAATCTGTCTCCACCACACTCTCAGACGGTACATTCCAGACACTAACCACTCACTGTGTGAATCTGTCGCCACCACACACTCAGAAAGCGCAATCCAGATCCCAACAACTCGCAGTGTGAGTCTATCTCCACTACATTCTCAGAAAGCAAATTTCAGATCCTAACCACCCACTGTGTGAATCTGTCTCGATGTGGAGATGCCGGCATTGGACTGGGGTAAACACAGTAAGAAGTTTAACAACACCAACTTAAAGTCCAACAGGTTTATTTGGTAGGTGTGGCTTTTGCTACCAAATAAACCTGTTGGATTTTAACCTGGTTTTGTTAAACTTCTTACTGAATCTGTCTCCACCACACTCTCACACAGTACATTCCAGATCCTAACCACTCACTGTCTGAATCTGTCTCCACCACACTCTCGAACAGTGCATTCCAGATCCAAACTACTTGCTGTGTGAATCTGTCTACACCACATTCTTAGGAAGCAAATTCCAGATCCGAACCACTCGCTGTGTGAATCTGTCTCCACCGCACCCTCAGGCAGTACATTCCAGATCCAAACCACTCGCTGTCTGAATCTGTCTCCACCATACTCTTGAACAGTGCAATCTAGATCCTAACCACTTGCAGTGTGAATCTGTCTGCACCACACTCTCAGACAGTGCATTCCAGATCCTAACCACTCGCTGTGTGAATCTGTCTCCACCACATTCTCAGGCAATACATTCCAGACACTAACCACTCGCCATGTGAATCTGTCTGCATGCACTCTCAGACAGTTCATTTCAGATCCTCACCGCTTGCTGTGTAAAAATTAGTTTTCCTTATGTTGCTCTTGAATCTTTTGCCATCACCATCGATTGGTTTGCTCTGGTCCTTGACCCTTTAGCCAATTGAAACAGGTTTGCTCCATCCATGCTGTCCAGAACCCTCATGATTTGGGAACACCTCTATCCAATCTCCTCCCCCACCTCCTCTCCTTAAAGGGGAACTGCCCCATCGTCTTGAATCTGAGGATCCTCATCCATGGAAACATTCTGGAGAATCTTCCCTGCACCCTCTGGAAAGCCCACACATCCTTCCTAAAGTACAGTGTCCAGAATTGGGTACAGCTGTCCAGTTGAGGCAAAACCGGAGTTTTATAATGGCTCCCCAGCGCTCTTGGTTGCCAGTGTGGAGAGGTGATGGAATAGAAAAGAGAAAAGATCTCACACGGAGGAAGAAAAGGAAGAAATCCATTTACGGAGCACCTTCATGACCTCAGGACACCAAGAGCGTTTTAAAACCAATGAAATATAGAGAACGAATGACACAGAGCTTGGAGCACAACAAGAGGCCATTTGATTCAACTCCTGTACGCTAGTGTTTATGTCACACGCACACTGCAACACCTCTTCATCTGTCCATGCATTTAAACTGTCATCACTGCTGTAAGGTTGGAGACAAGGCAGTTACTTGCACACAGCAAGCTCTCACAAAATGAGATGCGCTACCAACAAGATGTTCTGTTTCAGTAATGTTGACTCTATGACTCTATGCCTGAAGGATGAATATTACACCGGGGGAATGTCTTCAGACAGATTCAGGGGAATATTCGTATCGACTGAGACAGCAGATGGGGCTGCGGTTCAAAACCTTACTGAAAATATATCGGCTTGTAACTTCCTGAATCCCCAGCGTCGGATTTGGGCGAGGGGGTGGGGGGTGGGGGGGGGGGGGGGTGGTGTGGGTGTTGGGGGGGGAGTGGTTATCCCAGAGATTCGCTGGGGAATCCCTCTTGGAAGTTCCTAGGTTAAGGTTTACACGGATATTGTCCAGAAGTGTTAACTTCCTCTGGCCAATGGAACCATCCAACAAAGTGATTCAAATCGCTAACCTTGGATGGTTCTGCCAGTTTTACTCAGATAATTACTCTGAAAGAATCCTAGGAAAGAAAGCACTTGAACTCCAGAGTAACTATCACTCAGACCCAGCCTTCACAGGATATCCTCCCCCTCATACCCTTGATCCCCAGGAGATCCCTTCACACCTGTCCCATCCAAACAGCCACCCCAGGATGTTCCTCCACCCCATCCCTCTGACCCACCCCTATCCAACCCTACCCCACCCCACCCAGATGTCCAATTCCCACCACTCCCAATGATCGAGCCCTCCCAATGACCGAGCCCCCCCCAATGATCGAGCCCCCCCATCCCCGATGACTGACCCTTCACCCCCCGATGTCTGAACCGCCCCATCCAAAGAACAAAGAAAATTACAGCACAGGAACAGGCCCTTCGGCCCTCCAAGCCTGCACTGACAATGCTGCCCGACTTAACGAAAACCCCCTACCCTTCCGGGGACCATATCCCTCTATTCCCATCTCATTCATGTACTTGTCAAGACGCCCCTTTAAAGTCACTACCATATCCGCTTCCACTCCCTCCCCCGGCAACATGTTCCAGGCACCCACCACTCTCCGTGTAAAAAATCTGCTTTGTACATCTCTTTTAAAACTTGCCCCTCGCACCTTAAACCTATGCCCCCGGGTAATTGACTCTTCCACGCTGGGAAAAAGCTTCTGACTATCCACTCTGTCCATGCCTCTCACAATCTTGTAGACTTCTATCAGGTCTCCCTTCAACCTCTGTCGCTCCAGTGAGAACAAACCAAGTTTCTCCAACATCTCCGCATAGCTAATGCCCTCCATACCAGGCAACATCCTGGTAAATTCTAGAAAATATGGAGGCATGGGATTGAGGGTGATTTAGCGGTTTGGAGTAGAAATTGGCCAGCTGTAAGAATGATGTGGAGATGCCAGCGTTGGACTGGGGTAAACACAGTAAGAAGTCTCACAACACCAGGTTAAATTCCAACAGGTTTATTTGGTAGCAAACGCCACTAGCTTTCGGAGCGCTGCTCCTTTGTCAGGTAAGTGGGAGTTCTGTTCACAAACAGGGCATATAAAGACACAAACTCAATTTACAAAATAATGGTTGGAATCCGAGTCTTTACAGCTAATCAAGTCTTAAAGATACAGACAATGTGAGTGGAGAGAGCATTAAGCACAGGTTAAAGAGATGTGTATTGTCTCCAGGCAGGACAGCCAGTGAGATTTTAATTAGTTAGCGATTTGAATCACTTTGTTAGATGGTTCCCAGCCCAGCGCCATTGGCCAGAGGAAGTTAACACTACTAGACAATCTCACACTCCTCAACCACCTCATACACCAGCTCTACAGCAAACGCCGCAGCCTGGAAACCAAGATAGAGTCCATATTCTCAACTTGCGTGCAGGACGCAGACCAGCTGCGAAAATCTGCCAAGCAGACGAGACAAAGGAACTACACCATCTACATGCACACCAAGAACAGGAAACTTGAGAAACTCGGCATCACACCAGCAGCAACCAAGCCTCCCCCGGTACCACAGTAGAAAACAGTACCACTGCAGGGAAGTCCATTGTCAACTTGTCGGACTACACACTTCAACCAGATGAAATCGAAGTTCTCAGCCGAGGGCTCAATTTCTGCCCCACCACCAAAATAGACCCCATCAGTCTCGCAGCAGACACAGAGAAATTCATCAGGCGAATGAGGCTGCGGTAGTTCTTCCACAAACCCCAAGAAGCCAACAGCGAACACAATGAGACAGCCAATGAACTGGAACAGCCGACAGAGAAATCCGCAGTGCAGCAACCGAAGAGGAAAGAGTCGAATTGGACTCCTTCAGAAGGCCACTGCCCTCAACTTGACATGTATGCCCAAGCCATCAGGAGGTGCGTCAACACCAAATTCATCAGCCGCACTCACAAGACAGCACCGAACATCACCCAACCACAACGCAATGCCATCCGTGCTCTCAAGACCACTGCAACATTGTTATCAAACCAGCAGACAAAGGAGGGGCCATCGTCATACTGAACAGAACAGATTACTGCAAAGAAGTGTACCGACAACTGAACAATGAGGAACACTACAGACAGTTACCCACAGATCCGACCAAAGAACACACCCGTCAACTCAACACTCTGATCAAAACCTTTGATCCGGACCTTCAGAGCACCCTCCGTGCTCTCATCCCACGTACTCCCCGCATTGGAGATCTCTACTGCCTCCCAAAGATACACAAGGCAAACACACCCGGCCGTCCCATCGTATCGGGCAATGGGACCCTGTGCGAGAACCTCTCCGGCTACGTCGAGGGCATCCTGAAACCCATTGTACAAAGAACCCCCAGCTTTTGTCGCGACACTACGGACTTCCTACAGAAACTCAGCACACAT
Source organism: Mustelus asterias (assembly GCF_964213995.1). Classification (NCBI taxonomy): domain Eukaryota; kingdom Metazoa; phylum Chordata; class Chondrichthyes; order Carcharhiniformes; family Triakidae; genus Mustelus; species Mustelus asterias. The sequence continues at coordinate 66,375,189 of NC_135811.1, read as the reverse complement.
GGAGCAGTTGAACCAGGAGCACTCCTCGTCACAATGGATGTCTCAGCACTCTACACCAGCAACCCCCACGATGATGGCATTGCTGCAACTGCCTCAGTACTCAACGCCGATAACTGCCAGTTTCCAGATGCAATTTTACAACTCATCCGCTTCATCCTGGACCACAATGTCTTCACCTTCAACAACCAGTTCTTCATCCAGACACACAGAATAGCCATGGGGACTAAATTCTCACCTCAATATGCCAACATCTTCATGCACAGGTTCGAACAAGACTTCTTCAACCGATGCAATACACTAGATACATCGATGACATTTTCTTCCTTTGGACTCGTGGTGAACAATCACTGAAAATAACTATGTGATGACATCAACAAGTTCCATCCCACCATCAGACTCACCACGGACTACTCTCCAGAATCGGTTGCATTCTTGGACACATGCATCTCCATTAAGGATGGTCACCTCAGCACCTCACTGTACCACAAACCCACGGATAACCTCACGATGCTCCACTTCTCCAGCTTCCACCCCAAACACGTTAAAGAAGTCATCCCCTATGGACAAGCCCTCCCTATACACAGGATCTGCTCAGATGAGGAGGATTGCAACAGACACCTCCAGACGCTGAAAGATGCCCTTATAAGAACAGGATATGGCGCTCGACTCATCGATCGACAGTTCCGACGCGCCGCAGCGAAAATCTGCACCGACCTCCTCAGAAGACAAACAAGGGACACAGCGGCGTCGTCCAGTACTTCCCCGGAGCGGAGAAGCTACGACATCTTCTCCGGAGTCTTCAACATGCCATTGATGAAGACGAACCTCTCGCCAAGGCCATCCCCACACCCCCACTTCTTGCCTTCAAACAACCGCACAACCTCAAACAGACCATTGTCCGCCGCAAACTACCCAGCCTTCAGGAGAACAGTGACCACGACACCACACAACCCTGCCACAGCAACCTCTGGAAGACGTGCCGGATCATCGACACGGATGCCATCATCTCACGTGAGAACAGCATCCACCAGGTACACGGTACTCTTGCAACTCGGCCAACGTTATCTACTTGATACGCTGCAGGAAAGGATGTCCCGAGGCATAGTACATTGGGGAGACCATGCAGGCACTACGACAACAGGTGAATGAACACTGCTTGACAATCACCAGGCAAGACTGTTCTCTTCCTGTTGGGGAACACTTCAGCGGTCACGGGCATTTGGCCTCTGATCTTCGGGTAAGCGTTCTCCAAGGCGGCCTTCACAACACACGACAGTGCAGAGTCGCTGAGCAGAGACTGATAGCCAAGTTCCGCACACACGAGGATGGCCTCAACTGGGATCTTGGGTTCATGTCACACTATCTGTAACCCCCACGACTTGCCTGGACTTGCAAAATCTCACTAACTGTCCTGTCTGGAGACAATATACATCTCTTTAACCTGTGCTTAACGCTCTCTCCACCCACATTGTCTGTACTTTAAGACTTGATTAGATGTAAAGACTCGCATTCCAATCATTATTCTGTAAATTGAGTTTGTGTCTTTATATGCCCTGTTTGTGAACAGATCCCCCACTCACCTGACGAAGGAGCAGCGCTCCGAAAGTTAGTGGCATTTGCGACTAAATAAACCTGTTGGACTTTAACCTGGTGTTGTGAGACTTCTTACTAGCTGTAAGAAGACAGAGGGTGGTGGTTGATGGGAAATGATCATCCTGGAGTTCAGTTACTAGTGGTGTACCGTAAGGATCTGTTTTGGGGCCACTGCTGTTTGTCATTTTTATAAATGACCTGGATGAGGGCGTTGAAGGATGGGTTAGTAAATTTGCGGACGACACTAAAGTTGGTGGAGTTGTGGACAGTGTGGAAGGATGTTGCAGGTTACAGAGGGACATAGATAAGCTGCAGAGCTGGGCTGAGAGGTGGCAAATGGAGTTTAATGCAGAAAAGTGTGAGGTGATTCACTTTGGAAGGAGTAACAGGAATACAGAGTACTGGGCTAATGGTAAGATACTTGGTAGTGTGGATGAGCAGAGAGATTTCGGTGTCCATGTGCATAGATCCCTGAAAATTGGCACCCAGGTTGATAGGGTTGTTAAGAAGGCGTACGGTGTGTTGGCTTTTATTGGTAGAGGGATTGAGTTTCGGAGCCATGATGTCATGTTGCAGCTGTACAGAACTCTGGTGCAGCCGCACTTGGAGTATTGCGTACAGTTCTGGTCGCCGCATTATAGAAAGGATGTGGAAGCATTGGAAAGGGTGCAGAGGAGATTTACCAGGATGTTGCCTGGTATGGTGGGAAGGTCTTATGAGGAAAGGTCTTATGGACGGCACGGTAGCACAGTGGTTAGCACTGCTGCTTCACACTCCAGGGACCTGGGTTCGACTCCCGGCTTGGGTCACTGTCTGTATGGAGTTTGCACATTCTCCTCGTGTCTGCGTGGGTTTTCTCCGGGTGCCCCGGTTTCCTCCCACAGTCCAAAGATGTGCAGGTTAAATTGATTGGCCATGTTAAAATTGCCCCTTAGTGTCCTGAGATGCGTAGGTTCGAGGGATTAGGGGGGAAAATATGTAGGGATATGGGAGTAGGGTCTGGGTGGGATTGTGGTCGGTGCAGACTCGATGGGCCGAATGGCCTCTTTCTGAACTGTAGGGTTTCTATGATTTCTATGTTTCTATGAAAGGCTGAGGGACTTGAGGCTGTTTTCGTTAGAGAGAAGAAGATTAAGAGCTGACTTAATAGAGGCATACAAGATGATCAGAGGATTCGATAGGGTGGACAGTGAAAGCCTTTTTCCTCGGATGGTGATGGCTAGCACGAGGGGACATAGCTTTAAATTGAGGAGTGATAGATATAGGACAGATGTCAGAGGTAGGTTCTTTACTCAGAGAGTAGTAAGGGTGTGGAATGCCCTGCCTGCAACAGTTGCGGACTTGCCAACATTAAGGGCATTTAAATGGTCATTGGATAAACATATGGATGATATTGGAATAGTGTAGGTTAGATGGGCTTTAGATTGGTTTCACAGGTCGGCACAACATTGAGGGCCGAAGGGCCTGTACTGCGCTGTAATGTTCTAATGTTCTTCTAATGTTCTAAATCTTTTCTGTACCCTCTCCAAAGCCTCCACATTCTTCTGGTAGTGTGGCGACCAGAATTGAACACTGTATTCCAAGTGCGGCCTCACTAATGTTCGATAAAGCATCAACATGACTTGCCTATTTTTAAACTCAATAACCCGGCCGATGAAGGCAAGCATGCCGTATGCCTTCTTGACTACCTTCTCCACCTGCATTGCCACTTTCAGTGACCTGTGTACCTGTACACCCAGATCCCTCTGCCTACCAATACCCTTAAGAGTTCTGCCATTTACTGTATATTTCCTATCTGTATTAGACCTTCCAAAATGCATTACCTCACATTTGTCTAGATTAAACTCCATCTGCCATCTCTCCGCCCAAGTCTCCAACTGATCTATATCCTGCTGTATCCTCTGATGTTCCTCATCGCTATCTGCAAATCCACCAACCTTTGTGTTGTCCACAAACTTACTGACCAATCCAGTTACATTTTCCTCCAAATCATTTATATATATTACAAACAGCAAAGGTCCCAGCACTGATCCCTGAGGAATGCCACTTGTCACAGCCCTCCATTCAGAAACGCATCCTTCCACTTCTACCCTCTATTTTCTTTGACTGAGCCAGTTTTGTATCCCCTGATATCCAACTCCCTCCCTCCATTCCCCCTGATTTAGAGACGCAAGGACTGATTAGGGACAGTCAGCATGGCTTTGTGAGTGGAAAATCATGTCTCACAAATTTGATTGAGTTTTTTGAAGAGGTAACCAAGAAGATAGATGAGGGCAGTGCAGTTGATATTGTAAATGTGAGATCATCCATTTTGGTAGGAATAATAGCAAAGTGGACTATTATTTAAATGGTAAAAAATTGCAGCGCATGCTATGCAGAGGGACCTGGGTATCGAAGGTAGATGAGGGCAGTGCAGTTGATGTTGTCTACATGGAATTTAGCAAGGCCTTTGACAAGGTACCACATGGTAGGTCGTTGCATAAGGTTAAATCTCACGGGATCCAGGGTGAGGTACCTATATGGATACAAAATTGGCTTCTTGACAGAAGCCAGAGGGTGGTTGTAGACAGTTGTTTTTCAAACTGGAGGCCTGTGACCAGCGGTGTGCCTCAGGGATCAGTGCTGGGCCCACTGTTATTTGTCATTTATATTAATGATTTAGATGAGAATATAGGGGGCATGGTTAGTAAGTTTGCAGATGACACCAAGATTGGTGGCATAGTGGACAGTGAAGAAAGTTATCTCCAATTGCAACAGAATCTTGATCAATTGGGCCAGTGGGCTGACGAATGGTAGATGGAGGTTAACATAGAAACATAGAAACCCGACAGTGCAGAAGGAGGCCATTCGGCCCATCGAGTCTGCACCGACCACAATCCCACCCAGGCCCTACCCCCACACATTTTACCCGCTAATCCCTCTAACCTACGCATCCCAGGACTCTAAGGGACAATTTTTAACCTGGCCAATCAACCTAACCCGCACATCTTTGGACTGTGGGAGGAAACCGGAGCACCCGGAGGAAACCCACGCAGACACGAGGAGAATGTGCAAACTCCACACAGACAGTGACCCGAGCCAGGAATCGAACCCGGGTTAATTTAGACAAATGCGAGGTGATGCATTTTGGTAGATTGAACCAGGGCAGGACTTACTCAGTTAATGGTAGGGCATTGGGGAAAGTTACAGAACAAAGAGATGTAGGGGTACATGTTTATAGCTCCTTGAAAGTGGAGTCACAGGTGGACAGAATGGTGAAGAAGGCATTCGGCATGCTTGGTTTCATCGGTCAGAACATTGAAAACAGGAGTTGGGACGTCTTGTTGAAGTTGTACAAGAAATTATTAAGGTCACACTTGGAGTACTGTGTACAGTTCTGGTCACCCTATCACCCTATTATAGAAAGGATATTATTAAACTAGAAAGAGTGCAGAAAAGATTTACTAGGATGCTACCAGGACTTAATGGATTGAGTTATAAGGAATATAGAATATAGAATATAGAAACCCTACAGTGCAGAAGGAGGCCATTCGGCCCATCAAGTCTGCACCGACCACAATCCCACCCAGGCCCTACCCCCACATATTTACCCGCTAATCCCTCTAACTACACATCTCGGGGACAATTTTTAACCTGGCCAATCAACCTAACCCGCACATCTTTGGACTGGAGAGGCTGGATGGACTGGGACTTTTTTCTCTGGAGCATGGGAGGCTGGGGGTGATCTTATAGAGGTCTATAAAATAATGAGGGGCACAGATCAGGTAGATAGTCAATATCTGTTCGCAAAGATAGGGGACTCTAAAACTCGAGGGCATAGGTTTAAGGTGAGAGGGGAAATACAAAAGTGTCCAGAGGGGCAATTTTTTCACACACAGAGTGGTGAGTGTCTGGAACAAGCTGCCAGAGGTAATAGTAGAGGTGGGTACAATTTTGTCTTTTAAAAAGCATTTAGAAAGTTACATGGGTACGATGGGTATAGAGGGATATGGGCCAAATGCGGGCAATTGGGATTAGCTTAGGGGTTTTAAAAAAAAGGGTGGCATGGACAAGTTGGGTCTTGTCAAAGGGCCTGTTTCCATGCTGTAAACCTCTATGACTGGATTCACACTTTGCCAGAGTGTTCCGCAGGGCTCTGTACTGGGACCTCTGCTATTTGTGATATATATAAATGATTTGGAAGAAGGTGTAACGGGTGTAATCAGCAAGTTTGCGGATGACACGAAGATGGCTGGAATTGCGGATAGCGAAGAGCATTGTCGGGCAATACAGCAGGATATAGATAGGCTGGAAAATTGGGCGGAGAGGTGGCAGATGGAATTTAATCCGGATAAATGCGAAGTGATGCATTTTGGAAGAAATAATGTAGGGAGGAGTTATACAATAAATGGCAGAGTCATCAGGAGTATAGAAACACAGAGGGACCTAGGTGTGCAAGTCCACAAATCCTTGAAGGTGGCAACACAGGTGGAGAAGGTGGTGAAGAAGGCATATGGTATGCTTGCCTTTATAGGACGGGGTATAGAGTATAAAAGCTGGAGTCTGATGATGCAGCTGTATAGAACGCTGGTTAGGCCACATTTGGAGTACTGCGTCCAGTTCTGGTCGCCGCACTACCAGAAGGACGTGGAGGCATTGGAGAGAGTGCAGAGAAGGTTTACCAGGATGTTGCCTGGTATGGAGGGTCTTAGCTATGAGGAGAGATTGGGTAGACTGGGGTTGTTCTCCTTGGAAAGACGGAGAATGAGGGGAGATCTAATAGAGGTATACAAGATTATGAAGGGTATAGATAGGGTGAACAGTGGGAAGCTTTTTCCCAGGTCGGAGGTGACGATCACGAGGGGTCACGGGCTCAAGCTGAGAGGGGCGAAGTATAACTCAGACATCAGAGGGACGTTTTTTACACAGAGGGTGGTGGGGGCCTGGAATGCGCTGCCAAGTAGGGTGGTGGAGGCAGGCACGCTGACATCGTTTAAGACTTACCTGGATAGTCACATGAGCAGCCTGGGAATGGAGGGATACAAACGATTGGTCTAGTTGGACCAAGGAGCGGCACAGGCTTGGAGGGCCGAAGGGCCTGTTTCCTGTGCTGTACTGTTCTTTGTTCTTTGTTCTTTGCAGCCGGGAACATTCCACCGCAGCCGGGCAATCCACTGCTGATTGTCACTCCGAGCACAGGGCAGAGTTTTCCCGCATTTCCACTCATTGTTCTGAGGTGTGTTTCGTGGCAGGTGGAGGGGCATGTGGGGGGAACAATGGCTGGGATTCTCACAAATAAATTCTAAGTGCCAAATTCACGTAAAAACTGGAATGAATCATGCTGGTTTTTCCAGCAGGATTTTCAAAGTGAGTCTCCCACATTCTGTGCCCTGCAGAGTGCCCGAGCATGAATCCCATTGTAAATCAGTGGGTGGGGCCTATTCTTGCTGGAGAGTCTGGCAGCATAGCGCTGAGTGGGTCACTGCACTTGTGCCAGTCTGTCACTGCCGAGATCGGCGCATGTGCAGTGGCCCCGCATGCTGGCCAGCCCTGTGACCCCCGCATCGCTGTCCCTCTAACCGCCCCCCACCCCCTCCGACCCCCAATCACTGGCCTTCCGGATGTATCCAGGCGAGCACCAGCTCCCCACTGCCCCACCTTGATCCCTCCCCCCAGCAGTCCTGATCTCCCGATCACCGCCCACCCCCCCCCGACCCCCGCAGTCTCGACCATCCCTGGTAGGCCGAACCCATCCCCCCCACCCCGATGGGCAGCTCCAATCAGCCCCTACCCTCCCTCTGTCACCAATCCCATTTGCAGAGTGGCAGGGGGACTCCCCCACCAAGACTCCACTAATTCCCCCCACAGGCCCAGCCCGCTTGGCACTGCCTCATGCCCAGTGGGCAGTGCCAAGGTGCCCCTTGGGCACTGCCACTTTGCCCATTCAACATTGCCAGGGGCCACATTGGCAATGCCTAGGGGGCACGCCCCCTTAACCCCGCCCTCTTGGGGGGGGTCTCCATGACCCCCTTCACTCCAGCAGGGTCAGGCCAGTAGTTCCCCGTTAGTCTGGAGCTGTTGTGAACCCCGCTGGAGTGAACCACTCCTGGTGGTGGGGGGATTGGGTGGAGACAATAGAGGGCTCAGAGACATCAGTCCCGGGTCCGCTAATTGGATCTAAAATTGAATTTACATATTTTAATCAGCTCCACGCTGATTTCCGGTGTGGAGCTGACAGTGCTGTAATTCCGGTGGCTGGAGACGCATGGGGGCCGTGGTGCCCGGGTGGCGGTGGGGGTGGGGAGGGGGGGTGGGTGGCGGAAGTGGGGGGTGGGGGCCTGGTAAATGACAGCTTCCCAACGGCAGGGGTATATGCTCCCAACATCACAGTAAACAAACAAAGAACAAAGAAAATTACAGCACAGGAACAGGCCCTCCAAGCCTGCACCGACCATGCTGCCCGACTTAACTAAAATCCTTCCGGGGACCATATCCCTCTATTCCCATCCTATACCGTATCCGCTTCCACTACCTCCCCCGACAACGAGTTCCAGGCATCCACTACTCTCTGTGTAAAAAACGTGCCTCGTACATCTCCTTTAAACCTTGCCCCTCGCACCTTAAACCTGTGCCCCCTAGTCATTGACTCTTCCACCCTGGGAAAAAGCTTCTGACTATCCACTCTGTCCATACATAGAAACATAGAAAACTACAGCACAAAACAGGCCCTTCGGCCCCACAAGTTGTGCCGAACATATCCCTACCATTTAGGCCTACCTATAACCCTTCATCCTATTAAGTCCCATGTACTCATCCAGGAGTCTCTTGAAAGACCCTATTGAGTTTGCCTCCACCACCACTGACGGCAGCCGATTCCACTCGCCCACCACCCTCTGTGTGAAAAACTTCCCCCTAACAATTCCCCTGTACCTACACTCCAGCACCCTAAACCTGTGTCCTCTCGTAGCAGCCATTTCCACCCTGGGAACAAGCCTCTGAGAGTCCACCCGATCTATGCCTCTCAACATCTTATATACCTCTATTAGGTCTCCTCTCATCCTACGTCTCTCCAAGGAGAAAAGACCGAGCTCCCTCAGCGTATCCTCATAAGGCATGCCACTCAATCCAGGCAACATCCTTGTAAATCGCTTCTGCACCCTTTCAATCTTTTCCACATCCTTCCTGTAATGAGGCGACCAGAACTGAGCACAGTACTCCAAGTGGGGTCTGACGAGTGTCTTATATAGCTGCATCATTATCCCTGGACTCCTAAACTCAATCCCTCGATTGATAAAGGCCAGCACACCATATGCCTTCTTAACCACCTCCTCCACCTGCGGGGCCGATTTTAGAGTCCTATGGACCCGGACCCCAAGGTCCTTCTGATCCTCCACAGTACTAAGAGTCTTTCCCTTTATATTGTACTCCTTCATCCCATTTGACCTACCAAAATGGACCACTACGCATTTATCTGGGTTGAAGTCTATCTGCCACTTCTCCGCCCAGTCTTGCATCCTATCTATGTCCCTCTGTAACTTCTGACATCCCTCCAGACTATCCACAACCCCACCAACCTTCGTGTCATCGGCAAACTTACCAACCCATCCCTCCACTTCCTCATCCTGGTCATTTATGAAAATGACAAACAGCAAGGGTCCCAGAACAGATCCCTGGGGTACACCACTGGCGACCGACCTCCATTTAGAAAAAGACCCATCTATACACACTCTCTGCCTCCTTTGGGCAAGCCAGTTCTGGATCCACAGGGCAACAGCACCTTGGATCCCATGCCCTCTCACTTTTTCTAGAAGCCTTGCATGGGGGACCTTATCGAACGCCTTGCTAACATCTATATAAACCACATCTACCGCTTTCCCTTCGTCAATGTGTTTAGTCACATTTTCGAAGAACTCCACCAGGCTTGTAAGGCACGATCTGCCTTTGACAAAGCCATGCTGAGTATTCTTGAGCATACTAAACCTCTCTAAATGCTCATAAATCTTGTCCCTCAGGATCTTCTCCATCAGCTTACCAACCACTGAGGTTAGACTCACCGGTCGGTAATTTCCTGGGCTATCCCTATTCCCCTTCTTGAAAATAGGAACCACATCCGCAATCCTCCAATCCTCCGGCACCTCTCCCATCTCCACCGACGACGCAAAGATCATCGCCAGAGGCTCTGCAATCTCTTCCCTCGTCTTCCACAGTAACCAGTATACCTCCCATAATCTTGTAGACTTCTATCAGGTCTCCCCTCAACCTCCGTCGCTCCAGTGAGAACAAACCAAGTTTCTCCAACCTCTCCTCATAGCTAATGCCCTGCATACCAGGCATCATCCTGGTAAATCTTTTCTGTACCCTCTCCAAAACCTCCATATCCATTTGCTAATGTGGCGACCAGAATTGAACACTATATTCCAAGTGTGGCCTAACTAAGGTTCTATAAAGCTGCAACATGACTCCGGGGTGAGTCTCCATTCCTGCCAGAGGCTGCCATTAAAGTGATTTGTCTAATATCAATGAGATACAGATGAAAGCCTGACCGGAATTGTTCCGCCTGCCCACAATCCACCTCAGCAGCGGGTTTGCACGCCAGTACCGAACACGCCTGGGCCAACATGATGTGGAAATGTCAGACTTTTCTGCAGCAAGACCTGAGGAAGCTCGCGGTGGTCAGAGGGAAGATGGAGGTCTCCAGTGACAGGACACTGGAACACCATGTATAGCAATGGGTGGGTGGAGCACTACAACATGAATCTTCTAAATTCAGTGTCTTCCGGGGTGCAGAGGGTCTTCCAGGGTGGGGAGGATCTTCTGGGGTGCAGAAGGTCTTCCGGGGTGGGGAGAGTCTTCCGGGGTGGGGAGAGTCTTCCGGGGTGGGGAGAGTCTTCCGGGGTGGGGAGAGTCTCCTGGGTGGGGAAGGCCTTCCGGGTGGGGAGGGTCTTCCGGGTGGGGAGGGCCTTCCGGGCTGGGGAGAGTTTTCTGGGGTGGGGAGGGTCTTCCGGGGTGCAGAGGGTCTTCCGGGGTGCAGAGGGTCTTCCGGGGTGCAGAGGGTCTTCCGGGGTGCAGAGGGTCGTCCGGGGTGCAGAGGGTCGTCCAGGGTGCAGAGGGTCGTCCGGGGTGCAGAGGGTCTTCCGGGGTGCAGAGGGTCTTCCGGGGTGCAGAGGGTCGTCCGGGGTGCAGAGGGTCTTCCGGGGTGCAGAGGGTCTTCCGGGGTGCAGAGGGTCTTCCGGGGTGCAGAGGGTCTTCCAGGGTGGGGAGGGTCTTCCGGGGTGGGGAGGGTCTTCCGGGGTGGGAATGGTCTTCCGGATGGGGAGGGTATTCCGGGATCAGGAGGGTCTTCTGGGATGCAGAGGGTCTTCCGGGGTGGGGAGGGTCTTTCGGGGTGCAGAGGGTCTTTCGGGGTGCAGAGGGTCTTCCGGGGTGCAGAGGGTCTTCCGGGGTCGGGAAGGCCTTCTGGGGTGCAGAGGGTCCTCCGGGGTGCAGAGGGTCTTCCGGGGTGCAAAGGGTCTTCTGGGGTGCAGAGGGTCTTCCGGGGTGGGGAGGGTCTTCCGGGGTGCAGAGGGTCTTCCGGGGTGCAGAGGGTCTTCCGGGGTGCAGAGGGTCTTCCGGGGTGCAGAGGGTCTTCCGGGGTGCAGAGGGTCTTCCGGGGTGCAGAGGGTCTTCCGGGTGGGGAGGGTCTTCTGATTTCAATGTGGGTTAGTTGATGAGTGGATGCTTTTAAACTATGATTCCCAGATATGATGGAAGGGTACAAGCCATCCAACCTGTTCCACTGCACTAAACATCGGGAAACCCCTGATTGCATAATTAATTAACCAGCGTCACGCAATATGGCACAAATTTCCAGCAATCTCCACAGTGGAAAACCTGCCCCATTCTCATCACCACCAAGGGACTTGGTTTCGGAATGGAAAATTCTGCCAATAGAGCAAAGAACGTAATGTAAAGGTTTGCAAATCACTTATTACATCTCAACTAGAGTATTGCCTCCAGTTCTGGGCACCATACGTTGGGAAGAACATCAAGCTCTTGAAGCGGTTAAAGTGGAAATTGACCAAGGTGGTATCAGGGATAAAGGTGTTTGTGGAGAGTTTTGAGAAGCTGAGGTTATTGTCTTGACAGCAGAGAAGGTTAAGTGGAGATTCAACAGAGTGTTCAAAATTCTGAGGGGTTTGGGTCAAGTAGATAAGGAGAAATTGTTTTCGTTGGTGTGAGGGTCACTTACCAAAGGACACAGATTTAAGATAATCAGCAAAAAAGCGAGGGAGTGATAAGGAGTATTTATTTTTAGACAGTGGGTTTTTGAGATCTGGAATATGCTGTCTGAAAGTAGATTCAGTCGGAAACACTCAAGCACTCCTTTCAGGTTAAGCACTGTTTCACTTGTACTTTCTTTAATCTGGTCTATTGCATGCGCTGCTCCCAGTGTGGCCTCCTCTACATTGGGGAGACTAAACGCAGACTGGGTGATTGCTTTGTGAATCACCTATGCTCAATTCGCAAGAACAACTTTTCTGTTGAGTGCCATTCTAACCCAACAGTTTACTCTTATGTCTGCATGTCCATCCTTGGCCTGCTGCAATGCTCCAGGGAAACCCAACGCAAACTGAAGGAGCAGCATCTCATCTTCCAACTCGGCACATCACAGCTCTCAGCACTCAACAATGAGTTCAACAGCTTTAGACTGTGATCTTTCTCCTCCATCTTAAATCCCCTTTTAATAAAAGAATCCTATACATTTATTGTTTCAATGCAATAACCCTCCCTTTCCCCCATTGCCCCACTCTCCCACACCAGGCCATTTGTCTTTTGTCCTTAATGTTGCTACATCTCGTTGCAATCTCTCCCAGCTACAGTTTAATATCTAACACATTCTCCCTCTCTTTAGTCCTGATGAAGAGCCAAAATAATTTGAAACATTAACTCTGTTTTCTTTCCCTACAGACGCTGCCAGACCCACTGAGATTTTCCAGCATCCTCTTGTTCTTGTTTCAATAGTGACCTACGAAAAAGAATTGGATAAACAGTTGGAAATGGCAATGTGGAGGGTGATGACGGAGGGACAGGGTGAGTGGGACTAATTGGATAGTTCTTTCAAAGAGCCAGCACCACATGGGGCCAAATGGCCTATTTCTGTGCTGTATGATTTGATGAATGAAAAGGAAAAACCTTACCCCAGGCCATGACGATGTACCACCAGAAATACTTCCTCTCAGTGAAGAAGACGACAATGAGGGTGTGGAGATACATGCCTTCTGCCAACAGCCAGAAGAAGTTTGCTGTGATACTGAACTGGAAGAAAGTGATTGCAGCTTTGCAGGATCGCTGGGAAAGAGAGAAATTAACGTTACCCTCATTTCTGACCCTTTCTCCACCAACTGTGTACAGCCCCAGTGTTGAATCACCCCCAGTATTACACATTGCATTTAACTCTATTGTAAGGAGTCTGAATTCAGGTTAATTCCAAGATATGTAGGTTATTTACAGCAAGCGTTCTCTTAACCCTCTGGGATTTAGTGCTTATTAGTTACATCGTAAAAGAGCAATGTTACAAGCTCTTTAATCTTGCCAATGATGACCTTATATGGGATCTCTCCTGGTACCAGTGGTTCTCAATCAAAGACAATGGTGCAACAGGTGATCAAGAAGGCAAATGGGACGTTGGTCTATATCGCAAGGGGGATAGAATATAAAAGCAGAGAAGTCTTGCTGCATCTGTACAGGGTATCGGTGAGGCCGCAGCTGGAATACTGTGTGCAGTATTGGTCCTTATTTGTGGAAGGATATATTGGCCTTGGAGGGAGTGCAGAGAAGGTTCACCAGGTTGATACCAGAGATGAGAGGTGTTGATTATGAGGAGAGACTGAGCAGATTGGGTTTGTACTCGTTGGAATTTAGAAGGCTGAGGGGGGATCTTATAGAGACCTATAAGATAATGAAGGGGCTGGATAGGGTAGAGGTGGAGAGATTCTTTCCACTTAGAAAGGAAACTAGAACTGGAGGGCACAGCCTCAAAATAAAGGGGGGTCAGTTTAGGACAGAGTTGAGGAGGAACTTCTTCTCTCAGAGGGTGGTGAATCTCTGGAATTCTCTGCCCACTGAAGTGGTGGAGGCTACCTCGTTGAATATGTTTAAATCACGGACAGATGGATTCCTGATCGGTAAGGGAATTAGGGGTTATGGGGATCAGGCGGGTAAGTGGAACTGATCCACTTCAGATCAGCCATGATCTTATTGAATGGCGGGGCAGGCTCGAGGGGCTAGATGGCCTACTCCTGCTCCTATTTCTTACGTTCTTATAATTACTCTTGGTCAACGTAACTGAATCATATCCCATGGGAACATCTGCCGATTGCTTCCAGCACTGCTGGTGATGGCCACAGGGTGAAGTGGTCGGGTAGATGGAGTCCACTGCAGGGACTTTGTTGTCCTCATTGTGTCTGGAACCGTGCCAGCCTTGAGTGCAATATAAATGCAGCTAACCAGCACAAACTACAAGCTGAAAATGTGAATGTTGGCTGGTCTGTGCAAGTCACAGACAAGAACATGCAGTCTGTGCCCACACACTGAGCTCTCATAACCTACAACACACAAGACAAACTGTGCAATTTGTTGAGCTGAATTTAGAAACACATACTGGGGAGAGCTGAGGAACTGAGAAATGGACTAAGACGGGCAAAGTGTACAGCTGAATAAGTTAGGGCCTGTCATAAAAGTGAGTCCAAAACGTTAGAAATGTATAAACAACAAAAAGGGCAATCAAATGAAGGGTGCAGCCAATTAGGGACCAAGAAGAAGATACTTTTGTACAGAAAGCCTGGCAGAGGTACGGAGTGATTACTCAGCACGTGACTTCAGTAGAGATTAGGTGCCCCCCCCCCCTCCGTGACAGGCATCTTTGGCCATTGGTATCTGTGTCCACCTGGTCACTGCAAAGCTGCTTGTGTTTCAGGAGGCTGCAGATGTGAGCAGTGACGTGCCTGAGAACTTGAGCCGACTGAGGCACTGGCTCAGATATGAGCTGGGATTTTATGGCCTCGCTCGAGCGAGACCTGAAATTTCACCCCGAGGTCAACAGATATTTCCGTTGTCCGCCCTTCGCTCGCTCCGATTCCGTGGCGGCCGAGGCAGTAGAATTCCAGGAATGGATTCACTTATTGTTTCTATTTATTCATTTTCCATGTTGAGGGAGATGATCCTCCTCTACCTTCACACCCTGTTTCAGTGGGTTGTCTCTCCTTCCAGCTAGATCTTGGTGGTCCATCCTGTTTACCCTGTGGAGGGGCTTGTGGCTCAGGGGCAAGCAGCTGTCGCTGCTGTTGGTGTTACTCCTGCTGCTGCCAGAGCAGCTGTCAGTGGTGTGGACTAGCTGCTCCTGGCCCTCAACACAGGTAGAAGGTGGAGCTGCATAAAGTGCTCACATGCCGTGGCGAAGGCTGGCATCAAGGAAGTGCAGCTGACGGCGAATGGAGTGCCAAGCGGGTGCAGTGCCTTCTAAGAACTTGGCAATCATCCAGCAAGCAGACATTGCACTCTGTGAGCAGAGGTGCTGTGAACTGCAGCCTCTCACGTGGCCATGGCTGGAGCTCTTCAGTTTCACTGGTTAAAGCTTTCCAAGCCTGTCAGTTTTCCTGAAGAACCACTTTCCATTGTGCATTCCCCTCAGTGACCCCAGTCAGTTGCTGGCAGGTTGGTAAACAGGAACTCTGGATTGGAAATTCAGAATTGAATTCCAAATTGATGGTTAAAGGAGTTTTTAATTGTCTGTTTTATTACCGTAATTTACTTACCTGATGGATCCGAAAGGAGCCGGTGGGGAGAGATGGGGTGGGACTCCCCACTTGCCTTCAATCGACCCCACAGAAACCCAGAGGAATATCCAAAATAGGAAGCAGGAGTAGACCATATGGCCGGACAAGCCTGCTCGACCACAATTCAGCTTTCCCGCCCTGCTCCCTGTATCTCTTGGTTCCCTGGGAGACCAATGATCTGTCTCTCTCTCTCTGCCTTGAATATGTTCCTCAGTGGAGCAGCCCTCTGGGGAAAAGAATTCCAGAAATTTGCATCTTTTGAGTGAAGAAATTTCCTCTGATTCCAGTCCATGGCAACTTCCCCTGGCCTGGGAAAACTCCTCCCATAGAATAGAAAAGCAACCGAATTATTCAAAACCTTTACAAAAAACCAATTAGTTAGAATATTGTGGGCATTTCTGGGCACTACACTCTAGAAATGGGTTAAGGTCTTAGAGAGTTCGCAAACGAGATTTACTGGAATTGTGTCAATAATGAAGCACTTCAGTTATGAGGAAAGACAGGAGAAGCTGGTCTTGTTCTTCTTCGGGTTGAGAAGATTAAGAAAAAATCTGAGGAGTGTCCAAACCATGACTGATTTTGAACTTCTTAAGTTTATTTATGAGTGCAACAAGTAAGGCTTACATTAATACTGCAATGAAGTTACTGTGAAAATCCCCTAGTCGCCACATTCTGGCGCCCTTCCGTGTACACTGAGGGAGAATTTAGCATGGCCAATGTGCCTAACCAGCACATCCTTCAGACTGTGGCAGGAAACCAGAGCACCCGGAAGAAACGCACACAGACATGGCGAGAAGCTGCAGACTCCGGACAGATGGTGACCCAAGCTGGGAATCGAACCCAGGTCCCTGGCGCTGTGAGGCAGCAGTGCCAACCACTGTCAACCACTGTGCCACCGTGCTACCCTTAATAGAGAAATTGGGTGGGATTTTCCAGTCGCATACACTGCAAGACTGGCAATTCCCACTCAAGGTCAATGAACCTTTAAATGGTCTGTCAAATTTTCCAGTTCCATCCCTCATGATTCCCGTGAAGGGCGGGACTGGAAAATGTTCCCCTCTGTTTCCACTAATATGAGGATTAAGAACCAAAATGGTGTAAATTGGACAGTGTGTGAACTGGGTGAATGATCCACTATCACTGGCCTGGGGTAGAAG
The DNA here is from genome assembly GCF_964213995.1 of Mustelus asterias. NCBI lineage: Eukaryota > Metazoa > Chordata > Chondrichthyes > Carcharhiniformes > Triakidae > Mustelus > Mustelus asterias. The sequence continues at coordinate 66,358,646 of NC_135811.1, read as the reverse complement.
CTGCAGCTCTCCTCCACGTGGAAACGTTATTTAAGGACTGAGGGTATATCTGACCCTGAGTCACTGGGTGGGGTTTTCCAGTCCCACTGACTTCAGGAATCAACACGGGCAGGATTGCAAATTCTGACGGAACATGAATCACATTATTGAGCAGCCACTATGAACCACTCAACATCACTCTCTCGCGACAATATTTGGCACCAACACACGTTTTCACTTACCGTCGAAAGGGTGCATTGGTCAGAGTCAGAACCGAACAGTACCATGTCCTTAATAAACACAGCAATGGCTCTCATGATGAAGGAGACAAACAGGTTCATATGGATATAGTTCCTGGTGCAGTGAAGCTTTCTGTCTCAAAGGAAGTTAAAGAACAGAATTTTACAAATGAGAAAGCACTTCAAACCTAATAAACATCTGAACCAGCTTTTCCATCTATCTATCCATGCTCAGTGCCATCTCGCCATCAAATGCCTCAAACCTTCTCGATCCCTCAATCCCACCCTACCCCTCAATCCCACCAGACGTCTCAATCCCATCATATCCCTCAATCCCGCCACATCCCTCAATCCCACCGTACCCTCAATCCCACCATATCCCTCAATCCCACCATACCCCTCAATCCCACCATATCCCTCAATCCCACCATACCCCTCAATTCCACCATATCCCTCAATCCCACCATACCCCTCAATCCCACCATATACCTCAATCCCACATTATCCCTCAATCCCGCTACATCTCTCAATCCCACCACATCCCTCAACCCCGCCATATCTCTCAATCCCGCCATCTCCCTCAACCCCACCAGATCCCTCAAACTCGCCAATGCCTCAACCCCGCCATATACCCTCAATCCCACCAAACCCCTCAATCCCACCATACCCCTCAATCCCACCATACCCCTCAATCCCACCATACCCCTCAATCCCGCTAGATCCCTCAAACCCGCCAATGCCTCAATCCCACCTCCAAACTATAACCCTAAAAATTACTTTCCTAACCTTCCTGCTTCAGTAAACAATTGAAGACTGACTCTGACATTTATGGAGTTCAACAAGTAAGTAATGATATCTGACAGTGTCCAGGGGATTAATGGGTGGACGGAAGCGGGGTTGCAGGGGAGGAAGGTCATGGGGATAAGATTGCAGGCCAGAGAGGTAGTGAGAGGAGGGAGAAGTCACAGAGGATGTCGGTCACAGGGTACAGAATTCATTGTGTCTGAAGTAAGTCGGAAGAGAGGTCAGGGGGAGGAAGGTCACAGGGAGGGATTTCACGGAGAGGGAGGTCATGGGGGAGGGAGATCATGGGGGAGGGAAGTCGTGGGGGAGGGAGATCGGAGGGAGGGAGGTCGGGTGGGGAGGTCGCGGGGAGGGATTTCACGGGGAGGAAGGTTGTGGGGATGGAGGTCATGGGGGAGGGAAGTCATGGGGGAGGGAGGTCACGGGGGAGGGCGGTCACGGGGGAGGGAGGTCACGGGGGAGGGAGGTCACGGGGGAGGGGGAGGTCACGGGGGAGGGAGGTTATGGGAAGAAAGGTCACATGGAGGAAGGTCATGGGGGAAGGAGGCCACGAGGAAGGAGGTCATGGTGGAGGGAGGTTACAGGAAGAGAAGTCATGGGGGAAGGAGGTCGCAGGGAGGGAGGCTGTGGGGGAGGGATGCCCTATGGAGGAATATCACGGGAAGGAATGCCCTGGGGGAGGGAGGTTGGTGGGGAAGAAATGTATGTGGGAGGGAAGTCATGGGGAAGGACGGCTAGGTTGGAAAGGTCCAGCAGGAGAGAGGAGGTGGTGGGGAAGGAGATGTTGTAGGAGCAGGAGGTTCCAGGGGAAAGAGTTGGATCACAGAGAGGAGGGAGATAGGGACAGGTTGGCAGATAGGGGCTGAGGGGAAGGATTCACGCTGTTCCCACTGTATAAGAGGGGTTGGGAAATCACTGCTGCTGGAACCCACAACGGTGCCTCCTTTAGCTGTGAGGTCGCTTGAGTCCTTGGAAACGTAAGCCAGAGCCATTAAATTTAAATAGCTATCAAAATAAGAAGCACATGGCTTCATGAACATATTATAGTCACTGATCTGCCTCTCCAGAGTGGCTTACTCAGGTATCCCAAAAGCCACCACAGTTAAACTAGAAGTATTTTGGAGGGTGTTAATGCTGCCCGCTCTGCCCCAATCCACTTCAATGTTTGAAAATATCAACATATTTTCCGAAAATTGGAATGAATGCTTTTTGCCTTGAGTGGAAGTGTGCAAAACTGCACCAGATTCTGGAGCTAGGCAGCCCATTATCACTTGAGTTGCATTGGGGTCACTGACAGCAGTGAACTTCGGTGATGACGGGAAGGCATTTCATAACTTGAATGAAACACCAAACTTAGAAAAGGATGGATGTCTTCTGGTGCAGTGGGTAGCGTCTCTGCCTCTGAGCCAGAAGCCCTGGGTCCAGTCCCACCCCAGGACTTGATGGCCAAGGAAGGTGTGTTCATAATGCGGCTAAACAGGTTGTGTGCCAACTTGCAAAACCTTTCCAAATGCACCAATGATTGGCGACAAAAATGGGAGTGAATCCTGGTCAGTCATGCTTGATGTGGAGTGGTGCCCTTCAAGCTATAAGCCCCTGTCGACAGACCAGCGACCTGTTCTGGGAATTACTAGCTATGGAAACAGACAAATGTCTGCCTTAGTGCGCCACTAGGTGTGGGAAGAGAATGGGAATGAAATGATTTCACTTCAATCTCAATTGCTAAAATGAAGGGAAATGCAAAAGACAAATTTTTATTTGAAACACTCTCCCGTTTTTTAGAAGCCAATAATAATTTGGCACTTTATTTTTCTCTTTTATGATCACAATAAAGGCCAAGTTGATTATCAGCATTCAGACTCTTGAGTAAAGCTTCCCTTCTTGTCATTCCAGTGATGGAAAACATTTTTGTATATCAAAGAGCATCTCCATATGGATTACTGCTTCAGATCATCCTTGGAACACTCTGAGAGGTGCAGAGAGACTAGTTACAGGCTGGGAACTGATTTTTAAATATAACCCTTCCTCCAGAACTTACCTTTCCTGTGGAGACATCAAAAATATATAATTTTTAAAAAACAGCATGACACACAAAGTGAATGGGTTTTCTGGAACAAGTCTTCATGTGGAGATGAATGACATATTGCAGCACACTTACACATCTCGTGCTAAACATGTCAATGAGAAAAGCAGTACTCACACACACAGATAAATGAAAATCCAGGTGCCAACTCAGTCACTCTTAATATGGAGATGGGATATGAAGTTAAAATAGTCAAGAAATATTTTATGCACACATTAAGAAGGATCTAACAAAGTCAGCACTATAATTTAAAACCATAAAATACACATTACATTTCTGTGTGGCAAGAAAGTGTGCAGCTTGAAGGAATTTACGTACTTCATGTCATCCTCTCGGAAACTAAACAGCCTGTATGTTTCAAGGACAAACATACAGAGATTTAGGGATGACCATGTCCCATCATATGTGCTGTCTGTTTGTCCTCTGTACTATACTTGCTTTTAACAAATCCTTTGACAGTAGTTTGGCCCTTGGAGTTGAACGTATCTGGGCAATATGTGTGGGTTAGATGCTTTGGCCATGCTAAATTGCCCCTTAGTGTCCCAGGATGTGTATGTTAGAAGGATTAGTGGGGCAAATATGTGGGGTTATGAGAATAGGGCCTGGTGGGTTTGTTGTCAGTGCAGACTCAATGGGCTGAATGGCCTCCTTCTGCACTATTAGGGTTTCTATGGTGTTGATCAGTGTATTTTGAACAGACATGTAAGAGTGTGATAGAAGCACAGTGGTGCGGAATGGACGGTCACACATGTCTATAGATGATCAGGTGTTCCCGTCTTTGTAAGGAGACACAGGGCAGGATTTTTTAGGCCCTTCTAGTCCCTAACGGGTTTTGAAATAAATTGGCAGCAGGTGTGATATAATTGCTGTTTATAATATATATAAATGATTTGGAGGAAAATGTAACTGGATTGGTTAGTAAGTTTGCGGACGACACAAAGGTTGGTGGATTTGCAGATAGCGATGAGGACCATCAGAGGTTACAGCAGGATATAGATCGGTTGGAGACTTGGGTGGAGAGATGGCAGATGGAGTTTAATCCGGACAAATGTGAGGTAATGCATTTTGGAAAGTCTAATACAGATAGGAAATATACAGTAAATGGCAGAACCCTTAAGAGTATTGATAGGCAAAGGGATCTGGGTGTACAGGTACACAGGTCACTGAAAGTGGCAATGCAGGTGGAGAAGGTAGTCAAGAAGGCATACGGCATGCTTGCCTTCATCGGCCGGGGTATTGAGTTTAAAAATTGCAAGTCATGTTGCAGCTTTATAGAACCTTAGTTAGGCCGCACTTGGAATATAGTGTTCAATTCTGGTTGCCACACTACCAGAAGGATGTGGAGGCTTTGGAGAGGGTACAGAAAAAGTTTACCAGGATGTTGCCTGATATGGAGGGCATTAGCTATGAGGAGAGGTTGGAGAAACTTGGTTTGTTCTCACTGGAACGACGGAGGTTGAGGGGCGATCTGAAAGACGTCCACAAGATTATGAGGAGCATGGACAGAGTGGATAGTCAGAAGCTTTTTCCCAGGGTGGAAGAGTCAATTACTGGGGGGCACAGGTTTAAGGTGCGAGGGGCAAGGTTTAAAGGAGATGTACAAGGCAGATTTTTTACACAGAGAGTAGTGGGTGCCTGGAACTTGTTGCCAGGGGAGGTAGTGGAAGTGGATACGGTAGTGACTTTTAAAGGGCGTCTTGACAAGTACATGAATAGGATGGGAATAGACAGATATGGTCCCTGGAAGGGTAGGGGGTTTTAGTTAAGTTGGGCAGCATGGTCAGTACTGGCTTAGAGGGCCGAAGGGCCTGTTCCTGTGCTGTAATTTTCTTTGTTCTTTGATGGAAGTTGAATTGTCAGTCGTCTGTGCCGCTAACGATTGGCAATCATCAACCATTGTTATCTGTCATCTGCATCCTTGCTCATTCCCTGATTTGGTGTGATTGAATATTTTTCACTGGTTGTTATCAGCCTCTTTGTCTGGCACTTCTATTGATTCACTGCCTAAAGTTGAATTAACTGCACTCTCAAAAGAGAGAGCTGTACATTATTCAGATAAAGATCTACCATGCCCTGTTTGCTCTGGTTATTCACACTGCTCACTTTGTACTTCTAATTAGGTCCACAGTACAGGGGGCAAACTTACAAATCTTGACAGGACGCCTCACTATAGGAGTGGTTATGATACAAGACCAGTTAGACCAGAGAATATGGGCAGAATTTTCCCATCCCACCCACCACAGGAATCGTAGCGGGCGGGACAGGACTGTGCAAAGGTCTGTTGACCTCGGGCAGGATTTTCCGGTCTTGGGGTGAGCACAACCGGAAAATAGCACATTACGGCTGGAATTCTACCACCTTGCCCGCCACAGAATCGGAGCGGACGAGGGTCTGACAACGGAAATCTCCGTTGACCTTGGGCGGGAATTTCCAGTCTCGCCCGAGCTAGGCCGTAAAATCTCGCCCTGTGGATTCAAGTCCCATATGGCAATTTGAATTCAATTTTAAAAGCAAAATCTCAAAATTATAAAGCTGTTATTAGTACACAAAACTATCAGATTATTATAAAATCTAGTTCAGTAATGTAATTCAGGGCAAGAAAACTTTCATCCTTACATAGGCTGGCTTCTGTCTGGCTCCAATATACTGAATTTTTCACAGTGGCACATTGGTTAGCACTGCTGCCTCACAGCACCAGAGACCCAGATCCAATTCCAGCCTCAGGTCAATGTTTATGTGGAGTTTGCACGTTCTCCCCGTGTCTGCGTGGGTTTCCTCCAGGTGTTCCGGTTTCCTCGCACACTTCAAAGATGTGCAGGTTAGGTTGATTGGCCGTGTTAAATTGCCCCTTAGTGTTAGGAGGACTCGCAGGGTATTTGGAGTTATGGGGATAGGGTCAGGGTGCGATTGTTTTGGTGCAGGCTCAATGGGCCGAATGACCTCCTTCTGCACTGCAGGGATTCTATGATTCTTAACTCTGTAAGTTAACCACTCATTCAACCCTTTGAGTTTATTGTACCATTCAACTTGATCATGGCTGATCTGAATGGTTGACGAGGGAAGGGCCGTGGATGTCGTCTATATGGACTTTAGTAAAGCGTTTGACAAAGTCCCTCATGGTAGGCTGGTGAAAAAGGTTGGATCTCATGGGATAAAGGGGGAGGTGGCTAGATGGGTGGAGAACTGGCTTGGTCACAGAAGACAGAGGGTGGTAGTGGAAGGGTCTTTTTCCGGCTGGAGGCCTGTGACTAGTGGTGTTCTGCAGGGCTCTGTATTGGGACCTCTGCTGTTTGTGATTTATATAAATGATCTGGAAGAAGGTGTAACTGGGGTGATCAGTAAGTTTGCGGACGACACAAAATTGGCAGGACTTGCAGATAGTGAGGAGCATTGTCAGAAGCTACAGAAGGATATAGATAGGCTGGAAATTTGGGCAAAGAAATGGCAGATGGAGTTCAATCCTGATAAATGCGAAGTGATGCATTTTGGTAGAAATAATGTAGGGAGGAGCTATATGATAAATGGCAGAACCATAAAGGGTGTAGATACGCAGAGGGACCTGGGTGTGCAAGTCCACAGATCCTTGAAAGTGACGTCACAGGTGGAGAAGGTGGTGAAGAAGGCATATGGCATGCTTGCCTTTATAGGACGGGGCATAGAGTATAAAAGTTGGGGTCTGATGTTGCAGTTGTATAGAACGTTGGTTTGGCCGCATCTGGAATACTGCGTCCAGTTCTGGTCGCCACACTACCAGAAGGACGTGGAGGCTTTGGAGAGAGTACAGAGGAGGTTTACCAGGATGTTACCTGGTATGGAGGGGCTTAGTTATGAGGAGAGATTGGGTAAACTGGGGTTGTTCTCTCTGGAAAGACGGAGGATGAGGGGAGACTTAATAGAGGTGTATAAAATTATGAAAGGCATAGATAGGGTGAACGGTGGGAAGCTTTTCCCCAGGTCGGTGGTGACGTTCACGAGGGGTCATAGGTTCAAGGTGAAGGAGGGGAGGTTTAACACAGATATCAGACGGACATATTTTACACAGAGGGTGGTGGGGGCCTGGAATGCGCTGCCAGGCAAGTGGTGGAGGCGGACACACTGGAAACGTTTAAGACTTATCTAGACAGCCATATGAACGGAGTGGGAATGGAGGGATACAAAAGAATGGTCTAGTTTGGACCAAGGAGTGGCGCGGGCTTGGAGGGCCGAAAGGCCTGTTCCTGTGCTGTATTGTTCTTTGTTCTTTGTATTTTAATTCTATCCACCCACCTTGGTTACACAGCATTTAATGTCCAAAATTTATCATAGAATCATCATAGAAACCCTACAGTACAGAAAGAGGCTATTCGGCCCATCGAGTCTGCACCGACCACAATCCCACCCAGCCCCTACCCCCATATCCCAACATATTTTACCCACTAATCCCTCTACCCTATGCATCTCAGGACACTAAGAGGCAATTTAGCATGGCCAATCAACCTAACCTGCACGTCTTTGGAATGTGGGAGGAAACCGGAGCACCCGGCGGAAACCCACGTAGACACGAGGAGAATGTGCAAACTCCACACAGACAGTGACCCAAGCCGGGAATCGAACCCAGGTCCCTGGAGCTGTGAAGCAGCAGTGCTAACCACTGTGCTACCGTGCTGCCCATCAATCGTGGTTTTAAATGTGTTTTAATTTACCCCGATCCTCAGCAGGCAGTTGGAGGACAGAATTTCAGATTTCCTCTCAGCTGCTAGGTTTGGGTAATGTGTTGATCTTGTCACTGACATCCACATCCTGAAATTAAATTAAACAGCTGCAGACAATGTTGTCAGTGCAATGCAGCCAGCGAGGAGGGAGACCAGTAAGAAACTCGTTAGAACACCCCCCCAGGCTGTCAGCAATGGCCAAGGTTCTGATTTCTGACGTAAATCTCCTCATTAAAGATCCACCTGCCACATTTATCACATCAATAGATTGTCGCAATAAACTCAACTCCTTTCCTCTGAGCAAGACACACATGCATTCACGATTGTCAGCGTGACTGATTAAACAAGAGTTTCATTTATATTCATTTTATAAATTTAATTTTTATCTGTGTATTTCTCATTGCAGAGAATTAATTTCCTACATGTTTGCGATATAATTTGAGGAACTTGCTTTAAAATTAAATTTTGATTATCTCTGTGCCTATAGCAAAATCACTTTGTTGCTTTAACTTCACCAAACTTCAAATTGATGGCATTTACAGGTGGAATCTTCTAGAAGCAATGGGGATCCTGTCCATCTGCCAGTGAGCTGGCGAGACACACTCTTTGCTTCTACTCGGAAAGGCTCGCCACATCTTGTGCCACTCGGGCACTTAACTGGACGGCAGCAGATCCTCCCTCAGGACCAATGGCAGAGATTCCTGCCCACTAGGAGCAGCCAGCCAATCAGAGGGCTGGTGGTGGCTATGCCAGCACTGCACTACTCCAGGTCTCCGACTGGTGAGTGACCCAGGTAGGGGTGAGTGATGATGCAAATGGCGGGCTTGCCTGGTGGGGTTTGCAGTGAAAGGGTGGGCAGGGGGGGGTTGGCTCTCTGTGGCCCCTCGCCTTCCTGATGCTGGGCTCCTCAATGAACCACTGAGTGCATCTGGGTGTGGGACCCCCTCCGGGGACCCCATAAGAAAAATGCCAAGGTTTGCTTGTTGTGTTCCTTGCGTGGTGAGTTCTTCCCCACCACCGGGTTAGTAATGGTGGCGGGCAGCGATGAGACCCTTAAATGGGCATTAAGTGCCCTTGCTGGTAGCATTCAAAACAAGGTAAATGAGTTGATGGTACAAATCATCGTGAAGGAGCATGATTTGGTGGCCATTGCAGAGACATGGTTGCAGGATGGTCACGAATGGAAGTTAAATATCCAGGGGTATCAGACTGTTCGAAGGGACGGGCAGGAAAGTAAGGGATGTGGTGTAGCTCTGATATTTAAGGATGACATCAGGGTGGTAGTGAGAGATGATATAGGTTCTACGGGAAAAAAGGTTGAATCCATTTGGTTGGAAATTAGAAATAGTAAGGAGAAAAAGTCACTGATAGGCGTAGTCTATAGGCCACCAAATAATAGCATCAGGGTGGGGCGAGAAATAAACAAAGAAATAACTGATGCATGTAAAACTGGTACAGCAATTATCATGGGGATTTTAATCTACATGTCGATTGGTCAAACCAGGTCGGTCAAGGCAGCCTTGAGGAGGAGTTCATAGAATGTATCCACAATAGCTTCCTTGAACAGTATGTAATGGAACCTATGAGGGAGCAAGCTATCCTAGAACTGGTCCTGTGTAATGAGACGGGAATAATTAATGAACTCACAGTTAGGGATCCTCTCGGAAGAAGCGATCACAATATGGTTGAATTTAAAATACAGATGGAGCGTGAGAAGGTAAAATCCAATACCAGTGTCTTGTGCTTAAACAAAGGAGACTATAAAGGGATGAGGGAGGAGTTGGCTAAGGTAGACTGGGAGCAAAAACTTTATGGTGGGACAATTGAGGAACAGTGGAGGACTTTCAAAGCGATCTTTCACAGTACTCAGCAAAAGTATATACCAGTGATAAGGATGGACTGTAGAAAAAGAGATAATCAGCCATGGATATCTAAGGAAATGAAAGAGGTATCAAATTGAAAGAAAATGCATACAAAGCGGCAAAGATTAGTGGGAAACTAGAGGATTGGGAAATCTTTAAAGGTCAACAGAAAGCCACCAAAAAGTATGAAGAAAAGTAAAATGGATTATGAGAGTAAACTTGCTCAGAATATAAAAACAGATAGAAAAAGTTTCCCATTGGGAATATATAAAACAAAAGAGTGGCTACAATGAACATTGGTCCTTTAGAGGATGAGAGGGAAAATGTAATAACTGGAAATGTGGAAATGGCTGAGGCATTGAACAGGTATTTTGTGTCGGTCTTCACAGTGGAAGACACAAATAATATGCCAAAAATTGATGACAGGAAGGCTATGGCCAGTGAGGACCTAGAAACTATCATTATCACGAAAGTGCTGGTGTTGGGCAAGCTAATGGGGCTAAAGGTGGACAAGTCTCCTGGCCCTGATGGAATACATCCCAGGGTACTAAAAGAGATGGTGGGGGAATTTGCAAATGCACTGGTGGTAATTTACCAAAATTCGCTGGGATGGTTCCCGCAGATTGGAAAACAGCAAATGTGACGCCACTGTTTAAAAAGGGAGGTAGACGAAAGGCAGGTAACTATAGGCCGGTTAGCTTAACTTCTGTAATAGGAAAAATGTTTGAATCTATCATCAACGAAGAAATAGCGAGACATCTGGATATCAATTGTCCCATTGGGAAGATGCAGCATGGGTTCATGGAGGGCAGGTCATGTTTGACTGATCTGGTGGAATTCTTTAGAACATTACATGCGCAGTGGACAATGGGGAACCTGTGGATGTGATGTATCTGGATTTCCAGAAGGCATTTGACAAGGGGCCACAATAAAGGCTGCTGCATAAGATAAAGGTGCACGGTGTTACGGGTAATGTATTAGCATGGATAGAGGATTGGTTAACTAATGGAAAGCAAAGAGTGGGGGTAAATAGGTGTTTTTCTGGTTGGCGATCAGTGAGCACTGGTGTGCCTCAGGGATCAGTGTTGGGACCGCAATTGTTATATATGTAGATGATTTGTGGTTTTTGAATCTTCAAAAGGTCTGGATGATTGACACTTTTATGTGTTTGTCCAGATTTTTTACAAGCATAGCAAAAAGTCATCAATGGATTACATTTTCTCAGAGCTAGTTTTTACATGTACCACTTTACGGTGTGATAATCATTGGTCCTTGAAAGTTTGCAGTGGGTCAATGGGTAGGGGAAGTGCCAGAGCTTGGCGTAGAGCACATGAGAGACCTGAGGGGTGGTTGGAAGAGCAGAACCTGGCAATGTGGACATGAGAGGGACCCTTTGCACTTCATGTTTAAAAGGTCTCCTCATGCGCAGTAGGGTTCATGAATCTTCTAAGGGAGCGTGACCCATGACTCTTTAAAAACTTGACCCAATTCAATGAAAATTGTGGAGGAGTTCTTTGTTCTTTGAGTAGAAGATACTTATCTCTGCAATGGAGTTGGCCAGACTGGAAGTAATGTATGTGGACTCCGAGGAGGAGTATTTGCTAGCATGGTTGGGGAGGGTTTAAACTAAAATGGCTGGGGGATTGGAACCTAAGCAAGGAATCAGAGGAGGGGGAAACAAGAATAAGAACAAATGACAGAAAGGGGAATAAGAAAAGCAATAGGCAGAAAACAAGGGCCAGAATCAAACAGGGCAACGGTGGAAGATAATGGGAACAGGATAAGGAATGTTAAAAAGACAAGCTTTAATGCTTTATGCCTTAATGCATTGAGCATTCACAATAAAGTGGATGAATTAATTACAGAAATAAATTTAAATAGGTCTGATATAGTCGGGATACCAGAGTCATGGCTGCAGGGTGACCAGGGATGGGAACTGAACACTCAGGGCTATTCAATATTAAGGATGGGCAGATAAAAAGTAAAAGGTGGTAGGGTTGTATTGCTGGTTAAAGAAAAAAAAACGCAATAGTGAGGAAGGATGTTAGCTCTGATGATGTGGAATTTGTATGGGTCGTGCTGAGAACATAAGAACATAAGAACATAAGAAATAGGAGCAGGAGTAGGCCATCTAGCCCCTCGAGCCTGCCCCGCCATTCAATAAGATCATGGCTGATCTGACGTGGATCAGTACCACTTACCCGCCTGATCCCCATAACCCTTAATTCCCTTACCGATCAGGAATCCATCCATCCGCGCTTTAAACATATTCAGCGAGGTAGCCTCCACCACCTCAGTGGGCAGAGAATTCCAGAGATTCACCACCCTCTGGGAGAAGAAGTTCCTCCTCAACTCTGTCTTAACCGACCCCCCTTTATTTTGAGGCTGTGTCCTCTAGTTTTAACTTCCTGAGAAACACTAAAGGGCAAAAAACATTAGTGGAGTTTCTGTATAAACCCCCAACTGTAGTGGTGATGTTGACAATGGGATTAAAAAAGAAATTAGAGACAGAAATGATAAAGGAACATCTGTAATTATGGGTGACTTTAATCTGCATATAGATTGGGCAAATCAAATTAGTAACAATACCATAGAGGAGGAATTCCTGGAGTGTGTACAGGATGGTTTCCTGGACCAATACGCTGTGGAACCAAGAAGAGAACAGGCCATCCTAGACTGGGTATTGTGCAATGAGAAAGGATTCATTGGCAATCCAGTTGTGTGAGGCCCCTTGGGGATTAGTGACCATAGAAACATAGAAGATAGGAGCAGGAGGAGGCCATTTGGCCCTTCAGGTCTGCTCCGCCATTCATTATGATCATGGCAGATCGTCCAACTCAGTCATCCTGTTTTTTCCCCATAACCTTTGATCCCATTCGCCCCAAGTGTTATATCTAGCCGCCTCTTGTATACATTCAATGTTTTGGCATCAACTACTTCCTGAGGTAATGAATTCCGCTCTTCATGGCTCTTTAGGTGAAGAAATATCTCCTCACCTCTGTCCTAAATGGTCTATCCTGAATCCTCAGACTGTGACCCCTGGTTCTGGACTCCCCCACCATTGGGAATATCTTCCCTGCATCTACCTGTCTAGTCCTGTTAGAGGGTAGTGTGCAGCGGGATCTGGGTGTCCTTGTGCACCAGTCACTGAAGGTAAGCATGCAGGTGCAGCAGGCGGTAAAGAAGGTAAATGGCATGTTGGCCTTCTTTGCGAGAGGTTTCGAGTACAGGAGCAGGGATGTGTTGTTGCAATTATACGGGGCCTTGGTGAGGCCATACCTAGAATATAGAATATCCTCCCTGATCTACTCTGTCGAGTCCTGTTAGAATTTTATAAGTCTCTATGACATCCCCCCTCATTCGTCCGAACTCCAGCGAAAACAATCCTAACCTAGTCAATCTCTCCTCATACATCAGTCCCGGAATCAGCCTGGTAAACCTTCGCTGCACTCCCTCAAGAGCAAGAACATCCTTCCTCAGAAAAAGAGACCGATATCCAAATTATACTGCATCTGCCATTGATTTGCCCACGCACCCAACCTGTCCAGATCATTCTGAAGGATCTCTGCATCCTTGTCACAGTTCACCCTCCCATCCAACTTGGTATCATCTGCAAACTTTGAGATGTTACATTTTGTTCCCTCATCCAAATCATTAATATGTATTGTGGATAGCTGGGGTCCATAACATGATAGAATTCTTTATCAAGATGGACAGTAACATAGTTGATTCTGAGACTAGGGTGCTGAATCAAAATAAAGAAAGCTATGATGTGTTATAAACGGGAGGTTGATCCCTTCTCTGAGAACTAACACCTAACCACTCAAAGAGGCGTACCTCGCCTCATAATCTGTTAAAAGTGTGTGAGAAATAATATCAATTGCTCTTCAGCAGCTTTTAGTGGTTAAATCAAAATAACTACCTGAGACTTTCTCTGTAAAAGCAACAATAACACTTTATTTATCTAACTAACAGTGAACAGGTTAACTAAACTATTAACAATCTGAATAAAATACTATTCTATTGGAATGCTGGTTAGATAAATACAATTCCCACTTAGTAACAAAAAAAATAGAATTTTTAGTCACTCTCTAAATTACAACCAGTTTGTCGTCTTCTGGAATTTTCTGTCTTCCAGAAAGGAGTTATACAATAAATGGCAGAGTCATCAGGAGTATAGAAACACAGAGGGACCTAGGTGTGCAAGTCCACAAATCCTTGAAGGTGGCAACACAGGTGGAGAAGGTGGTGAAGAAGGCATATGGTATGCTTGCCTTTATAGGACGGGGTATAGAGTATAAAAGCTGGAGTCTGATGATGCAGCTGTATAGAACGCTGGTTAGGCCACATTTGGAGTACTGCGTCCAGTTCTGGTCGCCGCACTACCAGAAGGACGTGGAGGCGTTAGAGAGAGTGCAGAGAAGGTTTACCAGGATGTTGCCTGGTATGGAGGGTCTTAGCTATGAGGAGAGATTGGGTAAACTGGTGTTGTTCTCCTTGGAAAGACGGAGAATGAGGGGAGATCTAATAGAGGTATACAAGATTATGAAGGGGATAGGGTGAACAGTGGGAAGTTTTTTCCCAGGTCGGAGGTGACAATCACGAGGGGTCACGGGCTCAAGGTGAGAGGGGCGAAGTATAACTCAGATATCAGAGGGATGTTTTTTACACAGAGGGTGGTGGGGGCCTGGAATGCGCTGCCAAGTAGGGTGGTGGAGGCAGGCACACTGACATCGTTTAAGACTTACCTGGATAGTCACATGAGCAGCCTGGGAATGGAGGGATACAAACGATTGGTCTAGTTGGACCAAGGAGCGGCACAGGCTTGGAGGGCCGAAGGGCCTGTTTCCTGTGCTGTACTGTTCTTTGTTCTTTGTTCTTTGAGGGGATTTAACTTTTTTCTGAATGGCTTCTTTGAAGGTTTGAGTAAGTGTGTTTGTATTGACTACATCATCAGATTGTTTTGAATGCCCATTTCAAAAACATCTTATGGTCTTCTCATAATGGATATTGGGCGATAGGTATGGAAGATACATAAGGTTTATGGAGGATATAAGGGAGAATGGAAGGGGCAGCAAGGATACAAGGTGCATCGAGTTTTGAAGGGGCATAGGTGATTGGAGAAGGCATGGGAGTGGGTGGAGTGGTGGCTGTAGAGGGTGAGGGGTGAGCGTTCAAGGGCCTGACATTCATCTTTAGAACTTGGCCAATGTCTCAGTAAAGGGAAACCGGTGCTCTCGCCTACTGCCTGGTCACCCATCTACCTCCATTGCTGCCTCAGGTCTACCTCCAGAGGCTGTGGGCCCAACTCCATCCAGCTCCTGCCTCCCAGACATGGACTGGTTGAGCCAAGCAGACTGTTTCCACAATGAATTTTCTAAAGAGTGCCTGTACATTTTAACCTCACTCCCTTGTGTTCTGGCCAATATTTATTTATTTCTTGTTTTCCTTAACATTCTACTTTTTGGATGATTAACTGATTCCTAACTGCAGATAACAGCAGATGAGATATAGCCCACATTCTAACACTGTTTAAAAAGTAATAATATGGGAGTGAACTGGCAGGCCTTAAAATAAGTGGGATATTAAAGAGTTTGGGGAGTGAACAGCAGAGTGGGACTAGACTAAGTGGATATTAAAGGAACGGCGAGTGGGAGAGTGGGTGGATTTCTCTTGCAAGGAGTAAACTATTTATATCCTCTAAGATTCTCAGATTCTATGAATATGATGTGTTGTAATATCAGTAGACTGATTTACCTGAAGAGACACAGAATGATCAGCGCTGCACTCAAAAACAACAGAGACAGGCTATGTCCGACAGTGTAGCTTATCTTCACCGCCTGCAGGAATATTCCCTGAAGGAAAAAATATATAACATGAGAAACATAGGAAATAGGAGCAGGAGTAAACCACTCAGCCTATTGAGCCTATTCCACCATTCAGTATGATCCTGGCTGATCTGAGGCATCAACTCCACTTTCCCGCCCACTTTCCATATCCGAGATATTTGAAATTTGAGAACAGTCCCATTGATGGCTGTGGTAGCATGACCCCTTTAACAGGGTGATCGTTTGTGGATCCGCCTGGGGCCTATTGCTTGGAAGCCCGCAAACCCTGGCCAATGGCAAGAAAGCGCGCAGGTCTGGGGAGGAAGCGGATCCTCAGAGTGAACCCAGGAGTCAGGGAGTAAAGAGCTGTAGTGTAGTTACTGTGCCTGCATATAGTTTTACCTTGGTGTTGTTTAAATAAATGTGATTAAAGCAGCCACCTCGTTGATACCTCACGCTGTTACAACGGCAAACAAACTCAACATGATATGGCAGGAAGGGGAGTCTGTTTTAGCTTCATAGTGACACAGGAAATGTACTCAGAAAATGTCCATTGATTGATAATTCTAACAGGATGAAGGGCGGGATTTTCCATCCCTGTGTGTGCCGGGTACCGGAGCTGGCATACTATTGGCTGGTGGCGGGGTTCTATGTTTCTGCTGCTGTCAATGGAGTTTCCTGCCATTCACACCTTCCGCCTGCTGTGGAACCCGCGACGGGGGCTCGCTGACAGCGAGACTGGACAATCCCGCTGGCGGGAACTGCCGGAAAATCCCACCGTGTATGAACGCTTCTCTAACTTTTCGATAATGTCCGTGATGTTTCCACAAACCCCTTTCTGATGCTGCTATACCAGGATGGTTGATATGCATGCTGCATTATCCAATAATAAATCCCTAAGCCTAGAGCCTGTGTAATCACTGGCACTGTTAGAATGGATACAAAGGAGGCTGCATTATATTCCTTTAAAGCCTGGCATTGACAATCACTTTGCCTACTTTCCCCATGTGAATCCTCCTGCCTTTTACCTTGTTCTGTCCTATTCATTGCCATCTCTCCCTCTACAACTGCCAACAAATTGTTTTTCACTGGCTGTTGGCACCCTGACAGTGGCGCTCACACTCCCAAGTGCCTCGGAGAACTAGAACATTCTGCAGCGATCTCAGTCAGGGTCTGCCTGGTTCTGCTGGACACAGCAGTGGGTGATGTGGTGTGTGCCTGCTCCCTTCTGAGGAAGCAGCTACTAGCCAGGACACATTACCCTTGGCATTGTCCTGCACAACATCTAATTGTGCCAGGGAGGTAATATACAAACAGATTAGAGAAATGTGTACAGGTCACAGAATGATCATCATGGGGGATTTCAACTAACCTCAAAATTAATTGGCCAGAAAAGGTAGGAAAAGGGAATACGGAAATACAGTTCCTACATACAGCAATCCCAACTAATCTAATGTAAAAAATGCTCAATAAAAGGAAGCTTTACTACTGGTGGCCAGAATTTTTATTGTCGAGGAAACTAATCTTTGGTACCCCCTGCCTACTTCTGCCTCTCTGCGTCATGTGCTTCTTTTGACATTCGGTAAAACCTAACTCGTTGATTGAGCTTTTGGTCATCAGCCCCAGCATCTGCTCATTTGGCTTGGTATTGTTTTTTAATGCTCCTGTGAAGTGCCTTGTGATGTTAAAGGTGCGATATAAATACAGGTTGTTGTTGGATCCAGTATGAACAAGTATAGATAAGAGGCATCAATCTCTGGGCAATAGTGATCATAATATTGTATGTTTTGAGACAATAATTGAGAAGGATGCAAGTGCGACAAAGTCTCAGAGCAAAGAAGTGGGGAAAAGCAAATTCTGAGAGGTTGGGATTAGAACTTTGGAAAATAAAATGGACAACAGTCTTGGCAAACAATGAGGGAAAGCAATGGGAAACATTTAAAATAGTTTTCAACAAAGTCTGGGAAAAATACATTCTGATGAAAAGTTAACATGAAAGTGGCATCAGTGATCATCACAGACATAAGGGAAAAGTTGAGGGTAAAGGAAGTGACAAAGGCTAAAGAGGGTCAAATGGAACACGTGCATTCATTTCTAGAAGCTTAAAATTGAAAAGTAGTGAAGTTATGTTAAACTTGTATCAAATCTTGCTTAGACCAGAAAGGATATAGAGGCACTGGAGAGGGTGCAGAGAAGATTGACAAGATTGAGACCAGAGATATGCAGTTGGAGGCACCGATTGGACCGACAGGGATTCAGGCGCATTCAGCCCAGCCCACAGGCTCCTGTAGCGTGATTCGGAATTGCTGGTATTTTTTCAGGCAGAGTGCGTATGGGGGTGCTGGAAAACGGGTCCAGAGGTTGGATCTGAAACACTCCCAGTTTCAAGTCCACCCAGCACTTAGAATCAAAATGGTAAAATAGGGTCCCCTGGGTCTGAGGGAATCTTTTATTTATTTTGATTGGTGCCCCAATATTTTGAATGCTGCTATTGCTGGTAGAGTGACGTTGTGGGACCCGCCGAGCTTTTCCTCACTTTTCTCAACAAATTGTCTGAAATTATGGCAGGAAATTCTGGCAGTGCAGTCGACGGACCACGCCCTGCTTTTCCCGCCAAATAAACAGAAAATTCTGCCCAATGAAGGCGCAGAGTGATCAATTCCCATTGTGACAAAGAGCAGAACTAGAGGTGGTTAATATAAAATGCTCACAATTCAAAAGGAGCTTCTTCACCATCAAATTGGTGTGAATGTGGAACTGATCAACACAGGGGGTGGGCTTCTCACCGTGGTGAGATCGTGGCAGCAGGATCTTCTGGCTCTGCCGCCATCAATGGGATTTCCCATTGGTTTCATAGAAATCATAGAATCATAGAAACCCTACAGTGCAGAAGGAGGCCATTCGGCCCATCGAGTCTGCACCGACCACAATCCCACCCAGGCCCTACTCCCACATATTTACCCGCTAATCCCTCTAACCTACACACCTCAGGGGCAATTTTAACCTGGCCAATCAACCTAACCCGCACATCTTTGGACTGTGGGAGGAAACCGGAGCGCCCGGAGGAAACCCACGCAGACACGAGGAGAATGTGCAAACTCCACACAGACAGTGACCCGAGCCGGGAATCGAACCCGGGACCCTGGAGCTGTGAAGCAGCAGTGCTAACCACTGTGCTACCGTGCCGCCCCATTCCATCAGGAAACCTGTGGCACGGGTTCGCCATCAGCGGGAGCAGAAGATTCCGCCGGCAGTGCCGGAAGATCTTGAACAGGGAGTGACTGAGATTAGTTGTATGAATACAGTTAAGGAAAGGTTTGATAAGTATATGAGAGAGAATAGTAGGGCTAATCTGGAGGTATCAGATTGGCTGCTTGCTATATCCCTACTTTATAGAATCATAGAATCCCTACAGTGCTGAAGGAGGCCATTTGGCCCATCAAGTCTGCACCGACCACAATCCCACCCAGGCCGTATTCCTGTAACTCCACATATTTACCCTGCTAATTGCCCCTGACACTAAGGTCAATTTACCATGGCCAATCAACCTAACCCGCACATCTTTGGACATGTTTCACTCAACTGCCATTAATAAAATGGAATCACCATCGGGGAGCCAACATGATCCGAACCATTTAGTCCTGTCATCCAAAACAAATTTCTGGCCAGTTCAGTATGATCCAGATGTAATTATTCATTCTTCTGTGGATGAATAATAATTTAGGGAAGGGAGAGGAGATATGCTGGAAAGTTTATTTTAACCAGCCTAAGTAAAATGATGCTGGTCAGTATGGGGGATATAAATCCAATACTTGGAGACAATGGCTTGAACAGAATGACTGACCTCCACATCGGCCTCCATGTTGCTAATGTCAATTCCACATGCGTCAGAGTAAGCGTGTTGCAACTCAGTCCAACCTTCATCAGTGCACTGCCTGCTCACATTCCCTACAGGAGGATCAATATCATTAGAACCATGGTTAATAACGATTGACTGTCTCCCTGCCACAGTCATGCTGGGAGATCTGAAATTAAAAAAAAAAAATGCCAGGAAACCTCCCCTGGTCAGGCAGCAACTTTGGACCAAGAAAACAGAGTTAACCAGGTTTCATCGGAGTGATAGTCATTCCTCTCCCCACAGATGCCGACTGACCTGCTGAATGTTTCTCATATTTTCTGGTTTTACTTTTGTCACATAGATGGCAGCTTTGACGTGGTACCCTTTTCATTAATATCAGGGTGAAAGGTTAATTCAAGAGTTCAGGATGAAAGAGAAGACAAGAGAATCATCGCAAGCTGATATGAGTCGCATCAAACCAGAGTTAAAAAACTGAAAACTGAGGGATCAACATAATTTTGCCATCTGGGGAAAGAATGAGGAGTTTGGACAATGTCCCTCGATTTTGACAGAGAGGAGGAAGAACACAAACCTGCCTGCATTCCTGAAATATTAAATTCATCAATAACTTCTGCTAATAATTGAAATTTTACCCTCTTGATGTTCTTGATGTCACAGAAATTGTTTAATGGGGAGCAAGGTCCCTTAAAGTATCAGGTCCAATCAGTTTTGACCTTTAGCTGTGTTTGAGGGGGGAGCACTCTTATTCCTGAGTCAAAGGTTGTGGATTCAAGCCACACTCTGGAAAGTAAAATCCAGGTGGATGATCCAGTACAGCACTGAGGGAGTGCAGCAGTGTCAACTGGTGCTCTTTCCTCAGAGAAGATGTTAAACCTCAGCTTCCTTTCCAAATGGACATGAAAAGCCCCATAGAACAATGCGAAGAAAAGAAAGGGAGGTCTTTTGGTGTCCTGGCTACATATTTTCCTCAACCAACATAAAAAATCACATTATCTGGTCATTTATCCTTTTGTTCTTTGTGGAATCTTGCCCTGTGCAATTGGTTGCTCTGTTTTCTTACAGTACAGCTTGTAAACAGAACTCCCACTTACCCGATGAAGGGGCAGCGCTCCGAAAGCTAGTGGCTTGTGCTACCAAATAAACCTGTTGGACTTTAACCTGGTGTTGTGAGACTTCTTACTGTTCTTACAATACAACAGTGACAACAATTCAAAAGGTTTCAACAGCTGTGTAGCACTTTGCGCTGTCTTGTACTGGTGAAAGGTGCTTGGTAAATGCATCTTTCTAAACTGTGGCTTGAACTTCTTCAAAGTACAAATTTAAATTAGTCACTCAAAATTTGTGAAGCATGACGACGGACCATGCAGTTCAGTTTAATTATTTTGGTTTCAATATTAGATTGTGGTCACCAAGAGCTTTACGTTTTATTACATTTACTGGTAGGAAATGTTGAAAGCAATCAGAAGGAGAAGTGAGTCATGCGGCGAGATAGAATCCCAATGCTTTCATCTCTGAATCAACTGTGTAATTATAACTTTGAGAATATCAATCAATATTCACTCTGAATCCACAGGCTCCCACCTCAAGTACACTTCCTGTGGTGAACCATCGTTGGTTCCCACTAGGTAGTACTGAGCCAGGGTCTGGCCAGTACTACGAGTATGTATATATGTTGCTGTTGGGGTTAGGGATGGGTTGTTCTACTTGTTGCTGTTGGGGTTAGGGTTGGGCTGTTACACCTGTATTATAGTTATTATGGTACATCCCAGTCGGGCTCCGCCTCCTGGGAGAGGTATAAAGGTCACTGCTCTGTCTGGGACCCCTCAGTCTGGGATCGTGTACTATACATGGTAGCTTCGTTGTAATAGTAAATAAAAGCCTTTATTTCCTTGAGCATCTCAAGCCTCGTGTGTGATAACGCGCATCAATTTTATTTACTATTAATTAAACTCTCGTCGTTAAAAAAAAAGAAAACGATACAGAGAGTATGGAGCAAATGTTAAAACCCGAACGTCTTACACTGGATCCACGTGCGGCGGGTGCCTCTAACACCTTCAACCACTGGTTGAAATGTTTTGAGGACTACCTTGCAGCCTCCGCAGCGGTCACCACAGACGACGACAGACTCCAGGTCCTCCACGCGAGGGTAAGCGACACCGTATATCTCGCGATCCATGTGGCCACCGACCACACAAGGGCCCTCGAGCTTCTTAAGAAGCGTTACATTAAACCGCCAAACAAGATGCATGCTTGATACCTCTTAGCCACTCGACGACGGCAGCCCGGCGAAACGACGGAAGAGTATGTGAACGAGCTCCTACAGCTAGCCAGGGGCTGTAACTGCAAAGCAGTGTCGGCAGACCAGAACATGAACGACCTCGCCCGAGATGCATTTGTGGCGGGAATCGGATCATCTTATATCCGACTCAGACTGTTGGAGCAAGGTAATCTTGATCTCACTAAGTCGATAGAACTAGCGGATACGTTGGAGACGGCCTCCAAAAGCCTAGTATTGTATCCCGAAGACCACGTGGAGACAACGTGGCAGGAGCAGTCGCTGATCCCTCCTCGTCCCTCGGGTTCGAAAAGCTGCGTGATGGCGTGCCCCCACTCAGGCCTGACGACGGCAGCAGCTCCGGGCGGCCCGCGGTGTTACTTCTGTGGGGGAGTGAAGCACACTCGGCAGCGATGTCCCGCTAAAGCTGTGTTGTGCTCCGCCTGCGGTAAGAAGGGGCACTATTCGAAGGTATGCCGATCCAAACTTACTTCCAGGAACAGCAGTGTGGCCTGCGACACCCCGGAGCCCGGTTCTTCGTCGTCGGCATTGTCGAGGGTTTCGTCCACGTGCGAGGCCAGGACGCCACCATTACAATCGACGGAGTCGCAAGAGATGAGCGACCACCAGGGGTCGCTGATTTTGGGGCCATCACCCACGTGCGACCTATGGGAGCAGCCATGTTGGTCGGCACCGACCGTGAACGACCAGCAGGGGTCACCTTCATCTATCTCAGCTGCCTGCAGTGGCGCTCACGAACCAACGGTGGCATCGATCATCCTGGACCAGGCCAAGCCTCACAGACTCGACAAGTCTATGATGGACATTCAGGTAAACAAACACTTGATTTATTGTCTGTTTGACAGCGGGAGCACTGAGAGTTTTATTCACCCAGACGCTGTGAAGCGGTGTGGCCTCCAAATCCAACCTTTCAAACAGACGATTTCGATGGCATCAAGGTCCCGGTCTGTCACCGTGCTAGGGAGTTGTGTGGTAAATTTAACGTTGCAGGGCACGGTTTACGAGCGCTTCAAGCTCCTGGTGTTACCGCACCTTTGCGCGCCAATACTCCTCGGACTAAATTTCATGGTCCACTTGAAGAGTGTAACCCTACAGTACGGTGGGCCACTCCCTCCGCTTTCAGTGGGAGAACAGCAGCTTCCAAATTGCCCAACGCGCCCCGCCTGTAGCCTCTCGACGCTGAAGATTACCACACCCTCCCTGTTCCAGAATCTTGTGCCAGGCTGCAAGCCCATCGCGACTAAGAGTAGGCGTTACAGCGCTGAGGATCGGATCTTCATTCGATCTGAAGTTCAGCGGCTCCTCAAGGAAGGGATCATACAATCTAGTGCTAGTCCATGGAGAGCGCAGGTCGTGGTGGTCAAGAGTGGGAACAAACCCCGGATGGTCATTGACTATAGTCAGACCATTAATAGATACACGCAGCTGGATGCGTATCCCCTCCCGCGCATATCTGACATGGTCAACCAGATTGCGCAGTACCGGGTGTTCTCCACCATAGACCTCAAGTCTGCCTACCACCAACTCCCCATTCGCCCAGAGGACCGACAATACACGGCTTTTGAGGCGGATGGTCGCTTGTATCACTTTCTCAGGGTTCCTTTTGGTGTCACCAATGGGGTCTCGGTCTTCCAGCGTGCTATGGACCGAATAGTGGACCATAACGGACTGCGGGCTACCTTCCCGTACCTGGATAACGTCACCATCTGCGGCCATGACCAGCAGGACCACGACACAAATCTCCTTAAGTTCCTACGCACTGCATCTCGCCTGAATCTGACCTACAACAGGGAGAAGTGTGTGTTTCGTACGCGCCGTTTAGCCATCCTCGGATACGTGGTGGAAAACGGGGTCATTGGCCCTGATCCAGACCGTATGCATCCCCTCCTTGAACTTCCCCTGCCCACTAGCGCAAAAGCACTGAGAAGATGCTTAGGCTTCTTCTCTTACTATGCACAGTGGGTTCCCAATTACGCGGACAAAGCCCGTCCGCTCATCAAGTCCACCTCTTTTCCCCTAACACCAGAGGCTCGATTGGCCTTTGATAAACTAAAAGCCGACATCGCGAAAGCCACGATGCACGCTGTTGATGAGTCCATCCCCTTTCAGGTGGAGAGCGATGCATCTGATTTCGCCCTGGCCGCCACACTTAACCAGGCGGGCAGGCCCGTCGCCTTTTTTCCCCGCACCCTCCAAGGGCCCGAAATTCGACATTCAGCGGTGGAAAAGGAGGCCCAGGCCATTGTGGAGGCCGTCAGGCATTGACGCCATTACTTGGCGGGAAAACGGTTCACCCTGATCACGGACTAGCGGTCCGTGGCGTTCATGTTCAATAACACGCTGCGGGGCAAGATCAAGAACGACAAGATCTTGAGGTGGAGAATCGAACTCTCCACCTATAATTACGACATCATGTATCGTCCAGGGAAACTCAACGAGCCCTCGGATGCCCTCTCGCGTGGAACATGCGCCAGTATACAGGAGGACCGTTTTCAGGCTCTCCATAATGACCTATGCCATCCTGGGGTCACTCGGCTCTACCACTTCGTAAAAGCCTGCAATCTGCCCTACTCGGTGGAGAATGTCAGGTCCATAACGAGAAGTTGTCGGGTATGCGCGGAATGCAAACAGCACTTTTACAGACCTGACCGGGCACAACTAGTCAAGGCCACTCGTCCCTTCGAAAGACTGAGTGTCGACTTTAAGGGCCCCCTTCCCTCGACAGATCGGAATGTGTACTTCCTCAACATCATTGATGAGTACTCGAGATTCCCTTTTGTTATTCCCTGCTCTGATACATCCGCTGCCACGGTTATCAAGGCATTCCGTGATCTTTTTACTCTGTTCGGGTACCCCTGCTACATTCACAGCGATAGGGGCTCGTCGTTCATGAGCGATGACTTGAGGAAATACCTGCTCTCATACGGGATTGCCTCTAGTAGAACCACGAGCTACAACCCTAGGGGTAACGGACAGGTGGAACGTGAGAATGCTACAGTTTGGAAGGCTGTCTTACTGGCGTTGAAGTCAAAAAGCCTTCCAGTCTCCCGTTGGCAAGAGGTGCTCCCTGATGCGCTCCATTCCATACGCTCACTCCTGTGTATGGCAACCAACGCAACTCCTCATGAGAGGCTGTTTTCATTCCCTCGGAAGTCTTCCTCTGGGACCTCATTACCGTCTTGGTTGACGTACTCAGGACCTGTCCTCCTGCGGCGACATGTAAGGGCCCGCAAGTCTGACCCGTTGGTCGAACAGATCCATCTCCTCCACGCCAACCCTCAGTATGCCTATGTGGCATACCCTGACGGGCGAGAGGACACGGTCTCGATTCGAGACTGGCGCCAGCAGGGGACGTAGAAACCCCTGTCGCTCCCATACCTCCTGTTAGAGACCCCCCAACTATTGTTTCCCCTCCTGACACGGCGCAGGCAGCATCGGGACCATTACTTAACCCTTTTACTCCCGTGTACAGCTTGCCTGAGTCCAGGAGATGGTCACCACTTCAGGGCGTGTCGGAACTCAACGGATTATCATCACCTCGGGGTCAGCCGGCCAGTGAGACTGTGGAGGAACCGTTGGACATCGCCTTGGGGAGAACGCCACCGTGAGTGCCTACTCCGGTGTCATCACCGGTGTTGAGGAGGTCACAACGACGGTGCGGTCCCCCTGACCGTCTGAACTTATAGACTAATGACAAATTATTCTGTTTTTTTTGTACCCCGCCGGCCTTTGTCTTCAAAGGAGGGGTGAATGTGGTGAACCATCGTTGGTTCCCACTAGGCAGTACTGAGCCAGGGTCTGGCCAGTACTACGAGTATGTATATATGTTGCTGTTGGGGTTAGGGATGGGTTGTTCTACTTGTTGCTGTTGGCGTTAGGGTTGGGCTGTTACACCTATATTATAGTTATTATGGTACATCCCAGTCGGGCTCCGCCTCCTGGGAGAGGTATAAAGGTCACTGCTCTGTCTGGGACCCCTCAGTCTGGGATCGTGTACTATACATGGTAGCTTCGTTGTAATAGTAAATAAAAGCCTTTATTTCCTTGAGCATCTCAAGCCTCATGTGTGATAATGCGCATCACTTCCTCACCCACTTCCTGTAAGGAATGTATTGCATTCTTCCAGTTTTTCCATCTCTGTTGCATCGGTTCTGATGATGCGAACTTCCACAACAGCACTTCTGATATGTCATCCTTCTATTTTCAATCAAAGATCCCACCCCGACAGGCAGGTTGACAGAGCTGTCCACTGCATCCAATCCATTTCATGTATTTCTTCTCTCAGCCTTCCTGCTACCTCTCAAAACCATAATAGTGCCCCTGTTCCCTTACCTTCCACCCCACCAGCCTCCATGGTTGGCACAGTTGGCACAGTGGTTAGCACTGCTGCCTCACAGTGCCAGGGACCCGGGTTCAATTCCGGCCTGGGTCACTGTGTGCCGTTTGTATGTTCTCCCCGTGTCTGTGTGGGTTTCCTCCGGGTGCTCCAGTTTCCTTCCACAGTCCAAAGATGTACAGGCTGGGCTGATTGGTCATGCTAAATTGCCTCTTAGTGTCAGGGGGCGAGTAAGGTAAATAAGTGAGAATGGGGTCTGGGTGGAATTGTCGGTGCAAGCTCGATGGGCCAAATGGCCTCCTTCAACACTGTAGCGATTCAATGATTCTATGTTCTTTCAGGCGGCACGGTAGCACAGTGGTTAGCACTGCTGCTTCACAGCTCCAGGGTCCTGGGTTCGATTCCCAGCTTGGATCACTGTCTGTGTGGAATTTGCACATTCTCCTTGTGTCTGCGTGGGTTTCCTCCGGGAGCTCCGGTTCCTCCCACAGTCCAAAGATGTGCGGGTTAGGTTGATTGGCCATGCTAAAAATTGCCCTTAGTGTCCTGAGATGCGCACATTAGAGGGATTAGCGGGTAAAATATGTCAGGATACGGGGGTAGGGCCTGGGTGGGATTGTGCTTGGTGCAGACTCGTGGGCCGAATGGCCTCTTTCTGTGCTGTAGGGATTCTAAGATTCTAAGAAACGGATTATCCTCCATCATTTTCCACAGTTCCACCAAACACATCGTCCCCTATCCTCCTCATTTCAGTGTTTTGAAGGGACGATTCCTTCTGTGACGCTATGGTCTGCTCGGTCACCCCAAACACCCCCTCCTTCCCCAGCTCCTCAGGAAAGAGATAAAACACTTGCCCTTTCACCTCTGACTGTTCGCGGCCTCAAACACTCCTTCCTCGTGAAACAGCAGTTTACTTCCTCCTGTTTAGTCCACTGTATTTGCTGTTCACCATGTGGTCTCCTCTACACTGGGGATTCCAAACACAAACTGGGTGACTGCTTTGTGGAACAACACCTTTCAGTGTAAGCACGACCCCAAGGTTCCTGTAGCCTGACATTTCAATTCTCCACCTTGCTCCCACTTTGACCTTCCTGTCCTTGGCCTGCTACAGTGTTCCATTGAAGCTCAATGCAAGCACCTTACCTTTCAAATCGGCATTCTGCAGCTTTCTGAACTCCACAGAACCAAAGAATCCTTACAATGCAGAAAGAGGTTGTTTGGCCCATCAAGTCTGCACTGACTCTCCAAAAGAGGTCCACCCAGGCCCTCCTCTCCACCATTTCTCCATAACCCCGCACATTTAGCATGGTCAATCCACCTACCCTGTACATCTTTGGACTGTGGGAGGAAACTGGAGGACCTGGAGGAAACCCACGCAGACACGGGTAGAATGTGCAGCCTCCACACAGACCGAGGCTGGAATTGAGCCCGGATCCTTGGCACTGTGAGGCAGCAGTGCAAACCATTGTGCTGCCCGATTAGTAATGAGTTCAATAACTTTACATCATAACCTCTGCCTCCATCTTGTTTTATGTTTTCTTTTGTTGTTTTTTTTTTGTTTCATTATCCCTTCATGTGGCATTCAGATGTTTGCTATTTCAGACTATTTCATACCTCATCTAGCCAGAACATTTATTCCTCTTCTATACCAATTACCACTCTCTTTGGTTTTGGCATCATGAAATCTTTTATTATTTAATCTCTCCTGCTCTCCACCCTATCACAGCCCTTCCCTTCCAGGCCCCACCACCCTCTGTGTAAAATACGTCCTTCTGATATCCGTGTTAAACCTCCCCCCCTCACCTTGAACCTATGACCCCTCGTGAACGTCACCACCGACCTGGGAAAAAGCTTCCCACCGTTCACCCTATCGATGCCTTTCATAATTTTATACACCTCTATTAGGTCACCCCTCATCCTCCGTCTTTCCAGTGAGAACAATCCCAGTTTACCCAATCTCTCCTCATAACTAAGCCCTTCCATACCAGGCAACATCCTGGTAAACCTCCTCTGCACTCTCTCTAAAGCCTCCACGTCCTTCTGGTAGTGTAGCGACCAGAACTGGGCGCAGTATTCCAAACGCGGCCAAACCAACGTTCTATACAACTGCAACATCAGACCCCAACTTTTATACTCTATGCCCCGTCCTATAAAGGCAAGCATGCCATATGCCTTATTCACTACCTTCTCCACCTGTGACGTCACCTTCAAGGATCTGTGGACTTGCACACCCAGGTCCCTCTGCGTATCTACACCCTTTATGGTTCTGCCATTTGTCGTATAGCTCCCCCCTACATTAGTTCTACCAAAATGCATCACTTTGCATTTATTCTGTCACTAGTTTAAAACCTATCACATTTCTACCTTTCCTCAGTTCTGATGGAAGATCATTGACCTGAAATTTTAACCCTGTTTCTCTCTACAGATGCTGCTTGACTTGCTGAGTATTTCCAGCACCTTCTGTTTCAATTTCAGAGTTCCAGCATCCATAGTATTTTCCTTTCACTGTTGCTTGTCCCCTGACTCCACATTCCTTGAGTTTACTCTTCAGTCTCTTATGGGGCACCAGACCAAAAACCTTTTGAAACTCTATGTGAATTCCATTTACTGCATTACCATTGCCTACACTCTCTGCTGCCTCCACAAAATAGTCAATAAATTTGATCAAGCAAGTTTTTCCCTTTTAAGCTATTTATGATTAAATTTTGCATTTCTAAATGTTCCTCACTTCTGTCCTTCAATAAGAATTCTATTATGTTTCTTGCTACTGGTGTTACGCTGACTGGTCTATCATTGCCTGGAATTGTTCTGTCCCCCTTCTTAAATATAAGAATTATTTATCTATTTACCAGTCTTCTGGGGCGAGATCTTTTTGAGACAAATTATTAAATATGTGCAACAAGGCCTCTTCCCTAAACTCTTCTGAAGAACTTAGATGCAATCCACCTGGACCAAAGAGTTCATCCTCTTTGAGTTCACTTAGTTTATGTGCAGTCCTCGGACTTCAGACACAATTGAACAAAGAACAAAGAAAATTACAGCAGAGGAACAGGCCTTTCGGCCCTCTGAGCCTGCACCAACCATGCTGCCCGACTGAACTAAAACCACCTACCCTTCCGGGGACCATATCCCTCTATTCCCATCCTATTTATGTATTTGTCAAGACGTCCCTTAAAAGTCACTACCGTATCTGCTTCCACTAAATCCCCCGGCAGCGGGTTCCAGGCACCCACCACCCTCTGTGTAAAAAAGTTGCCTCGTACATCTCCTTTAAACCTTGCCCCTCGCACCTTAAACCTGTGCCCCCTAGCAATTGACTCTTCCACCCTGGGAAAAAGCTTCTGACTATCCACTCTGTCCACGCCCCTTATAATCTCGTAGACATCTATCAAGTCGCCCCTTAACCTCCGTTGTTCCAGTTTCTCCAACCTCTCCTCATAGCTAATGCCCTCCATACCAGGCAACACCCTCGTAAATCTTTTCTGTACCCTCTCCAAAGCCTCCACATCCTTTTGGTAGGGTGGCGACCAGAACTGAACACTATATTCCAAGTGCGGCCTAGCTAAGGTTCTATAAAGCTGCAACGTGATTTGCCAATTTTTAAACTCAATGCCCTGGCCGATGAAGGCAAGCATGCCGTATGCTTTCTAGGCTACCTTATCCACCTGTGTTGCCACTTTCAGTGACCTGTGTTCCTGTACACAGATCCCTTTGCCTATCAATACTCTTTAGGGTTCTGCCATTTACTGTATATTTTCTATCTTTATTAGACTTTCCAAAATGCATTACCTCACATTTGTCCAGATTAAACTCCATCTGCCATCTCTCTGCCCAAGTCTCCAACTGACCTATATCCTTCTGTATCCTCTGACGGTCCTCATCACTGTCTGCAAATCCACCAATCTTTGTGTCGTCCGCAAACTTACTAATCAAACCAGTTACATTTTCCTCCAAATCATTTATATATATTACAAACAGCAAAGGTCCCAGCACTGATCCCTGAGGAACGCCACTTGTCACAGCCCTCCATTCAGAAACGCACCCTTCCACTGCTGCCCTCTGTCTTCTATGACTGAGCCGGTTCTGCATCCACCTTGCCAGCTCACCTCTGATCCCATGCGACTTCACCTTCTGTACCAGTCTGCCAGTCTGAGGGACCTTGTCAAAGGCCTTACTGAAATCCATGTAGACACCATCTACTGCTCTATCCTCATCAATCATCTTCGTCACTTCCTCGAAAAACTCAATCAAGTTAGTGAGACATGACTTTCCCTTCACAAAACCATGTTGCCTCTCGCTAATACGTCCACTTATTTCCAAGTGGAGTAAATCCTGTCTTGAAGAATCCTCTCTAATAATTTCCCTACCACTGACGTAAGGCTCACCAGCCTGTAATTACCTGGATTATTCTTGCTACCCTTCTTAAACAAAGGAACAGTATTGGCTATTCTCCAATCCTCTGGGACCTCCCCTGTGGCCAGTGAGGATATGAAGATTTCTCGAGGCCCCAGCAATTTTCTCCCTTGCCTCTCTCAGTATTCTGGGGTATATCCTATCAGGGTTTGTCCACCTTGTCTACCTTATTGGTTCCTTAAAACCATGTTGTAGGTTGAATGGCTGTAAATTAGAACTGATTTTTCTTATAGGATCAATGGTATGAATGGGGGATTGATTCCTCAACCAAAGCCAGAATTACTCACTGGATGCCCAGGGGTGTTTAAATGCTCTCAATTCCTGCTCTATCGAAACGTTGAGGTGACTGTTGATGCCTGTGCGCCTTAGCACAAGTGTCTCGGTAAGTATGTGAGAGATAATTAAGCCATTCGATCACTGTCAGTTACCTGTTTAACCTTGAACTTCTGTGCATCTGAGCCCATGTGAAGTACATTAGTGTATAAATGCACTTAAATTGCAAAGGTTACGCTGAAAACATTTAACGCTAATTTCCAACCTAATAAAGATGGTTCACGCTGTCCAGTCATACAGATGGGCAGCACAAAATGTTAATGCAGAACGGTAGGGTGCAAGGGAGTCCAGAGGATCAGAGGGACTTTGAGGTGCTTGTCGATTGATCCCCACAGGCAGCAGGACAGGTAGATAAGGTAGTTCAGAGGTATCTGGGATACTTGCCTTTATTAGCCAGGGCTTAGAATCTAAGAGGAGGGAAACATAGAAACTGGAAGCAGGAGTAGGCCATTCAGACCTTCGAGCCTACTCTGCCATGATGCACTGATACTCGTGCATCAGTACACGTGCATCGTGTACTGATGCAGGAGGACACCAAGGTTTCACTGAGTATCCACCTCTCTCAATTTACACCCATTCAAATAAGAATCTGTCTTCCTATTATTGCTACCAAAGTGGATAACCTCACATTTATCCACATTATACTGCATCTACTATGCATATGCTCACACACTCAGCCTACCCAAATCACGCTGAAGCATCTCTGCATCCTCCTCACAGCTCACCCTCCCACCCAACTTTGTATCATCTGCAAATTTGAAGAAAATACATTCAGTTCCCTCTTCCAAATCATGAATATATAATGTAAACAGTTGGGGTCCTCGCACAGATCCCTGCGGGACCACACTAGTCATTGACTGGCAATCAGAAAATGACTCACTTATTTTTGCTTCCTATCTGCTCACCAGCTTTCTATCTATCTCAAAACATTACCTGCAATCCCATGTGCTTTAGCTTTACATAGTAGTCTGTTATGTGAGACCTTGTTGAAAGCCTTCTGAAAGTCTAAATAAACCACATCCACTGGTTCTCCGCAGTCAACTCAGTACATCCCCAAAGAATTCCAATAGATTCATCAAGCATGATTTCCCTTTTGTAAATCCTTGCTGACTTTGTCTGATTATACCACTGCCTTCCAAATGCTGAGTTTGAAATCCTTGATAATATACTCTAGCAACTTCCCCAGTACCACTTTTATTTTTCAGTTAAATTAGCGAAAAAAATCGGAGGTTTTTTTTCAAAACAGGAAGTAGGCCCAGCAGCAGCCTGGGAAAGTTTTGGAGGGTTTAAAAGTAGGCCGCACCTTTGAGCGGGCAGCGTCGTTAGCGGGCAGCCGAGTGAGCCAGGGGCAGAGTGAGAGCTGAAGGGCTTTGGCTCAAAACGGGCTTCGGCGAGAACAGGCAGAGGCGAGAGTAAGTTTTTTCTTTCCCAGAAAGTTTATTCTTGTTTTTCCCCAGACTAAAAAAAAATGCCAGGCAGGATGTTGGAATGCCCCTCTTGCAGGATGTGGGAGATCAGGGAGACCTCCGGTATCCCTGAGACAGCACCTGCAAAAGATGCATTCAGCTGCAGCTGCTAGCAAAGCGTGTAAGGGAACTGGAGAAGGAGCTTGATGACCTCCATCTAATTCGGGAGAATGAGAAGTATATAGACAGTAGCTTTAGGGAGATAGTTACACCTAAGCAGCAGAGCACAGGAAATTGGGTTACTGTAAGGAGAGGAAATGGCAGTGTGAAAGGACAGGCAGAGCAGGGTTCCCCTGTGGACATACCCCTCCACAACAGGTATACTGAATTGGATACTGTTGTGGGAGATGCTTTACCTGGGACAAGCTGCGACAGCCGGAACTCTGATACTGCGTCTGGTTCTACAGCGCAAAAGGGTGGGATGAAGAAGAGGAGAGCAGTAGTGATAGGGGACTCGATGGTCAGAGGTACGGACCGGAGGTTCTGTGGTCGGGACAGAGACTCCCGCATGGTTTGTTGCCTCCCAGGTGCCAAGGTCAGCGATGTCTCTGATCGCGTGCACAGCGTTCTAAAGTGGGAAGGTGATCAGCCAGATGTCGTGGTACACGTCGGTACCAATGACGTGGGAAGGAAGAGTGAGGAGGTCCTAAAGAGTGAGTACAAAGAGCTTGGAAGGAAGTTAAAAAGCAGGATCCTGAGGGTAGTAATCTCAGGATTGCTACCTGAGCCACATGCCAGTGAGGGCAGGAGTAGGATGCTTGGGCGGATAAACACGTGGCTGAGGAACTGGTGCAGGGGGCAGGGTTTCCAATTCTTGGATCATTGGGACCTCTTCTGGGGCAGGTGGGACCTGTACAAGAGAGACAGGTTACACCTAAACTACAAGGGGACCAATATACTTGCAGGGAGATTTGCTAGTGTTATTGGGGAGCGTTTAAACTAGATTTGCAGGGGGGTGGGAACCAGAGTGCCAGAGCAGATAGTGGAGCAGGGGTAAAAAGACAGGTTAGTTCAAGCAAAATCACAAATGGAAGGGTAGAGTGTGGTGGAAATAATTTTTTGAGGTGTGTCTATTTCAATGCCAGGAGTATTGTGGGGAAGGCAGATGAGCTGAAGGCGTGGATAGACACATGGAAATATGACATTATAGCCATTAGTGAAACTTGGCTACAGGAGGGGCAGGACTGGCAGCTCAATGTTCCAGGGTTCCAATGTTTCAGGCGGGATAGAGGCAGAGGGATAAAAGGTGGGGGGGTGGCATTGTTGGTCAGGGAAAATGTTACAGTGGTACTCAGGCAGGATAGATTAGGGAGCTTGTCTACAGAGGCCCAATGGGTGGAGCTGAGAAACAGGAAAGGTATGACCACATTAATGGGCTTGTATTATAGACCACCCAATAGTCAGCGAGAATTGGAGGAGCAAATCAGCGGAGAGATAGCTGACAACTGCAAGAAACACAAAGTTGTGATAGTAGGGGATTTTAATTTTCCACATATAGATTGGGACTCGCATACTGTTAAAGGTTTAGACGGGGTAGAGTTTGTAAAATGTGTTCAGGAGAATTTTCTACATCAGTATATAGAGGTGCCAACTACAGAGGATGCGATAGGTTGATTAGGTTGATTGGCCAGGTTAAAAATTGCCCCTTAGAATCCTAAAATGTGTAGGTTAGAGGGATTAGTGGGTAAATATGTGGGGGTAGGGCCTGGGTGGGATTGTGGTCGGTGCAGACTCGATGGGCCGAATGGCCTCCTTCTGCACTGTAGGGTTTCTATGATATTGGATCTCCTCTTGGGAAATGAGTTAGGGCAGATGATGGATGTGAGTGTGAGGGAACACTTTGGATCCAGTGATCATAATGCCATTAGTTTCAACCTGATCGTGGATAAGGATAGATCTGGTCCTCGGGTTGAAGTTCTGAACTGGAAAAAGGCCAAATTTGATGAAATGAGAAGGGATCTGGGAAGTGTGGATTGGCACAGGCTGTTCTCTGGTAAGGATGTAAATGGAAAGTGGGAGGCCTTCAAAGGAGAAATTTTGAGAGTGCAGAGTTTGTATGTTCCTGTCAGGATTAAAGGCAAAGTAAATAGGAATAAGGAACCTTGGTTCTCGAGGGAGATTGTAACACTGATTAAGAGGAAGAGAGAGTTGTATGAAATGTACAGGCAGCAAGAAACACATCAGATGCTCGAGGAGTATAAAAAGTGCAAGAAGCTACTTAAGAGGGAAATCAGGAGGGCTAAAAGAAGACATGAGGTTGCTTTGGCAGACAGAGTGAAGGAAAATCCAAAGAGCTTCTATAGGTATGTTAGGAGCAAAAGGATAGTGAGGGATAAAATTGGTCCTCTTGAAGACCAGAGTGGTAGACTGTGTATGGAACCAAAAGAGATGGGGGAGATACTAAATGGTTTTTTTGCATCCGTATTTACTGAGGAAACGGGCATGGAGTCTACGGAAATAGGGCAAACAGGTAGGGAGGTCATGGAACCTTTACAGGTTAAAGGGGAGGAGGTACTCACTGCCTTGAGGCAAATCAGAGTGGATAAATCCCCAGGACCAGACAGGGTATTCCCACGGACCTTGGGGGAGCTAGTGTTGAACTTGCAGAGGCCCTGGCAGACATATTTAAAATGTCAGTATTCACGGGGGAGGTGCCGGATGATTGGAGGGTGGCTCATGTTGTTCCGTTGTTTAAAAAAGGTTCCAAAAGAAATCCGGGAAATTATCGGCCAGTAAGTTTGACGTCGGTGGTGGGCAAGTTATTGGAAGGTGTGATACGGGATAGGATCTACAAATATTTGGATAGACAGGGACTTATTAGGGAGAGTCAACATGGCTTTGTGCGTGGTAGGTCATGTTTGACCAATCTATTAGAGTTTTTCGAGGAGGTTACCAGGAAAGTGGATGAAGGGAAGGCGGTGGATGTTGTCTACCTGGATTTCAGCAAGGCCTTTGACAAGGTCCCTCATGGGAGGTTAGTTAGGAAGGTTCAGTCGCTAGGTATACATGGGGAGGTAGTAAATTGGATTAGACACTGGCTCAATGGAAGAAGCCAGAGAGTGGTTGTGGAGGATTCCTTCTCTGAGTGGAGGCCTGTGACTAGTGGTGTGCCGCAGGGATCGGTGTTGGGTCCATTGTTGTTTGTCATCTATATCAATGATCTGGATGATAATGTGGTCAATTGGATCAGCAAGTTTGCTGATGATACAAAGATTGGAGGTGTAGTGGACAGTGAGGAAAGTTTTCAAAGCTTGCAGAGGGATTTGGACCAACTAGAAAAATGGGCTGAAAAATGGCAAATGGAATTTAACGCAGATAAGTGTGAGATATTGCACTTTGGAAGGACAAATCAAAGTAGAACGTACAGGGTAAATGGTAGGACTCTGAAGAGTGCAGTTGAACAGAGGGATCTGGGAATACAGGTACAGAATTCCCTAAAAGTGACGTCACCGGTGGATAGGGTCGTAAAGAGTGCCTTTGGTACATTGGCCTTTATAAATCGGAGTATCGAGTATAAAAGTTGGAGTGTTATGGTAAGGTTATATAAGGCATTGGTGAGGCCGAATTTGGAGTATTGTGTACAGTTTTGGTCACCTAGTTACAGGAAGGATGTAAATAAGATTGAAAGAGTGCAGAGAAGGTTCACAAGGATGTTGCCAGGTCTTGAGAAGCTGAGTTACAGAGAGAGATTGAATAGGTTGGGACTTTATTCCCTGGAGCGTAGAAGATTGAGGGGAGATTTGATAGAGGTGTATAAGATTTTGATGGGTATAGATAGAGTGAATGCAAGCAGGCTTTTTCCGCTGAGGCTAGGGGAGAAAAAAACCAGAGGGCCTGGGTTAAGGGTGAAAGGAGAAAAGTTTAAAGGGAATATTAGGGGGGGGCTTCTTCACGCAGAGAGTGGTGGGAGTGTGGAATGAGCTGCCAGATAAAGTGGTAAATGCGGGGTCACTTTTAACATTTAAGTAAAACTTGGACGGGTTCATGGATGAGAGGGGTGTGGAGGGATATGGTCCAAGTGCAGGTCAGTGGGACTAGGCATAAAATGGTTCGGCACAGACAAGAAGGGCCAAAAGGCCTGTTTCTGAGCTGTAATTTTCTATGGTTCTATGGTTCTATGGACGTTAGGCTCACTGGTCTATAGTTCCCTGTTTTCTCTCTATCTCTCTTTTGGAATAGCGGGCTTATATTAGCTACCCTCCAATCTGTAGGAACTATTCCAGAGTCCAAAGCATTTTGGAAAATAACAACCAATGGATCTATTATCTTCAGGGTCACTTCCTTAAATACTCTGGGATGAAGATTATCAGGACCTGGAGGTTTATCCACCTTCAATCTCATTAATTTCCCCAAAACCATTTCTCTACTCATGCTGATTTCTTTCAGCTCCTCACTAAAACATGTTTCTCTCAGTATTTCTGGTACATTATTCATGTCTTCCTTTGTGAAGACTGAAGCAAAGTAGAAATTTAATTCCTCAGCCATTTCTTTATTCCCCGTTCTAAATTCTCCTGTTTCTGGCTGTAAGGGGCCTACATTTGTTTTTGTCAATCTTTTTCACTTTACATATCTCTTGAAACTTTTAGTCAGTTTTTATGTTCCCTGCTAGCTTACTTTCATACTCTATTTTTCCCTTCTTAATCAATCCCTTGGTCCTTCTTTGCTGAATTTTAAACTAGTCCCAATCCTCAGGCCTATTGCTTTTTCTTGACAATTTGACGGCTTCTTCCTTGAATCTGATACTATCTCTAATTTCTCTTGTAAGCCATGGTTTGGCCACAATTCCCTTCCCACTCTTGCTCAAAACAGGAACAAACAACTTCTGGGGGGTGATTCTTCTGTCCCGCTGCACTAATCTTTTAGCTGAGTGGGCCGGGAAAATCATGTGTGGACCGCTTCACGCATGCTTTTCTGCCGTGCACGCATCTCCGCGCGCCGGATATCCGGTGCGGTTGGGACCACGCTGGGAACCGGCGGAAACAGCAGCTAAGTGATTTAAATCTGATTTTCATGTTATTTTAATGTGATTAGCGAGCCCGGAGACTTCAGTCTCCCATCCCCATTTCCCACCCCGCCAGTACAATTTCACTCCGGTGGGGTTCAGACTAGCTTTCCACGTTCGAGGAACTAGTGGGATGACCCCGCTGGAGTTAAGGAGGGCAATTGGGGACCGCAGAGGGTTGGGTGGTGGGGGAGTGATGCCCCATGGGCATGGGCACCCTGGCAGTGCCAACCTGTTCCCTCGGCACTGTCCAAGGGGCAAATGCCCACACCTGGGGGCACCTTGGCACTGCCCATTGGGCATCAGGCAGGGCCTAGGGGCGGGGCTTAGGGGGTGATTGATGGGGATGGAGGGTCCCGCTGCCACTCTGGTTGGGACTGGAGGGATGCAAGCGATCGGGGTGGGCTGAGGGGTTGGTCAGCCTGGGTGTTCTGCCTCCTGTGGGGGGGGGGGATCATCTCTGCTGGGTGAGGGAGAGGGCTGGAGATCGGGATGCTCCGCGAATGGTGGGGGGGGGGGGGGGGGGCGGGGGGGAGGGTTGGGAGGCAGTGGAGGTCTAGGCTGGCATGGGAATGCTTGTGAGGCCCGCAATTGGGCCGTGCAGAGTTTTGGGGGGTGGGGGGGGGCAGCACTGCTCGGGTCCGAGGCTGGCCAGCGATTGAGCTGACCAGAGATTAGTAGGATGACAGATAGGGGCCATTGCACATGCACAGAGGCTCGGAAGTATCAGATTCCGGTGTGGATAGGTTCCACCTCCCGAGCTTTTAATTATATTCATGATTGTGACCGCTGCATTGCAGAGAGTGTGGGAGATTCGAGTGTGAAGTTGTTCTGAAAAAACAATCGTGATTTACATCAGTTTTCCCACAAATTCAGCACTTTGAATTCATGCCACATACCATCATAGTTATCCTTATTGAGACTCAGGACCCTGGACTCAGAATCAGCTACATCACTATCCACCTTGACAAAGAATTCTACCATATTATGGTCACTCATCCCCAAGGGTTCTCTCACAACTAGATTATCAACTAATCCTTTCTTATTGCACAACACCCAGTCCAAGATGGCCTGTCCTCTTGTTGGTTCCTCAATGTATTGCTCCAGAATTTCCTCCTCTATTGTACTGTGACTAATTTGGCTCTCCCAATCTATATGCAAATTAAAATTGCCCATAAACTCAGATGTTCCTTTAAGACATGCACCTCTGATTTCCTGTCCAATCTCTTGGAGGTTATGATGGAGCTGTATAAAATGTTCATTCGGCCACAGATCGAGTACTTGTGCAGCTCTTGTCACCACACTATAGAAAGGATGTGATTGCACTCGAGAGGGTACAGAGGAGATTTACCGGAACGTTGCCTGGGCTGGAGTGTTTCAGCTATGAAGAGAAGCTGGAAAGGCTGGTGTTGTTTTCCTTAAAGCAGAGAAGGCTGCGGGGAGACCTGGTAGAGGTCTACAAAATTATGAGGGATGTAGATAGAGTACATTTCCCCTTATTAGAGGGGCAATGACCAGGAGGCATAGATTTAAGGTAAGGGGCAGGAGATTTAAAGGTGTTTTGAGGAAAATCATTTTCACCCAGAGATGGTGGGAACCTGGAACTCGCTGCTTGAAAGGGCTGTAGAAACAGGAACCCTCACAACATTTAAGAAGCATTTAGATGAGCACCTGAAACATCAAAGCACACAAGGCTACAGACCAAATGCTGGAAAATTGGATTAGAATAGATAGGTGTTTGATGGCTGGTGCAAGTAGGATGAGCTGAAGGGCCTCTTTCTGGACTGTAAAACTTTCTGCGGGTAATTCTCTGGCCCCTCATGCCCCGGCACAAATCATGTTATGGTTGGAGAATCGCTTGAGATGAGTTAAAAGTGACATGTGCCAGAGAGAATCCCTATTGGGATTCTGCCCGTTTCCCCCCACCCCAACCCTTTCCCACAATGGTGGGGTAATGATTAGCATATTTAAATCTGCATTTAAATATGCAATGCCAGGTTGTGGCCAGATTTGCCTTGCTCCTGATGTTTACCAACCCGCCGGCACAATGGGAAGCTAATGGGAATCACAACTGGTATTGTCTATGGGGCATGCAGGCCATTATAGCTCCTGGGTGGTCAGGGACATGGCTGAGCAGCCCCAGCATTGCCCCAGAGGTGCCATCTTGTCACTGCAAGGGTGCCAGAGTGGCACTGGTGATGGGTAGGGCCTGAAAGGGATGCCTGAAGGAGGTGGGGCCTCGGCACCTCCATAGCAATGTATCGCTCACTTGGATGGGGAGTATTGATGCCCCATGTGATGGATGGGGGGACCGGGTCACCCTTATTCCTGCGTGGTGTGGAGGGGGGAGTATGTGATGGGGATGAGGTTATGTGAATATCCCTAGGATTTGCATGGGGAATTCCTAATTGACATCCCTGCAAGACTCATGGAATACGCGTTCCCATGGTAACCAGTTGTAGGGGAAATTAGAAAACATAAATTGAAGGAGGAGGTAAGAGTGCAGGTTAGCGATGTGGCAGATGGTTACCAGACAATAAAAGAGAGACAGAACGGGTGAATGTCTTTATGCACCAAGGAATTATGAAAGAGTAGGGAAATTTACCAGTAGAACAGATTTAAAAGCTTTGTATCTAAATGCACAAAGCATTCAGAACAAAATTAATGAGTTAATGGCACAAATAGAATCAAAAGGGTGTGATTTGGTGATGATTACTGAGACATGGTTACAAGGAGACCAGGTCTGGGAATTGAATATCCAAGGGTACTCAGCATTTTGGAAAGATAGACTGAAAGGAAAAGAAGGTGGTGTAGCTTTGCTGGTGAAGAAGGGGATTGGTGCTGTAATGAGAAATGACATAAACATCAGGGAGATCAAGATGTGGAATCAGTCTGGGTAGAAATAAGAAATAGCAAAGGAAGAAGCATTTGGTAGATGTAATCTAGAAACCCTACAGTACAGAAAAAGGCCATTCGGCCCATCGAGTCTGCACCGACCACAATCTCACCCAGGTCCTACCCCCATATCCCGACATATTTTACCCACTAATCCCTCCAACCTACGCATCTCAGGACACTAAGGGGCAATTTTTTAACATGGCCAATCAACCTAACCCGCACATCTTTGGACTGTGGGAGGAAACCGGAGCACCCGGAGGAAACCCACGCAGACACGAGGAGAATGTGCAAACTCCACACAGACAGTGACCCAAGCCGGGAATCGAACCCTGGTCCCTGGAGCTGTGAAGCAGCAGTGCTAACCACTGTGCTACCGTGCCGCCCAATCTACAGGTTCCCAAGCAGTAGTTCTGCAGGGGGGCACAGTAAAAACCAGGAAATACTGGAGGCTTGCAATAATCATGGGTGATTTTAATATGCACAGGGATTGGAAAAATCAAATTGGCAAGGGTAGCCTGGAGGCAGAGTTCATTGAATGTAGTAGAGGTTGTTTCTTGGAACAGTGTGTTGTGGAACCAACCAGGGAGCAGGTTACTCTGGATTTAGTCTTGTGTAATGGGGAGGGATTAATTGATGACCTCATGGTTAAGGATCCTCCAGGAAGTAGTGACCATAGAATGATAGAATTCAAAATTCAGTTTGGGGATGAAAAGGTGGACTCCCACATTAGCATTCTGGGATTAAACAAAGGAAATTACATCGGCATGAGGTCAGAGTTGGCCTGACTAGAGTGGGCAGGAAGGCTAAAGTAAGGACAGCAGCTGAGTAGTGGCAGTTGTTTAAGGAGATACTCAAGTCCTCACAACTAAAATATATCCCAGTGAGGAAGAAATATGGTAAGGGGGTGGGGGTTTGGGGTGGTGGGGGGAAGGTAAAAAACATCCATGGCTAAACAAGGAGTTCAAAGACAATATAAAGACAAAAACTAAGGTCTACTATATTGCAAAGGCCAGTGGCAGGCTGGAAGATTGGGAAGCTTTCAAACATAAACAAAGGGATACTAAAAAAATACTTCAAAGAGCTAAGCTAAATTACGAAAGAAAACTAGCGCAAAATCTCAAGAAGGATAGCAAAAGCTTCTATAACTATATAAAAAGGAAGAGAGTCGCTAGGGGTGAATGTTGGTCCCTTGGAAGATGAAACCAGAGAGTTCATAGTGGGGAACACTGAAATGGCAAAGATGCTAAATCAATCAGTTTTCACGGTGAAGGACACTAGTACCATTCCTATAGGAATGGGCAAGGCAGGGGTAATAGAAAGGGTAGAACTCAGAACAATCAACATCGATAGGGAAAAGGTCCTCAGCAAAATATTGGGATTGAGGGCAGATAAGTCCCCCCGGGCCTGATGGCCTATATCCAAGGATATTATTTATTTTATTTATTATTTACTAGTCACAAGTAGGTGTGCATTAACACTGCAATGAAGTTACCATGAAAATCACCTAGTCATTGCACTCTGGTGCCTGTTCTTGTACATGAGGGAGAATTTAGCATGGCCATTCATCTAACCTACATATCTTTGGACTGTGGGAGGAAACCGGAGCACCCGAAGGAAACCCACATAGACATGGGGAGAATGTGCAGACTCCACACAGACAGTGACCCAAGCTGAGAATCGAACCCAGGTCCCTGGCGCTGTGAGGCAGCAGCGCTAACCACTGCGCCCCCCTACCGCCCTTAATAAGGTATTAATAAGGT
Organism: Mustelus asterias; assembly: GCF_964213995.1. Lineage (NCBI taxonomy): Eukaryota > Metazoa > Chordata > Chondrichthyes > Carcharhiniformes > Triakidae > Mustelus > Mustelus asterias. Next base: position 66,316,797 of record NC_135811.1, on the reverse strand, counting down.
ATTAAAGGAACTGACAGCAGAGATAATGGATCCATTGGTTATAATATTCCAAAATCCCTTGGACATGGGAAAGGTTCCAGTGGATTGGAAAAATGCTAACATAATGCCCTGATTCAAAAAGAGAGGGAGGCAATGGATTTTCTTCTGGATGGCAAGAAGTAACTAGTGGGGGTGCCACAGGGTTCGCTCCTTGGGCCCCAGCTATTTACAACCTATATTAACGACTTGGATACAGGAATAGAAGGCTCTATAGGCAAATTTGCAGATGACACATAAATAGGCAAGACAGTAGAGTCATAGAGTTTTACAGCATGGAAACAGGCCCTTTGGCCCAACCTGTCCATGCTGCCCTTTTTTTTTAAACCCCTAAACTAATCCCAACTGTCTGCATTTGGCCCATATCCCTTTATACACATCTTATCCATGTAACTGTCTAAATAAAAATTGGCAAGTCATGTTGACGCTTTATAGAATCTTAGTGAGGCTGCACTTGGAATATAGTGTTCAATTCTGGTCGCCACACGACCAGAAGGATGTGGAAGCTTTGGAGAGGATATAGAAAAGATTTACAAGGGTGTTGCCTGATATGGAGGGCATTAGCTATGAGGAGAGGTTGGAAAAACTTGGTTTGTTCTCACTGGAGCGATGGAGGTTGAGGGGAGACCTGTTGGAAGTCTACAAGATTATGAGAGGCATGGACAGAGTGGATAGTCAGAAGCTTTTTCCCAGGGTGGAAGAGTCAATTACTAGGGGGCACAGGTTTAAGGTGCGAGGGGCAAGTTTTAAAAGAGATGTACGAGGCAGATTTTTTACACAGAGAGTGGTGGGTGCCTGGAACTCGTTGCCGGGGGAGGTAGTGGAAGTGGATACGGTAGTGACTTTTAAGGGGCGTCTTGACAAGTACATGAATGAGATGGGAATAGAGGGATATGGTCCCCGGAAGCGTAGGGGGTTTTAGTTAAAAGTTGGGCAGCATGGTCAGTGCAGGCTTGGAGGGCCGAAGGGCCTGTTCCTGTGTTGTAATTTTCTTTGTTCTTTGTAAATGGAAGTGGGCAGCAAAGGAGTCTGGGAAGGGTTTTTATTTTAACTTTAAAAGTCAGTTACCTGGGTGGTTCCCCCTCAGTAGTAGTTTTTTTTTTCTCTCGGGCCCCTAGCCCTATAAATTGGTGCAGAGGAGATACCCGATCCTCTACACTGGTAGAGGATCCCACCCTTCCATCCTCCTCTAACCTAATTATAAGTGTGGGGAAGTTTTTTTGTTTTCTTTTTTTCTTGCTGGTAATGGCTTCAGGGATGGCAGTTCAGGCAGTATGCTGCATCTCCTGTGGGATGTATGTGGTGAGGAAATCCAGTAGTGTTTCAGGAGATTTTAGTTGTAAGAAGTGCATTAGATTGCAGCTTCTGGAGGAGCGTGTAAAGGAGCTGGAGGGGGAGGTAGAGGAACTCCGCATAATTCGGGAGGCGGAGGTGGAAGTTGATAGGAGTTATAGAGAAATAGTAACTCCTAGAAATGAGGCTTGGGTCAATGCCAGGAGGAGGGGTAAGAAGCAATCGGGAAGACAATCCCCTGGGGCGGTTCCCCTCCATAATAGGTTTTCGGTGCTGGAGGCTACAGTTGAGGAGGAATCAACTGAGCATAGAGAGCAGATCTCTGGGGGTGAGCCGAGTGAGAAAGCTCAGGTGGTTAGGGGCTGTAAAAGACTGGGCCTTGTGATTGGGGACTCCACAATTAAGGGGACAGATAGGAGGGTCGGAACTAAAGGTAGGGACTCAGGGTTGGTGTGTTGCCTACCAGGGGCTGGGGTCCGGGATGTGTCTGACAGGGTATTCAGGACTCTTAGGGGGGAGGGAGATAAACCACAAGTTATTGTACATGTGGGGACACACGACATAGGGAGGATAGGGGAAGGGGATATTAGGCAGGGATTTATGGAGTTGGGGTGGAAACTAAAGGCCAAGACTGACAGAGTGGTTATCTCTGGACTCTTGCCTGTACCACGGGATAGTTTAGAGAGGAATAGGGAGAGGGAAGGTTTGAATTCATGGCTGAGGGGATGGTGCAGGAGGGAGGGGTTCAGGTACTTAAGCAATTGGGGCTCGTACTGGGGAAGGTGTGACCTCTATGAGAAGGATGGTCTACACCTTAATCAGAAGGGGACCAATATCCTGGGGGGTAAATTTGCTAAGGCCATGCAGGGAGGTTTAAACTGATTCGGGGGGGGGGAGGGATCCTGAGTAGTGGGGCTGAAAGTGAGGGATGCATGGATGGGGACTGCAATGCACGGCATTGCAGAGGTGGGGTGGAGCAGGGTTTGAAATGTGTATACTTCAATGCCAGGAGTATTCGCAATAAAGTGGGTGAACTTGCAGCGTGGATCAGTACCTGGGACTTCGATGTTGTGGCTATTTCAGAGACATGGATAGAGCAGGGGCAGGAATGGATGCTGCAGGTCCCGGGGTTCAAATGTTTTAGTCGAAGTAGGGAAGGAGGTAGAAGAGGGGGAGGGGTAGCATTATTGGTCAGAGATTGTATCACAGTGTCAGAGAGGAGGTTTGATGAGGACTTATCTGTTGAGGTAGTATGGGCGGAGATTAGAAATAGGAGAGGAGAGGTCACCCTGTTGGGAGTCTTTTATAGACCTCCTAAAAGTTCTAGAGAGGTTGAGGAAAGGATTGCGGAGTCAATCCTGCTTAGGAGTGAAAGTAATAGGGCAATTGTTATGGGGGATTTTAACTTGACTAATATTGACTGGAATTGTTATAGCTCTAGCTCGTTAGAGGGGTCAGTTTTTGTTCAAAGCGTGCAGGAAGGTTTTTTGACTCAGTATGTAGACAGGCCAACTAGAGGTGAGGCTATATTGGATCTGGTGCTGGGAAATGAGCCAGACCAGGTGCTAGACTTGGAAGTTGGTGTGCATTTTGGTGATAGTGACCACAATTCGGTTACGTTCACCTTAGTGATGGAAAGGGATAGGCATGAACCTCGGGCCAGTGGTTTTAGCTGGGGGAAGGGTAATTATGAGGCTATTAGGAGAGAATTAGGAAACATAGGTTGGACTAGGAGATTACAGGGACTGGGAACGTCCGACATGTGGAGTTTTTTCAAGGAGCAGCTACTGCGAGTCTGTGATAGGTATGTCCCTGTCAGGCAAGGAGGAATTGGTAGGGCTAGGGAACCGTGGTGCACCAAAAAAGTTTCTTTGTTGGTTAAAAAGAAAAAGGAGGCTTATGTTCGGATGAGACGTGAGCACTCGGGTAGTGCACTAGAAAGCTTTAGATTGGCTAAGAGGGAGTTGAAGAGCGAGCTTAGAAGGGCTAAAAGGGGACATGAGAAGACTTTGGCGGATAGGGTTAAAGAGAATCCTAAGGCGTTCTATAGGTATGTCAAGAACAGAAGGTTGGTTAGGGCAAGTTTAGGGCCAGTTATAGATGGCAGAGGGAAGTTATGTGTGGAACCGGAGGAGATTGGTGAAGCATTGAACCAATATTTCTCTTCGGTGTTCACGCAAGGGGACATGAATATAGCTGAGGAGGACACTGGGTTGCAAGGGAGTAGAATAGACAGTATTACAGTTGATAAGGAGGATGTGCAGGATATTCTGGAGGGTCTGAAAATAGATAAATCCCCTGGTCCGGATGGGATTTATCCAAGGATTCTCTGGGAGGCAAGAGAAGTGATTGCAGAGCCTCTGGCTCTGATCTTCAGGTCGTCGTTGGCCTCTGGTATAGTACCAGAAGATTGGAGGTTAGCGAATGTTGTCCCATTGTTTAAGAAGGGGAACAGAGACTTCCCCGGGAATTATAGACCGGTGAGTCTCACTTCTGTTGTCGGCAAGATGTTGGAAAAAATTATAAGGGATAGGATTTATAGTTATTTGGAGAGTAATGAATTGATAGGTGATAGTCAGCATGGTTTTGTGGCAGGTAGGTCGTGCCTTACTAACCTTATTGAGTTTTTTGAGAAAGTGACCAAGGAGGTGGATGGGGGCAAGGCAGTGGACGTGGTATATATGGATTTTAGTAAGGCGTTTGATAAGGTTCACCATGGTAGGCTTCTGCAGAAAATGCAGATGTATGGGATTGGGGGTGATCTAGGAAATTGGATCAGGAATTGGCTAGCGGATAGGAAACAGAGGGTGGTGGTTGATAGTAAATATTCATCATGGAGTGCGGTTACAAGTGGTGTACCTCAGGGATCTGTTTTGGGGCCACTGCTGTTTGTAATATTTATTAATGATCTGGATGAGGGTATAGTTGGGTGGATTAGCAAATTTGCTGATGACACCAAAGTCGGTGGTGTGGTAGACAGTGAGGAAGGGTGTCGTAGTTTGCAGGAAGACTTAGACAGGTTGCAAAGTTGGGCCGAGAGGTGGCGGATGGAGTTTAATGCGGAGAAGTGTGAGGTAATTCACTTTGGTAGGAATAACAGATGTGTTGAGTATAGGGCTAACGGGAGGACTTTGAATAGTGTGGAGGAGCAGAGGGATCTAGGTGTATGTGTGCATAGATCCCTGAAAGTTGGGAATCAAGTAGATAAGGTTGTTAAGAAGGCATATGGTGTCTTGGCGTTTATTGGTAGGGGGATTGAATTTAGGAGTCGTAGCGTTATGTTGCAACTGTACACAACTCTGGTGCGGCCGCACTTGGAGTACTGTGTGCAGTTCTGGTCCCCACATTACAGGAAGGATGTGGAGGCTTTGGAGAGGGTGCAGAGGAGGTTTACCAGGATGTTGCCTGGTATGGAGGGGAGATCCTATGAGGAGAGGCTGAGGGATTTGGGATTGTTTTCGCTGGAAAGGCGGCGGCTAAGAGGGGATCTTATTGAAACATATAAGATGATTAGAGGTTTAGATAGGGTGGATAGTGATAGCCTTTTTCCTCTGATGGAGAAATCCAGCACGAGGGGGCATGGCTTTAAATTGAGGGGGGGTAGTTATAGAACCGATGTCAGGGGTAGGTTCTTTACCCAGAGGGTGGTGAGGGATTGGAATGCCCTGCCAGCATCAGTAGTAAATGCGCCTAGTTTGGGGGCGTTTAAGAGATCCGTAGATAGGTTCATGGACGAAAAGAAATTGGTTTAGGTTGGAGGGTCACAGTTTTTTTTTTTAACTGGTCGGTGCAACATCGTGGGCCGAAGGGCCTGTTCTGCGCTGTAATGTTCTATGTTCTATGTTCTAAATGCCTGTTAAAAGACAAAATTGTACCCGCATTTACTACTACCTCTGGCAGCTTGATCCAGACACTCACCACCCTCTGTGTGAAAAAATTGCCCCTTTGGACACTTTTGTATCTCTCCCCTCTCACCTTAAACCTATGCCCTCTAGTTTTAGACTCCCTTACCTTTGGGAAAAGATATTGACTATCTAGTTGATCTATGCCCCTCATTATTTTATAGACCTCTATAAGTTCACCCCTCAGCCTTCATAGAAACCCTACAGTGCAGAAACAGGCCATTCGGCCCATCGAGTCTGCACCGACCACAATCCCACCCACGCCCTACCCCCATATCCCTACACATTTACCCGCTAATCCCTCTAACCTACACATCTCAGGACACTAAGGGGCAATTTTAGCATGGCCAATCAACCTAACCCGCACATCTTTTGACTTCTATGCTCCAGAGAAAAAAGTCTCAGCCTCTCCTTATAACTCAAACCATCACGTCCCGGTAGCATTCTCGTAAATCTTTTCTGCACTCTTTCTAGTTTAATGATATCCTTTCTATGATAGGGTGACCAGAACTGTACACAGTATTCCATGTGTGGACTTACCAATGTCTTGTACAACTTCAACAAGATGTCCCAAGTCCTGTATTCAATGTTCTGACCAATGAAACCAAACATGCTGAATGCCTTCTTCACCACTCTGTCCACCTGTGACTCCACTTTCAAGAAGCTATGAACATGTACCCCTAGATCTCTTTGTTCTGTAACTCTCCCCAACGCCTTACCATTAACTGAGTAAGTCCTGCCGTGGTTCAATCTACCAAAATGCATCACCTCGCATTTATCTAAATTAAACTCCATCTGCCATTCATCAGCCCACTGGCCCAATTGATCAAGATCCCATTGCAATTGGAGATAACTTTCTTCACTGTCCACTATGCCACCAATTTTGGTGTCATCTGCAAACTTACTAACCATGCCTCTTATATTCTCATCCAAATCATTAATATAAATGACAAATAACAGTGGACCCAGCACTGATCGCTGAGGTACATCACTGGTCACAGGCCTCCAGTTTGAAAAACAACGCTCTACAACCACCCTCTGGCTTCTGTCAAGAACACTAAGAAGTCTCACAACACCAGGTTGAAGTCCAACAAATGTGGGATTGTGGTCGGTGCAGACTCGATGGGCCCAATGGCCTCTTTCTGCACTGTCGGGTTTCTATGATCTATGAACAGGTTTATTTGGTAGCACAAGCTTTCGGAATCTTGCTCCTTCTTCAGGTGAGTGAGGAGTTGTGTTTGCAATTGTGTTCATTCTGTCAAGAACCCAATTTTGTATCCATTTAGATACCTCACCCTGGATCCTGTGAGATTTAACCTTATGCAACGACCTACCAGGGGACAGCTGTGGGACAGGGGCAGCTGTGGGACAGGGGGCAGCTGTGGGACAGGGGCAGGGGGCAGCTGTGGGATGGGGGCAGGGAGCAGCTGTGGAACAGGGGCAGGGGGCAGCTGTGGGATGGGGCAGGGGGCAGCTGTGGGACAGGGGGCAGCTGTGGGATGGGGGCAGGGAGCAGCTGTGGGACAGGGGCAGGGGGCAACTGTGGGACAGGGGGCAGCTGTGGGACAGGGGGCAGCTGTGGGACAGGGGGCAGCTGTGGGACAGGGAGCAGCTGTGGGACAGGGAGCAGCTGTGGGACAGGGAGCAGCTGTGGGACAGGGGGCAGCTGTGGGACAGGGGCAACTGTGGGACAGGGGGCAGCTGTGGGACAGGGAGCAGCTGTGGGACAGGGAGCAGCTGTGGGACAGGGAGCAGCTGTGGGACAGGGGGCAGCTGTGGGACAGGGGCAACTGTGGGACAGGGGGCAGCTGTGGGACAGGGAGCAGCTGTGGGACAGGGAGCAGCTGTGCGACAGGGGCAGTTGTGGGACCAGGGCAGGGGGCAGCTGCGCGATTGGGGTGGGGAGCAGCTGCCCTAATGGGGTGTTCTATAAATGATTGACAATGCAAAGTCGGGTGTGTCTGCCAGCACATCTTTAACGGCTATGAGTGTATCTGCATTAACCTTGGTCATTCCGCTCCCTCATCTGCTGTGAGATTACCAATGAAGGGAGTTCCTGAGTTGTGCCAACAACCTGAGTTCATTGAGGCTGAGAGGGCAGATATATGGAGCACTGACATATCCTGTGAGTAAGAGCAGTTCACAGAGGGCTGCCAACAGCTAGGAGTTTTAAATAAACCCAGGGTGGGGTCAGATTGTGAGTGGGTTGCTATGGAGGTGTGCAGGGTCAGGATGGATCTGGTTCATGGATCAACATTGTGCTGAAACGTCAGAGCTGTTACAGGACAAAAAGAAAAATGTAAACTTTAAACAGTCAGGTGCCTGAAGGTGACATGGTGGGAGATAGTAAGAAGTCCCACAACACCAGGTTAAAGTCCAACAGGTTTATTTGGTAGCACGAGCTTTCGGAGCGCTGCTCATCACTCACCTGATGAAGGGGCGGCGCTCTGAAAGCTCGTGCTACCAAATAAACCTGTTGGACTTTAACCTGGTGTTGTGGGACTTCTTACTGTGCCCACCCCAGTCTAACGCCGGCATCTCCACATCATGGTGGGAGATAGTTAGGATTGTTTCAACGCACCATTAAGCTGATCATCCAAGGCACCCCTGTCTGGGAATGAGGGGTGGGAGTGGAGGAGGGGGGGGTGGGGGGTTGGGGTTGTCAGCCAGCTGAGAACAGCTCCTTCCCTACAGCTCAATCTCACTTTCCCCAGTTAAGATGCTCAGCCCCTCCATACAACGTAAAGAGAGGGTTAAACAGGCCACTTATCTCCTTGCTTCCCCTTGGAGTCCATGGGGCCAGGGCTCCGCTTATAAGAGTAACACCAAATCATGCTGGTGTGACGTCTGGCTGGGCCGCCTGGTGCCTAGCCAGGCTGTGGCTCAACGGCATGTCCAGCCCGCTAATGATATTACAATGAGCAGTTGAATAGAATTATTGGGCTCGTATCTGCTGGGAGTTGGAACCTGATTGGTGGCGGCAGGGTGAATCGGAAAGACTCCAATGCCCGGCGCAGATCCTGAATTTTGCCTGACACCTTCTTCAGCGGGCGTTTGGGATTCCCGCCATCAGCGAATGGGGCTAATGAATCTTTCCCCATAATTTGCTTGTTAATCTATGTTCAATTTGTGTTTTTATGATTGATGTTCAAGTAAAAGCTACATAAATGTAAAATCTTGTTGGTAATTTCTTCATTTGGGGATCGTTCAGTAAATGTGGTTATTTTGATTTGTGGTATCTCCCTGGAGATCATAATAGTGTCACCTTGACAACCAATTGTTCCTTAAAAATAAATGTCTCGACGGTTAATTGTAATAAGTTGTTTGCATTGGGCCTCTCTCTAAAGGCATTTACAAGCACGCTGTTATCACTGAAATAAATCTTGTATAATCTTTAATATGTAAGTTCAATAATGGGCCATCGGTAATAATCTTTAATCTTTTGCTTACAATTCATGAGTCTGTATCCCGAACCTCAGAGGAAACTTGGTGGAACAGGAGTGTATATCAAGAGTTTGCAGAATGAAATTAATTCACCTGGTTTATGATCTCTGGGATTTTCTGTACATGAGGAGGCAGAAAGGGAACATTCTTTGATTGTTCAAATGTGACAAGCGATGTTCAAACTTTTCACGATATTTATTAATGACTTGGATAAAGGAATGAAAATCATAGAATTTCTACAGTGCAGAAAGAGGCCATTCAGCCCATTGAGCCTGAATCGACAGCATTCCCACCCAAACCTTATCCCCGCAACCTCATGTATTTACCCTGCTACCCCTGACACTAATGGCCAATCCACCTAACCCACACAGCCCAGGAGTGTGGGAGGAAATCGGAGCACCCGAAGGAAACCCACGCAGACACAGGGAGAATGTGCAAACTCCACACAGACAGTCACCCAAGGCCGGAATTGAACCCAGTCCCTGATGCAGTGAGGCAGCAGTGCTAACCACTGTGCCACCATAGAACCCCTACAGTGCAGAAGGAGGCCATTCAACCCATTGAGCCTGAACTGACAGCAATTCCACTCAAATCTTACCCCCGTAACTCCACGTATTTACCCTGCTCGTACCCCTAATACTAAGGGCCAATTTAGCATGGTCAATCCACCTAACCTGCACATCTTTGGACTGTGAGAGGAGACCGGAGCACCTGGAGGAAGGTGAAAGGGAGACATGGGGAGAATGTGCAAACTCCACACATCACCCAAGGCCAGAATCGAACCCAAGTCCCTGACACTGTGAGGCAACAGTGCTAACCACTGTGCTGCCCCTATACAAGGCCCATATGCAAATTTTTGGGCATCGCTAAATTTGGAGGGATAATAAACAGTGTCGATGAGGAGAGGAAATTACAAAAGAACATCGGTAGATTGACTGTGTGGGAATAGATAGTTTGATTTGGTCACTTGTGGGGTTCCTTTGAATTTTTGGAAGGTAGATTGGAATATTTTCTAACTGGTGGGAAATGAAGAGATTTGGAAGAATGAGGGCTGGAATTTTCTGGTCCCCCTGTGGGCGGGTTTTTCAGCGGTCTGCCATTGGTCAACAGTTTCCCTGGTGACGCAGCTAGTGAGCCATGATAAACACCATTGCCTTGGCAGAACAGGAAGATCCCACTGCCAGGTACCCACCACTAATGGCACCTCCGCCACTGGAAAGCCCGCCATGGGGGACTGTAAAATCCCGGCCAAGGAGTCTAGGAGCCCAGTGCACAATTTATTGAAAGTAATCAAAAAAGCTAATGGTATGGAACTATAAGAATCAGGCAGCAAAGAAGGAGGCCATTCAATCCATTATATTCTTACTAGCTCTTCTTAGTTTATATTGTGTCTCCTCAATCTTTCTTTCAAAATCCATTAATTTACATTTCTCAGTGTTAAACTTTGCCCGTCTGTCCATGTCCTCATGAAATCTCCCAATATCCGCCTGATTGTTCACTATATTTCTGAATTTTGTGGCATCTGAAAACTTTGAAATTATGGTCACTGTGTCCAAGTCTAAATCATATGTCAGAAAAAGATCAGTAATCCCAATACCAGCCCCTGAGGGAACTACTGTAAGAGTTTTAACAACACCAGGTTAAAGTCCAACAGGTTTATTTGGTAGCAAATACCATTAGCTTTCGGAGCGCTGCTCCTTCGTCAGATGGAGTGGAAACATTTCCACTCCATATGACGAAGGAGCAGCGCTCTGAAAGCTTATGGTATTTGCTACCAAATAAACCTGTTGGACTTTAACCTGGTGTTGTGAGACTCCTTACTGTGTTCACCCCAGTCCAATGCCGGCATCCCCACATCGGAACTACTGTAAACTGTCCTCCAGTCTGAAAACCACCATTACCCACTGCCTATTAGCCAGTTTTATATCCATCTGCTCATCCCTTCAATCTCACATGTTTCATTTTGAGCTCGAGTCAGTGGCACTTTTTCAAATGCCTCTTGGAAATTCAGATACAGCACATTACCCTTATCAACACTCCATCAAATAACTCGAGAAAGTTAACAACTGGATCTTCAATTAAGAAGCTCAAAAATGGTTTTCCTTCACCAAACCATGTCTTACCGGTGGTCGGTAAGTTGATGGAAAAGGTCCTCAGGGATAGGATTTACGACCATTTAGAAAGATGCAGCTTAATCCGGGATAGTCAGCACGGATTTGTGAAGGGCAAGTCTTGCCTCACAAATTTGATAGAATTTTTTGAGGAGGTAACTAAGTATGTAGATGAAGGTAGTGCAGTTGATGTCATATACATGGATTTTAGTAAGGCGTTTGATAAAGTCCCCCATGGTCGGCTTATGAAGAAAGTAAGGATGTGTGGGATAGAGGGAAGTTTGGCCGATTGGATAGGTAACTGGCTATCTAACAGAAGACAGAGGGTGGTGGTGGATGGAAAATTTTCGGACTGGAAACCGGTTACCAGCGGAGTGCCACAGGGATCAGTGCTTGGTCCTCTGCTATTTGTAATTTTTATAAATGACTTGGAAGAGGGGGCTGAAGGGTGGATCAGTAAATTTGCTGATGGCACCAAGATTGGTGGAGTAGTGGATGAGGTGGAGGGCTGTTGTAGGCTGCAAAGAGATATAGATAGAATGCAGAGCTGGGCTGAAAAATGGCAAATGGAGTTTAATCCTGACAAATGCGAGGTGATTCATTTTGGTAGGACAAATTTAAATATGGATTACAGGGTCAAAGGTAGGGTTCTGAAGAATGTGGAGGAACAGGGAGATCTTGGGGTTCATATCCATAGATCTCTGAAGGTTGCCACTCAAGTGGATAGAGCCGTGAAGAAGGCCTATAGTGTGTTGGTGTTCATTAACAGGGGGTTTGAGTTTAAGAGCCGTGGGGTTATGCTGCAACTGTACAGGACCTTGGTGAGACCACATTTGGAATATTGTGTGCAGTTCTGGTCACCTCACTATAAGAAGAATGTGGAGACACTGGAAAGAGTGCAAAGGAGATTTACCAGGATGCTGCCTGGTTTGGAGGGTATGTCTTATGAGGAAAGGTTGAGGGAACTTGGGCTTTTCTCTTTGGAGCGGAGGAGGTTGAGAGGTAAAATCAGGTCCATTGTGTGGTAATTGGCCGTGTTGGATTTGTCCTGCTTCTTGTGTACAGGACATACCTGGGAAATTTTCCACATTGCTGGATAGATGCCAGTGTTATAACTGTACTGGAAGAGCTTGGCTAGGGGAGTGGCAAGTTCTGGAGCACAAGTCTTCAGTACTATTGCCGGAATGTTATCAGGGCCCATTGCCTTTGCAGTTCCTCCAAACATTTCTTGATGTCATGTGGAGTGAATCAAATTAGCTGGAGATTGGCATCTGAGATGCTGGGGACCACTGGAGGAGGCCGAGATGGATCATCCACTCAGCACTTCTGGCTGAAGGTTGCTGTGAATACTTCAGCCTTACCTTTTGCACTGATGCCTGTCCACTGTCCTTCCTTTCAGTAATGTTTCCCAGTCCATCATGGCCAATTCATGCCTCATACCATCATAGTTACCTTTACTGAGATTCAGGACCCTGGTCTCAGAATCAACAGTAAGAAGTCTCACAACAACAGGTTAAAGTCCAACAGGTTTATTTGGTAGCAAAATCCATTAGCTTTCGGAGTAAGTGGGAGTTCTGTTCACAAACAGGGCACATAAAGACACAAACTCAATTTACAAAATAATGGTTGGAATGCGAATCTTTATAAGTCTTAAAGGTACAGACAATGTGAGTGGAGAGAGTGTTAAGCACAGGTTAAAGAGGTGTGTATTGTCTCCAGACAGGACAGTTAGTGAGATTTTGCAAGCCCAGGCAAGTCGTGTGGGTTACAGATAATGTGACATGAATCCAAGATCCCGGTTGAGGTGGTCCTCATGTGTGCGGAACTTGGCTATCAGTCTCTGCTCAGCGACTCTGCGTTGTCGTGTGTCGTGAAGGCCACCTTGGAGAACACTTACCCGAAGATCAGAGGCCGAATGCCTGTGACCGCTGAAATGTTCCCCAACAGGAAGAGAACACTCTTGCCTGGTGATTGTCGAGCGGTGTTCATTCATCCGTTGTCGTAGCGTCTGCATGGTCTCCCCAACGTACCATGCCTTGGGACATCCTTTCCTGTAGCGTATCAGGTAGACAACGTTGGTCAAGTTGCAAGAGAGTATGTACCGTGTACCTGGTGGATGGTGTTCTCACATGAGATGATGGCATCCATGTCGATGATCCGGCACGTCTTGCAGAGGTTGCTGTGGCAGGGTTGTGTGGTGTCGTGGTCACTGTTCTCCTGAAGGCTGAGTAGTTTGCTGCGGACAATGGTCTGTTTGAGGTTGTGTGGTTGTTTGAAGGCAAGAAGTGTGGGGATAGCCTTGGCGAGAAGTTCGTCTTCATCAAAAACATGTTGAAGGCTCTGGAGAAGATGTCGTAGCTTCTCCGCTCCGGGGAAGTACTGGACGACGAAGGGTACTCTATCCGCCGTGTCCCGTGTTTGTCTTCTGAGGAGGTCGGTGCGGTTTTTTGCTGTGGCGCGTTGGAACTGTCGATCGATGAGTCGAGCGCCATATCTGTTTTTATGAGGGCATCTTTCAGCGTCTGAAGGTGTCTGTTGCGATCCTCCTCATCTGAGCAGATCCTGTGTATACGGAGGGCTTGTCCGTAGGGGATGGCTTCTTTAACGTGTTTAGGGTGGAAGCTGGAGAAGTGGAGCATCGTGAGGTTATCCGTGGGCTTGCGGTACAGTGAAATGCTGAGAATCAACTACATCATTATCCACCTTGATAAAGAATTCTATCATACTATGATCACTCGTCCCCAAGGGTTCTCTCACAACTAGGTTGCCAACGAATCCTTTCTCATTGAACAACACCCAGTCCAAGATCTCTTGTTGGTTCCTCAATATATTGCTCCAGAAAACCATCCCGTATACACTCCAGAAATTCCTCCTCTATTGTACTGTGACTAATTTGACTCTCCCTATCTATATGCAGATTAACGTCACCCATAATCGCAAATGTTAATGGGCGACTTGTTGGCAGCATCTTGTTAATGGTGATACCACTTGTGCCTCTCCTGCACCATATCAACGTGAAACAGTGAATGTCGGCTTGTGATAGAATATGGGAACGAACAGATTTCTCAACAATTACATCAAGGAACGGAGGTTGGTTTGACTGTTCCACTGGTCAAGTACATGTTGCGATTTTTACAGTTTGATATGTACAAGATTAGTCTTATTGGCGACCTGGTAAACAGGGCCCAAGCCATTTGCTCACCATGCAAGATGATGCTGAAATGGAACAGATCAAAAGCACCCTGCTGGATAATGGCTGCCCTGATCACATTATTTTGCATTGTATATTGTGTGAACTCATGAATGGGCCTAAGATGGTCACTTTTATCCCTGAAAGTGTCTGGTTTACCTCATTAACCTGGAAGGGCAAGGTATCTCAGAAATCTGAGCAATACATGGAGCTGTTTTACCCTACCCAACCAGCCCATGCTTGCAAAACTCAAAACACAGTCTCCAACAATAGAGGTGATCTTATTCAACATTGTGCCTCGAACTTTTCACCATTTGGCCACTCTTGTGCATGGTGAGGCTCTCTAGTGTGCAGTCTCCCCGCCTCAGCAAGATAGCCGCAGACCCCAACATGGCTCCCGCTTCTCTTTACTGCTATGCGCCGCAGGCAGCTCCTGCTATCTGGTTATGCTCGATGTCAATCATAGGAACGCAATTAGGATTTTGGCTTGGGGTTGGGACCCAGAAACTATCTGGGCATCTGGTTCCAGCCCCTGAATTGGAATTCAAGCCTTATGGAGTGATTTCTTCATCTGGATTTAGTACAGCAGCTGTGTGTGAATGCTCGACAGCAGCACTGTTCAGGAGAAGAGTTTATGTAAACATTGGTGAGGGGCATGATAACTTGTCACCCAGAAATAAATACCTAAAGCAAGCTGTCAAAATCAGCTCATTTATGAATCCCCAAGATACAATGATGTATTTGTGTAATGATGTTCAACAGAATGCATTGGAAATGTTTCGGTACCAAAGCGCATCAAGCATAATGACCCCTCTGTCTGCGAAATACTTTCATTTGTCATTTCTAAAAGATGATGCCAGAGAAGATACTGAACTGTGAGAGATAAATAATTCATGCTGCCTCAGCTTCTTTGATTGAAGTTGTGGCTGGGATGTAATGTGGAGGTGATGGTCCTGCTCAGAGGTGGATTTCGGGTGCACCCACCTCTGCCAGACCTGGAACTCATAATGCTATTTTGCATAACTCAGGCAATTAGTTGCCTCTAGTCCTGGCTTCTGTCCCCCCACCACCTCCGAGGCAGGATAATCCATAGGCCAGTGATGGGACTGCAGCCTATCCTTACCAAATCAGTGATGGAGGCCAGAGACACACAAAGGCAGACTAGCAGGGGACAGTCAGGCAGTGTCCTGGCAATAGGAAGTGCCTTGGGTACCCAGAGGCGGAGGAAGGTGGGGAACAATCAAACAGGGATAGTCTTTACTGCTGGGAGGACCCAGCGTGGGGCATTGGGTGCCCAAGCAGCATGCCTGCACATGTGGGCACTTCAACACATCCAGATTTCTGATGTACCCTCCATGCCCAGGTGATCTGGTCCCCTGACACAGACTCATGATAAACTCCCTAAATGGATCTCACTCCATGTCACATGTTCTGCAGTTACATTCACTCATTAATTGTAGAAAATTATTAAATTATAGAAAAATAACATAAAGACTTGCTTCATATAGAACCTTTCACAACTGCAGAACATCCCAAAGGGATGTTATGATGGAACAGCATAAAAAATATTATGATGGATTTGTATGAAAGATATTATAATGGAGCTACATAAAACACTCCTTCAGCTACAGCGAGAGTATTGTGTGCAGTTCTGGTCATCCTATTGTAGGAAGGATGTGATAGCACTGGAGAGGGCATAAAGGAGATTCACCAGGATGTGGCTTGGACTGGAGTGTCTCAGCTATGAAGAGAGGCTGGTTAGGCTGAGATTGTTTTCCTTGGAACAGAGAAGGCTGAGGGAGTGGCCTCATCGAGGTGCACAAAACTATGAGAGACATAGATAGGGCAGATAGGAAGAAACTTTTCCCCTTAGTAGAGCGGACAATAACCAGGGGGCATAGATTTAAGGTCAGGGACTGGACATTTAGAGGGAACTTGAGGAAAATCATTTTTACCCAAAGGGTGGTGGGAACCTGGAACTCACAGCCTGAAAGGGTAAAGGCGGGAACCCTCACAACATTTAAGAAACATTTAGATGAGCACTTGAAACGCCATGGCATTCAAAGCTATGGACCAAGTGTTGGAAAATGGGATTGAATAGAGAAGTTGTTGATGGCCGGCACAGATATGATATATCAAACTGCATCTTGTTGTGCTGTACAACTCTATGACACTGACTCTAAGTGTTTTGTAATCAATTAGGTATTTTCTAAGTGCAGTCACTGCTGTAATGTAGGAAACACAGCAGCCAATTTGTTTACAGCAAGCTCCCACAAACAGCAATGCAAGAATAACCAGATCATCTGCATGTATGAAGTTTGATAAGGGATTAAATATTGGCCAAAATACCAGGGACAACTCCTTTACTTCATTGTGATCTAATGAATCTATTTAGAGACAGGGTGGCAGATTTTCCCCTCTTGACCCTGACCAAACTTGCATCGAGAGGCCCAAACCGGAGACGTTGGAGCATGGGGAGTGCGGGGGAGGGTGTGTGTGTGTGTGTGTGTGTGTTTTTGCATTTTGTACTTCCAAGGCCATTCATGATGGATATCATTTTCCCCAGGGCGGGAAAACTAGCTGACCACAAACCCACACCCACATAATACAACATTGGAATCACCATTTAAATGATTACTAAAATTACAATTCTCCTTGACACACCATATCTTCTGAAAGTGGGTGGGTTCCTGAAGGCTGCATAAACTGTGCCAGCTCAATGAGCTAGTGAGGCTTGGTGAAGCCTACTGTGGAGTTGGAACCTTTCGATTGGTGTTGTCAACTTCAAGTGTCATAATTAGAAGCTAATCAATAATTAAATATATTTTTGATGCAGTAGTTGACCATGGGGCTGTATCTTAAAAGTTAAGTGACAATTAAATTGACTAGCACTGTGCAAGTGTTCAAATGCATCAGAGTACTTTATCAAGTTGATAAAGTGTATTTATGCATTTAACAGTTTTGAGAATTTGATTTAAGTGGATCATCTGGACGCTTGTGCTTTGATACTTACAGTGATTTAAAGTCCAGACATTTGTAAATCCTTTGAAAAAATGATCAGATGTTCAAAATGATCAAAGACTTCTTTGATTGAAACTTCATCTAGTGAGCCTTTGAAGAAAAGGAGCTGATGGCTGTACATCAAGTGAGGCAACTTCAAAGACTTTATTGTATTGAGCTTGATAGGGTTTGTCTATTTGATTATGTAATGGAATCTCATTATGATTGTATGACTGAGTTCCAAACCTCGCTAATGGATTTAGTTCAGCATCGTTATTTACACAGCTGAAGGGTACTATGAGTATATGATATGAATGACTGTTAGTTTATTTTGACAGATTACTGAGCACTTGAGAGGACAGAATGTTCTTTCAAGGGAGTTTCAAGTGTTTAATTATCGGTTTTATGTGCTTCTGCAAGGGGTATTTTTTCAACTGTAGTTTGAATTAATGATTGTTTTTTTATTTCAAGAGCATTTAAAACAATCCTTGTGTTATTGGGTGGCTGATAAGTTTTATATGTAATGGATACTGGGTGAATAGTTATGAAAGAAAGTTGAGTGTATGGAGGGAGCATGTCTACGATGAGATGATTAAGTGGAAGTGATGGTCTAATGGTATTATTGCTAGACTATTAATCCAGAAACTCAGTTAATGTTCTAGGGACCTGGGTTCGAATCTCGCCACGGCAGATGGTGGAATTTGAATTTTTTAAAAATTGGAATTAAGAATCTACTGATGACCATGAAATCGTTGTTGATTGTTGGAAAAACTCATCTGGTGAACTAATGTCCTTTGGGGAAGGAAATCTGCTGTCGTTACCTGGTCTGGCCCACATGTGACTTCAGAGCCACAGCAATGGAATTCTCCCTTTATTGATAACTTAACCGTCAACACTACATTGATCCCTGTATATCAATTGTATGACTGTATTTCCCCCCCTCCCCCCCCACCACCCCAACAAAAGCATCATACAATTTACAGTACAAATCAATCAATACACTCTCAACTAGAGACGGGCAATAAATGCTGGGCAGCCAGTGGCACCCATGTCCCACAAATGAATAAAAGAAAATGTGGAGGATGTTTTGGGAATGTGGGGGCAGAGGGGTGGGTGTGGGGACTTGAGTGTTAAACAACCATGCAGAGATGGGCATTCTGTTGCCTGTCCTGGCATCCACCTGCCTTCGTTTCAGCCTAGGGGCTGCTTTGGGAAGTAACCTTGACTCCAGAAGTTGAAAATTCCGTGCGCACAAGTTGGGAATGTAACATTGGGAGTTGGCCTGACTTGGGCTTCCCAGTTCAAAAGGGAAAATCTAGCCGAGTGCCTCAGCTAGAATTTCATTGAAAAGGCAGCAACTGCGGCAGTGTAGTGCGCCCTCAGTTCTGTGCTGGAGTTTGTAACTCCGGAGTGGAATGAAGTGATACAAAGAGCAATTTCCAGTCTTCAAGCACAATGGTTTACCTGGTTTGTCGGCATACTGCAGCAGGAGTTTGGGACATGGCAACACCACGGTGGCTCCAGTTACTGCAGCTGGCCAGCAGGATAGGTTGTCCCACATGGAGTCACATCCTGAGGCAGGAGGCAAAAAGCATTAAGGAGCGTCAGTAAACCAACATTGCAGAGCAAGAGTAAAGGAAAAAGTGGTCAGTGTATTTTTTAATTTTGTATGTAGGCTGATATTTATTACCCGTCTCTCAACACCCTTTGGAAGGGCTGGTGATTCATAGAATCCTACAGTGCAGAAGGAGGCCATTCGACCCATTGAGTCTGCACCGACCACAATCCCACCCAGGTCCTGTCCTCATACCTCAAAGTTTAAAGTTTAAAAAAGATTTAAAAGTTTGTTTATTAGTGTCACAAGTAGGCTTACATTAACACTGCAATGAAGTTACTGTGAAAATCCCCTAGTCGCCACACTCCAGTGCCTGTTCAGGTACACCGAGGGAGAATTTAGCATGGCCAGTGTGCCTAACCAGCACATCTTTCAGATTGTGGGAGGAAACTGGAGCACCTGGATGAAACCCACACAGACACCGGGAGAA
Organism: Mustelus asterias; assembly: GCF_964213995.1. Lineage (NCBI taxonomy): Eukaryota > Metazoa > Chordata > Chondrichthyes > Carcharhiniformes > Triakidae > Mustelus > Mustelus asterias. The sequence goes on along the minus strand of NC_135811.1, from coordinate 66,297,776 downwards.
TGTGCAGACTCCACACAGACAGTCACCAAGCTGAGAATTGAACCTGGTTCCCTGGCGCTGTGAGGCAGTAGTGCCACCTGCCACCCAAGCTGACATTTTGAGTCCAGATGACCCTTTGTCAAAGTTTACCCTAGCTAGTCCCCCTGACACTAAGGGGAAATTTAACATGGCCAATCCACCTAACCTGCACATCTTTGGACTGTGGGAAGAAACTGGAGCACCTGGAGGAAACCCACGCAGACACGGGGAGAATGTGCAAACTCCACAAAGATGATGACCCAAGTTGGGAATCGAACCCGGGTCCCTGAGGCACTGAGGCAGCAGTGCTAACCACTGTGCCACCGTGCTGCCCGATGGTGGTAATGATAAATAGGGAGGTCTATGATTTTGACCCAGTGATAAAAGGACAGTGATATATATCTATATTAGGATGGCTTGCGACCTGGAGTGGAACTCAGTGTTAGCAATGTTCCCATATACCTGCTGCCCTTGTTCTTCTATGTTCATGAGATTGGGACGTGCTACCAAACTAAGTGTGACATTGTTACCATAGAATCACTACAGTGCAGAAAGAGGCCATCTGGCCCATTGAGTCTGCACCAACTCTCTGCACAAGCCTTCCACCCAGGCCCTTCCCTCTGCTCTGTCCCCGTAATCACATACATTTAGCATGGCCAATCCACCTAACCTGCACATCTTTGGATTGTGGGAGGAAATCGCAGCACCCGGAGGAAACTCACAGACATGGGGAGAATGTGCAAATTCCACACAGACAGTAACCCAAGGCCGGAATTGAACCCTTGAACTGTGAGCTGCAAATGCCAATTACTGTGTCACTGTGCCGCCTGCCATATAGGTGATGAATTGTACTCCAATGTAAAATCCACTCAATGTCCCAGCTTTGCAAAGCCAGTCAATGCCTTGCCTTCATTTAATAGTGTGATATTGTTCAGAATCTCACCTTGCAGAGAGAATAGGTCATTCACAGATAAGATTTAATAATGTGAAGTGATTCATTTTGGTCAGAAGAATTGCAAGGCGCAATATAGAATAAAGAGTAGAATTCTAAAAGAGTTTCAGGAGCTGAGTATAACCTAACTACTGAAGGTGGCAAGACAGGCTGAGAGAATAGTTAATAAAGTATTTGGTATCCTGGGTCTTATTAATAGGCCTTGGGTTACTGTCTGTGTGGAATTTGCACATTCTCCCCATGTCTGTGAGGGTTGAGAAACTTCACTTACAGTGATAGATTGGAGAAGTTGGGGCTGTTTTTCTTGGAGAAGAAAATGCTGAAAGGAGATGTTCAAAATCATGAAGGGTCTGGACAGAATAGATAGGGAGTGGGGAAGGAGAGGGCAAAAAATATAAAGTAATTGGCAACATGAGGAGAAACCTCTTTACACAGTGAATGGTTCAGCTCAGAGATACACTGTCTAAGTGTGGGGACGACAGGTTTAGTCAAGGTATGAAAAAGGGAATTAGATTATCATCTGAAAAAGAAGAATGCAAGAAAAAGAAGGTGCATTGGCCATGTTAAAATCTCCCTCAGTGTACCCGAACAGGCACCGGAATGTTAATGTAAACCTTCTTGTGACTAATAAATTAACTTTAACTTTGATGTGCAGGGTCACAGGGTCACGGGGAGAAGGTAGGGGAGCAGAATTCAGTAAATTGCTCCTTTGGAGAGCTAGCACTGACAAGGCAGGCTGAATGGCCTCCTCCTGTGCTATAACCTGTCATTTTGACTTTGTGCGGCAGTATAACATGGAGGAAGGGTTTTGGTGGTGAGTTTAACACAGCTCCCTGGTGTTATCAAGTCACTAATGTAAAATGGGTTGCCCAATCATTGTCAATGTTCGAAGTGATTGGACAAAATTAAGATCAATTAGCGATTTACCTTGAGAGAGATGGTTTTGGGATATTTCACACTCAATGTATATGAATGGGAGCTGCTGAGTCATTTCCCTGGATGTGCTAACATTCACAGAATCACAGAATCCATACAGAGCAGAAGGAGGCCATTTGGCCTATTGAGCCTGCACTGACCACAATCCCACCCAGGCCCTGTCTTAATAACCCCACATATTTACCCTGCTAATCCCCCTGACACTAAGGGACAATTTACCATGGCCAATCCACCTATCTCGCACATATTTTGGTTCCTCTAAGGAGATAATATGATCTGGAACATCCCTTGCCACACTATAGAAACAACATTCTTCATCAAAGTGGGAGAGGTTGGAGGAACCTCACCCCACCATACATCAAGTTCTCCCGGGAACTCCTGCGATTTACTCACCAGACTCCCAGTCTGCGTGGAAAGTTGATGAGTCGGACAGGCACATCTCCTCGGCCAGCTGGATCTCCAACAGCACGTCACAGTCTGGGTGGATCATCAATGCCTGAAGGAAAGAATTTGAAAAAATGTCTCATCAGGAAGGCCAGCTTTTAAATATAGGACTCGTGCTAAATGATTAACCTGACAGTGGCTGCCTTAATGAGCAGCTGAATGCATGTTCCTGTAGCAATTGGAAGTGCACTCGGTCACTGCTGAAAGTTGCAGGGAAATCCCTTTGTAATAAAACTGCTTTACATTACTCCCTTGACTTGTCCAGCACAGAACATGATAAAGTAGGTGGGCTGCAGAGACATGGGGATGGGAGAAACGTGTTGCTAAGTAGTTAAAATGTGAGACGCAGAACAGCTTGAATCCCTAAGGCAGCAATTTTCTTGAATGTATTCAGGGCACTTCTCTGGAACAATATGTTCTTGTTACAATAAGACAGGCAATATCAGATTCAATGATGAGTAATGAGCTAGAATTAGTCAACAATCTAACAGTAAGTGAACACTTAGCTAGCGGTGACATAATTGAATTCAATAGTTGACTGAGAGGGAGAAGCAGAGTTTAATTTTGTGAAGCTGATTTCAGGAGGGACAAAAGTTCACCATGGGTAAAAGTACAGAAGAATAATTGGAAGTGTTCAAAAGTATTAAATTAAAAAAATCTCACATTGTAGTATAGCATGCAAAAGTTCTACTTGCGTAATTAAATAACCTTGGTCAACCCCAGAAATGAGATCTAGAATGAAGTTAGCAAATTAATTTATATGATGTGAAGAGTCATGTTGGTCCCACATACTGGGAGAGGTATGAGGAACAGCAAAGGGACATGGAGAAAATGGAAAGAATTGCACAAAGATAGTACATAAAAACATGCAAAGGATATCTAGAACAAAAGTTTTTACAAGTAGATTAAGAGAAAGAGGATTGCTTAGGATAATGTATGTCCCTTTAAGATAGATGCATGTAATATCGTGTATGTAGATATCATTTTAAGAGTCTATGTCATGTGGTTAACTGTTTCCTACATTACAATAGTGTTTGAAGATGGTGGACACTTTGATCTGTTTTGGGGGTGGGGTGGGGGTGCATCTGCCTGAGCTGGTTGTGTGTTTTTGTTTGGTTTTTAGGAAACAATCTTCAAAACCACACTGTGTCCTTTGAGCAAGGTATCAACCCAACAAATTGCCAATAAATATGATTCAAAATAGATATAACAAATTGGAGGATATAGAAGGTTCAGATCCAGTGCCAATCCATCAATATTTTCCACCATTTCCAACAAATTACAGCGATAATGAAGACAAGGATAGTTATAGTGAACTGTGAAGGTCATCTCAATGTGAAAGCCTTGAAGGTGGAGGCAATATTACAGACAATATGCAGGTAGTGGCTATTCTACTGAATTTAATAGGAGCACGCTACTATGAAGTAATGGGAAATCTGATTTCAGCAGACAAACACAGCATGTGGTACGATGAAGAAATCTTCCACTGGCAGAACCAAAAAAAAACACGGAGATCTGGGGGCGATTAACCTCTCCCCAGATTTAGTCTATCAACAATTCTGACATGCAGTTAAATGGCAATGATACCAGGTCAAACTGGATGAGGATCTGTGAGATTGCTTCACTACTGTTTTACAGGGTGAATCCATGTCAATCAAGTATATGGAAAGTGTAAGTGCAGGCCTGAGGTTGAGGTTTCAAGAGGCACTGGACTAGCACTCGTAAGTGAACTAACAGCGGGCAGGGGTCGGGGGGGAGACAGGGGTGATGAGAATTATACCAGTGGAGACAGGAGTTGCGCTCGGAGAGGAAGGATGAGACACCATGGTAAATACTGTAAATGGAAAGTCAGAGAAATATGTAGAACAAAGAGAGCACTGACAAACAAAATGATGCTTTTGGTGTGAAAAATGCATTGGTTTAAATCAGCTTCTTGCAGACGATGCTCAAAAACTGGACACATTGAGAGGAAATTACAGAAGACCAAATAAAGATTCAGAGGCATGAAAGAAACACACAGGTATTCAGGGGCAAAGACAGAAGAAACAAAGACACAAAAGAAAGAAAGGACATTCCTAAATTGGATAAAAAGAAGTGAGAATGATGAATATTATGTTGAAGTTGTATGACGCTGCAAATTTTAGCAAATGGGCAAATAGCAGCTCCATTAGAGATAGAAGATGTTGTGTTTTTATAATAATAAAACCAACCAGTCATAAGGGATTGCGTAAACACATTGTGGGTTTGTTCATTTATTTAGACTAAGCACATGAGAATAGTTATACAAAGGTTGAAAGAGTGAAGACATTGGAATTCTACTGTGTTCTGCTCACAGGTAAAAGCGAAACTAAGACCGGATCACGTGACATACTTCCTTCTAGTGATGTCATGCTGCTATGACTTAAAGGCACATAACAACATCCCCCTTTCTTTTTAAAGATACTTGCCCATCCCACTCCCTTCCAAAGTATAACTATTTACAATACATGTTCATGTTTAGTTACCATAACTGATGAATCTATGAGTCTCTGACATATACAGGCAATCTGCTGGTATGCCCAGATCTTGCAATAGTAAGCTTGTCCTTTTATTTAATTGCTCAGAGTGAACTGTGTGATTGTCATTCTTGAATATTGTTTCATGTTTGCGTTTGATGATCTGGAATGGATATGATTTGTCCTCAGTTATGCCTCAGAATATACTGATTACATAGAATCTACTACTACCTCTGACAGCTTGTTCCAGACACTCACCACCCTCTGTGTGAAAGAATTGCTCCTCTGGACACTTTTGTATCTCTTCCCTCTCACCTTAAACCTATGCCCTCTAGTTTTAGACTCCCCTACTTTGGGAAAAGATGTTGACTAGCTGTTCTGTGCTCTTCATTATTTTATGGACCTGTATAAGATCACCCCTCAGCCTCCTACGCTCCAGAGAAAAAAGTCCCAGTCTATCCAGCTTCTCCCCATAACTCAAACCATCAAGTCCCGGTAGCATCCTAGTAAATCTTATCAGCACTCTTTCTAGTTTAATAATATCCTTTCTATAATAGGATGACCAGAACTGTACACAGTATTCCAAGTGTGGCCTTACCAATGTCTTGCACAACTTCAACAAGACGTCCCAACTCCTGTATTCAATGTTCTGACCAATGAAACCAAGCATGCTGAATGCCTTCTTCACCACTCTGTCCAACTGTGACTCCACTTTCAAGGAGCTATGAACATGTACCCCTAGATCTCTTTGTTCTGTAACTCTCCTCAAAGCCCTACCATTAACTGAGTAAGTCCTGCCCTGGTTCGCTCTACCAAAATGCATCACCTCGCATTTATCTAAATTAAATTCCATCTGCCATTCGTCAGCTCACTGGCCCAATTGATCAAGATCCCGTTGCAATCTGAGATAACCTTCTTCACTGTCCACTATGCCACCGATCTTGGTATCATCTGCAAACTTACTAACCATGCCTCCTATATTCTCATCCAAATCATTAATATAAATGACAAATAATAAATAATAAATGACATATCATGAGGTGATAGGAGTGGAAATTACTGGGCCTTTAGTTTCCATGATGTAGAACATCTGTGAGGATTGATTGTATTTGCACTCCGGATCTATGGATCCTGCTCATGGAACTAGTGAACTGAGAGTTTCACAGCGTAGGTGTTGCCACGGCTTCCACATTTGTGGATTTGCATATTTTAGAATTCGCAGGGGTAGTATGTTGACACTTTCCCTGTGTTGATCTTGATCAATAATGAATAATTACCTACGTCCTTCGGACAGATCATTTGAATCTTGGCAAACACTTGGACAGTATGACGGTATCCATGTTTTCCACAAGTTTGATGGTGAAAACAAGTGTTTACTTGTCTCATCATGCACATCATTGTCATTTTCTGGTTAGTCAATCACCTTGCGCATATGTTTCTGATGCGATATTGGATGGTCATTTTTAATGTTTGAAGATACCCATTGTGTTTGGATCAGTGCTTTGCTTTGTAGGTGCATCAACCTTTAGTGCACTGTCGCTGCCAATGGCCATTTCTGTCACATGCTTTGTGGAATTGCTGGAAAGCTGGACATTTCCTTGATGCATACAGAATCCACACATTCCACATATATTGCTAGATTTTGGGTGTTCCAGTAAGTGTGTCAACAGTTGGGGTTACTCAAGACCTGTAGGATTTGTCAACTTGGGGATCACCTTGCACTTGCATCCATCCTTGAGTAGCCCTTGAATACTATATGTTTTGGGCTTGTCGAGCAGATCTTACTGGAATTCCTTGATGGGACTGGATACGACCACCAACTCAACATTTCTGTCTAACTCTCTGTTTAAAAGATCACAGTATGTACCCTTTTCTCTGTATCCGCTGATTCTGTAAGCTGTTATCAAAATGTCATGAACTCTTGCCGATGAATACAGATGTTTAACCTGATTCTGAACCAGTTTTCCAACACAATCCATATCCTTTTGGGAACCTTTAGCTCTTCAGTTAATCCTGACATGTTTAGCCTATGTAAATCTTTATTTCCAATTGTTTGACAAATTTGTATGTCAAAACCATAGCTCTGTTTACATTGTCTATTTGGATAGTAGGTCAGCTGCACCTCAATTGAAACTGGGCACTTTTTTGCACATTCTGACAATTTCCCTTCTCCAATAATATTTGGGATGAGTGTCGCTGTAGCTGCTTTAGTGCACTTTTCCAAAACCACCAACTATAATCACAACCTTCCCTAGCCCGATCTTTATGATGGTTTGTTTTTTTTGTTCGACTTTCCCTCACTATCAATCCAGCCACATCCTTTTCACTTGCCTTTCCTGACCGAGCTTGTCTGGTGCTGCTCCTCACAACGTGCTCTCCCACTCACTGAACTGAAAGGCTGTGCACTGAAATCTCACCACATGGGAACTGGCTGCTCACCACCTGTATCTCAACACCATGTTCAAAGCTTTTCTGTATAGTCAGCACATTGTGATTTCAACACTCTCCATGCTGGAACTCCACTGCTGTCTGACTAGAACATCAAAGGTTGTTTCACGTCATGTAGCACGATCTAAGGCTCATCACCATGCTGTACCTATACTTACTGCCAGACTATTTGTCCATTACTGAGCACCAATCACTTGTGAGGGATTGGGTAAACAGGTGATAGGTTCACTTATTCAGACCAGGCACATGAGACAGTTTGTACAAAAGTATAAACGTCAGAGCTGTGCTGTATTCTGCTCATTGGCAGAAGTGAAATTAGGTGATGTCAAGTTGCTATCCCTTAAAATGATATTATAACAGACGAAAAGGCTGGTGCAGGAAGCTTTTACAGGGTCTAGTCTGTTATCATTGTGGGTCTTAGCTTGGGGTCCTAGGTCAGGATCCATAGAGACTGTTAGAGATAAGGCTGTTGACAAACTCTACCATTTATTAATCATTCTTCTAACTATATGTAGGACAGGATTTAGCACATGGCTTCTTTCAGGACCATCCCTTGGTATGTCCTGCTGTCATGGGACTGACTATGTAGACTGTCTATTTATATTTAACCCTTTACACTACACAGTGTAACAATGGCACCTTTGGCCTTCCATGAAGCCCACTTGGTTCATTTAATATTGCAACAGGTCACCGGACACTTTTACAGAGGAAAGTATCAAACTCACTGGAAAGATGGAGGTTCCATGTACTAACTTGAAAGGGGAGGTGAGTTTGGACATTACAGAGTGTATATAGCGGGTGGAGATCAGTTGGAAGTTAAAGTGAGAGTTTCTTGGCAGGTCAGTAGCTCAGAGTAATGAAAGTAATGAGCATGTGTTGGAAAAGCCTTGACATGTTGGACAGAAAGTTAAATAAGATCTTGCATGTCAAGACTGTGGGGGAGCAGGGTGGCAGGGGGAGGGTGGGGGGGGGGGGGGGGTAGTATTCCAGTCAAAACCAAGTCACACCAAATTCCTTCTGCAATGACAGGGAAAGTAGAACAGGAGTTGGATCACCTCCATTTGTGTGATGTTTTGACATTTTTGCCATTAATTCCGTTTCTCTCTGCACAGGTATTGCATTTTTTCCATCACTTTGTTCTTATTTCAGATCTCCAGTACCTGCAGTAATTTGCTTCTATTTCAGTTTTGCTTTTAACTCGTGTACAGATGGAAAAGGTGTATAGGACACACCTGGAATTCACACAGTCTGGTCAGCACATTACAAAAATATACAGGTGCTGAAGAACAAGAAAAACAAAGTCACAAGAATGATGTCGAGGAAACCATAGAAACCCTACAGTACAGAGAGAGGCCATTCGGCCCATCAAGTCTGCACCGACCACAATCCCACCCAGGCCTTACCCCCATATCCCTACATATTTACCCGCTAATCTCTCTAACCTACACATCCCAGGACACTAAGGGGCAATTTTAGCATAGCCAATCAACCTAACCCGCACATCTTTGGATAGTTGGGACACACAACACAGGCCCTTTGGCCCATCATGTCTGCACCAGTCACAGTCAAACTACCTAAACATTCTAATCCTATTTTCCAGCACCTGGTCCATGGCCTTGTGGGCCTTGGCATCACAAGTGGACATCTAAATATTCCTTAAATGTTGTGAGGGTCTCTACCTCCACCACCCTTTCAGGTAGTGGGTTCCAGGCTCCCACTACCCTCTGGGTGAAAAGGTTTTTCCTCACACCCCCTCTAAACCTCCTGCCTTTTACCTTAAATCTATGCCCCTTGGTCATTGCTCCCTCCACCAAGGGGAAGCGCTTCTTCCTGTTTACTATATCTATGCCCCTCATAATTTTATATATCTCAATCTTGCCCCCCTCAGTCTCCTCTGCTCCAAGAAGAAACACCCCCGGTCTATCCAATCTCTTCATAACTAAAATTGTCTAGTCCAGGCAAAGAAAAACAAGTATTCTTTTAAAAAATAGTAACAAAAAAATTCTCTGTATCTTTTCCAGTGCTATCACAACTTTCCTAAAATGTAGATTCCAGAGCTGCACACAATACTCCAGCTGTGGCCTAATTGGCATTTTATATAGTTCCAGCACAGACTCCTAGGTCTTCAACTCTATGCCTCAGCTAATAAACTCTCACTGGTAATTAGGTTGATTGGCCATGCTAAAAATTGCCCTTAGTATCCTGAGATATGTAGGTTAGAACATAGAACATAGAACTTACAGCGCAGTACAGGCCCTTCGGCCCTCAATGTTGTGCCGACCTGTGAAACCAATCTAAAGCCCATCTAACCTACACTATTCCAATATCATCCATATGTTTATCCAATGACCCTTTAAATGCCCTTAATGTTGACAAGTCCACTACTGTTGTAGGCAGGGCATTCCAAGCCCTTACTACTCTCTGAGTAAAGAACCTACCTCTGACATCTGTCCGATATCTATCACCCCTCAATTTAAAGCTATGTCCCCTCGTGCTAGCCATCACCATCTGAGGAAAAGGCTCTCACTGTCCACCCTATCTAATCCTCTGATCATCTTGTATGCCTCTATTAAGTCACCTCTTAACCTTCTTCTCTCTAACGAAAACAGCCTCAAGTCACTCAGCCTTTCCTCATAAGACCTTCCCACCATACCAGGCAACATCCTGGTAAATCTCCTCTGCACCCTTTCCAATACTTCCACATCTTTCCTATAATGCGGCGACCAGAACTGTACGCAATACTCAAAATGCGGCCGCACCAGAGTTTTGTACAGCTGCAACATGACCTCATGGCTCCGAAACTCAACCCCTCTACCAATAAAAGCTAACACATTGTACACCTTCTTAACAACCCTATCAACCTGGGTGCCAACTTTCAGGGATCTATGCACATGGACACCGAGATCTCCCTGCTCATCCACACTACCAAGTATCTTACCATTAGCCCAATGCTCTGTATTCTTGTTACTCCTTCCAAAGTGAATCACCTCACACTTTTCTGCATTAAACTCCATTTGCCACCTCTCAGCCCAGCTCTGCAGCTTATCTATGTCCCTCTGTAACCTGCAACATCCTTCTGCACTGTCCACAACTCCACCGACTTTAGTGTCATCCGCAAATTTACTAACCCAGCCTTCTACGCCCTCATCCAGGTCATTTATAAAAATGACAAACAGCAGTGGCCCCAAAACAGATCCTTGTGGTACACCACTAGTAACTGAAAGGTTAGAGGGATTAGTGGGTAAAGGTGTAGGGGTAGGGCCTGGGTGGAATTGTGGTCGGTGCAGATGCGATGGGCCGAATGGCCTCTTTCTGTACTGTAGGGTTTCTATGATTCTATGATCCTATGGAATGTCAGAGGTTGAGGGGCAACCTGATAGAAGTCTACAAGATTATGAGAGGCATGGACAGAGTGGATAGTCAGAAGCTTTTTCCCAGGGTGGAAGAGTCAATTACTAGGGGGCACAGGTTTAAGGTACGAGGGGCAAGGTTTAAAGGAGATGTACGAGGCAGATGTTTTACACAGAGAGTAGTGGGTGCCTGGAACCCGTTGCCGGGGGAGGTAGTGGAAGCGGATACGGTAGTGACTTTTAAGGGGCGTCTTGACAAATACATGAATAGGATGGGAATAAAGGGATATGGTCCCCGGAAGGGTAGGGGGTTGTAGTTAACTCGAGCAGCATGGTCGGTGCATGGAGGGCCAAAGGGCCTGTTCCTGTGCTGTAATTTTCTTTGTTCTTTGTTGTTCTAAAGGCAAGTGTACCATATGCCTTCTGAACCACTTTATCAACTGTCCTGCTATCTTAAGAGACCTGTGTACAGGCACACCAAGGTCCATCTGATTCTTGGTGCTTCCCAGGATCCTGCTGTACATCATGTATTCCCTTGCCTTGTTTTTCCTGCTCAAGTAAATTACCTCAATTATCCGAATTGAATTCCATCTGCCACTGATCAGCCCATCTGATCAGCCTGTCTCTATCCTCCTATAACCCAAGGCTATCGTCCTCATTATTTATGACCCAAACAATTTTCACATCATCTGTAAACTTACTGATGAACCCTCCTGCATTCAAGTCTAAATCATTGATATAAACCACAAACAGCAAGGGTGCCAACACTGATCCCTGTGGGACCCCACTGGACCCCACTGGACACAGTCTTCCAGTCTGAAAAAAACCCCTGGACCATCATCCTCTGCTCCCTGCCACTCAGCTAATTCTGAATTCAATTTGCCCAATTTCCTTTAATCCCATGGGCTCTTACTTCGCTACCAGTCTCCCAGATGGGAATTTGTCAAAAGCCTTGCTGAAGTCCAAAAAGACGACATCAAATGCATTGCCTTCATCGACACACCTTGTCACTTCTTTGGAATATTCAATCAGGTTGGTCAGACATGACCTTCCCTGAACAAAACCATGCTGACTGTTGTTGATTAATCCCTGCCTCTCCAAATGCAAATTAATTGTGTTCCTCAGAATTGCTTCCAGTAGTTTCCCCACCACTGAGGTTAGACTGACTGGCCTGTTGTTTCCTGGTTTATCACCTTCCTCCCTTCTTGAATAATGGTCCCACATTGCACATTGGCTATCCTTCTGCACCTCTCTTGTGGCCAGAGAGGAATTGAAAATTATTGCCAGTGCCTCTGCTAATTTCTCCCTTGCTTGACTCCACAGTCTGAGATACATTTCATCCGGCCCTGGAGATTTATCTATGTTAAGCTTGCCAGACCACGCATAACCTCCTCTCTATGTTAATTTCTTTAATTGTATCATAGTCCTTCTCCCCGGTTTTTATAACCACAAAGTCTCTCTCACTACTGAACACTGACATAAAATATTCATTTAAAACCCTACCTACATCCTTCTGCTCCACATACACATTACCACTGTGGTCCTATTTCCCCCAGTTATCCATCTACCCTTAATGCACTTGTAAAACAATTTAGGATTTTCCTTTATTCTACCTGCCAGTATCCTTTCACATCCCCTCTTTGCTCTCCTAATTTCCTTTTTAAGTTTCTTCTTGCACATTCTGTACTCCTCTCGGGCTTCTTCTGTTTTGAGCTCTCGATGTCTGCCATAAGCCTCCTTTTTCTTTTCATCCAATGCTGTATATCCCTCGATACAGTAAGAAGTCTCACAACACCAGGTTAAAGTCCAACAGGTTTATTTGGTAGCAAACACCATAAGCTTTCGGAGCGCTGCTCCTTCGTCAGATGGAGTGGAAATGTGCTCTCAAACAGGGCACAGACACAAAATCAAGTTGCAGAATACTGATTAGAATGATTCGCATTCGCATTCTAATCAGTATTCTGCAACTTGATTTTGTGTCTGTGCCCTGTTTGAGAGCACATTTCCACTCCATCTGACGAAGGAGCAGTGCTCCGAAAGCTTATGGTGCTTGCTACCAAATAAACCTGTTGGACTTTCACCTGGTGTTGTAAGACTTCTTACTGTGTTTATCCCAGTCCAACGCCGGCATCTCCACATCCCTTGATATCCAGGGTTCACTGGATTTGTATGTAGGTCCCCACTCTTTTTCTTTATTGGAACAAGTTGGCCCTGTACTCTCCATATTTCCTTCTTGAATGTTTCCCACTGTTCTATCACAGATTTATCTCATTGTGAATTTCTCTCTTTTCACGCCGCTTCCCCTACACTTCGTAAAATGACTTCTTTTCCTACTTTAAAAAAAAGACAACTATTGATAAGTAAAAAAATTGGAAACAAACAGCTCCCGTGCCGAGCTGAAACTTTCAAGGAGGGACAACTCATCCAACATTCCGCAAAGGACTTCCCCAGAACTTCGTAAAGTAAAAGTGTCCGTTCCCAGTCTACTCTGGCCAAATCATATCTGATCTTATTAAAAACCACCCTTCCCCTAGTTTAGAACTTTGATTTCTGGGCCACCCTTGTCCTTTTACATAACAGTCTTGAATCATAAATGGGCAGGTTCGGTGGATTGGCCATGCTTAATTCCCCTCTAGTGTCTCAAGGTGTGTAGGTTAGGAGGATTAGCAGGATAAATGTGTGGGGTTACAGGGATAGAGTGGGGGAGAGGGTCTGGGTAAGGTACTCTGTCAGAGAGTCAATGCATTATGAATGGACTTCATATAGGACTGGTGTAGAAAATATTTTTGCTTGTGGATGAATCCATAACTAGGGGCCGTAAATATAATGTTGTGACCGATAAATCCAGTAAAGAATTTGGGAAAAACTTCTTTACCCAGATAATGGTGAGACTGTGGAATTTGCTGCAACCAGGAGTGGTTGAAGCAAGTAACATGGATGCATTTAATGGGAAATTAGATAAGTACCTGAGGAAGAAAGGAATAGAAGTATATGCTGATTGAGTGGTGATCAGGTAGAACATAGAACATAGAACAGTACAACACAGAACAGGCCCTTCAGCCCACGATGTTGTGCCGAGCTTTATCTGAAACCAAGATCAAGCTATCCCACTCCCTACCATCCTGGTGTGCTCCATGTGCCTATCTAATAACCGCTTAAATGTTCCTAAAGTGTCTGACTCCACTATCACTGCAGGCAGTCCATTCCACACCCCAACCACTCTGCGTAAAGAACCTACCTCGGACATCCTTCCTATATCTCCCATCATGAAACCTATAGTTATGCCCCCTTGCAATAGCTCCATCCACCTGAGGAAATAGTCTTTGAACGTTCACTCTCTATCCCCTTCATCATTTTATAAACCTCTATTAAGCCTCCCCTCAACCTCCTCCGCTCCAGAGAGAACAGACCTAGCTCCCTCAACCTTTCCTCATAAGACCTACCCTCCAAACCAGGCAGCATCCTGGTAAATCTCCTCTGCACTCTTTCCAGTGCTTCCACCTCCTTCTTATAGTGAGGTGACCAGAACTGCACACAATATTCCAAATGTGGTCTCACCAAGGTCCTGTACAGTTGCAGCATAACTCCACGGCTCTTAAACTCCAACCCCCTGTTAATAAAAGCTAACACACTATAGGCCTTCTTCACAGCTCTATCCACTTGAGTGGCAACCTTCAGAGATCTGTGGATATGGACCCCAAGATCTCTCTGTTCTTCCACAGTCTTCAGAACCCTACCTTTGACTCTGTAATCCACATTTAAATTTGTCCTACCAAAATGAATCACCTCACATTTATCAGGGTTAAACTCCATCTGCCATTTTTCAGCCCAGCTTTGCATCTTATCTATGTCTCTTTGCAGTCCACAACAGCCCTCCACCTCATCCACTACTCCACCAATCTTGGTGTCATCAGCAAATTTACTGACCCACCCTTCAGCCCCCTCCTCTAAGTCATTAATAAAAATCACAAACAGCAGAGGACCAAGCACTGATCCCTGTGGCACTCCGCTAGCAACCTGCCTCCAGTCCGAAAATTTTCCATCCACCACCTCCCTCTGTCTTCGATCAGATAGCCAGTTACCTATCCAATCGGCCAACTTTCCCTCTATCCCACACCTCCTTACTTTCATCATAAGCTGACCATGGGGGACCTTATCAAACGCCTTACTAAAATCCATGTATATGACATCAACTGCCCTACCTTCATCAACACACTTAGTTACCTCCTCAAAAAATTCTATCAAATTTGTGAGGCACGACTTGCCCTTCACAAATCAGTGCTGACTATCCCGGATTAATCCGCATCTTTCTAAATGGTCGTAAATCCCATCCCAATCCTAAGGACCTTTTCCATCAACTTACCAACCACCGAAGTAAGATTAACCGGCCTATAATTACCAGGGTCATTCCTATTTCCTTTCTTAAACAGAGGAACAACATTCGCCACTCTCCAGTCCTCTGGCACCATCCCCGTGGACAGTGAGGACCCAAAGATCAAAGCCAAAGGCTCTGCAATCTCATCCCTTGCCTCCCAAAGAATCCTAGGATATATTTCATCAGGCCCAGGGGACTTATCGACCTTTAGTTTATTCAAAACTGCTAGTACATCCTCCCTCTGAACATCTACTTCCTCCAGCCTATTAGCCTGTAACCCCTTCTCTTCCTCAAAAACATGGCCTCTCTCCTTGGTGAACACTGAAGAAAAGTATTCATTCATCACCTCTCCTATCTCTACTGACTCCATACACAAGTCCCCACTACTGTCCTTGACTGGCCCTAACCTCACCCTGGTCATTCTTTTATTCCTCACATAAGAGTAAAAAGCCTTGGGCTTTTCCTTGATCCGACCTGCCAAGGACTTCTCATGCCCCCTCCTCGCTCTCCTAAGCCTCTTTTTCAGCTCATTCCTTGCTAACTTGTAACCCTCAATCGAGGCATCTGAACCTTGTTTCCTCATCCCGACATAAGCTTCCCTCTTCCTTTTCACAAGACATTCCACCTCTTTTGTGAACCATGGTTCCCTCATCCGGCCATTTCCTCCCTGCCTGACAGGGACATACCTATCAAGGACACACAGTATTTGTTCCTTGAACAAGCTCCACTTTTCATTAATGCCTTTCCCTGACAGAGCGTACCTGACAGAGGTAGAGGTAGAGAGGTAGAGCGGGAGATCTGCAGCCCAAACACTGGTATGGGCCAATTGAATCTTGTGGTGAACCATTGTTGGTTCCCACTGTGGGGTTGTTCTAATGTTGTTGTTGGGCTAGGGTGTTCACACTGTGGGATTGTTCTAATGTTGTTGTTGGGCTAGGGTGTTTACACTGTGGGATTAATACACCTGTGGTTGTTGCTGTTGTGGCACATCCCAGTCGGGCTCCGCCTCCTGGGAGAGGTATAAGACCCCCTGCTCGGGTGGGACCTCGTCAGTCTGGAGTGGTGTACTTATGTTCTAGTAGTTCCATTGTTAGGCAATAAAAGCCTTCAGTTACCGAAGCCTTGTGTCTTGTGCTTGATTGACGTGCATCAATTTTATTGCCTAACACTAAGCTCTCGACGGAAAGGAGAGTATGGAACAAATACTAAAGCCAGAGCGTCTGACGCTGGATCCACGTGCGGTCGGCGCCTCTAACACCTTCGACCACTGGCTGAAGTGTTTCGAGGACTACCTGGCAGCCTCTGCAGTGGTCATCACAGATGATGACAGACTCCGGGTCCTCCATGCGAGGGTAAGCGAAACTGTCTACCTCGCGATCCGTGCGGCCAGTCGGGCGAAACCATGGAGGATTACGCCAATGAGCTCTTGCAGCTTGCCAGGG
Organism: Mustelus asterias; assembly: GCF_964213995.1. Classification (NCBI taxonomy): domain Eukaryota; kingdom Metazoa; phylum Chordata; class Chondrichthyes; order Carcharhiniformes; family Triakidae; genus Mustelus; species Mustelus asterias. Next base: position 66,281,316 of record NC_135811.1, on the reverse strand, counting down.
GCTGCGACTGCAAAGCTGTGTCGGCTGAGCTGTACATGTACGACCTCGCCCGAGATGCGTTTGTGGCAGGGGTAGGGTCTTCGTACATCCGTCTCAAGCTGCTGGAAAAGGGGAATCTCAACCTGACCCAAGCTATGGAGACGGCTGAAATGCTTGAGGCGGCTTCGAAGAGCTTGGTCCTCTATCCGGAGGACCACGTGGAGACAACGTGGCAGGAGCAGTCACAAATCCCTCCTCGCCCCACGGGCTCGAAGTGCAGTGTTATGGCGTGCTCCCATATAGACCCGACGACGGCGGCAGCCCCAGGCGGCCCGTGGTGCTACTTCTGCGGAGGAGCCAAGCATCCACGACAAAAGTGTCCTGCTAAAGCGGTGGTCTGTAATCAATGCAGTAAAAAGGGGCACTACGCGAAGGTCTGCAGATCGAAGCCCAAGAACGGCAGTGCAGCCTGTGACCCTCCAGAACGGGGATCATCACCATCGACGTCGAAGTACCCACGGGGTCTGTCCACGTGCGAGTCCAGGACGACGCCATTGTGGTCGGCGGAGTCGGAGGAGGATGACCACCAGGAGTCGCTACGCTTGGCGCCCTCAACCATGTGCGATTCATGGGGGCGGCCATTTTGGTCGACGACGACCAGGAGCGACCAGCAGGGGTCCTCAGCATCGACCTCAGCTGCCTGCAGTGACGTCCAAGGGCCAACGGTGGCGTCGATCACCCTGAACCAGGCGAAGCATCACAGGTTTGACTGTTCAATGATGAACATTAAGGCAAATGGTCGTACAGTTTATTGTCTGTTTGACAGCGGGAGCACTGAGAGCTTTATTCACCCTGACACTGTAAAGAGGTGTGGACTCCAGGTTCTACCTGCCAAACAGACAATTTCTATGGCATCACGGTCCCGGTCTGTCCCTGTTCAAGGACGTTGTGTGGTAACTCTGAAAGTGCAGGGCACAATTTACGAGCGATACAGGCTCCTTGTGTTGCCGCATCTTTGCGCACCAATTCTCCTCAGACTAAACTTTATGGTCCACATGAAGAGTGTGATCCTACAGTACGGTGGGCCACTCCCTTCGCTGACAGTAGGGGACCAGCTGCAGCCTCCAAATTGTCCAAAGCGCCCTGCATGCAATCTTTCCACATTAAAGATCACCACACCCTCTTTATTTAAGAATCTGGTACCAGGCTGCAAGCCCATCGCTACTAAAAGTAGGCGTTACAGCGCTGAAGATCGGATCTTCATCAGATCTGAGGTTCAGCGGCTCCTCAAAGAAGGGATCATACAGCCCAGTGTTAGTCCGTGGAGAGCACAGGTCGTGGTGGTTAAGAGCGGGAACAAACCCCGGATGGTCATTGATTACAGTCAGACCATTAATCGATATACGCAGCTGGATGCGTATCCTCTCCCGCGCATATCTGATATGGTCAATCAGATTGCGCAGTACCGGGTGTTCTCCACCATAGACCTTAAGTCCGCCTACCACCAACTCCCCATCCGCCCAGAGGACCGACATTACACGGCTTTTGAGGTGGATGGTCATCTGTATCAGTTTCTTAGGGTTCCATTTGGTGTCACCAATGGGGTCTCGGTCTTCTAGCGTGCTATGGACCGAATGGTGGACCAGAACGGGCTGCGGGCTACCTTCCCGTACCTGGATAATGTCACCATCTGCGGCCGTGATCAGCAGGACCATGACACAAATCTCCAGAACTTTTTGCGCACTGCATCTCGCCTGAATCTGACCTACAACAGGGAGAAGTGTGTATTCCGTACGCGCCGGTTAGCCATCCCGGGATACGTAGTGGAAAACGGGGTCATTGGCCCTGATCCCGACCGTATGCGCCCCCTTGCTGAACTTCCTTTGCCCGCTAGCGCAAAAGCACTGAGGAGATGCCTAGGCTTCTTCTCCTATTATGCGCAGTGGGTCCCCAACTACGCGGACAAAGCCTGTCCGCTTATTAAGTCCACGACTTTTCCACTCACGCCAGAGGCCCAATTGGCCTTCAAGGCATTGAAACACGACATTGCGAAAGCCACGATGCACGCGGTGGACGAATCCATCCCTTTTCAGGTGGAAAGTGATGCATCTGATTTCGCCCTGGCCGCCACACTAAACCAGGCAGGCAGGCCCGTCGCGTTTTTTTCCCGCACCCTTCAAGGTCCCGAAATTCGGCATTCAGCGGTGGAAAAGGAGGCCCAGGCCATTGTGGAGGCCGTCAGACACTGGCACCATTACCTGGCGGGGAAGCGGTTCACCCTGATCACGGACCAGCGGTCCGTGGCGTTTATGTTCAATAACATGCAGAGGGGCAAGATCAAGAATGACAAGATCTTGCGCTGGAGAATTGAGCTCTCCACCTATAATTACGATATCATGTATCGTCCAGGGAAACTCAATGAGCCCTCGGATGCCCTCTCGCGCGGAACATGCGCTACTATGCAGGAGGACCGCTTGAACGCCCTCCATAATGACCTGTGCCATCCTGGGGTCACTCGGCTCTACCACTTCATCAAAGCCCGCAACCTGCCCTACTCGGTGGAGGACGTCAGGTCAGTGACAAGGAGCTGTCGGATTTGCGCGGAATGCAAACCGCACTTTTACCGACCTGACCGGGCACATTTGGTCAAGGCCACTCGCCCCTTCGAGAGGCTGAGTGTGGATTTTAAGGGCCCCCTTCCCTCAACAGATCGGAACGTGTACTTTCTTAACATCATAGACGAGTACTCCCGGTTCCCGTTTGTTGTCCCCTGCGCGGACACGTCGACTGCCACGGTGATCAAGGCATTCCGTGATCTTTTTACCCTGTTCGGGTACCCCAGCTATATACATAGCGACAGGGGCTCGTCGTTCATGAGTAATGACTTGAGGCATTTCCTGCTCTCATACGGGATTGCCTCTAGTAGGACCACGAGTTACAACCCTAAGGGCAATGGACAGGTGGAAAGAGAGAATGCTACAGTCTGGAAGGCTGTCCTATTGGCGCTGAAGTCCAAAGGCCTTCCAGTCTCCCATTGGCAGGAGGTCCTCCCAAATGCGCTTCACTCCATTCGCTCCCTCCTGTGTACGGCAACCAATGCTACTCCCCACGAGAGGATGTTCTCATTCCCTCGGAAGTCGTCCTCGGGGATATCTTTACCAGCCTGGTTGACGTACCCAGGACCCGTCCTTCTGCGGCGACATGTGAGGGCCCGCAAGTCCGACCCCTTGGTCGAACCGGTCCACCTCCTCCACGCCAACCCTCAGTATGCCTATGTGGCATATCCTGACGGGCGAGAGGACACAGTCTCGATCCGAGACCTGGCGCCCGCAGGGGACGTAGCAACTCCTGTCGCTCCCATACCCCCAGTCACGAATCCCTTATCCCTTATTTCTCCCCTGGACGTGGCGCGGTCAGCACCGGGACCAGTGCATAACAGTTATACTCCACTGTACAGCTTGCCTGAGACTCGGAGATCGGCGCCATCGCAGAATGTACCGGGATCCCCTGCACTACCGCTTCATCAGGGTCAACCGGCCCGTGAGTCTGCGAGAGGACAGCCGGACACTGTTTTGGAGAGAACGCCACCGCAAGCACCTGCTCCGGTGTCACCGCCGGTATTGAGGAGGTCACAACGACGGTGCGGTCCTCCAGACCGTCTGGACTTGTAAATTGTTGACTTTTTTTATATAGTCTGTTTTCGCACCCCGCCGGACTTTGTTCTCAAAGGAGGGGTGAATGTGCTGAACCATCGTTGGTTCCCACTGTGGGGTTGTTCTAATGTTGTTGTTGGGCTAGGGTGTTTACACTGTGGGATTAATACACCTGTGGTTGTTGCTGTTGTGGCACATCCCAGTCTGGCTCCGCCTCCTGGGAGAGGTATAAGACCCCCTGCTCGGGCGGGACCTCGTCAGTCTGGAGTGGTGTACTTATGTTCTAGTAGTTCCATTGTTAGGCAATAAAAGCCTTCAGTTACCGAAGCCTTGTGTCTTGTGCTCGATTGACGTGCATCAAATCTAATCATAGCTACAGAGCTGAAATGAGCTACGTTCAGCCTGAGATCAATTTGAGGGGAGATAAAAACAAAGAACAAAGAAAATTACAGCACAGGAACGGGCCCTTCGGCCCTCCAAGCCTGCACCGACCATGCTGCCCGACTTAACTAAAACCCCCTACGCTTCCGGGGACCATATCCCTCTATTCCCATCTCATTCATGTACTTGCCAAGATGCCCCTTAAAAGTCACTACCATATCCGCTTCCACTACCTCCCCCCGGCAGGAAGTTCCAGGCACCCACCACCCTCTGTGTAAAAAAATCTGCCTTGTACATTTCTTTTAAACCTTGCCCCTCGCACCTTAAACCTATGTCCCCTAGTAATTGACTCTTCCAACCTAGGAAAAAGCTTCTGACTATCCACTCTGTCCATGCCTGTCATAATCCTGTAGACTTCTATCAGGTCTCCCCTCAATCTCTGTCGCTCCAGTGAGAACAAACCAAGTTTCTCCAATCTCTCCTCATAGCTAATGCTCTTCTTGTACACTTCCACCTCGAGACTTTATCCCCTGGACATAGACTGACAACAGTTACTTACAGTGCGATTCAAGTCTTGTGTTGTTATAAGACTTGTGTACTTAATTTCAGTGTTGCAACTCTAACTCTAAACTACTTCATGATTAACATTACAACATTAACAGCATGCATTAACAGAGTTCATCCTGCCCCACCTCTCCCATTCAGGGTTTGAGGTTCTCTGGAGATTTTGCCCCACTGTCATGTCTTATTTTCCACCCAGTCAGGAGAAGTGTAGGATTTCAGGGCTGTTGATCTCAGTTACGGATCATAGGTTGTAACTGGAGTGCAGGCATGGCTTCATGCACTTTTTGCATTGGTGAGTGTTGTTGCACTATGCCTGGCTGATCAGCTTGCTATGGTGGTGGTTTGGTACTATAACTGATGGGTATTTCTTTCTGGGAGGATGGGAGTGGTATCCATCCAGCATCTGAAGTCTTTCTGCATTGTGGGGCAGTGGGGGATCCTGTGGATGGGGGAAGAATTTTGCTGAGTAGTGTGCGTATTCAGTTGCTACTGGTTCCATCACACTGGCTGGGACTGTTTGTGTGTGTGTGTGTGTGCTGTCATCTCAACCGAGTGCACCGTGGTTACTGGTGGAGGCTTCTGGAAGTTGTTCTGGTGTCACCTCTGCTCTGATAACCTCCTGCTCTGTGCTGTGTTCTGGCCCTTGGTGTGGTTCAGGGATCTGAACAGGAGAAGATCAGATCAGTTCTGTGAAGATGGAACAGAGATTGACAGGGGGTTTCCTCCGGGTGCTCCGGTTTCCTCCCACTGTCTGAAAGATGTGCAGGTTAGGTGCATTGGCCGTGCTAAATTCTCCCTCAGTGTACCCGAACAGGCGCCGAAGTGTGGCGACTGGGGGATTTTCACAGTAACTTCATTGCAGTGTTAATGTAAGCTACTTGTTACTGATAAATAAACTCAATGTCAACATTGGGTTGCTGCTTTGTGGTTGGGCTTTCGAGAGGGAGAATTTCTAATTGTGTGGGGACTGTGGTCGTCTTCACATCTCCAGGTGCCCCACTCACGAGTGAAAAGATTGATTTCACACAATGTACATCATCTGTTTGTCACCATACCATAATGGCTCTTGAATCATTAAAATGACTGGGAGTTGGACTGCCCTGCATCGTGGAGTTGGGTGTCCATGGTTCAGACCCAGCGGCCTTCATGCCAGGTCTCTTTGTCCAATGAGGTCATCACTCTGGTGCAGGAACCTAACTTGAAATGAGTTAGATGGTTGCTGACTGGAAAGCTCTGCATTCCAGAAGGAGAAGCCACATCATTGCTCAGGAAGAAGAGCTGTCTGTTTTCTGGGTCAACAGCCTCATCTTTGTGGGTGGCTCTTGGATTGTCTGCATGCTGTGGAGGGCCCGAGTGGCACAGCCTGAAGTGCCACTGTTTGTGATAGTGGAAGCATTGATCAGCACTGACTGGACATTAATCCTTCAGCACTGGCATGGTTCTTTAGCAGGTAGGTTAGTTACTGGCTTACCCTGGCTTGGTCAGTCTGTGGCCAGATGTGGTAAACAGATGTGTGGCTTCTGCCCCATTCAATTTTCTCACCACCAAAAATGGTCAAATGTTGGTCTCGCAGGTTGGACAACCTGATTAACTCCATTGCCTTGTTGAGAGCGAGCTTGGAAAAGTTCGGAGCATGAATCATGCGTGACATCCACCATGATTTAATCTTGGATAAGTTTGGATTTCAGATCTCCATTTTCATATCCTTCCACCAGGTGTTAGAGATCATTGGGAAAGGAATCAACTGGCTCCCCAGGCTGTTGGACACTCCTGTAAAATGTGGCTTATTCCAAGATCTTGTTGGATCACAGGTTGAAAAAGAGTCAAAAGATCTTAAAACTTTTAAGGTTAGCAGATGATTCATCCTGCCTTGCTTGGCAATGTTGTCTACAATTGGCCCAACTGAATAAAGTAACGTGCTCCCTCAGTCTGTTCCGAATTTTTATTTAACCTTGCAGCTACATTATGTTTTCCAATAACTCCAATTATGGGATTTGTCCGGGTCACAGTTAACACACATTGCGAGTGTGGGTGTTCCCTTAAGAAATCAGGATAATTCAAAATGGCATCGCTGGTATTACCGAGGGCAAGCTCTACATGCTTTGGCCTTTTAGCATGACTTTAAAATGATGGTAACGGCTTGGGAGGAAGAGGAAGCTGCAAAATAGCTGTGGGTTGGGTTGCAACAAAGAGTCAGTCAAACAGCAAGAAACTCCTGCTTTCATTTAAAAAACAGGTTGTGTTTGATGTTTTTTTGTTGGCACTCTGAACATGAAAGGCACATGGAGGTGCCGGCAAGCTAGAGCTCGGGCTCGCGACAAATGTGCAACTGAGATTTCTGCCTGACTAATTTTTAAAAGAAATATTTCACAGGCTGGCTTCCCTGGAACTTTAAGAAGGTTGTATCTCGCCCTGTAGGCTGCAAGCTCTGCTGTATTTAAGCTACTTCTGATGTGGAGATGCCGGCGTTGGACTGGGGTAAACACAATAAGAGTTTTAACAACACCAGGTTAAAGTCCAACAGGTTTATTTGGTAGCAAATGCCATTAGCTTTCGGAGCGGCTGCTCCGAAAGCTAATGGCATTTGCTACCAAATAAACCTGTTGGACTTTGACCTGGTGTTGGTAAAACTCTTACTGTGTTTAAGCTACTTCCACAGGGATTCACTGGAGACATTCACTTGAGCTTAATTTCTGCCCTTTTTCTGCTGCCAGGATCTTCTGTCTCTGAAGCATTATGGGCAGGTTTCTCAGCACCTTGCTTCACACGTGGGGTATTTTTCAAAGCAGCAGTTTGTTGCTGGTGTTCTTGGATGGCATTTTCTAGTCTTTCTAGCCAGCAGGATCTTCCTGAAGGCAATGCTGCCTTCCCCGATGGCAGGACAGGCAAGCCACACAAAATCCCATAGAAACTGGCAGGACTGGAAAATCCCCCTGGCAGCCAACGGTGAGCCACTGCCATCATTGGAGACCGTGCCATAGGGGTGCTGGAAAATCTTACCCATTTTCTTGATTCTTTCAGTCAGTTTCCAGAGGATGTGAATTTTGATCTCCAGTTGTCAACATGACTGGAATTTTACCACCTCGCCCACCACGGGAATCGGGGCAGGCAAGGGGCGAACAATAGGAAGGTCCATTGACCTCGGGTGGGATTTTATAGTTTCGGGATGAGCAAGACCATAAAATCCCACCCATTATTTCTGTTGGGCTGTCATTACCTGTGGTATGTGTGTTTAGTCATTATGAAGCACTCTTATAGAAGTTAAGATATTTTTAATGTAAATACGTACAGTAAATGTTAAGAGTTATGGACAGTCCCAGGGTAATGCTTAATATACCGGATCGTTCTACTTTGGATTACTTGTCCAGTGACATTACGAGAGACCCAGGCTAATCCCCGAGGGACACAAGTTCAAATCCCAACAAGGCAGCTGGTGGAATTTGAATTCAATTAATAAACCCGGAATTAAAACATAGCCTGAGTAATAGTGACAATAAAACCATTGTCGACTGTTGTAAAAACCCATCTGGTTCATTAATGTCCTTTAGGGAAGGAAATCTGCCACCCTTACCTGGTCTGGCCTATATGTAACTCCAGACCCACAGCAATGTGGTTGACTCTTAACTGTCCACTGAAATGGCCCAACAAGCCACTCAATTCAAGGGCAATTAGGGATGGGCAACAAATGCTGGCCTTGTCAGCGAGGTCCATGTGAAAGAATAAAGAAAAAAAACTTGTCTCAGATCGATGTCCTTTAACAGGAAGCAAAGTTCTGGTTGGACTCTTTATCACTGCAATCCATGTGCAGTCCTCTATCCTGATCACATCCATGATTTCCCATGAATGCCCACTGTTAATTAGTGTGAGAAACACCAAGAGGTGTCTTTAAGTTCATTTATTGATTTTTTAAAAATCCTTTGGTTCCAACAGATACTTGTGAATGTGCATTTAGCCCTGGCTCAACCTAGAGCACTCTGGTTCATCACTGTTTGGATGTAATTTATTTTCGTGTTTCGTGTGGTGTGTACGTCATTGTTGGCTGAATGTGTTAAGTACATATTTTGTGAATTTAGTAATAGATACCGGTGGGCAGTGTGGAGAGATCAGAACTGGGGCATTAGGTTTCCATGGTATCCATAATAACAGGTTTTGTAATCAGAGGATGACACTGATGGGGGAGAACAGAAACAGCAGGAGCTGAGTAACATATTGTTACAACAGGTTAGGGGTATGTGTCACAGCGATCTGTCTCTAATCCACTGTTAGCAGAACTGAAAGTTCCATGAGTAAGAGACAGATTGTACTGAGGGGGTCAAAGGTCATGCCAAAACCAGGACAAGTTCCACTTGAAGTCCGCTTTCACCATTGCAGCAAGGGATCATGGATAAATGTCTATGAGGAGAGATTGGACAGGCTAGGCTTGTATTTGTTGCAGTTTAGAAGAGTAAGGGGCTACTTGATTGAAACGTACAAGATCCTGGGTGTTCTTGATGGGATGGATGTTGGAAAGGATGTTTCCTCTCGGGGAAGAATCTAGAACGAGAGGTCGCTGTAAGGGTTTGCTCTTTTGAGACAGATAAGGAGACATTTTTTCTGAGCCTCGTGAGCATTTGGAACTCTCTTCCGCAAAAGGCGGTGGGAGGAGAGTCTTTGAATATATTACAGGCAGAGGTGGGTAGATTCTTGATAGCAAGGGGGTGAAAGGATATTGGGCTAGGTAGGAACGTGGAGTTGAGGTTTGCAATCGAAAGAGCAACGGTCTTATTGGATGGCGAAGCAGGCTTGAGGGACTAAGTGGCCAATCCTGCTCCTAATTTGTGCTTGTATTATCAACCCCTCTGCTGATATCTTCTCTGCTACCCTCCCTCATGTGCAGTTACCTTTTAAGCTCCAAGAGTAAGAGGAGTGTGCATCCTGTTCCTCAGGGGTACAGTGGTGACAGCTTTGGACAGGTGATTGTCAATGGATGTTATTGATATGGACTGCCAAAAGCTATTCGATAAAGTCCCTCACCGGAGATTGTTAATTCTTATGGCATTGAAGGCAAATTATTGATCCGCTAATTAAATTTGCTGAGGGATATTGGGCAGGTGTTATTTTCAGGACATGACTAGTGTTGTCCTCAAGGGCCTGTGTTAGGGCATCGACTATTCATCTTATTTATTCATGACTTAGATGACAGGGCAGAAAGCCACATTTCTCAACTTTACCAATAAGACAAAGACAGTGCTGTAAGAAGTGCAGATGGAAGCATAAAATTACAAAAGGATATTAATAGATAAAGAGAATGGACAATTTTGTGGCATAGCTAGATCATCCATTTTGGACCGAGAAAGGATAGAACAGGGTGGCAGCACAGAGGTATATGATCGGGAGGGAATGACCCCTGAGAGCCCTCAGCATCAGCACCAGACCCCATGAAGTCCCATGGCATCAGGTCAAACATGGGCATGGAAACCTCTTGCTGATTACTACAACCCCTCAGCCGACGAAGCAATGCTCCTCCATGTGGAATACCACTTGGAACCATGCAAAGGTCCGTTGAACTCGGGCGGGATTTTCCAGTTTTGCCGCACTCGCCGTATAGTTAAACAGAGGTTTTGATTACTGACAGTTTCTGATAATCCATCACGAAAATGTTAATCTGTGATATTTCCATAGTTTGATGTTTTGTATGTTCCGAGACTGTCTAATTAGTCATTGTGATTTTCCACTCTACTATAATGTCCCCATAAACTACTGCTGTCTCTGTTTGTGGCTATATCTAAGACTTGCAATTTTAACATGGCTGCAGGGAAATATATTCAGCTGCTTTTTCATGTCTTGAATGAAAGAGTTCACAGTTTAACCCAGTCTTCAATGCCCAGGATTACTCACACACATTTCACAATACAAGCTGTGCACTGAGTTCTCATTCAGCACCATTCAAGCCATTAACCTCTTGCAGCATTGCAGATTGCTACTTGTAAACCTGCGATTTCTTTCAACTCAAAACTATGTGGCAGCTTGCTGTGTAGAATTCACCTTGCCCTACATTACAACAGTAATGATGCTTCGATAGCACTCGATTAGCTCAAAGTGCTTTGGAACATCCTACGGTTGAGAAAGGTGCTATATAATTGAACATAGAACATAGAAAAACTACAGCACAATACAGGCCCTTCAGCCCACAAAGTTGTGCCGAACATGTCCCTACCTTAGCGATTACTAGGCTTACCTATAACCCTCTATCTTACTAAGTTCCATGTACTTATCTAAGAGTCTCTTAAAAGACCCTATCGAATCCGCCTCCACCACCGTTGCTGGCAGCCCATTCCACGCACCCACCACCCTCTGAGTGAAAAACTTACCCCTGACATCTCCTCTGTACCTACTCCCCAGCACCTTAAACCTGTGTCCTCTTGTGGCAGCCATTTCAGCCCGAGGAAAAAGCCTCTGACTGTCCACTCGATCAATACCTCTCAACATCTTATACACCTCTATCAGGTCACCCCTCATCCTTCGTCTCTCCAAGGAGAAAACGCCGAGCTCACTCAACTTATCCTCATAAGGCATGTTCCCCAACCCAGGCAACATCCTTGTAAATCTCCTCTGCACCCTTTCTATGGCTTCCACATCCTTCCTGTATTGAGGCGACCAGAACTGAGCACAGTACTCCAAGTGTGATCTGACCAGGGTCTTATATAGCTGCAACATTATCTCACGACTCCTAAACTCAATTCCTCGATTGATGAAGGCCAGTACACCATACGCCTTCTTAACCACAGCCTCAACCTGCACAGCTACTTTGAGCGTCCTATGAACTCGGACCCCAAGATAGAACCATAGAAAATTACAGCTCAGAAACAGGCCTTTTGGCCCTTCTTGTCTGTGCCGAACCATTTTATGCCTAGTCCCACTGACCTGCACTTGGACCATATCCCTCCACACCCCTCTCATCCATGAACCCGTCCAAGTTTTTCTTAAATGTTAAAAGTGTATTTACCACTTTATCCGGCAGCTCATTCCACACTCCCACCACTCTCTGCGTGAAGAAGCCCCCCCTAATATTCCCTTTAAACTTTTCTCCTTTCACCCTTAACCCATACCCTCTGGTTTTTTTCTCCCCGAGCCTCAGCGGAAAAAGCCTGCTTACATTCACTCTATCTATACCCATCAAAATCTTATACACCTCTATCAAACCTCCCCTCAATCTTCTACACTCCAGGGAATAAAGTCCCAACCTATTCAATCTCTCTCTGTAACTCAGCTTCTCAAGTCCCGGCAACATCCTTGTGAACCTTCTCTGCACTCTTTCAACCTTATTTACATCCTTCCTGTAACTAGGTGACCAAAACTGTACACAATACTCTAAATTCGGCCTCACCAATGCCTTATATAACCTTACCATAACACTCCAACTTTTATATTCGATCCTCCGATTTATAAAGGCCAATGTACCAAAGACACTCTTTACGACCCTATCCACCTGTGACGTCACTTTTAGGGAATTCTGTACCTGTATTCCCAGGTCCCTCTGTTAACTGCACTCTTCAGAGTCCTACCATTTACCCTGTACGTTCTACTTTGGTTTGTCCTTCCAATGTGCAATATCTCACACTTGTCTGCGTTAAATTCCATTTGCCATTTTTTAGCCCATTTTTCTAGTTGGTCCAAATCCCTCTGCAAGCTTTGAAAACCTTCCTCACTGTCCACTACACCTCCAATCTTTGTATCATCAGCAAACTTGCTGATCCAATTTACCACATTATCATCCAGATCATTGATATAGATGACAAACAACAATGGACCCAGCACTGATCCCGGCGGCACACCACTAGTCACAGGCCTCCACTCAGAGAAGCAATCCTCCACAGCCATTCTCTGGCTTCTTCCATTGAGCCAGTGTCTAATCCAATTTACTACCTCTCCATGTATACCGAGCGACTGAACCTTCCGAATTAACCTCCCATGAGGGACCTTGTCAAAGGCCTTGCTGAAATCCAGGTAGACAACATCCACCGCCTTCCCTTCATCCACTTTCCTGGTAACCTCCTCGAAAAACTCTAATAGATTGGTCAAACATGACCTACCATGCACAAAGCCATGCTGACTCTCCCTAATATGTCCCTGTCTATCCAAATATTTGTAGATCCTATCCCTTATCACACCTTCCAATAACTTGCCCACCACCGACGTCAAACTTACTGGCCGATAATTTCCCGGAATTCTTTTGGAACCTTTTTTAAACAACGGAACAACATGAGCCACCCTCCAATCATCCGGCACCTCCCCCGTGAATACTGACATTTTAAATATGTCTGCCAGGGCCTCTGCAAGTTCAACACTAGCTTCCCTCAAGGTCTGTGGGAATACCCTGTCTGGTCCTGGGGATTTATCCACTCTGATTTGCCTCAAGACAGTGAGTACCTCCTCCCCTTTAACCTGTAAAGGTTCCATGACCTCCCTACCTGTTTGCCCTATTTCCGTAGACTCCATGCCCATTTCCTCAGTAAATACGGATGCAAAAAAAACCATTTAGTATCTCCCCCATCTCTTTTGGTTCCATACACAGTCTACCACTCTGGTCTTCAAGAGGACCAATTTTATCCCTCACTATCCTTTTGCTCCTAACATACCTATAGAAGCTCTTTGGATTTTCCTTCACTCTGTCTGCCAAAGCAACCTCATGTCTTCTTTTAGCCCTCCTGATTTCCCTCTTAAGTAGCTTCTTGCACTTTTTATACTCCTCGAGCATCTGATCTGTTCCTTGCTGCCTGTACATTTCATACAATTCTCTCTTCCTCTTAATCAGTGTTACAATCTCCCTTGAGATCCTAGGTTCCTTATTCCTATTTACTTTGCCTTTAATCCTGACAGGAACATACAAACTCTGCACTCTCAAAATTTCTCCTTTGAAGGCCTCCCACTTACCATTTACATCCTTACCAGAGAACAGCCTGTGCCAATCCACACTTCCCAGATCCCTTCTCATTTCATCAAATTTGGCCTTTTTCCAGTTCAGAACTTCAACCCGAGGACCAGATCTATCCTTATCCATGATCAGGTTGAAACTAATGGCATTATGATCACTGGATCCAAAGTGTTCCCTCACACTCACATCCATCACCTGCCCTAACTCATTTCCCAATAGGAGATCCAATATCACATCCTCTCTAGTTGGCACCTCTATATACTGATGTAGAAAATTCTCCTGAACACATTTTACAAACTCTACCCCGTCTAAACCTTTAACAGTATGCGAGTCCCAATCTATATGTGGAAAATTAAGATCCTTCTGATCTTCCACTCTGCCAAGAGTCCTACCATTAATATTATATTCCGCCATCCTATTTGACCTGCCAAAATGAACCATCTCACACTTATCTGGGTTGAACTCCATCTGCCACTTCTCCGCCCAGTCTTGCATCCTATCAATGTCTCGCTGCAACTTCTGACATCCCTCAACACTATCTACAACACCTCCAACCTTTGTGTCATCAGCAAACTTGCCAACCCATCCCTCCACTTCCTCATCCAGGTCATTTATAAAAATCACAAAGAGTAAGGGTTCCAGAACAGATCCCTGGGGCACTCCACTGGTGACCGACCTCCATGCAGAATATGACCCATCTATAACCATTCTTTGCCTTCTGTGGGCAAGCTAGTTCTGGATCCACAAAGCAACGTCCCCTTGGATCCCATGTCCCCTCACTTTCTCAATAAGCCTTGCATGGGGCACCTTATCAAATGCCTGGTTGAAGTCCATATATACTACATCTACTGCTCTTCCTTCATCAATGTGTTTAGTCACATCCTCAAAAAATTCAATCAGGCTCGTAAGGCATGATCTGCCTTTGACAAAGCCATGCTGACTATTCTTAATCATGTTATACCTGTCCAAATGTTCATAAATCCTGCCTCTCAGGATCTTCTCCATCAACTTACCAACCACTGAGGTTAGACTCACTAGTCTATAATTTCCAGGGCTATCTCTACTCCCTTTCTTGAATAAAGGAACAACATCCGCAATCCTCCGGAACCTCTCCCATCTCCATTGATGATGCAAAGATCATCGCCAGAGACTCAGCAATCTCCTCCCTTGCCTCCCACAGTAGCCTGAGGTACATCTCATCCGGTCCCGGCGGCTTACCTAACTTGATGCTCTTCAAAAGCTCCAACACATCCTCTTTCTTAATATCTAATACCCCATACAAGACCTAATAGAGGTGTATAAAATTATGAAAGGCATAGATAGGGTGAACGGTGGGAAGCTTTTTCCCAGGTCGGTGGTGACATTCATGAGGGGTCATAGGTTCAAGGTGAGGGGGGTGGGGGGGAGGTTTAACATGGATATCAGAAGGACGTATTTTACACAGAGGGTGGTGGGAGCCTGGAATGCGCTGCCGGGCAAGGTGGTGGAGGCGGACACACTCGGAACGTTTAAGACTTACCTAGATAGCCACATGAATGGAGTGGGAATGGAGGGATACAAAAGAATGGTCTAGTTTGGACCAGGGAGCGGCGCGGGCTTGGAGGGCCGAAGGGCCTGTTCCTGTGCTGTATTGTTCTTTGTTCTTTGTTCTTTGATCTACATACTCAAGCTTTTCAGTCCGCTGCAAGTTTGCACTACAACCACCAAGATCCTTTTCCATAGTGAATACTGAAGTAAAGTATTCATTAAGTACCTCTGCTATTTCTTCCGGTTCCATACAAACTTTCCCACCGTCACACTTGATAGGTCCTATTCTTTCACGTCTTATCCTCTTGCTCTTCACATACTTGTAGAATGCCTTGGGGTTTTCCTTAATCCTGCCTGCCAAGGCCTTCTCATGACTCCTTCTGGCTCTCCTAATTTCCTTCTTAAGATCCTTCCTATTAGCCGTCTACTCTTCAAGATTTCTAACATTACCTAGCTCCCTGAACCTTTTGTAAGCTTTTCTTTTCTTCTTGACTAGATTCATTACAGCCTTTGTACACCACGGTTCCTGTAACCTACCATAACTTCCCTGCCTCATTGGAACGTTGCTGTGCAGAAATCCAGACAAATATTCCCTGAAAATTTGCCAGATTTCTTCCGTACATTTCCCTGAGAAAACCTCTTTCCAATTTAAGCCTCCAATTTCCTGCCTGATAGCCTCATAATTCCCCTTACTCCAATTAAACATTTTTCTAACTTGTCTGATCCTATCTCTCTCCAATGCTATTGTAAAGGAGATAGAATTATGATCACTATCTCCAAAATGCTCTCCCACTGAGAGATCTGACACCTGCCCAGGTTCATTTCCCAATACCAAATCAAGTACAGCCTCTCCTCTTGTAGGCTTATCTACATACTGTGTCAAGAAATCCTCCTGAACACACCTAACAAATTCCTCCCCATCTACACCCCTCACTCTAGGGAGATTCCAATCAATATTTGGGAAATTAAAATCTCCCATCACGACAACTCTGTTATTATTACACCTTTCCAGGATCTGTTTCCCTATCTGCTCCTCAACATCCCTGTTACTATTGGGCGGACTATAGAAAACACCCAGTAAAGCTATTGACCCCTTCCTGTTCCTAACTTCCAACCACAGAGACTCCGTAGACAATCCCTCCATGGTGTCCATCTTTTCACAGTAAGAAGTTTAACAACACCAGGTTAAAGTCCAACAGATTTATTTGGTAGCAAAAGCCACACAAGCTTTCCATCTTTTCTGCAGCCATGACACTATCTCTGATCAACAGTGCCACTCCCCCACCTCTTTTGCCTCCCTCCCTGTCCCTTCTGAAACATCTGAAACCCGGCACTTGAAATAACTAGTCCTGTCCCTGAGTTATCCGTCTCTGTAATGGCCACCACATCATATTTCTAAGTAGTGATCCACGCTCTAAGCTCATCCACTTTGTTCACAACACTCCTTGCGTTAAAATAGACACATCTCAAACCTTCGGTCTGAGCGCTCCCCTTCTCTATCACCTGCCTATCCTCCCTCTCACACTGTCGACAAGCTGTCTCTATTTGTGAGCTAACCTCTTCTCTCCCAGTCACTTCAATTTGATTCCCACCCCCCAACCATACTAGTTTAAACTCTCCCCAGTAGCCTTAGCAAACCTCCCCGCCAGGATATTGGTCCCCCTGGGATTCAAGTGCAACCCATCCTTATTGTACAGGTTACACCTGCCCCAAAAGAGGTCCCAATGATCCAGAAACCTGAATCCCTGTCCCCTGCTCCAATCCCTCAGCCACGCATTTATCCTCCACCTCATTCCATTCCTACTCCCACTGTCGCGTGGCACAGGCAGCAATCCTGAGATTACTACCTTTGCGGTCCTTCTTCTCAACTCCCTTCCCAACTCCCTATATTCTCCTTTCAGGACCTCTTCCCTTTTCCTACCTATGTCATTGGTACCAATATGTACCACGACCTCTGGCTCTTCTCCCTCCCACTTCAGGATATCCTGGACACGATCAGAAACATCCCGGATCCTGGCACCAGGGAGGCAAACTACCATCCGAGTTTCTTGTCTGCGTCCACAGAATCGCCTGTCCGACCCCTTCACTATAGAGTCCCCTATTACTGCAGCCTTCCCCCTCCTTTCCCTACCCTTCTGAGCTACAGGGCCGGACTCTGTGCCAGAGGCACGGCCACTGTTGCTTCCCCCAGGTAGGCTGTCCCCCCCAACAGCACTCAAACAGGAGTACTTATTGTTAAGGGGCAAAGCCACTGGGGTACTTTCTATTACCTGACCTTTCCCCTTCCTAACCGTGACCCACTTGTCTGCCTCCCGTGGCCCCGGTGTGACCACCTGCCTGTAACTCCTCTCTGTCACCTCCTCATTCTCCCTGACCAGACGAAGGTCATCGAGCTGCTGCTCCAGTTCCCTAATGTGGTCCCTTAGGAGCTGCAGCTCGATGCACCTGGCGCAGATATGGACGTCCGGGAGGCTAGGAGACTCCAGGACCTCCCACATCCGACACCGAGAACAACAAACTGGCCTCACACTCATAATTCCTCCTTTCTTCAAATAATACTGGAAAAACTAAGAACTAAACCTACCCTGCCTCACCCGTTTCCGCCTAAGCCCGTTGAGCCAAAGCCCTTCAGCCTTCACTCTGCTCCCTCTCACTCCGCCGCCCACTCACAACGCTGCCCGCTGGATAGAGCGGCTTGCTTTTCAAAGGAAAAGAAACTTCAAAGGTGTCACTGGGGCCTACTTCCGGTTTTACCCTCCCAGCTGCCTTAGAGAAAAAAAACACTCCGAAAATAGAGTAATTTAAAAACACCTCTTACCCACTCGCTCTCCTCTCCTGAAAACACCACTCCAGCTGCTCCACTGGAACAATGAGGTCAAACAGTACTGATTTTTTGTCAGCGGTGGGGCAATTCGCCATGACAGTGGCTTTACGAGTGTCTTATTGCCACCTATTTCTGATCTTAGTAAACGGTGTCATCAAAAGGGTACAGTAGTTTATGAAAACCTACTTCTTAAAAAAGTCAGGTCAACAACAACACCTTATATTTATATAGCACCTTAAATGTAGTAACACAGTTACAATGTAAGTGGCAGTTAGGACTGGACAATAGATCTGGCCTAGCCAGTGACACAATATAAATAAAAAAGTTGTGTAGAATGATCATTTAGATCCAAAACATTAGCTTTGTTTCTCTCTCCACAGATGCTGCTGGACCTGCTGAGTTTAATCCACATTTTCTGTTTTTATTATAAAATAAGAAACTTTGGCTCCGAGCTATATAAGGAGATTTTCACTCTAAACTTGACCAAAGATGTAGATTTTAAGGATCCTCTCTGAGTGGAGAGGTGTCGAGCTGCAGGGAGATTTGGGGAGGGAATTCCAGTACTTGGGTCAGTGACAATCAGAGACACACATGTGAAAGGCAGAGTTTCACTTGTGCAAGAGGACACAATGAATTCTGGAGGATTGTTGGGCCAAAGGAGATCAGAGAGTTTGATGTTGTTTTCCTGCGAGTGCAATAGAATTTCTGCTCCCAAACAAGCTGGGCCTATTAGCATCAAGATTCTGTTGGTGCTTTTTGTCCTTCCCATGACCCTGCCACTAATCCTAGCCCCTGGGTTATTTACCCATTGCATTGAGTGCTCACATTATCACCATTTTATTTGACTTTTACTCTCCAGATTGTGGTATAAAGGGTTAAATATATATGATGCGATCTTACCAGCCGTTCACACCCACTGGCCACTGCCAGCAAGGACAGGGAATCTGGCACCAAGTCAAATCTGCATTCACTGCAGCAGGACCAGAAAATCCCGCCCGTGGGAACGGCTGGAAAATTTCACTCATCGTCTACAAAATCAATGACATAAGCTCACATGATAGAGCATGAAGAGAGACAGTTGTTAGCCCAGTGTTGAAAAGAAGGTAAAGGTTTAATCAACAGCCTAGCTTTCAGCTTTATCGAAATTCAGATTCATGAGCATATTAAAAGTGGTTCAGAGAAGGTTTACTAGACCAATACCAGAAATGGGTGGGTTGTCTACAGGCCATAAAAATAATAAACATAAGAACATAAGAACTAGGAGCAGGAGTAGGCCATCTGGCCCCTCAAGCCTGCTCCGCCATTCAATAAGATCGTGGTTGATCTTTTTGTGGACTCAGCTCCACTTACCCGCCAGCTCACCATAACCCTTAATTCCTTTACTGTTCAAAAATTTATCTATCCTTGCCTTAAAAACATTTAATGAGGTAGCCTCAACTGCTTCACTGGGCAGGGAATTCCCACAGATTCACAACCCTTTGTGTGAAGAAGTTCCTCCTCAACTCAGTCCTAAATCTGCTTCCCCTTATTTTGAGGCTATTCCCCCTAATTCTAGTTTCACCCGCCAGTGGAAACAACTTCCCTGCTTCTATCTTATCTATTCCCTTCATAATCTTATATGTTTCTATAAGATCTCCCCTCATTCTTCTGAATTCCAAAGAGTATAGCCCAAGTCTACTCAGTCTCTCCTCATAAGCCAACCCTCTCAACTCCGGAATCAACCTAGTGAATCTCCTCTGCACCCCCTCCAGTGCCAGTATATCCTTTTTCAAGTAAGTGTGTATAGTTTACTATGTATAGTTACTGTGTATAGTTTTGGTCTCCAAAACTATACACAGTACTCCAGGTGTGGCCTCACCAGCACCTTATACAGCTGCAACATAATCTCGCTGTTTTAAACTCCATCTCTCTAGCAATGAAGGACAAAATTCTATTTGCCTTCTTAATTACCTGCTGCACCTGCAAACCAACTCCTTGAGATTCTTGCACAAGGACACCCAGGTCCCTCTGCACAGCAGCATGCTGCAATTTTTTACCATCTAAATAATAGTCCATTTTGCTGTTATTCCTATCAAAATGGATGACCTCACATTTACCAACATTGTACTCCATCTGCCAGACCCTCGTCCACTCACTTAGATTATCTATATCCCTTTGCAGACTTTCAGCATCCTCTGCACACTTTGCTCTGCCACCCATCTTAGTGTCATCTGCGAATTCTGACACACTACACTTGGTCCCCAACTTCAAATTATCTATGTAAATCGTAAACAATTGAGGTCCCAACACTGATCCCTGAGGCACACCACGAGTCACTGATCGCCAACCAGAAAAACACCCATTTACCCCCACTCTTTGCTTTCTGTTCGTTAACCAATCCTCTATCCATGCTAATACATTACCCGTAACACTGTGCACCTTTATCTTATGTAGCAGTCTTTGGTGCAGCACCTTGTCAAATGCCTTCTGGAAATCCAAATACACCACATCCACAAGTTCCCCATTGTCCACTGCGCATGTAATGTTCTCAAAGAATTCCACCAAATTAGTCAAACATGACCTGCCCTCCATGAACCCACGCTGTGTCTTACCAATGGGACAATTTATATCCAAATGTCTTGCTATTTCTTTCTTGATGATAGATTCAAGCATTTTCCCGACTACAGAAGTTAAGCTAACCGGCCTATAGTTACCTGCCTTTTGTCTACCTCCTTTTTTAAACAGTGGCGTCACATTTGCTGTTTTCCAATCTGTGGGAACCACCCCAGAGTCCAGCGAATTTTGGTAAATTACCCCTAGTGCATTTGCTATTTCTCCCACCATCTCTTTTAGTACCCTGGGATGCATTCCATCAGGGCCAGGAGACTTGTCCACCTTTAAGACCATAAGACATAGGAGCGGAAGTAAGGCCATTCGGCCCATCGAGTCCACTCCACCATTCAATCATGGTTGATTTCAACTCCATTTACCCGCTCTCTCCCCATAGCCCTTAATTCCTCGAGAAATCAAGAATTTATCAATTTCTGTCTTGAAGACGCTCAACGTCTCGGCCTCCACAGCCCTCTGTGGCAATGAATTCCACAGACCCACCACTCTCTGGCTGAAGAAATTTCTCCTCATCTCTGTTCTAAAGTGACTCCCTTTTATTCTAAGGCTGTGCCCCCGCGTCCTAGTCTCCCCTGTTAATGGAAACAACTTCCCTACGTCCATCCTATCTAAGCCGTTCATTATCTTGTAAGTTTCTATCAGATCTCCCCTCAACCTCCTAAACTCCAATGAATATAATCCCACGATCCTCAGACGTTCATCGTATGTCAGGCCTACCATTCCTGGGATCATCCGTGTGAATCTCCGCTGGACCCGCTCCAGTGCCAGTATGTCCTTCCTGAGGTGTGGGGCCCAAAATTGCTCACAGTACTCCAAATGGGGCCTAACCAGTGCTTTATAAAGCCTCAGAAGTACATCCCTGCTTTTGTATTCCAAGCCTCTTGAGATAAATGACAACATTACATTTGCTTTCTTAATTACGGACTCAACCTGCAAGTTTACCTTTAGAGAATCCTGGACTAGGACTCCCAAGTCCCTTTGCACTTTAGCATTATGAATTTTGTCACCGTTTAGAAAATAGTCCATGCCTCTATTCTTTTTTCCAAAGTGTACAACCTCGCACTTGCCCACGTTGAATTTCATCAGCCACTTCTTGGACCACTCTCCTAAACTGTCTAAATCTTTCTGCAGCCTCCCCACCTCCTCAATACTACCTGCCCCTCCACCTATCTTTGTATCATCGGCAAACTTGGCCAGAATGCTCCCAGTCCCGTCATCTAGATCGTTAATATATAAAGAGAACAGCTGTGGCCCCAACACTGAACCCTGCGGGACACCACTTGTCACCGGTTGCCATTCTGAGAAAGAACCTTTTATCCCAACTCTCTGCCTTCTGTCTGACAGCCAATCGTCAATCCATGTTAGTACCTTGCCTCGAATACCATGGGCCCTTATTTTACTCAGCAGTCTCCCGTGAGGCACCTTGTCAAAGGCCTTTTGGAAGTCAAGATAGATAACATCCATTGGCTCTCCTTGGTCTAACCTATTTGTTATCTCTTCAAAGAACTCTAACAGGTTTGTCAGGCACGACCTCCCCTTACTAAATCCATGCTGACTTGTCTTAATCCGACCCTGCACTTCCAAGAATTTAGAAATCTCATCCTTAACGATGGATTCTAGAATTTTGCCAACAACTGAGGTTAGGCTAATTGGCCTATAATTTTCCATCTTTTTTCTTGTTCCCTTCTTGAACAGTGGGGTTACAACAGCGATTTTCCAATCCTCTGGGACTTTCCCTGACTCCAGTGACTTTTGAAAGATCATAACTAACGCCTCCACTATTTCTTCAGCTATCTCCTTTAGAACTCTAGGATGTAGCCCATCTGGGCCCGGAGATTTATCAATTTTCAGACCTTTTAGTTTCTCTAGCACATGTGTGGAGTTTGCACATTCTTCCTGTGTCTGCGTGGGTTTCCTCCGGGTGCTCCGGTTTCCTCCCACAGTCCAAAGATGTGCGGGTTAGGTTAATTGGCCATGCTAAATTGCCCCTTAGTGTCCCGGGATGTGTAGATTAGCGGGTAAATATGTGGGGATAGTTTAGTTTCTTTAGCCCCATTAACTTGCCCAACACTACCTCTTTCGTGATAATGATAGTTTCTAGGTCCTCACCTGCCATAGCCTTCTTGTCATCAATTTTTGGCATGTTATTTGTGACTTTCACTGTGAAGACTGACGCAAAATACCTGTTCAATGCCTCAGCCATTTTCTAATTTCCAGTTATTACATCCCCCTTCTCATCCTCTAAAGGACCAATGTTTACTTTCGCCACTCTTTTTTGTTTTATATATTTGTCGAAACTTTTGCTATCTGTTTTTATATTCTGAGCTAGTTTACTCTCATAATCCATCTTACCTTTGTTTATAGCTTTTTTCGTGGCTTTCTGCTGACCTTTAAAGATTTCCCAATCCTCTAGGCTTGTATCCGCTGGCGTAAGAGGTGACTTGATTGAAAATTATCATAGAAATCATAGGAACCCTACAGTGCAGAAAGAGGCCACTCGGCCCATCGAGTCTGCACCGAACACAATCCCACCCAGGCCCTATCCCCACATATTTACCCGCTAATCTACACATCCCGGGACACTAAGGGGCAATTTAGCATGGCCAATTAACCTAACCCGCACATCTTTGGACTGTGGGAGGAAACCGGAGCACCCGGAGGAAACCCACGCAGACACAGGAAGAATGTGCAAACTCCACACAGACAATGACCCGAGCCGGGAATCGAACCCAGGTCCCTGGAGCTGTGAAGCAGCAGTGCTAACCACTGTGCTACCGTACCAAGTGAAGAGTCCAGTGACTGGAAGGAGCATCGAGATTGCAGACAGTGTGGAAACATCTTCAACTGAACTCCAGGGAAGCCAGCAGCAGTAAGATCCTGGGGGATATTGACAGGGTGGAAATGGAGGGAGAACCTTGAACCAGGAGCCACTGTTTAAAAAGAAAGGATCGCCCATTGGAAAGAGTGCAGAGAATAGTTTTTTCTCTTGGGGGGATAGTGAGTCTTTGGAACTCTTTTCCTCAAGGAGGCAGTGGAAGCAAAGGGTGGGATTTTCCAGCCATTTCCACTGGTGGGATCATCTGGTCCCACTGATAGCAACCCCTTGCCATGGGTTGGCCAGTGGCAGTGGGTGCTGACAACAGGAAAGCCCGAGATCAGAAGATCACATTACCAGCAAACAGCAGGCCATCTTGGACACCGCAAAACATGCCATGGAGGGAAGGGGGGGGGGGTGCGGGGGGAGGGGGGGGCGCGAGGGGGGCAGCTAGGTGATGGAAACCCTCTGCCGCTCCCTCCCCCACCCCCCACAAGTCTTTGAATACTTTGAAGGCAGAGCTAGATAGATACATGATAAACATGGTAGTGAAAAGTTATTGGGTTAGGCAGGAGGTTATAGTCAGATCAGCCATGATCTTATTGAATGGGCCAAGCGGCCTACTCCTGCTCTTAATTTGTATGCTTGTACATACCACATCCAAGAACCACAATGATGATAACCGATAGTGTCATCGATAGACATGACAAAAGAAGCACCAAGTGAAGAGTCCAGTGACTGGAAGGAGCATCGAGATTGCAGACAGTGTGGAAACATCTTCAACTGAACTCCAGGGAAGCCAGCAGCAAAAGCAGGAAATAGGAAGAATCCTACCTTTACCAGAGCACTTTGACCATGTGGAAGGCCTGGATCGAGCAGTGAAGAAGCAGAACTGGTGCTGTCGGTACTCCAGGTACAGAATGTAGTATAAGGGTGTTCACCATAACAAGTGTAAATGTGGGACTGGTGAGGAGTACCATCCACAGTATGATGTAAAGAGTCACATGACAGGAGACAGTTGTATAGAGAGAGAAGTCAGACTGAAGTTAGTTCCTAGTTGGGCCTCCACTGTGTATAACTATGTACATAGTTACGTATTAGCAATAAAGTGTACTGTTCAACCTTACAAATCTCTGAACCACTTTGTACACCATAACTGAACAAACTCTTACAACACCAAACAGCATTGGCACTCACAGAGAAGGTTATCAAGGAGCAGGCCAGTACCTCCCTCAATGCCATTGGCAGTGGTATAGACATGTGTAGTGATCAGTCAGGACATAAACAAACACACAGCAACTTATAAAAAAGTTAAATCCTTTGATACTTTACTCTGAAAAACACCAGAACAAAATTCAATGGGTGCACCCCAAAGACCAGAAGAAAGCATTGATTTCTTTATTGCCATATCGCTTACCTAGAAACTGAATATGGAGCACTGAAAGACAAATTCATTTGGATTTGCACTTTTAGATTTTCTGCATTCAAGGGAAGATTTGACGCTATTGAAAGCTAGTAGGAGGACAGAAAGCAAAATAACATTTTTATTTGAGATGTCAAGATCAAGATGAGAAGGAAAATATTTACATTGTTTTTCAGCAGCTGGACTATTTTAGAAAGTTATTTTTTATGCTTTTCAAAATAGACAGTTGCTGATTTCACAAGATGGCTCCAGCTGGTCACAATGTCTGATCTGACAAGATGGCTCCAGCTGGTCACAATGTCTTGACCAGTAGTTTCAACGTGAACAAAGGTGAATACTTCAAACATCTGGGATGTTACACTCCGGGCCTAGCATAAACATTCCAATCCAGCCAACACAATGGCCTAACAGACAGTCTGTCTACTCTAGGCAACTTTGAACGCAGACAACCCTTCACCGATCCTAATCTCCAATAATGGCGCTAATGGCCGACACGTTAACTAAAATAACACAAGGATTTCATCAATGGGGCTTCGTTGTAACCATTGTCTCCAAGAACAAAAGGCATCGTGACTCCAATTAAACACTTCAAGATTCCAGCCACGGGAATAGACTTCCTTTGTCCCACATCGAGGAGGACCTCCCCCAAGCTGTACTCCAATATTGTCCATTAGAACTGACCTCTGGCAGTTACTATTTTTACCTCCAAGGTGAGCAGAACTGCAGGCAACAGCCTGTGCTGTCTACCTTCAAGCTGGTGGCAACAGAAAAATCTCTTGCCCTCATCAAACCTGCCAACTGCTGAAATTGTGGAACTAGTGCCTCCAGACTAACTCATTCTGTGTCCCTTCTCTGGTCACAGAAGTGTCGCTCTGGGAAGACGGAATATTCTACAATCAGTTGCCCTCCCTCCGGAAAGAACATTCCAATTGATTCTGATTCTGGAAACTTGACACGTGTAAAGCCCCAACTTGTATTTTATTGTGGTCGTGCCCTGAACCCTCTTCCTTTTTCCTTATCCCCCATTTATTGTGCAAGTGAAAGGGGTGGACGCTACGAAACATCTCTCACGTGTTTGTGTAAAAAGTAAACCAACCCTTTTTAATTCCCTCTCGCCTCGGGTTTGCCGTGCGCGTCATTAATAGAGGATTGGAACTTTTCCAAATTTAAAGGTTGGGGAAAAATACACCACCATTTTTGAATGGGGAAAATCAGGATTTAAAAAAAAACTCTGTTTACAGGCATGTTGAGAGTGGGGAAATTGGGGCAGTTTAAACCATCTCCCCTGCATGTCAGAGGCAAAAAGAAATCTCCTGGAGAAAAATGGATGACAGTACTGTTTGTAGCTCTTAGAAGTTGCACTGCCACTAACCCCAACCAGAAGAAAATCAGAGAACATGGTAACCACCTGATGCGCGACAATCAAGCACGAGGTACAAGGCTTCAGCGATTGAAGGCTTTTATTGACAAACAATGGAACTATCTAAACACGAGTACACCATTCCAGACTGGAGGGGTCCCGCCTGAGCAGAGGGTCTTATACCTCTCCCAGGAGGCGGGGCCCGACCGGGATGTGCCATAACAGCATCCACCACAGGTATATTAATCCCACAGTGTAAACACCCTAGCCCAACAACAACATTATAACAACCCCACAGTGTCAACACCCTAACCCAACAGCAACATTGGAATAACCCCACAGTGGTAACCAACGATAGTTCACCACATTCACCCCTCCTTTGAAAACAAAGGCCGGCGGGGTGCGAAAACAGATTACATATATACAAAAAATCTACAAGTCCAGACAGTCTGGAGGACCGCACCGTCGCTGTGATCTCCTCAACACCGGTTGTGACACCGGAGCAGGTGCTTGTGGTGGCGTTCTCTCCAAAACAGCGTCCGGCTGTCCCCTCGAGGACTCACTGGCCGGTTGACCCTGGTGAAGCGGTGGTGCAGGGGATCCCGGTACCTTCTGTGGTGGCGCCG
The DNA here is from genome assembly GCF_964213995.1 of Mustelus asterias. Taxonomy (NCBI): domain Eukaryota; kingdom Metazoa; phylum Chordata; class Chondrichthyes; order Carcharhiniformes; family Triakidae; genus Mustelus; species Mustelus asterias. Next base: position 66,254,643 of record NC_135811.1, on the reverse strand, counting down.
ATCTCCGAGTCTCAGGCAAGCTGTACATGGGAGTATAACTGTTATGCACTGGTCCCGGTGCTGACCGCGCCACGTCCGGGGAAGAAATAAGTGATAGGGGATTTGTGACAGGGGGTATGGGAGCGACAGGAGTTGCTACGTCCCCTGCGGGCGCCAGGTCTCGAATCGAGACTGTGTCCTCTCGCCCGTCAGGATATGCCACATAGGCATACTGAGAGTTGGCGTGGAGGAGTTGGACCGGTTCGACCAAGGGGTCGGACTTGCGGGGCCCTCACATGTCGCCGCAGAAGGACGGGTCCTGGGTACGTCAACCAGACTGGTAAAGATATCCCCGAGGACGACTTCCGAGGGAATGAGAACATCCTCTCGTGGGGAGTAGCATTGGTTGCCGTACACAGGAGGGAGCGAATGGAATGAAGCGCATTTGGAAGGACCTCCTGCCAACGGGAGACTGGAAGGCCCCTGGACTTCAGCGCCAATAGGACAGCCTTCCAGACTGTAGCATTCTCTCTCTCCACCTGTCCGTTGCCCCTAGGGTTGTAACTCGTGGTTCTACTAGAGGCAATCCCGTATGAGAGCAGGAATTGCCTCAAGTCGTTACTCATGAACGACGAGCCCCTGTCGCTATGTATGTAGCAGGGGTACCCGAACAGGGTAAAAAGATCACGGAATGCCTTGATCACCGTGGCCGTCGACGTGTCCGCACAGGGGACAACAAACGGGAACCGGGAGTATTCATCTATGATATTGAGAAAGTACACATTCCGGTCCGTTGAGGGAAGGGGGCCCTTAAAATCCACACTCAGCCTCTCGAAGGGGCGAGTGGCCTTGACCAATTGTGCCCGGTCAGGTCGATAAAAGTGCGGTTTGCATTCCGCGCAAATCCGACAGCTTCTCGTTACTGACCTGACATCCTCCACCGAGTAGGGCAGGTTGCGGGCTTTTATGAAGTGGTAGAGCCGAGTGACCCCAGGATGGCACAGGTCATTATGGAGGGCGTTCAAGCTGTCCTCCTGCATGGTAGCGCATGTTCCGCGCGAGAGGGCATCCGAGGGCTCATTGAGTTTCCCTGGACGATACATAATATCGTAATTATAGGTGGAGAGCTCAATTCTCCACCGCAAGATCTTGTCATTCTTGATCTTGCCCCTCTGCGTATTACTGAACATAAACGCCACGGATCGCTGATCTGTGATCAGGGTGAACCGCTTCCCCGCCAGGTAATGGCGCCAGTGTCTGATGGCCTCCACAATAGCCTGGGCCTCCTTCTCCACCGCTGAATGCCGAATTTCGGGACCTTGAAGGGTGCGGGAAAAAAACGCGACGGGCCTGCCTGCCTGGTTTAGTGTGGCGGCCAGGGCGAAATCCGATGCATCACTTTCCACCTGAAAAGGGATGGATTCATCCACCGCGTGCATCGTGGCTTTTGCAATGTCGCTTTTCAAAGCCTTGAAGGCCAATTGGGCCTCCGGCATGAGTGGGAAAGTCGTGGACTTGATGAGCGGACGGGCTTTCTCCGCGTAGTTGGGGACCCACTGCGCATAATAAGAGAAGAAGCCGAGGCATCTCCTCAGTGCTTTTGCGCTAGCGGGCAAGGGAAGTTCAGTAAGGGGGCGCACACGGTCTGGATCAGGGCCGATGACCCCGTTTTCCACCACGTATCCCTGGATAGCTAACCTGCGCGTACGGAATACACACTTCTCCCTGTTATAGGTCAGATTCAGGCGAGACGCAGTGCGCAAAAAGTTCTGGAGGTTTGTGTCATGGTCCTGCTGGTCATGGCCGCAGATGGTGACATTATCCAGGTACGGGAAGGTAGCCCGCAACCCGTTCTGGTCCACCATTCGGTCCATAGCACGCTGGAAGACCGAGACCCCATTGGTGACACCAAATGGAACCCTAAGAAACTGATACAGACGACCATCCGCCTCAAAAGCCGTGTATTGTCGGTCCTCTGGGCGGATGGGGAGTTGGTGGTAGGCGGACTTAAGGTCTATGGTGGAGAACACCCGGTACTGCGCAATCTGATTGACCATATCAGATATGCGCGGGAGAGGATACGCATCCAGCTGCGTATAACGATTAATGGTCTGACTGTAGTCGATGACCATCCGGGGTTTGTTCCCGCTTTTAACCACCACGACCTGTGCTCTCCACGGACTAACACTGGGCTGTATGATCCCTTCTTTGAGGAGCCGCTGAACCTCAGATCTGATGAAGATCTGGTCTTCAGCGCTGTAACGCCTACTTTTAGTAGCGATGGGCTTGCAGCCTGGTACCAGATTCTTAAATAAAGAGGGTGTGGTGATCTTTAGTGTGGAAAGATTGCATGCGGGGCGCTTTGGACGATTTGGAGGCTGCGGCTGATTCCCTACTGCCAGTGAAGGGAGTGGCCCACCGTACTGTAGGATCACACTCTTCATGTGGACCATAAAGTTTAGTCCGAGGAGAATTGGCGCGCAAAGATGAGGCAACACAAGGAGCCTGTATCGCTCGTAAATTGTGCCCTGCACCTCCAGAGTTACCACACAACGTCCTTGGATCGGTACAGACCAGGACCGTGATGCCATAGAAATTGTCTGTTTGGCAGGTAGAACCCGGAGTCCACACCTCTTTGCAGTGTCAGGGTGAATAAAACTCTCGGTGCTCCCACTGTCAAACAGACAATACACAGTACGACCATTTACCTTAATGTTCATCATTGAACAGTCAAGCCTGTGATGCTTAGCCTGGTCCAGAGTGATCGACGCCACCGTTGGCCCTTGGACGTCACTGCAGGCAGCCGAGGTTGATACTGAGGACCCTTGCTGGTCGCTCCTGGTCGTCGTCGACCAAGATGGCCGCCCCCATGAATCGCACGTGGGTGAGGGCGCCAAGCGTAGCGACTCCTGTTGGTCATCCTCCTCCTCCGCCAGCCACAATGGCGTCGTCCTGGGTTCGCACGTGTTCGGACCTCGTGGGTACTGCGACGCCGATGGAGATTGTCTCCGTTCTGGAGGGTCACAGGCTGCACTGCCGTTCTTGGGCTTCGATCTGCAGACTTTCGCGTAGTGCCCCTTTTTACCGCACTGACTGCAGATCACCGTTTTAGCTGGACACTGTTGCCGTGGATGCTTGGCTCCTCTGCAAAAATACCACCGCGGGCCGCCTGGAGCTGCCGCCGTCGTCGGGTCGATATGGGAGCGCGAGCCCGTGGGGCGAGGAGGGATTTGTGCCTGCTCCTGCCACGTTGTCTCCACGTGGTCTTCTGGGTACAGAGCCAAGCTTTTCGACGCAGCCTCCAGCATCTCAGCCATCTCCATCGCTTGGGTCAGGTTGAGATTCCCTTTCTCCAACAGCTTGAGCCGGATGTACGAAGACCCTACCCCTGCCACAAACGCATCTCGGGCGAGGTCGTACATGTACTGCTCAGCCGATACAGCTTTGCAGTCGCAGCCCCTGGCAAGCTGCAAGAGCTCATTGGCGTAGTCCTCCATGGTTTCGCCTGACTGCCGACGTCGTGTAGCGAGGAGGTAACGAGCGTGAATCTCGTTGGGTGGTCTCGTGTATCGCTTTTTCAAGAGCTCGATGGCCCTCGGGTAAGTGGTGGCCGCACGAATCGCGAGGTAGACCGTGTCGCTTACCCTCGCATGGAGGACCTGGAGTCTGTCGTTGTCCGTAGTAACTGCTGCAGAGGCTGCCAGGTAGTCCTCGAAACACTTCAGCCAGTGGTCGAAGGTGTTAGAGGCGCCGACCGCACATGGGTCCAGCGTCAGACGCTCTGGTTTCAGCATTTGCTCCATACTCTCTTTACTGTTGAGAGTTTCGTGTTTGTCAATAAAATTGATGCGCGACAATCAAGCACGAGGTACAAGGCTTCAGCGATTGAAGGCTTTTATTGACAAACAATGGAACTATCTAAACACGAGTACACCATTCCAGACTGGAGGGGTCCCGCCTGAGCAGAGGGTCTTATACCTCTCCCAGGAGGCGGGGCCCGACCGGGATGTGCCATAACAGCATCCACCACAGGTATATTAATCCCACAGTGTAAACACCCTAGCCCAACAACAACATTATAACAACCCCACAGTGTCAACACCCTAACCCAACAGCAACATTGGAATAACCCCACAGTGGTAACCAACGATGGTTCACCACACCACCATTATTCAGTGTCTTCATGTGATGCCAAAAACGCAGAGTCCCATTCAAGAAGAGAGGCCATTTTAAATCAGTTTGCTGCAGCAAAAAGCTCTTATCAAAACTATCACGTCCCAGTGGTTAGCACTGCTGCCTCACAGCGCCAGGGACTCAGGTTTGATTCCCGGCTTGGGTCGCTGTCTGTGTGGTGTTTGCACGTTCTCCCCGTGTTTGCGTGGGTTTCCTTCCATAGTCCAAAAGACGTGCTGGTTAGGTGCATTGGTCATGATAGATGTGTGGGGTTACAGGGATAGGGTCTGGGTTGAATGCTCTTTTGGAGGGTTGGTGCAGACTCAATGGGCCAAATGGTCTACTTCTGTACTATAGATATATTCTATGATTCTATTAAAGCAGCAATAGCTAAGATCAAAGGTTATTCAAGAAGTTGAATTTGGAAAAGAAAGAAACCATTCTTAGGAGCAAATACAGGATCTAAACAAAACTACGGGAAGGCAAATATTATGATCGATGGACATAAAACAAACTTTTTGGGAGTATTAATTCTTTCAGACACAGAGTAGTGGCTAAAACCATCTTACTCCAGCAACTGACCACAAGACTGCACAGTCCAGGAGACATTCAGCTGGAAGTTAAGGGACAGCTGAATGCCACATGGTGACACACAGAGAGGGAGAGAGAGAAAGCACAGAGAATGTGTGTGATCCACAAACAAGAATTTTTACTGTTAATCTGAATATTGAATAGTGTGTTGGCGTACATTAACAGGGGGTTTGAGTTTAAGAGCCATGGGGTTATGCTGCAACTGTACAGGACCTTGGTGAGACCACATTTGGAATATTGTGCGCAGTTCTGGTCACCTCACTATAAGAAGGATGTGGAGACACTGGAAAGAGTGCAGAGGAGAGTTACCAGGATGCTGCCTGGTTTGGAGGGTAGGTCTTATGAGGAAAGGTTGAGGGAACTTGGACTTTTCTCTTTGGAGCGGAGGAGGTTGGAGAGGAGACTTGATAGAGGTTTATAAGATGATGAGGGGGATAGATAGAGTGAACGTTCAAAGACTATTTCCTCGGGTGAATGGAGCGGTAACTAGGGGGCATAACTATAGGGTTCATGGTGGGAGATATAGGAAGGATGTCCGAGGTAGGTTTTTTACTCAGAGTGGTTGGGGTGTGGAATGGACTGCCTGCAGGGATAGTGGAGTCAGAAACTTTAGGAACATTTAAGAAGCTATTGGATAAGCACATAGAGTACTTCGGGATGATAGGGAGGAAATAGCTTGATCTGGGTTTCAGACAAAGCTCGGCACAACATCGTGGGCCGAAGGGCCTGTTCTGTGCTGTACTGTTCTATGTTCTATGTTCTAATATTGTGTACAGTTCTGGTCACCTTATTATAGGAAGGATATTATTAAACTAGAAAGAATGCAGAAAAGATTTACAAGGATGCTACCGGGACTTGATGGTTTGAGATATCAGGAGAGGCTGGATAGACTGGGACTTTTTCCCCGGAGCGTAAGAGGCTTAGGGGTGATCTTATAGAGGTCTGTAAAATAATGAGGGGCATAGATCAGCTAGATAGTCAACATCTTTTCCCTAAGATAGGGGAGTCTAAAACTAGAGGGCATAGGTTTAAGGTGAAAGGGAGAGATACAAAAGTGTCCAGAGGGGCAATTTTTTCACACAGAGGGTGGTGAATGTCTGGAACGAGCTGCCAGAGGTAGTAGTAGAGGCGGGTACAATTTTGCCTTTTAGAAAGCATTCAGACAGTTGCATGGGTATAGAGGGATATGGGCCAAATGCAGGCAATTTGGGAATAGCTTAATGGTAATAACTGGGTGGCATGGACAAGTTGGGCTGAAGGGCCTGGTTCCATGCTATAAACCTTCATGACTCTATGAGCACGCACAGATCTACAAGCGGGAGGAGATTTCTCTGGAATAGAAGGTGAAGGAACTAAACACACAATAAACAACAAGAGATGCATTGTCTCGTATTCCTGACAGGAAGCCTCATCAGTAAGATTATCAGTCTAGAGCAGGGGTCTCCAAACTACGGCCCGCAGCGGGCTAACATCTGGCCCGCAGCCAGTGGGGCAGGATGGGATTCCCGCTGCCGAAAACACTCCCGCGTCCGGAACCCCACCGCTGACTCGGGATCCGGACGCAGGAACGGAAGCCACAGGCCGGACATTTGCTGCCGCTCCGTGCGGTGTCTGATGGACCCATGGGAATCCCCGCCCTCTTTACTGACCTGTTGTCCAATCAGAGCTGCCGTCCTGTGATTGACAGTTCATTAAACAAATCAGCAATTGAGACATCTGTTATCCAATTGCCGCTCTGCATTGACTGAGTGACAGCTGCTTTATCCAATCCGTAAGCTCCATCTGTCTGAAATGAGCGAGAACAATGACAATGATGGCGGCAATTCAGACCAATTCAGTTATGGAAGGAAAAAAGAAAAGAAAAGTGGACAGTGAGTGCCGCCTGTTTAATGAAGAATGGGGTGTAAAGTACTTCTTTGTACAAGCAGGTGATAAAGCCTTGTGTGTCATATGCAACGAAACTGTTGCAGTTTTGAAGGAGTACAATGTACGTCGGCACTATGAGACCAAACATGAACCAAGTTATTCCCAATTCACAGGAACACAGCGTTCGGAAAAATTTGAATCAATGCAACGCAGGTTGCTTTCCCAACAAGCTTTTTTTACGCAGAAGATAACTGAAAATGAAGCTTTAACCAGGGCCAGTTACAAACTAGCTCATGTGTTGGCTAAGAGAGGAAAGCCATTCACCGATGGAGATCTCATCAAAGAGTGTATAATGGAAGCAGTGGAAGAGTTATGCTCAGAAAAAGCAAGTCTGTTCAAAATCATCAGTCTTGAGCCAAATACTGTTGCTTGTAGAATTGAGGATATAGGAAGCAATATATTTCATCAAATTGCAGACAAAGCAAGACATTTTCAGTTGTATTCTCTCACACTTGATGAATCGACTGATGTGCGTGACACATCACAACTCCTAGTATTCATCCGTGGCGTCGACAGTGAATTTAATGTGACACAAGAATTAGCATCAGTGCATAGCATGCACAGCACAGTAACTGGAGAAGACATCTTCAAAGAATTGCAAAAAAACTGTTAGAATATAACCTGGAGTGGAATAAACTGCAATGCGTGACAATTGATGGAGGAAAGAGCATGTCTGGGGTGAAGAAAGGTTTGGTTGGACAAATCACAAAAGCTTATGAGGTTGGTGGATTCTCAAAGCCCATGTTTCTGCATTGCATTATCCATCAACAAGCATAGTGCGGAAAATATGTGGATATGTCTTGCGTTCTGAAACCTGTTGTCTCAACAGTGAATTTCATTCGATCTCACGGGCTTAATCATCACCAGTTTCGTGATTTTCTGAAAGAAACTGATTCTGAGTTCGGTGACTTGCCTTATTATTCAGCAGTTCGATGGCTTAGTTGTGGAAAGGTTCTATCGCGGTTCTTTTAGCTCAGAGAGGAAATTGATTCCTTTCTCACAGAGAAGAATCGACCCGAACCACTTTTATCAAACACTGACTGGCTTTGGAAATTGGCATTTTTTTGCAGACGTGACAGGCCATATGAATCAATTGAATCTGAAGTTGCAAGGTGAAACAAATTTGATTTGTGATCTATTCGCGCATGTCAAGGCATTCAGGGCAAAACTGATGCTATTTCAAGGACAGCTGAAAGTTCATAACTTGGTTCATTTTCCATGTTGTGAAAAATTTCATGAAGAAAGTGAAGCAGAATTTCCTTCTTCATTTGCAACAGAAATCATTCAGGACTTGCAAAAACAATTTCAGGAAAGATTTTCTGATCTTGATGGAAACATGGAATAAAGCTGTTTCAAAGTCCATTTGGCTGCAATGTTGAAACACTCCCAAGTCAGTTTCAAATGGAAATTGTTGATCTCCAATCAGATGACATGCTGAAAGGCAAGTATAAAGAAGGAAATCTGATCCAATTTTATAAATCTTTGCAGCCTGAGCAGTTTCCAAGTTTGAAGCGATTTGCTTGTGGATTTGAATCAGTTTTTGGTACAACGTACCTGTGTGAACAAACATTTTCAAAAATGAAGAATGTCAAGTCCAAATATCGAGCAAATTTATCTGATGAGCATTTGAAGTCCATTCTAATAATTGGCTCCTCAAGCTTGAAACCTCAGTTCAGCAATATTTTGAAATTAAAAAAGCAGTTCCATCATTCCCATTAATCTTGTGCAAAACTTCATGATTTGTTGGTTACGATTGAAAACTCCAATTGCCAGAATTGTGTAGAAAGGTGCAGACTGAATTTACTTTTGTTCGACCTTTATTAATGGTTCAAGTTTATTTTAAATTTCTTTGCCTTGTTTTACTGAAGTCCTTTCTTGGGGCTTGTTTATTTTTCTTATTGTGTGCCACAAAATTGGGCAAGTTCTCATTTCAAGTAAACACTTGTAAAATTTCAGTAAATAAAATTAATTTAAAAATGAATAGCCTGCTTTTCCCATCTGCAGTGAAGTAATTGATTATTTTGTCAGAGCATTTGCTAATGTTTGACATTTTTACTCATTATGTATCATTTCTCAGTGTAAGCACGGCATTGTTTCTTTGTAATTGTCACATTTCTCTTTTGTTCTGAATCACATCATGCTGATTACAAAGATGATCCAAATAAAACTTATTCATTCATTTATAAAACTAATTTTTTTTCTTTAGCCCCCGAAAATGTGTAAAATATACGATGTGGCCCTCGTACTGAAAAGTTTAGAGACCCCTGGTCTAGAGTTATACAGCTCACTCACAAAATTCCTACCAGCGAGGATGAGAAGCTAAACAAAATGCAGCAAACACAGAAAACCGAATGTGCTAAAATGAGAGAACATGGCAAAACTGGCTGGCCAGACTATATTGCAAAAAAAATTAATCCTGAAACAATACTGTGAGCAATTCAAACACCTCAGTATTGTGGACCACTTACTAATCTATGATAAAAATGTTGGTTATACCAGTAGTCCTCAGACTCCAGATCGTTCAGCAGCAACACCTCGGCATTACAAAGTGTCCTGCAGGAGAGCAGTCAATGGTGGATGTGATGTTGAGCTGCATCACCAGTTGCAATCCTTCACCAAGTTCATAAAGAAGCATTGACGGTATCCACATTCCCATCCAAACTGTGGGAAGGTCTCAGAATGGACTTCCTTGATTCCTCTATCTCAATGGGGTGGAATTTTATCATTTTTATCTGAAAGTGTTGTCTTGAATGGGAAAAGCAATGGTGAAACTCCCAGCTGCCTTGCTAGCTTTTCCCGCCAAAATTCCAGGCACTTTTTTAAAAAATGGAAAGGGTGGGACCGACGATGGCTTACTGACAGATCGAGGCGTCGTTTTCAAAGGGCAACCCAATCTGAAAAAGATAAAGAAAAACCTGGGAAAGCTCACCCCATGGAAACAGAATATCCCCACGGAGCCTCCCCCTCACGTAAGTGGGACCACCTCCACCACCCCTAGGGAACACCACTTCCACAGACATGGGACAACCTTCTGCTCCCAATCTGGCAGTGCCAGTCTCCTCCTGGGGGCTGTACTTACTTGTACACCATCAGTGGATTCTTTGCCAGGTCCTACTGTAAACCCTGTTGACGTGACAACATGCTGGCAGGGGCGATTAACGCGGAGGGATAATACAGTGGGGAAGCCTGCTAGTGATATTTAAATATTTGGTAATAGGCTCCTCGACCTTCCATGGCGGGAACATCATTACATCATTGGCTAGAGGGAACAATCAGATATCCCGCCAACATAAACACCGTTTGGGGATTCCCATTGGATTCTCCGTTCCTAACCACTAGAAATGGGGATGGAAAATCCCAGCCATTGATGTTGGCTCCAAATGGATTGAGATTAAATGTCTTCACAGCACAACCTCAGAAGCAGTCATCGTTGTAATAGGCATTCCAAGCCATTTATTAGAAAGTAACTGTGTCATACCATCCAGTTTTCGTTTCTTTTGAGCGGGGAACACAGACAAAGCTCTGTTGATGTGTCTTCAAGCTTTATACCTCAATACGTTCCCATGTGCTTTGTCTCAATAAATGAAGCTAAAACGTGTTTACCCAATCCCTTATGCGTAATTGTTGCCTTTACATTATTATAACACATGCAACCGGCATTCCAGAGCTTGTCAATTCAGACAATGCCCTACAGTTTGAATGAAATTTTGTGAACCTATAGATTTGTCCACACAACAGGTTCACCCAGGTACCCACAAGCAAATGGAGAGGCCGAGAGAGGAGTAACAATACTAAAAACTTTGTTGGAAAAGAATGGTATGAACTGTTGAGCTACCATCCACACTGCTTCAGAATGGATAGGCTCTGTCAAAATGTCTGATGGGAAGACCAGACTTAACTTCCTTTTTGTACACATATACTCATGCCAGCTGTACAGGTGGCATGGTGGCACAGTGGATAGCACTGTTGCCTCACAGCACCAGGGACCTGAGTTCAATTTAATTGAGTGACTGTCTGAGTGGAGTTTGCACATTCTCCCTCTGTCTGCATGTGATTCCTCTGGGAACTCCGATTTCCACCCACACTCCAAAGATCTGCAGGTTAGGTGGATTGGCCATGGTAAATGTGCAAGGTTACGGGGATAGGCTGGGAGAGAGGGCCTGGATAACATAGCCTTACAGAGAGTTGGTGCCGATTCAATGGGCCGAATGGCCTCCTTCTGCACTGTAGGAATTCTATGAAATGAAAAGCAACTGTCAGAGAACCAGTAAGGGACAAGATGAATATGGTGAAAATCAGGCCACACACTATAATCCATAGTGTCTCGAACACAAAAGTTTAAGATTGGAGTCATCCCGTTCTAGGACAGTTTGTGGAGATGGGAAAGAACATATGGCTACAACTTTGCAGAGGTGTCAGGGGCCATTTTGTGTACAAAGGAAGACAGGTTCACTCAACACTGGGCGGCACAGTGGTTAGCACTGCTGCCTCATAGCACCAGGGACCCGGGTTCAATTTCAGCCTCGGATGACTGTGTGAAGTTTGCATGTTCTCCCCGTAGCTGTGTGGGTTTCCCCCAGGTGCTCCGGTTTCCTCCCACACACCAAAGATGTGCCAGCTAGGTGGATTGACCATACTTAATTGTCCCTTGGTGTCCCCTAGATGCGTAGGTTAGGGCGATTTGCCATGGTAAATGTGTGGGGTTACGGGGATAGAATGGGGGAGAGGGCCTGGGTAAGATATTCTGTCAAGAGTTGGTACAGACTCGATAGGTCTCTTCTGTACTCGAGGGATTCTACAATTCTATGATCATTAACCTGGAAGGATGAGTGTGAATGAAATCCAGGAATGATACTTGGAATGGTTTATCAGTGATGCCTGGAAATAGAATTTGGACGTACCTGGATAGATTCCCGAATCAAATCTGTTAAATTGTCAGCTATGTAATTAATAACTTGCTGATTTACTTAACATAACACAAGGTTACAGTCTTGGATTTGATGAAATGGAGGCCAGCCAGCTCAAAGTTGTACATTACATTAAAACCACAATTGAGCTTGTAACTATTATAATCAAAAAGATAACAATTTTAATCAAGTATTTCACGCTCTCTTCATGGTTTCATCCAATTAATCGTACTTTTGTGAATCTGTTAATTAACTGTTATGAGTTGGTGTGCATCCAATGCTTGGCTTTGTTTTTATGATGACTCTTGCAAGGAGCATTTAGCTAATTTCTCAGCGCTGGAAGGCTACTTGCAGGATTGATTTGTGGAAATGTTAATATCTCTTGAGCTAGCCAAGCCAATGCTAGCCAATTCAAGGGGCTGAACTTTAGTCAGCAGATAAATATTGGATGGGGTTTTTCAAAAATACTTCAAACTAGAAACTTTATACTTTTGATTGTGAATATAAAACTCTTATTTGTTTGAATATTCTGCTTTTATTCTAGAAACCTGGAAAATAGGTGCAGGAGTAGATCATATTGGCCCTTTGAGCCTATTTCACTATTCAGCTATGAGTTTTAGCTGTGAGTTTTAGCTATGAGGAGAGGTGGAGGAACTTGGTTTGTTCTCACTGGAATGACGGAGGTTGAGGGCGACCTGATAGAAGTCTACAAGATTATGAGGGGCATGGACAGAGTGGATAGTCAGAAGCTTTTTCCCAGAGTGGAAGAGGGCATAGGTTTAAGGTGCAAGGGGCAAAGTTTGTACGAGGCAAGTTTTTTTACACAGAGGGTTCATGTCACGCTATCTGTAACCCCCACGACTTGCCTGGGCTTGCAAAATCTCACTAACTGTCCTGGCTGGAGACAATACACATCTCTTTAACCTGTGCTTAACCCTCTCTCCACTCACATTGTCTGTACTTTTAAGACTTGATTACCTGCAAAGACTCGCATTCTAACCATTATCTTGTAAATTGAGTTTGTGTCTTCATATTTGGGCGGCACGGTAGCACAGTGGTTAGCACTGCTGCTTCACAGCTCCAGGGTCCTGGGTTCGATTCCCGGCTCGGGTCACTGTCTGTGTGGAGTTTGCACATTCTCCTTGTGTCTGCGTGGGTTTCCTCCGGGTGCTCCGGTTTCCTCCCACAGTCCAAAGATGTGCGGGTTAGGTTGATTGGCCAGGTTAAAAATTGCCCCTTAGAGTCCTGGGATGCGTAGGTTAGAGGGATTAGCGGGTAAATATGTGGGGGTAGGGCCTGGGTGGGACTGTGGTCGGTGCAGACTCGATGGGCCGAATGGCCTCCTTCTGCACTGTAGGGTTTCTATGATTTCTATGATATGCCCTGTTTGTGAACAGAACTCCCACTCACCTGATGAAGGGGCAGCACTCCAAAAGCTAGTGGCTTGTGCTACCAAATAAACCTGTTGGACTTTAACCTGGTGTTGTGAGACTTCTTACTGTTCTATGACCGAGCCAGTTCTGTATCCACCTGGCCAGCTCACCTCTGACCCCGTGTGACTTAACCTTCTGTACCAATCTGCCATAAGAGACCTTGTCAAAGGCCTTACTGAAGTCCATGGAGACAACATCCACTTCCCTACCCTCATCAATCATCTTCGTCACTTCCTCGAAAAACTCGATCAAGTTAAATGAGACACGACCTCCCCTTCGCAAAATCATGTTGCCTCTCACTAATACATCCACTTATTTCCAAGTGGGAGTAAATCCTATGTCTATTTGTAAATATGTCAAATGTAATGTGGATGTTACCTCCCAGATGTTATTTGGATGTTATCCAGTCCTGATGTATGTTAATATGGACTGCTTCGTTTGAAGAGTATTGAAAGAAACTGGACCTAGGTGGAGATATTAATGAGCAGTGTCACTCCATATATTAAAATGGTGGGAGGGGGAGGGGGCATTGGTGGAAAAGATGGAAATAGTTGGGCCAAGGAAATGTTTCCCTAAGGAACTCCTGCAATGGTAACAAAGAGTTAGTCCCACATTTACAGCCAACTTTATTTGTGTCAAATGGATCTCCAGCTATTGGAGGATTTTGATTTGACTCCCATTAGCCACAAATTTGATTGGGCTCCTGAGTACTGTATTTTGTTGAAAACTGCCTTGGTGCTGGGGAAGCTAAACTCACTTCTCTTTTGTCCATGTCTGAATCATGGCTGTGATGAGATTTGGAGTCAAGTGGAGTCTGATGGAACACAAACTGAGCCTGGGAGCATATTATTGCTAATTTGATATCATAATGTTACTGTAGATGACTCCATCACTTAACTGAAAATTGGGGAGGAGGCTGCTAGAGGTTAATTAATAATGGCCCTGAATTTGCATTCTCTGGGGGGACCAGACCCTAGAGGTGCCAGGAAAGATGTACTGAAGGCACCTCCACCTTCCCGCCAATATTCCCTCCTCTCAGAGATCCCCCTGTAAGGACTGCAGGGGAAATGCATGTGAAATTGAAATTTCTGATGCAGAGGAGAATCCAAAGAGCTTCTACAAATACATAAAGGGCCAAAGAGTAACAAGGGAGAGAGTAGGATTTCTTAAGGATCAACAAGGTCATCTATGTGCAGATCCACAAGAGATGGGTGAGATCCTAAATTAATATTTCTCATCAGTATTTACTGTTGAGAAAAGCATGGATATTGGGGAACTTGGGGAAATAAATAATGATGTCTTGAGGAGTGTACATATTACAGAGAAAGAGGTGCTGGAAGTCTTAAAGTGCATCAAGGTAGATAAATCCCCGGAACCTGATGAAGCATATCCCAGGATATTGTGGGAGGCCAGGGAGGAAATTGCGGGTCCCCTAGCTGAGATATTTGAACCATCAATAGTCACAGGTGAGGTGCCTGAAGATTGGAGAGTGGCAAATGTTGTGCCTTTGTTTAAAAAGGGCTGCAGGGAAAAGCCTGGGAACTACAGGCCGGTGAGCTTCACATGTGTGGTAGGAAAGTTGTTGGAAGGTATTTTGAGAGACAGGATCATTTAGAGATACAAGGACTGATTAGGGACAGTCAGCATGGCTTTGTGAGTGGAAAATCATGTCTCACAATTTGATTGAGTTTTTTGAAGAGGTAACCAAGAAGGTAGATGAGGGCAGTACAGTTGATGTTGTCTACATGGACTTTAGCAAGGCCTTTGACAAGGTACCGCATGGTAGGTTGTTGCACAAGGTTAAATCTCACTGGACCCAAGGTGAGGTATCTAAATGGATACAAAATTGCCTTCTTGACAGAAGCCAGAGGATGGTTGTAGAGGGTTGTTTTTCAAACTGGAGGCCTGTGACCAGCGGTGTGCCTCAGGGATCAGTGCTGGGCCCACTGTTATTTGTCATTTATATTAATGATTTGGATGAGAATATAGGGGGCATGGTTAGTAAGTTTGCAGATGACACCAAGATTGATGGCATAGTGGACAGTGAAGAAAGTTATCTCGGATTGCAACGGGATCTTGATCAATTGGGCCAGTGGGCTGACGAATGGCAGATGGAGTTTAATTTAGACAAATGCAATTTTGGTAGATTGAACCAGGGCAGGACTTACTCAGTTAATGTTAGGGCATTGGGGAAAGTTACAGAACAAAGAGATCTAGGGGTACATGTTCATAGCTCCTTGAAAGTGGAGTCACAGGTGGACAGGGTAGTGAAGAAGGCATTTGGCATGCTTGGTTTCACCGGTCAGAACATTGAATACAGGAGTTGGGACGTCTTGTTGAAGTTGTGCAAGACATTGGTAAGGCCACACTTGGAATACTGTGTGCAATTTTGGTCACCCTATTATAGAAAGGATATTATTAAGCTAGAAAGAGTGCAGAAAAGATTTACTAGGATGCTACCGGGACTTGATGGATTGAGTTATGAGAGACTGAACAGACTGGGATTTTTTTCTCTGGAGCGTAGGGGGCTGAGGGGTGATCTTATAGAGGTCTATAAAATAATGAGTGGCACAGATCAGTTAGATTATCGATATCTTTTCCCAAAGGTAGGAGAGTCTAAAATTAGAGGGCATAGGTTTAAGGTGAGAGGGGAGAGATACAAGAGTGTCCAGAGGGGGGATTCTTTCACACAGAGGGTGGTGAGCGTCTGGAACAAGCTGCCAGAGGTAGTAGTAGAGGCAGGTCCAGTTTTGTCTTTTAAAAAGCATTTAGACAATTACATGGGTAAGTTGGGTATAGAGGGATATGGGCCAAATGCAGGCAAATGTCTCTATGGCTCTGATTGCCCTACAACTGGAATCATCCAATTTAAACTGGAAACTTTAGATGGTCTGACTCTTAGAATAGTTAGCCAGGAAAGGTTCGAAGAACTAAAACCACTTCTAACTCCTGGGTAACTATTGTATTGATCCCCCTCCCTTCCCCCACCCTGCAACCTGGACCCTCGCTCCCCCTACCGCTACTGCATACCCCCCAATCATCCTACAGCACCCAACCAGCCCCATGACAACCAGAGATTCACAATCCTCTTGAGTAAAAGGATTTCTCCTCATCTCCTCATAGGGCGGCACGGTAGCACAGTGGTTAGCACTGCTGCTTCACAGCTCCAGGGTCCCGGGTTCGATTCCCGGCTCGGGTCACTGTCTGTGTGGAGTTTGCACATTCTCCTCGTGTCTGCGTGGGTTTCCTCCGGGTGCTCCGGTTTCCTCCCACAGTCCAAAGATGTGCGGGTTAGGTTGATTGGCCAGGTTTAAAAAATTGCCCCTTAGAGTCCTGGGATGCGTAGGTTAGAGGGATTAGTGGGTAAAATATGTGGGGGTAGGGCCTGGGTGGGATTGTGGTCGGTGCAGACTCGATGGGCCGAATGGCCTCCTTCTGCACTGTAGGGTTTCTATGATTTCTATGATTTCTATGATCTCGATCGAAAGTAACTTCCCCCTCGTGTTTCCTGGTTCGAGACTTCCCAACAATCGATCCCGTTTAAGTACTTTGTAGGTTTCAATGAGATCACCTCTCATTCTTTGGAACTCTAGAGAATACAGGCTCAGTTTGCCCAATCTCTCTCCATAGGACAGTCCTGCCATACCCAGAACAAGTCTTGTGAACCTTCTGCGCAATCTTGCAATGACAATAATATCCTTTCATAAAGTCAGGGGACCATCCATCATTTGCCTCCCATCTCCCTAACCACCCCACCACCTCAGTCTGTCTCCCCATCCCATATTATCCTCAAACCTGCCACCGCACGCCCCTCGACTTGCATCCCCACAACACCACCCTCCCAAGTACCTGATCCCCACCTCCCCAACACTAACTTAGTTAACACACTTAACCTTCTCCCTGGCTTCTCTAAGCGGCTGGGGGATTTAAACTTGCCCTCTTTATGGCACCTTGTGTTGCAAAAAAAGGGGGTGTGGCCGCACTTCCCCTGACCTTGTGACTTTGCACTGACTGCCAGGAGCTGGGCCAGTGCACATTGCTCAGTAGGCCCAGGTTGGAAGATTGGGTGAAAAATATGCAGCTCCTGCCTAAGTCAAAATGATGTGGAGATGCTGGCGTTGGACTGGGGTAAACACAGTAAGAGTTTTAACAACACCAGGTTAAAGTCCAACAAGTTTATTTGGTAGCAAATGCCATTAGCTTTCGGAGCGCTGCTCCTTCGTCAGATGGAGTGGAAATCTGCTCACAAACACGGCACACCTTGTAAAAATGAGCGGAGTGGCAATGTGAAGGTGAATGCCATTCCTCAGAGGTTCTGGCTCTGTATGTTAGTAGCAGGATGTATTTGGATAGTTATCAGTGTGTCGTAGACAAAGTGGACAGTGGCTGGTCCTGGGATATAGATCGTCAATGCTGCAGCTGCAGTGTTGTTGGGCCATTCACCCTCTCTCGCTTGCTCTATCTGCTTCGCCCTCTTCACACCAAGTTCCAGGCCTTTAATTAACAGGTTCCCAATACCAGAAATTAAATAGTCAACAGGATGTAGGTGAGAGGCCGCTCTGTATCTCCCTGTGCAGCACCACCAAATTCCCACCACTGATAACAGGTACACAAATCTCCACAGAACCAGAAACTATTCAACTGAAGTTGGATTCAACTATGCATCAGCTTGTTTACCACGTCTATCCTTGAAAGAACAACATTCAAAAATAGGCTTTCAAATTTAAATGGCTTTTCAAATATAGTTACATTCCGTAATCTGATAATAATTACACATTCTGAAGTTATATCAAAGAAGCAACATCAGATACACCAAAGTACTGAAACAACGCGGGCCAGTGCCAAAGCTGCCGCGACACAGTGCGGGGGGGAGGGGGGGGGGCGGTGTCAAAGCTGGTACAACACACCGGGGGCTGTGCCCCAAAGCTGCCGCGACACAGCGGGGAGCCGGTGTGACACAGCGGGTGGGAAGTGCCAAAGCCGGTACAACACACCGGGGGCCGGTGCCAAAGCTACTGTGACACAGCGAGGAGCCAGCGCGACACAGCGGAGGACTGGTGCCAAAGCTGCCGCGACACAGCCGGGGGTTAATGGTCTCTGACACCATGCTCTGATGGATGAACTTGTGTTGATTGCTGCGTCAGCTTAAAAAAGTTTATTTATTCATCACAAGTAAGGCTTACATTAACACTGCAATGAAGTTATTGTGAAAATCCTCTGGTCTTTAGTTCCCATTGGATTGTTCAGAATTTCTATTCCACAATCTCTTCTCTATTAAGTTATTCTGTGGTAGTAACAGCACGTTATCTCGTTAGATATGGATTTCTTTATACGTTTGAAATTTAACTACCATGACATTGATCTGAGCAATAAGTGAAGAGCATGTTTAATGGTTACAAATCCTAGAGATGGTGTAGAGAGACTGAGTGAGCAACTCCTGATATCCATTCTTTCCACAAACAGGGTCTCTGTCTTTCCCTCTGTCTCTGTACCTTATTGTACATTTCTGCATCTATGATTATGTTGCTTTTGACATCAATCTTTTAACAAGGTCTGTTTAGACTGTTCCGCCTTCCCACGCCAACAGGTTTGATTGGTTTGCAGACTGAGTGAAATGTAATTAATGATGAGAAAGGTTCAGCTTGAACACTATTGGGCCAGATTTCATCATCAAAATAATGGTGACGATAGGTTCTTGGTGTGTAAATGGAGCATGTGGATGATTAAACATGAATATCCAAAAGTTACTGTACTGTTCATACATTAAATTTGCAAAAAGGCCTCTTGTTATTGGCTTCAACATTGACACGCGCTGTGTCCCCTGAGGTTGCATGGGATTAAACTCACTGCTTTCGGGTCTATAATTAAAAGCATGAGAACTCCTTTAATGATATGATCAATGATCATCATTGCTGATTGAAGTGGGGAAAAATATACAGATGAGTACACTTTAAAAATGACTGCCTGGCATATAAAAAGTTAACTGGGAGAGAGACCATAAACAGGCCCAGACAACTACTTGGAATTAAAACATGCAGGAATTAGATACTGCAAGAAGCCAGTGGAAATAGGGACAGTCCCGGGACAAAAGGGTCTGTTAAAGAGATTAGCCACAAATGGGAATGGGAATACATAAATGCAGGAAAGCCAATTATTATATGAATGAGCCGAAACTAAAACCATTGATAGTCACTGACGTAGGAAATGTATCCATTCATAGAACAATGCGATGTTAACATGCTTATGTCTGTATCTGTCTGTATTTGTCTATAACGATGTGTTTAACGATCGATCACCTACTTGATTACAATGATGTGATAATGGCTAGATATCCGGTCCATCTATTGTGTAAAGGGTATAAAGATGGACCGCTCCTATTGTCTCATTGAGAGAAGGTTTGCTGCTTGTTAGTGCCTTTTCTCCACCAAGCTTCGTTAAAATAAAACTGTATTCTTGAAACCTTCAAGCCTGACTCAGTGGTACATTCCCCACAACACTAATCAACCTCTCTGGTATTGAAAATTAATGCTTAGAAATGTGGAGCCTCAATCCTTCGGGCTTTGAATTTTTCAGAGAGTCTAGAAATGCAATATTTTAAACCTGAGTATGGCATTCATCTTTTTCTTTTATAGCTTTTAATCTAACCTTTCTGGCTTGACGTTTAAATCACCCACTCAAATACACACTCTTTAGTTCTTCTGCTGATTATTTTTCAATTCCTTCCAATTCTCTTCCTGCACTAAGACAGACTTTCACCCATTTCCAAAGCTAGTAATTCCTGGAACATGTCATTATTCTGCTGCAAGGGCTTGTAGCCACTATGCATCAAATGTGGCTGACCAGGAGCCTCACCTGCTCTTAGCACCAGCCATTGGCTGCAGAGGATTTACAGGTTGACACACAACCTGGCTGGCCGTGTTATGAACACACCTTCCTTGGCCATCAAAACCGGGGCTGGGATTCAAACCCGGCACTTCTGGCTCAGAGGCAGGAATGCTAACCCACTGTGCTTCCTCTGGTTATTTTCCAACCTGTAAATCTGATTGATTAAGGAGGTATCCCCTCGGTAACTCTGTTTTCCTCACTCTACCATTATCAGCTCACACTTTCAGCAACATCATGAGCAAAACTGCTCATGGGCGACATGGTGGCACAGTGGTTGGCACTGCTGCTTCACAGTGCCAGGGACCCACGTTCAATTCCGGCCTCAGGTCACTGTCTGTGTGGAGTTTGCACATTCTCCCTGTGTCTGTGTGGGTTTACTCTGGGTGCTCCGGTTTCCTCCCACAGTTCAGAGATGTGTGGGTTAGGAGGATTGGGCATGCTAAATTGCCTCTTAGTCTTGGGGGATTAGCAGGGTAAATACATGGGGTTACGAGGATAGGGCCTGGGTGGGATTGTGGTCGGTGCAGACTTGATGGGCTGAATGGTCTCTTCATGCACTGGAGGGATTCTCTGAAAACTGTTTTTGAGTTGACGAGGAAGAAAATGAACAAAATGACAGGTGGAGTTCAAAGCCTTGTTCTGGCAGAATCTGGAATGTTCTTCCTGATAATGTCTCCTTATAAATTGCAAGCAATTTTCCCCAAAGTGGTAACAAAGAGTTTGCTTTCGCAGGTGCTGGCCGGAACAATAAAATGTTTTGAATCGCACATTGAAAATCCATCCTCCCCCTCAGCTCACATTCTGGTGCCTCTGCAAAGAGTGCCTGTCAGTCACAATCCCAAACTGCAGCTGCATCACACATAGGTAATTAAAGCAATTTTCATTTTAAAAGCAACGGTACTCTTTTAAGAGTATACTGACTTGAAGCATCAATCAAAAAGGGGAAAAAATGGCAGAGTGCTGTTATCATATATACAATTAACACACTCCTGTCAAATTGTTCTCTCCGCTATTTAATGGCATAAAAAACTTTCATTCATAATAACCCATTCACTGTAAACATAGCGTTTGACCGATGGAGTTGACGACATTTTGCTCAAACCTGTTCAAGCCACCTCTGCTGCTTCTGCCTTTTCCCTAGCAACTGGGCTAAACTTCCTCCAAGGGTTCCCTTTGTCTCAGACCTGGGTTCACATCTTTCCCATCTCCCCTCATACCCTCTCTGAGTTCAGCATCACAGCTCCTGCTCCCTTACCCTTCCCACCAAACTATAAACTTCCCTCCCTGGCCCCCACCTTTGCTGATATTGTTAATGCTTGCCCTTCCTCAAAATTTGTATTATCGCCTGGAAAAACCCGGGTACCCCTATCCTTACAAACTATTGCTCCTCCTCGACTTCCCTTTCTTCCCCAAGGTTCCTGCTCATCTTCCTGCAACTCCATGTTTGCGCTTCTGGATCAAGGATCTATCCTCGGCCTCCTCGGATTCCTCATCCTCAGGCTATCCCTTGGTGTCGCCAGGTTCCACATGTAGAAGAATTTTGATCTCATAGAATCACTACAGTACAGAAAGAGGCCATTCGGCCCATCGAATCTGCACCGACCACAATCCCACCCAGGCCCTACCCCCATATCCCTACATATTTTACCCACTAATCCCTCTAACCTACACATCTCAGGACACTAAGGGGCAATTTTAGCATGGCCAATCAACCTAACCCGCACATCAATGTACATTGATAAGTCACAGTTCTACCTCAGGATCGCCTCTGATTTAGATTTGTCTCATTACTTATCCGATATTGGATGAGCAGAAATTTTCTCTATTGAAAAGTTATGAAGAGCAAGAGCATGGTTTTCAACCCTCAGCAGCAACACCATCGTTCTAGCTGGATAGAGGCTGAAACAAGCCATTCAGTCTGTGTCCAATGTGACCCCCAGTGGGTTTCCAATCCCTCCATTTGCAGTTACATCACAACATTACTGATCCTTGTTGATTTAGATAATCCTCGGCCGCGATTCTCCCATCCTGCCATGCTGACTCTTTAGCACAGCAGGCTGGGAGAATCGCGCATCGGCCGATTCGCGGGATTCCCGCGAGCGTTCGCACCGTGCTTGCATCACCCAGGCCCGGGTTTCCGGTGGTGTCGGAAATCCTCTGGGAGGCAGGGGTAGCATTTAAATAGTATTTTACATACTATTTAAATGTTATTAGCGGGCCTGGGACTGAATTCTCTGGGCCCACCACCCCTGTTCTACCCCTCCAGCAGGGATTGCAGTGGCTCCCCACTTTTGGGGAGCTGGCAGCCCGACCCTGCTGGAGTAAAGGGGGACAATCGAGGCCCCCCCAGTGGGTCGGGCGGCAGGGGGCTGGTGTCCCCTGGGCATTGGCACCCTGGCAGTGCCAGCCTGTGCCCCTGGCACTGCCCAAGGGGCAAAGTGCCCATGCACAGGGGCCACCTTGGCACTGCCTATCGGGCATGGGACAGTGCCAAGGGGGCAGGGCCTAGGGATCGATCGGTGGGGGGTCCCACTGCCACTCTGCCATTGTGATTGATGAGGACTGGAGGGAGGCCTGCATTTGGGCGAGCTGGGGTGGGTGCCACTTTGGGGTCCTGGCCTGGCCAGTGAACGAAAGGCTAACAGGTCGAGGCCACTGCGCATGCGCAGAGTTCCACTGGTTTCAGCCTCCCGGGCGGGAATAGGTCCCACTCCCTGAAATCTAATGATATTCACGCTGGTGGCCTCTGCATTACAGAGTGTGGGAGATTCTAGTGTGAACTCCCACTGAAAAAAAGTGTGAATTACTCCAGTATTCCCGCAATTCAATACAGAATTTGTTTGGGAGAATTCTGGCCCTCATGTTGGTTTTCAATTATCTCTATGGCTTCCACCTGCATGAGATTTACAGTGTTCAGCACCAGTACAAACTCCTGTGAGTATTACAGCACGGAAAGAGGCCCTTTAGCCCATCATGATCTCTTCACTCCACTAATTCTGCCCACTTGTAAAACCCTGGATTTTCACTAACAAACTCTATTGGCATCTGTACCTACAGCTGCTGAGGCCCAAAGCTTAGGAGTATCCTCCATAAACCATTTACAGTCTAGAGGAAGGAATTAAATCACAGCCGGTCTTTACTTGGAATATATTTACTCAGAGTGAACAGGTATCTCTGTCCTGACTCTATTTGTGTGTCAGTAAGTGTCTCTTTATACATGCTCTTTATACATGCTCAGGCAACCATAAAATCAGTGCCCTTCACCTGTATATACTTTAATTAATAGAATAAAATATCCTTTGTGATATTCCTTAAAAACGATCTCTTTGGCCAAACCTTTGGTCATCTGCCCTGATGGGTTGGATTTCACGTGATGTCATAGTCCACTCCCCCAGGCTAAACAGTTAGCAATGTGGAGTCATTCAAGATCCTGTCTGCTACTCCACAGCCATTTAACACTGAGGGCAGCGTTCAGCAGTTGGATTTCAGCCCCCATCTGTGGAGGTGCTCATTCACCAGTTAAAGGAAACCAACTTGTTTATTTACAGGTTAATTCTATACAGAGGCTGGCAGCCTTGTGGCTGCAATCAGCTCCGAAGAAGACTCTGAGTAAGAAGTCCACGCTTATCAGGGTGATTCCCCACTCTGCTCCTGATTGATTTTCTGGATCATGTGACCCTTACCCTGCAGATTGATGCTGAAAAGGGACAATGACCACAAAGTCATTCGAGAGCCTGTTGGCCAATTGATTCCCAGCAGCCCAGCAACTGCTCAGACTACGCGCTGCCTCACCAGGCCAGGAATCTGGACTGACAGGGCAGTCCGGAGTCTTGCTGTACCCCCTGAGTAGTGGAGTGGGTGGGTGGGTTGGGGTGGGG
Source organism: Mustelus asterias (assembly GCF_964213995.1). Taxonomy (NCBI): domain Eukaryota; kingdom Metazoa; phylum Chordata; class Chondrichthyes; order Carcharhiniformes; family Triakidae; genus Mustelus; species Mustelus asterias. The sequence continues at coordinate 66,230,871 of NC_135811.1, read as the reverse complement.
GGGGGTGGGGAGTAGAGTCAGGGTTTAAGATGTGCAGGCGGTGCGGGCCAACATACCAATTTGGAGCAGGAGTAGGCCACGCGGTCCCTTCTCTGTCATTCAATACTATCATGGCTGATCTGACTGTAACCTCAACTCCACCCTGTCTACCCCTAATAACCTTTCACCTCCTTACTCATCACAAATCTAGACACATCTCCCTTGAAAATATTCAAAGTCTCTGCTTCTGCCGCCTTTTAAGAAAGAGTTCCAAACACTCAACCCGCAGGAAATATTATCCTCATCTGTCTTAAATGGCAACCCCTTTATTTTTAAATTGTGACCCCTAGTTCTAGATTCACCCACAAGAGGAAACATCCTCTCCACATCCATCCTGTCAATACCCCTCAAATCAAGTCACCTCTTACTCTTCTAAGCTCCAGCGTATACATCACTACAAATAACCTTGAGACAAAACATCCCGAGGCCTTGTTCACCGTGGTCAGGAACTTCAATCAGGCCAAACTCAAGAGCATCCTACCAAGAGACACCAACACATCTCCTGTTCCACCAGAGGCCCAAACATCTTAGACCACTGCTACACAAATATCAAACATGCCTACCGCTCTATCGTCCGCCCACACTTTGACAAATCAGACGACAAGGCTGTGCTCCTGTTCCCGGCTTATAAGCAAAAATTAAAATGGGAGAATCCATTAAAGAAAGTCGTGCAATGTTGGTCTGAGGAATCGGATGATACAGGACTGCTTTGAGTCAGTAGACTGGTCAGTATTTAAAAACTCTGCAACCAGCCTGAATGAGTACGCCACTACAGTAACTGACTTCATTCGTAAGCATGTAGAAGACTGCGCCAAAGAAACAAATCCACGTGTTTCCCAACTGGAAACCATGGATGAACAGGGATATCCACTGCTTTCCAAAGTCTAGGTCTGAGGTGTTCAAGTCAGGAGACCCTGACCAATACAAGAAAGCCAAATATAATGTAAGGAGATCCATTAAAGATGCCAAAAGACTGTGCCAGAGCAAGCTAGAATCCCAGGCTAGCCACACGGACTCCCACCGACTATGGCAAAGTCTGCAAGATATAACATGCTACTAGATGAAGGCACATAAAATTGTGGGCACCACTGCACCCCTCCCCGATGAGCTCAATGCATTCAATGCCTGTTTTGAGCAAGAGGTCAGTGAGAGCACGTCCTCCACCCTGGAAGCCCTGAATGAACCTATATCCAAGGTTCCCATCGCAGATGTCTCAAAGGCCAACCCACAGAAAGCGACTGGCCCAGATGGGGTATCTGGACGAGCACTCTGATCCTGCCAGTGGACCAGCTGGCAAGGGGTATTCACAAACATCTTTAACCTCTCTTTATACCAGTCTGAGGTCCCTATCTGCTTCAAGAAGACGACCATCATCCCGGTACCAAAGAAAAGCCAAGCAGCGTGCCTTAGTAACTATCGTCCGGTGGCTCTGGCATCCATCATAATGAAGTGCTTCCAAATGTTAGTCATGGCACGAATCAATTCCAGCTTCCCGGACTGCCTGGATCCACTACAGTTCACATATCACCGCAACAGGCCCACAGCAGACGATATCTCCCTGGCCCTCCACTTGCAGTCATAGAGTCATAGAGGTTTACAGCATGGAAACAGGCCCTTCAGCCCAACTTGTCCATGCCGCCCTTTTTTTTTAAGCTAATCCCAAATGCCTTGCATTTGGCCTATATCCCTCTATACCCATCTTATCCATGTAACCGTCTAAATGCTTTTTAAAGGACAAAATTGTACTCGCCTTTACTACTACCTCTGGCAGCTTGTTCCAGACATTCACCACCCTCTGTGTGAAAGAATTTCCCCTCTGGACCCTTTTGTATCTCTCCCCTCTCACCTTAAACCCATGTCCTCTAGTTTTAGACTCCCCTACCTTTGGGAAAAGATACTGACTATCTAGCTGATCTGTGCCCCTCATTATTTTATAGACCTCTATAAGGTCACCCCTCAGTCTTCCACACTCCAGAGAAAGAAGTCCCAGTCTATCCAGCCTCTCCTTATAACTCAAACCATCAATTCCCTGGAGCATCCTCGTAATTCTTTTCTGCACTCTTTCTAGTTTAATAATATCCTTTCTATAATAGGGTGACCAGAACTGTACACAGTACTCCAACTGTGGCCTTACAAATGTATTGTACAACTCCAACAAGACATCCCAACTCCTGTATTCAATGTTCTGACCAATGAAGCCAAGCATGCCGAATGCCTTCTTCACCACTCTGTCCACCTGTGACTTCACTTTCAAGGAGCTATGAACATGTACCCCTAGATCTCTTAACCCTGGAACACCTAGATAACAAAAACACCTATGTCAGACTATTTATTGACTACAGCACAGCTTCAACCCCATTATTCCTACAAAACCCATCTCCAAACTCCATGGCCTGGGGCCTGGCTCCTCCCTCTGCGACTCAATCCTAGACTCCCTAACCTCCAGACTGCAATCAATAGGGATAGGCAACAACACCTCCTCCACGATCATTCTCAACATTGGTGCCCCACAAGGCTGTGTCCTCAGCCCCTTACTATACTCCTTATACACCTATGACTGTGTAGCCAAATTCCTCTCCAACTCGATTTTCAAATGTGCTGATGACACCACCGTTGTGGGTTGGATCTCAAACAATGATGAGACGGAGTACAGGAAAACGATAATGAATCTGGTGAACTGCAGCAACGACAATAATCTCTCCCTCAATGTGAACAAAACGTAGGAGATAGTCATCGACTTCAGGAAGTGCAGTGGAGGACATGCCCCTGTCTACATCAATGGGGATGAAGTGGAAATGGTTGAGGGCTTCAGGCTTTTAGGTGTCCAGATCACCAACAACCTGTCCTGGTCCCCCCATGCCATCACTATAGTTAAGAAAGCCCACCACACCTTTACTTTCTCAGAAGACTAAGGAAATTTGGCATGTCAGCTATGACTCACCAACTTTTACAGATTCACCATAGAAAGCATTCTTTCTGGTTGTATTACAGCTTGGTATGGCTCCTGCTCTGCCCAAGACCGCAAGAAACTACAAAAGATCATGAATGTAGCCCAATCCATCATGCAAACCAGCCTCCCATCCATTGACTCTGTCTCCACATCCTGCTGTCTTGGAAAAGCGGCCAGCGTAATTAAGGATCCCAGACATTCAAAAAGATACAAAATGTCTGAGGTCCAACCAACTCAAGAACAGCTTCTTCCCTGCTGCCATCAGATTTTTGAATGGACGTACCTCACACTAAGTTGATCTTTCTGTACACCCTAGCTATGACTGTAACACTACATTCTGCACTCTCTCCTTTCCTTCTCTATGAACAGTATGCTTTGTATCATGCGCAAGAAATAATATTTTTCACTGTATACTAATACATGTGACAATAATAAATCAAATCAAAGAACATTGTGCAGGAGGAAAGGACAGGTGTTGACAGTGTTGGATGAGCGGAGGAGGAAAGAGGACAGATTCATAATAGTAATCTCTGGATTGCTTCCAGTGTCACATGCTAATAAGTATTGGGACCACTCAGATAAAACAGATTAATGTGTGACTTCAGAAATAGTGCATGAGGGTGAGTTTCAGATACCAGGGAATTGGGACTAGTGATGGGGCAAATGGGAACAATGAAAGATGGACAAGTTGCATCATAACAGAGTTGGGTCAAAAATCCTCACAGTAATATTAATGACTTACCAGTGGAGTGCCCCAGGGATCTGTTCTGGGATCCTTGCTGTTTGTCATTTTCATAAATGACCCGGATGAGGAAGTGGAGGGATGGGTTGGTAAGTTTGCAGACGACACGAAGGTTGGTGGGGTTGTGGATAGTCTGGAGGGATGTCAGAAGTTACAGAGGGACATAGATAGGATGCAAGACTGGGCGGACAAGTGGCAGATGGACTTCAACCCACATAAATGCGTAGTGGTCCATTTTGGCAGGTCAAATGGGATGAAGGAGTACAATATAAAGGGAAAGACTCTTAGTACAGTAGAGGATCAGAAGGACCTTGGGGTCCGGGTCCATAGGACTCTAAAATCGGCCCCGCAGGTGGAGGGGGTGGTTAAAAAGGCGTATGGTGTGCTGGCCTTTATCAATCGAGGGATTGAGTTTAGGAGTCCAGGGATAATGATGCAGCTATATAAGATCCTCATCAGACCCCACTTGGAGTACTGTGCTCAGTTCTGGTCGCCTTATTACAGGAAGGATGTGGAAAAGATTGAAAGGGTGCAGAGGAGATTTACAAGGATGTTGCCTGGATTGAGTGGCATGTCTTATGAGGATAGGCTGAGGGAGCTCGGTCTTTTCTCCTTGGAGAGACGTAGGATGAGAGGAGACCTAATAGAGGTATATAAGATGTTGAGAGGTATAGATCGGGTGGACTCTCAGAGGCTTTTTCCCAGGGTGGAAATGGCTGCTACGAGAGGACACAGGTTTAAGGTGCTGTGGGGTAGGTACAGGGGAGATGTTAGGGGGTAGTTTTTCACACAGAGGGTGGTGGGCGAGTGGAATCGGCTGCCGTCAGTGGTGGTGGAGGCAAACTCAATAGGGTATTTTAAGAGACTCCTGGATGAGTACATGGGACTTAATAGGATGGAGGGTTATAAGAACATAAGAACATAAGAATAAGAAATAGGAGCAGGAGTAGGCCATCTAGCCCCTCGAGCCTGCCCCGCCATTCAATAAGATCATGGCTGATCTGACGTGGATCAGTACCACTTACCCGCCTGATCCCCATAACCCTTAATTCCCTTACCGCTCAGGAATCCATCCATCCGCGCTTTAAACATATTCAGCGAGGTAGCCTCCACCACCTCAGTGGGCAGAGAATTCCAGAGATTCACCACCCTCTGGGAGAAGAAGTTCCTCCTCAACTCTGTCTTAAACCGACCCCCCTTTATTTTGAGGCTGTGTCCTCTAGTTTTAACTTCCTTACTAAGTGGAAAGAATCTCTCCGCCTCCACCCTATCCAGCCCCCGCATTATCTTATAAGTCTCCATAAGATCCCCCCTCATCCTTCTAAACTCCAACGAGTACAAACCCAATCTCCTCAGCCTCTCCTCATAATCCAAACCCCTCATCTCCGGTATCAACCTGGTGAACCTTCTCTGCACTCCCTCCAATGCCAATATATCCTTCCTCATATAAGGGGACCAATACTGCACACAGTATTCCAGCTGCGGCCTCACCAATGCCCTGTACAGGTGCATCAAGACATCCCTGCTTTTATATTCTATCCCCCTCGCAATATAGGCCAACATCCCATTTGCCTTCTTGATCACCTGTTGTACCTGCAGACTGGGCTTTTGCGTCTCATGCACAAGGACCCCCAGGTCCCTTTGCACGGTAGCATGTTTTAATTTGTTTCCATTGAGATAGTAATCCCATTTGTTATTATTTCCTCCAAAGTGTATAACCTCGCATTTATCAACGTTATACTCCATTTGCCATATCCTCGCCCACTCACTCAGCCTGTCCAAATCTCTCTGCAGATCTTCTCCGTCCTCCACACGATTCACTTTTCCACTTATCTTTGTGTCGTCTGCAAACTTCGTTACCCTACACTCCGTCCCCTCCTCCAGATCATCTATATAAATGGTAAACAGTTGCGGCCCGAGTACCGATCCCTGCGGCACGCCACTAGTTACCTTCCTCCAACCGGAAAAACACCCATTTATTCCGACTCTTTGCTTCCTGTCGGATAGCCAGTCCCCAATCCACTTTAACACACTACCCCCAACTCCGTGTGCCCTAATCTTCTTCAGCAGCCTTTTATGGGGCACCTTATCAAACGCCTTTTGGAAATCCAAAAACACCGCATCCACCGGTTCTCCTCCATCAACCGCCCTCGTCACATCTTCATAAAAATCCAACATGTTCGTCAAGCACGACTTTCCCCTCATGAATCCATGCTGCGTCTGATTGATCGAACCATTTCTATCCAGATGCCCTGCTATCTCCTCTTTAATAATGGATTCCAGCATTTTCCCTACTACAGACGTTAAGCTGACCGGCCTATAGTTACCCGCCTTTTGTCTCCTTCCTTTTTTAAACAGCGGCGTAACATTAGCCGTTTTCCAATCAACCGGCACTACCCCAGAATGCAACGAGTTTTGATAAATAATCACTAACGCATCCACTATTACCTCTGACATTTCTTTCAATACCCTGGGATGCATTCCATCCGGACCCGGGGACTTGTCCACCTTCAGTCCCATTAGTCTACCCAGCACTGCCTCTCTGGTAACATTAATCGTATTAAGTATTTCTCCTGCTGCCAACCCTCTATCGTTAATATTTGGCAAACTATTTGTGTCCTCCACCGTGAAGACCGACACAAAAAACGTATTTAAAGACTCAGCCATATCCTCATTTCCCACTATTAACTCCCCCCTCTCGTCCTCCAAGGGTCCAACATTCACTCTAGCCACTCTATTCCTTTTTATATATTTATAAAAACTTTTACTATCATTTTTTATATTAATTGCTAGCCTAGCTTCATAGTCTATCCTTCCTTTCTTTATCGCTTTCTTAGTCTCTCTTTGTTGTTTCTTAAATTTTTCCCAATCACTTGTTTCTCCACTATTTTTGGCCACTCTGTACGCAGCTGTTTTTATTTTAATACTCTCCTTTATTTCCTTCGTTATCCACGGCTGGTTCTCCCTTTTCTTACAATCCTTGTTTTTTGCTGGAATATATTTTTGCTGAGAACTGAAAAGGATCTCCTTAAAAATCCTCCACTGTTCCTCAGCTATCCTACCTGCCAGCCTGCTCTCCCAGTCTACCTTAGCCAATTCATCCCTCATCCTATCATATTTCCCTCTGTTCAAACAGAGGACACTGGTTTGAGACCAAACTTTCTCCTCTTCCATCTGAATCAGAAATTCGACCATATTGTGGTCACTAGACCCAAGAGGGTCCTTATAGGTAGGTCTAGAAGGTAGGGATATGTTCGGCACAACTTGTGGGGCCGAAGGGCCTGTTTTGTGCTGTAGTTTTTCTATGTTTCTATAAATGGAGCAAGAGATTAAATTAATTTTGGAATAGGAGGGGTACCATGATGAAGGATCACATTTGAAGAAAGAGGATTCAGGAATCGTTGTCTATATGGACTTTAGTAAAGCGTTTGACAAAGTCCCTCATGGTAGGCTAGTGAAAAAGGTTGGATCTTATGGGATAAAGGGGGAGGTGGCTAGATGGGTGGAGAACTGGCTTGGTCATAGAAGACAGAGGGTGGTAGTGGAAGGGTCTTTTTCCGGCTGGAGGCCTGTGACTAGTGGTGTACCGCAGGGATCTGTATTGGGACCTCTGCTGTTTGTGATTTATATAAATGATCTGGAAGAAGGAGTAACTGGGGTGATCAGTAAGTTTGCGGACGACACAAAACTGGCAGGACTTGCAGATAGTGAGGAACATTGTCAGAGGCTACAGAAGGATATAGATAGGCTGGAAATTTGGGCAAGGAAATGGCAGATGGAGTTCAATCCTGATAAATGCGAAGTGATGCATTTTGGTGGGAATAATGTAGGGAGGAGCTACACGATAAATGGAAGAACCATAAAGGGTGTAGAGACGCAGAGGGACCTGGGTGTGCAAGTCCACAGATCTTTGAAGGTGACGTCACAGGTGGAGAAGGTGGTGAAGAAGGCATATGGCATGCTTGCCTTTATAGGACGGGGCATAGAGTATAAAAGTTGGGGTCAGATGTTGCAGATGTATAGAACGTTGGTTCGGCCGCATTTGGAATACTGTGTCCAGTTCTGGTCGCCACACTACCAGAAGGACGTGGAGGCTTTGGAGAGAGTACAGAGGAGGTTTACCAGGATGTTGCCTGGTATGGAGGGGCTTGGTTATGAGGAGAGATTGGGGAAACTGGGGTTGTTCTCCTTGGAAAGACGGAGGATGAGGGGCGACTTAATAGAGGTGTATAAAATTATGAAAGGCATAGATAGGGTGAACGGTGGGAAGCTTTTCCCCGGGTCGGTGGTGACGTTCACGAGGGGTCATAGGTTCAAGGTGAAGGGGGGGAGGTTGAACACAGATATCAGAAGGACATATTTTACACAGAGGGTCGTGGGGGCCTGGAATGTGTTGCCGGGCAAGGTGGTGGAGGCGGACACACTGGGAACGTTTAAGACTTATCTAGACAGCTATATGAACGGAGTGGGAATGGAGGGATACAAAAGAGTGGTTTAGTTTGGACCAGGGAGCGGCGCGGGCTAATTGTTCTTTGTTTCTCGTTTCAAGGCTTCATTCTATGATCAACTTGCTGGTGCCAGTACAGAGCGAGACTGAGGATAGTTGGGAACCTGTCTCGGGGGCAGGGAATTCATATGGTGTTCGTGGAAGTGGAAATGAATAGGGTTGGGAAGCATTTTCCGATCAGGGCCAGTGTGATCTCCTGGACTCGTTTCGATCGCCTCAGGGGGTCGGAGAGGAATTTCCCAGATTTTTTTTTTTTTTCCCCATATTGGCCCTGGGGTTTTCACTCTGGGTTTTCGCCTCTCCCTGGAGATCACATGGTCTGGAATGGGGGGGTGGGGGTGAGCTAATAGGTTGTGATGAATAAAGCATCGTAGCTGTGAGGGACAGCTCGGTGGATAGGATATTAGTATGTAGATAGGCTGGAAAATTGGGCGGGGATCCTGGATTCAGGATTCAATCCTGAACCGGGGAGCGGCGTGGGCTTGGAGGGCCGAAGGGCCTGTTCCTGTGCTGTATTGTTCTTTGTTCTTTGTTCTTTGTTGAATGGCGAGGATCAGAAGAGGAAATGCAAGTCAGTCCAAGATGGTCTTGGAGAGTATGTGGGTGGATGCATGGGATATCATAGAATGCTACAGTGCAGAAGGAGGCCATTCGGCCCATCAAGTCTGCACCAACCACAATCCCACCCAGGCCCTTTTCCCGTCACCCCACATATTTATCCTGCTAGTCCCCCTGACACTAAGGGGCAATTTTAGCATGGCCAAGCAACCTAACCCGCACATCTTTGGACTGTGGGAGGAAACCGGAGCACCCGGAGGAAACCCACGCAGACACGAGGAGAATGTGTTGACTCCGCACAGACAGTGACCCAAACCAAGAATTGAACTCGGTTCCCTGGCGCTGTGAGGCAGCAGTGCTTACCACCGTGCCACCTAAATATTACAAAAAGAACAAAGAACAAAGAACAATACAGCACAGGAACAGGCCCTTCGGCCCTCCAAGCCCGCGCCACTCCCTGGTCCAAACTAGACCATTATTTTGTATCCCTCTATTCCCACTCCGTTCATGTGGCTATCTAGACAAGTCTTAAACGTTCCCAGTGTGTCCGCCTCCACCACCTTGCCCGGCAGCGCATTCCAGGCCCCCACCACCCTCTGTGTAAAATACGTCCTTCTGATATCCGTGTTAAACCTCCTCCCCCTCACCTCACCTTGAACCTATGACCCCTCGTGAATGTAACCACTGACCTGGGAAAAAGCTTCCCACTGTTTACCCTATCTAGGCCTTTCATAATTTTATACACCTCTATTAGGTCACCCCTCATCCTCCGTCTTTCTAGTGAGAACAACCCCAGTTTACCCAATCTCTCCTCATAACTAAGCCCCTCCATACCAGGAAACATCCTGGTAAACCTCCTCTGCACTCTCTCCAAAGCCTCCACGTCCTTCTGGTAGTGTGGCGACCAGAACTGGATGCAGTATTTCAAATGCGGCCGAACCAACGTTCTATACATCTGCAACATCAGACCCCAACTTTTATACTCTATGCCCCATCTTATAAAGACAAGCATGCTATATGCCTTATTCAGTACCTTCTCCACCTGTGACGTCACCTTCAAGGATCTGTGGACTTGCACACCCAGGTCCCTCTGCGTATCTACACCCTTTATGGTTCTGCCATTTATCGTATAGCTCCCCCCTACTTTAGTTCTACCAAAATGCATCACTTCGCATTTATCTGGATTGAACTCCATCTGCCATTTCTTTGCCCAAATTTCCACCCTATCTATATCCTTCTGTAGCCTCTGACAATGTTCCTCATTATCTGCAAGTCCAGCCATTTTTGTGTCGTCCGCAAACTTACTGATCACCCCAGTTACACCTTCTTCCAGATCGTTTATATAAATCACAAACAGCAGAGGTCCCATGCGGAACACCACTAGTCACAGGCCTCCAGCCGGAAAAAGACCCTTCCACTACCACCCTCTGTCTTCTGTGACCAAGCCAGTTCTCCACCCATCGAGCCACCTCCCCCTTTATCCCTTTATTGCTGAAACAAAGGAGAAATGTGGGCTTATTCTGTCCAAAAGAAAATTCAGGACAAGTAGCAAATATTGAAAAAAAAAGGTGGAAATTGTAATATTAATCAAAGATACTGTTGCAGGCCATGAAAAATGGGAGGAAAAGCATCCAAATCTCAGGTTCCCTGGATACCTGACGATACAGAGATTAAAATGAACAGAAAATAAAGCCTCTGACCAATGTTGTTTTCATAATTCCGCAAAGAACCAAACTGAAAGCAAAATGTACAGGGGAGAACTGAAGAGAGGGACAAAGAGCATGGATGAGAATAGATTAGCAGGGAACATAAAAGGGGCATTAGTACTTTCAGAAGATATTTAGTTCTTTGATGAAACAGCAGATTAGGTAATGATAGGAGTGCACTTGATGTATATCTGGATTTTCAAACGACATTTGATAAAGTACCACAATCTTCTCTTGTTCTCTGTCCAAGGACAGGTTTGAGCCACCCCAACTAGAAGAGGGATTGAACCCTGTGCAGTTGGCACCAGTCTGATTTAGCCAACAGCACCCCCACCCCCACCCCCACTCTTTCCGCCTCCCCAAGGAGACTGAGTTGCTGTGGCAACAGACACTTTTACATGCAGGCTTTTGTAATCTGGAGCTATGGCAGACGCTTCAACTTCTTTCCACAGGCTGATGAGCAAGTTCTCCTCTTATTACCTGCAATTGTTGAAAGGATTTACAAATTGATTCTCACACCAGTTTTGGCCACATTATGAACACCCTCCTTGGCCATCAAGTTCTGACATTGGACTCAAAGCCAAAGCTTCTGGCTCAGAGGTAGGAATGTTACCCACTTTGTCATAAGGCACATTACTGGACTTGACAAATAGAATTCAATCCCAGTGGCTGCACTAATACAAAATTGGCTCAGGGTCAGAAGGCAGAAAATACTGGTGAACAATTATGTTTTACACTGAGGGGATGGGGATCCCGGTCTCCGTCAGGTTTGATGCTGGGGCCACTGCTCACTCTGACATATAATACAAGAAAACCAACTTACATTTATACAACACCCTTACCATAATGAGGCACTTCAAATGGCATTATAAAACAAAACATAGTGAACCATATAATGGGTGGCACAGAGTTAGTGCTACTGTCTGACAAGGGCCCAGATTGGAATCCGAGACTTTGGGTCACTCTGTTCTCCCCATGTCTGTGTGGGTTTCCTCTGGGTGCTCTGGTTTCCTCCCACAGTCCAAAGATGTGTAGGTTGGACATGGTGAGGTTGAGGCAGAGGGGAGGGCCTGGGTGGGATGCTCTTTTTGGAGAGTTGGTGCAGACAAAGGGCCGAATGGCCTCCTTCTGTACTTAGGGATTCTATGGTTCTATAAAACGATATTCAGGCAGTTGACCAAAAGCCTGCCAAAGGGAAAGGCTTTAAAGAGTTCCTTAAAATAGGAAAGCGAATTAGCAATGCAGAGAGATTCAGGGAGGGAATTTCAGAATTTAGTGCTCAGGGAATTGAACAGCAATGTATGAGTGAATAAGATCAGGCAATGCAAAAGAGGCCAGAATTTGGTGATGTCTTGAAGGGTTATGGGGCTGGAGGAGATTGCAGAGATGGGGATAGGTGAGGCAGTGGCTGGGTTTCAATATTTTGATTTGATTTGATTTATTATTGTAACATGTATTAACATACAGTGAAAAGTATTGTTTCTTGCGCGCTATACAGACAAAACATACTGTTCATAGAGAATGTAATGTTACAGTCATAGCTAGGGTGTAGAGAAAGATCAACTTCATGCAAGGTAAGTCCATTCAAAAGTCTGACAGCAGCAGGGAAAAAACTGTTCTTGAGTTGGTTGGTACGTGATCTCAACTTTTGTATCTTTTTCCCGACGGAATAAGGTGAAAGAGAGAACGTCCGGGGTGCATGGGATCCTTAATTATGCTGGCTGCTTTGCCGAGGCAGCGGGAAGTGTAGATAGAGTCAATGGATGGGAGGCTGGTTTGCGTGATGGATTGGGTACATTCACGACCTTTTGTAGTTCCTTGCGGTCTTGGGCAGAGCAGGAGCCATACCAAGCTGTGATACAACCAGGAATAATGCTTTCTATGGCGCATCTGTAAAAGTTGGTGAGAAGAGTAGCTCACATGCCAAATTTCCTTAGTCTTCTGAGAAAGTTGAAGCGTTGGTGGGCTTTCTTAACTATAGCGTTAGCGTGGGGGAACCAGGACAGGTTGTTGATGATCTGGACACCTAAAAACTTGAAGCTCTCGACCCTTTCTACTTCGTCCCCGTTGATGTAGACAGGGGCATGTTCTCCTTTACACTGCCTGAAGTCAATGACAATCTCCTTCATTTTGTTGACATTGAGGGAGAGATTATTGTTGCCACACCAGTTCACCACATTCTCTACCTCATTCCTGTACTCTGTCTCATCATTGTTTGAGATCCGACCCACTGCGGTGGTGTCGTCAGCAAACACTGAAAATCGAATTGGTGGGGAATTTGGCCACACAATCATATATAAGGAGTATAGTAGGGGGGCACCGGTGTTGAGGATGATCATGGAGGAGGTGTTGTTGCCAATACAAGGGTTAGAATTGAGTTGCTGCTTAACTGGAAGCCAGTGTAAGCCAATGAGCAGAGAGGTGATAGGCGAACAGGACTTGGGATGAGTTGGGATACAGATGAAGAGTTTTGGATGACCTCAATTTTACGATGGCTGGAACATGGGATGCTATTCAGAAATGCCTTGGAATAGTCAGGCCAAGACTTAATAAAGGCATGGATCGGGTTTTAGCAAATCGGCACAGCTGAGGTGTTTGGGATATGAGGAGGTGGTGGTAGAGGAATGGCAGGTGGGGCCTCTGAATTTGAAATTTTTAGCAAATGTCTGAGCATCCACATTTCAAAGACATTGGTTTTCTTCCAGAAATATTTATTTATTGTCCCGGCTTCTGAGGCAGATAGGAAAGATTCCATATCCAATCATAAGACAGATGATGAAGTGTTTTCAATTAGAATCATAGAATCTCTACAGTGCAGGAGGCGGCCATTTGGCTCTTTAAGTCTGTACTGACCACAATCTCACCCAGGCCCTATCCTCTTAACCCCACGTATTTACCCTGCTAATCCTCCTGACACTATGGGACAATTTACCATGGCCAATCAACCTAACCTGCACATCTTTGGACTGTGGGAGGAAACCGGAGCACCTGGAGGAAGCCCACGTAGAGGAGAACACGCAAACTCCACACAACCACCCGAGGTTGGAATTGAACCTAAGTCCCTGGCACTGTGAGTCAGCAGTGCTAACCATTGTACAAACAAAAAGAACTCTAAAAAAGTGACAAACAAAAAATGTAACATTTTGAGTTTTTTCCTCATCACAGAATTGCGTTTTCTTGCTATTAACACATCTGTGGGGGTGACAGAATGGGGGTGATGGGTTGGGGGTGAGAGTTGGAGATGACGGAGCGGGGTTCAAGAAGACAATTTACTGTATGGAGAGGTAATTGGGGATCCCAGAATGATCTCAGGATAGTGAGCAGTTTTAGCAGAGGATGGCAGGATCCATAAATGAATATATTGGTCCTCTTTACAACAATCTGAGGTCCCTATCTGCTTCAAGAAGACGACCATCATCCTGGTATCTAAGAAAAACCAAGCAGCGTGCCTTAATGACAACTGGCCGGTGGCTCTGACATCCATCATTGAAAGGTTAGTCATGGCACGAATCAATTCCAGCCTCCCGGACTACCTGGATCCACTATAGTTTGCCTACCGCCGCAACAGGTCCACAGCAGATGCCATATCCCTGGCCTTGCATTCAATCCTGGAACACCTAGATAACAAGGACACTTATGTCAGACTCCTATTTATTGACTACAGCTCAGCCTTCAACACCATTATTCCCACAAAACTCATCTCCAAACTCCGTGGCTGGGCCTCAGCACCTCCCTCTGCGACTGGATCCTGAACTTTCTAACTCACAGACCACAATCAGTAAGGATAGGCAACAACACCTCCTCCACGATCATCCTCAACACCAGTGCCCCACAAGGCTGTGTTCTCAGCCCCCTACTATACTCCTTATACACCTATGGCTGTGCGGCCAAATTCCCCTCCAATTCGATCTTCAAGTTTGCTGACGACACCACCGTAGTGGGTCAGATCTCAAACAATGACGAGACAGAGTACAGGAATGAGATAGAGAATGTGGTGAACTGGTGCAGCAACAATAATCTCTCCCTCAATGTCAACAAAATGAAGGAGATTGCTGATGCGCTATCAATAAGGCGAAAGACTACCGGTGTGCCAATACAAGTGTAGGCTTTTATTCACAACAGAATCAGGAGCAGATCCCAACAAGTAACCGACCTGGACTGAACAAGGGGGAGGAGACTGCCACCTTTATACTAGGTGCCGAGGGGAGGATCCAAACTGGAAGGGGATGTGTCCAGGTATGACAAGCACACACAACGGTGGTCCATATAGGACAAAGGCACAACTGAGGTCCACCACAATTGCCATTGACTTTACGAAGCGTAAAGGAGAACATGCCCCTGACTACATCAATGGGGACGAAGTAAAAGGGTCGAGAGCTTCAAGTTTTTAGGTGTCCAGATCACCAACAACCTGTCCTGGTCTCCCCATGCCGACACTATAGTTAAGAAAGCCCACCAACGCCTCTACTTTCTCAGAAAGACTAAGGAAATTTGGCATGTCAGTTACGACTCTCACCACCTTTTACAGATGCACCATAGAAAGCATTCTTTCTAGTTGTATCATAGCTTGGTATGGCTCCTGCTCTGCCCAAGAATGCAAGGAATTACAAAAGGTTGTGAATGTAGCCCAATCCATCATGCAAACCAGCCTCCCATCCATTGACTCTGTCTACACTTCCCATTGCCTCGGCAAAGCAGCCAGCATAATTAAGGACCCTACGCATCCCGGACATTCTCTCTTCCACCTTCTTCCTTCGGGAAAAAGATACAAAAGTCTGAGGTCACGTACCAACCGACTCAAGTACAGCTTCTTGCTTGCTGCTGTCAGACTTTTGAATGGACTTACCTTGCATTAAGTTGATTTTTCTCTACACCCCAGCTATGACTGTAACACTATATTCTGCATTCTCTCATTTCCTTCTCTATGAATGGTATGCTTTGTCTGTATAGCACGCAAGAAACAATTCTTTTCACTGTATGCTAATACATGTGACAATAACAAATCAAATCAAATAGATCTCCTCTCTAATTCTTATAAACCCCTTGGGATATGTTACCAGACCCTTTGAAATTGATGTTCTCTGCCACCATTTCAAGCTCAAGGGCCTTTGCCTCAAAATCCTTCCGAATATTATTTTGAGTAATGCTGGGACTGAGCAGTTAACCTTTCCTTCTTGAGAGAGTGGGTCTGGATAACTTTGAAATGAAAGCATTTATTACAGCGCTGTTCCCAAACTCTCAAGGCGCCAACGTGCCTTACAGCCAATTAATTACTTTTGAAGTGTAGTCATAATTGTAATGTAGGAAAAACCACAACAGATTTGTGTCCAGCAACGTCCTACAAACAGCAACATAACAATCAGTTAATCTGCTGAAGGATAAATATTGGTCAGGGCATATATTGCACCAGCCTAGATTTTGAATTCCGATTTCTGGAATGGGATGTAAGATTTCTGGATCCGAAAAGGGAGAATGCTGCTAACTGAACTACAACTGGCACCTTGCAGAGGTTTCATTTTGCCTTCAATTCAGCACAATTTTGGCCTTTCAAATCGAGAGTCCCTACTACCCTGTTACACTGGAAGATTGTACCTTTGATTAGCATCCTTTGCTATACTCATCTCTCAAACTCTTCATTTCAATTCTGAAACATTCTTCATGCTGATTTAATCCTGTCCTCCCCCCGATGTTCTCCCTCTTGGCTGTATATAGCCTGTCTCTTTTTCCTGTAAGCAATGGTTAGCATTGCTGCCTCACATCGCCAGGAACCCCAGTCCAATTCTGGCCTTGGGTGACTGTCTGTGTGGAGTTTGCTCATTCTCTCCGTGTCTGCGTGGGTCTCCTCTGGGTGCTCCTGTTTCCTCCCACAATCCAAAGATGTGCGGGTTAGGTGGATTAGTCATGGTGAATGCACGGGATTATGGGCATAGGGCGGGGCAGGGCCCTATAAGATATTCTGTCAGAGAGACAGTGCAGACTTGATAGGCTCAATGATCTCCATCTGCACTGTAGGGATTCTATAATCTAACTTGATCGATTCCTTGTCCCCATTCTCAGGACCTCTTGTTTTGTTTCCCTTTACCTCTCTTGGGTATATATTGATTTTAAAGAATTTGCATTTATACAGTGTCTTAATGACCTTTGTTTCAAAGTACTTTGTAGCCATTGAAGAGCATTCGCTGAGGCAAAGCATTCGTTAATGGATCAATATTGACCTGGACACCAGGGAGATCCTCCCTGCTCTTCTTCCAAATAGCACTTAAGGATGTCTGCCTGAGAGCCATGCTTTAATATCCCATCAGGATGATCCTTCTACAAATCAGCACAAGTGGGTACGATCTAGTGGCCATTACAGAAACGTGGCTGAAAGGTGACCAGGACTGGGAGATGAATATCCAGGGGTATCAGGCGTTTAGGAAGAATAGACAGGAAGGAAAAGGTGGTGGGGTCGCGCTATTAATAAGAGATAATATCAGGGTAGTACTGAGGGATGACATAGGCTCTGAGGAACAAAACGTGGAATCATTATGGGTAGAGATGAGGAACAGTAGAGGGAGAAAGACACTAGTAGGTGTGGTATATAGGCCCCCAAATAATAATGTTGAGGTAGGGAGGGCTGTAAACAAGCAGATAAGGGATGCGTGTAAAAACGGAACGGCAATAATCATGGGGGACTTCAACATGCACATTGACTGGCAGACTCAAGTCGGTAAGGGTGGAATGGAGGAAGAGTTCTTAGAATGCTGTCGGGATAGTTTCCTTGAACAGCATGTTACGGAACCGACGAGGGAACGAGCTATTTTGGATCTGGTATTGTGTAACGAGGTAGGTAGAATTAAGGATCTTATTGTGAAGGACCCTCTTGGGTCTAGTGACCACAATATGGTCGAATTTCTGATTCAGATGGAAGAGGAGAAAGTTTGGTCTCAAACCAGTGTCCTCTGTTTGAACAGAGGGAAATATGATAGGATGAGGGATGAATTGGCTAAGGTAGACTGGGAGAGCAGGCTGGCAGGTAGGATAGCTGAGGAACAGTGGAGGATTTTTAAGGAGATCCTTTTCAGTTCTCAGCAAAAATATATTCCAGCAAAAAACAAGGATTGTAAGAAAAGGGAGAACCAGCCGTGGATAACGAAGGAAATAAAGGAGAGTATTAAAATAAAAACAGCTGCGTACAGAGTGGCCAAAAATAGTGGAGAAACAAGTGATTGGGAAAAATTTAAGAAACAACAAAGAGAGACTAAGAAAGCGATAAAGAAAGGAAGGATAGACTATGAAGCTAGGCTAGCAATTAATATAAAAAATGATAGTAAAAGTTTTTATAAATATATAAAAAGGAATAGAGTGGCTAGAGTGAATGTTGGACCCTTGGAGGACGAGAGGGGGGAGTTAATAGTGGGAAATGAGGATATGGCTGAGTCTTTAAATACGTTTTTTGTGTCGGTCTTCACGGTGGAGGACACAAATAGTTTGCCAAATATTAACGATAGAGGGTTGGCAGCAGGAGAAATACTTAATACGATTAATGTTACCAGAGAGGCAGTGCTGGGTAGACTAATGGGACTGAAGGTGGACAAGTCCCCGGGTCCGGATGGAATGCATCCCAGGGTATTGAAAGAAATGTCAGAGGTAATAGTGGATGCGTTAGTGATTATTTATCAAAACTCGTTGCATTCTGGGGTAGTGCCGGTTGATTGGAAAACGTCTGTAGTAGGGAAAATGCTGGAATCCATTATTAAAGAGGAGATAGCAGGGCATCTGGATAGAAATGGTTCGATCAATCAGACGCAGCATGGATTCATGAGGGGAAAGTCGTGCTTGACGAACATGTTGGATTTTTATGAAGATGTGACGAGGGCGGTTGATGGAGGAGAACCGGTGGATGCGGTGTTTTTGGATTTCCAAAAGGCGTTTGATAAGGTGCCCCATAAAAGGCTGCTGAAGAAGATTAGGGCACACGGAGTTGGGGGTAGTGTGTTAAAGTGGATTGGGGACTGGCTATCCGACAGGAAGCAAAGAGTCGGAATAAATGGGTGTTTTTCCGGTTGGAGGAAGGTAACTAGTGGCGTGCCGCAGGGATCGGTACTCGGGCCGCAACTGTTTACCATTTATATAGATGATCTGGAGGAGGGGACGGAGTGTAGGGTAACGAAGTTTGCAGACGACACAAAGATAAGTGGAAAAGTGAATCGTGTGGAGGACGGAGAAGATCTGCAGAGAGATTTGGACAGGCTGAGTGAGTGGGCGAGGATATGGCAAATGGAGTATAACGTTGATAAATGCGAGGTTATACACTTTGGAGGAAATAATAACAAATGGGATTACTATCTCAATGGAAACAAATTAAAACATGCTACCGTGCAAAGGGACCTGGGGGTCCTTGTGCATGAGACGCAAAAGCCCAGTCTGCAGGTACAACAGGTGATCAAGAAGGCAAATGGGATGTTGGCCTATATTGCGAGGGGGATAGAATATAAAAGCAGGGATGTCTTGATGCACCTGTACAGGGCATTGGTGAGGCCGCAGCTGGAATACTGTGTGCAGTATTGGTCCCCTTATATGAGGAAGGATATATTGGCATTGGAGGGAGTGCAGAGAAGGTTCACCAGGTTGATACCGGAGATGAGGGGTTTGGATTATGAGGAGAGGCTGAGGAGATTGGGTTTGTACTCGTTGGAGTTTAGAAGGATGAGGGGGGATCTTATGGAGACTTATAAGATAATGCGGGGGCTGGATAGGGTGGAGGCGGAGAGATTCTTTCCACATGGTAAGGAAGTTAAAACTAGAGGACACAGCCTCAAAATAAAGGGGGGTCGGTTTAAGACAGAGTTGAGGAGGAACTTCTTCTCCCAGAGGGTGGTGAATCTCTGGAATTCTCTGCCCACTGAGGTGGTGGAGGCTACCTCGCTGAATATGTTTAAAGCGCGGATGGATGGATTCCTGAGCGGTAAGGGAATTAAGGGTTATGGGGATCAGGCGGGTAAGTGGTACTGATCCACGTCAGATCAGCCATGATCTTATTGAATGGCGGGGCAGGCTCGAGGGGCTAGATGGCCTACTCCTGCTCCTATTTCTTATGTTCTTATGTTCTACACTTCTTATAGCATAGCCCCCCCACAGCACTACACTAAAGTGTCAACCTAGATTATATATTCAAATATATAAATAGAAAATGCTGGGGAGATTCGGCAGATCTGGCAGCATCTATGGAGAGAGGAACAGAGTTAATTGGCTGGAATTCTCCACCTGGTCACGTCCTGCCGCTCGCTGCCAGCGAAGACAGAGGATTGGACGCTCAGCCAAATCTCCGTTCATTGCAGTGGAAAGGGAGAATCCCGGCTGCGAGCGAGGTCGGAGAATCCAGCCCATCATTCCAAGTCTTCTGCATATTGGACCCAAAGTGGATGCTGTCAGATCTGCTGTGTTTTTGTAGCATTTTCTGTTTTTATTTTCGAATTCCAGTGTCTGTGGTATTTAGCTTTTAATTTTATGTTCAGGTCTCCGCTGCGAGTCTTGAACCCACAACCTTCCCATTCTAGAGGCAAGATTAGTACCACTGAACCAAAACTGATACTACATCAATGTTGCTCTGTTACAATCAGGTTTTAACCTGATAATATCGTCAACAATGTTTCCTTAGCTATAATTTGAGAGCTGTGATTGTGTGATCCCGTGCATCCAGCCAGGACTGAGTTTACAGAGAGGAATGAGGTTCATTCTTGCTCCTACTTCTGACACACGCTTCCAATGAACATAGCTCCCCAACAGATGTGTGTGTATATAGAATGCAGCTAAATATATGATTCCAAACGTAGGAATATGACTGGCCTGCAATGAGAAAACATATTACTGGGCTTCCAAAGATTAGCAGCTTAATACTTCAATAACCAGCAAAATCCATTTTAGCCAATGGTCTGCCTTCTGCACCAGGAGATAATTTTCTTCACAGAACCTAAGAACAGGGAAACTTCCCCAGGGTAGCAGGTCTTTGACACGGAGTATTTCACATCTGCACATACTGCAAGTTCAATTCACACCATTTTTTTTCAGCAACACAATTAAAATCTCAAATTATTTTCCATTTTCAGCCAATACGTGTTTTCTTCCCAATTGACAAATTTTATTTCCATATCATTAAGAGTTGAATGTGCCCATGCCGCTGCAGTTTGTCTCAATGATCCAATCACCCACTGTTATGTGTGTCCCCTTGTCCACAAAGTTACCCCTTCCAGCTCTTTACCACAATAGTTGTGTGGTGAACCATCGTTGGTTCCCACTAGATAGTACTGAGCCAGGGTCTGGCCAGTACTACAAGTATGTATATATGTTGCTGTTGGGTTAGGGATGGGTTGTTCTACTTGTTGCTGTTGGGGTTAGGGTGGGGTTGTTACACCTTTGTATTGTAGTATTGTGGTACATCCCAGTCGGGCTCCGCCTCCTGGGAGAGGTATAAAGGTCCCTGCTCTGGCTGGGACCCCTCAGTCTGGGATCGTGTATATAATTGGTAGCTGCCCTGTTACAGCAAATAAAAGCCTTTATTTCCTGAGCATCAAGCCTCGTGTATGATAATGCGCATCAAGTTGATCATGAGATATTGACCAAATTGTGCTGTCTGTCGGCTATCAGAGCTTCTTGTTACCTGTGTGACAATTGCAGAGCCACTACAGGTGAGGGGAGATGCAGTAAAATATAGAGATTCTAAGATTTTGCCAATCATTAACTTTGCAAAAAATGGGATCTCGATGAGTCACTGTTTGACATCCATTGAAATTTGCAGAAAAGATACAAATAAAATCCTAATAAAGTTAGGGCCGGTACATTGTAGTCTAAGTAATTTTTAATGGCGTGATCAGTCTTAACTTCTGTCATTCAATTTCCCTGTCACTTAAAAGTAACTGTTATAAGGATGAAGTCTCATTTCTTCAGGTTTTAATTGTTGTTTGAGATTTATTTTAAAATATCTTCCTATGCCTTTTTCTTTCACTCAATCCAGTCGTTCATTCCACCTTTTATTTCTATGTCTGTATTTGATTTACAGTTTTATACAGGCCTTGCAAAAGTCTGATTGGTTATGAAGATTGCCCTGTTCACTCAGAGTCCACTTTGAGCAACTTGCCATGCAAAGTATCATGCTGATGAAATGGACAAGACTAATCCACGGTGACTGACCACCACAGTGGAGTTTGAGATAATATCCAAGCATTTCATTGGTAGCCAGCAGTTTAAGGAGCCCCTCAATAATGGCAAAGTTTGCAACAACAAACAGCAGCAACTTGCTTTAACAGAGCAAAACATCCCCGGGTATTTCACCGGGATGTTAACGGACAAAATCATGCTGCATATTTCTCAAGTCACACAAACAGATGCCAGTTCTTCTTGGTGTCCTGGTCATTGGTCCAACGGTTAGACAAAGAAGAATCTCTTATCCATGCCCTTTCAGGTGAACATCTCAAGGTGCTGTTAAGAACAAATGCATAGGGGGGGTTCTCCCTCGTGTCATGGTCATTGATCCAATTTAGTTAGTCAAAGGGGAACCTCTAATCAGAAGTGAGTGAGGTAGAGAGACTGCAAGGTCGAAGGAGGATATGCTGTGGCTTGAGGCCAAGGCAGCTGGAAGCATGGTCTCTAATGCACAAAGTAGAAAGAACACAGAGTTCATGGTGGGGCGTGGCTCTGGGGCGAGGGGGGCTGGGTCATGGCTCGGAAGGTGGGGCTGTGTCATGACTCTAGGGCGGGGGGCCGGGGTGGGGCTCTGGGGTGGGGGGTTGGGTCGGGGCTCTGAGTCATGGCTCTGGGGCGGGCGGGCTGGGGTGGGGGGTTGGGGGCGGGGCTCAGTGGGGCTGGGGTGGGGCTCTGGGGGTGAGGGGCTGGGGCGGGGCTCTTGGGTGGGGGGGGCTGGGGTGGGGCTGCTGTGGCGGGGCTCTGAGGTGAGGGGCTGGGGCGGGACTCGGGTGGGGGGGCTGGGGTGGGGTTCTGGGGTGGGGGGCTGGGATGGGGCTCTGGGATGGAGCTCTGAAGCAGGGGGCTGGGCAGGGGGCTGGGGCGGGGCTCTGGAGCAGGGACGGGCTGACTGGGGTGGGGAGGCTGGAGTACGGGGGCTGGGCGTGGCTCTGGAGTAGGTTAGAGGTGGGAAGGGTCTTGAAGTTGAGGACAGAATGGAAGCTTTGATCAACCAGAACTATTGTAGTTCAGCAAACACTGAGATTTTTTAAAAATTCATTTGTGGGACATGGGCATTACTGGCTGGCCAGCATTTATTGCCCAACCCGAGTTGCCCTGGAGAAGGTGGTGGTGAGCTGCTTTCTTGAATCGCTGCAGTCCATGTGCTGTCGGTTGACCCATAATGCCATTAGGGAGGTAATTCCAGGATTTTGACCCAGTGACTGTGAAGGAACAGTGATATATTTCCAAATCAGGATGGTGAGTGGCTTGGAGGGGAACTTGCAGGTGATGGTGTTCCCATGTATCTGCTGGTGATATGTGAGTGCAGCTGGGTTGAGTTAGGTTGCCAAACTCGAGACTGTTACTCAGTCTTCTCTATCCAAAGATGCCGACTCACCTGGTTTAGTTTCACTGTAAAATGATTGTATTGTTTCTGTGTTTATTAAACTTTTCCATCTACTTCAAACATTAGAATGAATAGGATTAGCATTTAAAGTACTTCTCCACATGCAGTTTGCACATTGCAACAAGCAGTTTGCCCTTTGAAATATCTGCAGCAAAATGTGTAATGGAGAATTAATGGGATCAGTGTGTAATATCAAGCTTTTGTGTGTGAATTTACATTAATATTAGAATAAGGCTGAAGATTTTTATGAGAGAGTCTTGGCACTCTTCAGTCTCTGGAGTCTAAGAAACCATAAAATATAATAGGTTATTTTCCTCAAAGAAATGTTGTTAGTGTTTTATTAAGCTTAGTCTGAGTACTATGTTGAAGAGTGCCTTTGACCAATCAAATTGCAGATGCTTTTTGCCTATTGATTCCCCCATCCAACCACCCCCATCAGATGAGCTGTGTCCGAGGTCCACACCAAATCTCACTAAAGTTGCTTTTTTATACATTGAGCGTTTTGTCTAGTCTTTACCCCAATTAAACATGCCTTCACCTTAGACCGCCACCATCTACCCTTGCAATCTGGGGGCCCTGGGACTCCAGCATTCATTTTAATTTACAGGGTGTGGACATCGCTGACTAGGCCAGCGTTTATTGATCATTCCTAGTTGCCCTTGAGTGGGTTGCTAGACCATTTCAGAGGACATTTAAGCGTTAACCACATTGCTGTGGCTGCTGAGTAAGAAGTTTAACAACACCAGGTTAAAGTCCAACAGGTTTATTTGGTAGCAAAAGCCACACCTAGCAAACAGGTTTATTTGGTAGCAAAAGCCACACCTAGCAAAAGCCTAATAGTCACATGTAGACCAGACCTAGTAAGGACAGCAGATTTCCTTTCCTAAAGGACATTAGTGAGCCAGATGGGTTTTTATGACAATCGACAATGGTTTCATGGTCAGAAGTGAAGTCATAGAGGTTTACAGCATGGAAACAGGCCCTTCGGCCCAACTTGTCCATGCCGCCCTTTTTTTTTAGCCATTCAGCTCGTCCTAATTGTCCGTGTTAGCACATTGTGTTTTCTGTGTTTGCTGTATTTTGTTTAGCCTCTCACCCTTGCTGGTAGGAATTTTGTCAGTGAGCTGTATAACTCTAGACTGATAATCTTACTGATGAGGCTTCCTGTCAGGAATGTGTGACAATGCACTCTTGTTGTTTAGTTCCTTTATTACCTTCTATTCCAGAGAAATTTCCCACTTGTAGATCTGTGCGAGCTCATAGAGTCATGGAGGTTTATAGCATGGAACCAGGCCCTTCGGCCCAACTTGTCCATGCCACCCAGTTATTACCATTAAGCTATTCCCAAATTGCCCGCATTTGGCCCATATCCCTCTATACCCATCTTAGCCATATAATTGTCTAAATGTTTCTGAAAAGACAAAATTGTACCTGCCTCTACAACTACTTCTGGCAGCTTGTTCCAGACACTCACCTCTGTGTGAAAAAATTGCCCCTCTGGACCCATGGTAAAGGGCACCAAAACGGGTAGACTTTTACATCCAGATGTTTTATTGATTTTTAAATTCTACCATCTGCGGTGGTGGGATTCGAACCCAGGTCCCCAGAGCATTACCCTGGGTCTCTGGATTACTAGCGCAGCGACAATGCCACTGCTTCCTTTGCAAAAATAAAGCATGGCAAATTACATGTTAGAAAAGAACAGAATGGGGGAAATCCTGTGCAATGCAACCTGGTAAAGTTAGAACATTGAAAGTTATTTACTCAAAAAAAGGATTCCTTGCATGTAAAGAGGTGAAGTACGACCAGGATGTGATTGTTTCTAGTTTACATTAATCCAATTGGAGGAACAGTTAATGATCTCTAAATTTGCTGAAGATAACTCAATGACAGTCTATTTAATTTGTAGAGAACAAGTGGACCAATTATTTCAGTAGGAAATTGGATGGGCATTTGAGGGAGACAAACTTGCTGGGCTACGGGTGAAGAGAGCTGGCATAAACCTTCTTTTCTTCGATTTGGCAGAAGCAGGTTTGTGAGCAACTGGTAAGCCCATTAGAAATTAAGAAATGTGTAAGTAGTTGAGGCCAAAACGTTGTCTGATTTCAAGAAGAAATTAGATGTAGATCTTGGGACTAAAGGGATCAAAGGATATGGGAGGAAGGAGGGATCAGGATATTGAATTCAATTATCAGCCATGATCAAAATGAATGGCAGAGCAGGCTCGAAGGGCTGAACGGCCTACTCCTACTTTCTATGTAACTCTTAGGTGGTTAAGCATATACTTAGGAATTACTCTAAGTTAATTGGGAGAGTAATGAATAAGTAACCATGGCAGGACAAGGGGTGGCATGGTGGCACAGTGGTTAGCACTGCTGCCTCACAGCACCAGGAACCCGGGTTCAATTCCGACCTCGGGTGACTGTGCGGTGTTTGCATGTTCTCCCCATATCCGCGTGGATTTCCTCCGGGTGCTCCGGTTTCCTCCCAGGGTCCAAAGATGTGCAGGTTAGGTGGACTGACCATGCTAAATTGCTCCTTAGTGTCAGGGGGATTGGCAGGGTAAATAATGGGGTTACGGGGATAGGATAGTATTGTTGTCAGTGCAAGTTCAAATCATAGATTTCTGTGCAGAAGGAGGCCATTCGGCCCATCGAGTCTGCACCATCCACAATCCCACCCAGGCCCTACCCCCACATATTTACCCGTTAATCCCTCTAACCTACGCATCTCAGGACTCTAAGGGGCAATTTTTAACCTTGGCCAATCCACCTAACCCGCACATCTTTGGACTGTGGGAGGAAACCGGAGCACCCGGAGGAAACCCACGCAGACACGAGGTGAATGTGCAGACTCCACACAGACAGTGACTCAAGCCGAGAATCGAACCCAGGACCCTGGAGCTGTGAAGCAGCAGTGCTAACCACTGTGCTATCGTGTTAGATGATGGGAGGGATTTTGTGGGGTGGGAGTTATGGAGTTGGGGTGCACGGGGTCAATAGCAAGGACAGGAGTTGGGTGGGTCTTAGCTGGTCCACCTTTAGGATTCCTTTAATGTTGCTACACAGTGCTTATTTATTTACAGTTGCCTATTGATTTAAATTACTTAACACCTCCTTGCGATTCTGCACTTAATTTCCATTCTCACTAAATTCCCATTTCAAAGTCCTCATTCTTTTTCCCATTCACGCTGTTTCACCAGATTCACCCAACTCTCCTCACCAAGCTCAATGCCCTGTCCAATGGAACCTGGTATGATATGGTCCTTTTGAATTTTTGGAAAGGTTTTGAAAAAGTTCCATAGGAAACACTTATGAAGTTAAAAGTACACAAGAATCTGGGACGGAACATCAGATTGGAAGAAAGATAAAACAGAAGAGAAGTAGAATAAAAATTGGGGAGATATTGATGAAAGTTCTTAAGCATTCTTAGACTCTTGTTGATTCCATCGATGACCTGGATACCAAACCCATTTGTGAGTTTACAGATGACATGAAAACAAGTTGAATCTTTCAGACATTGGCTAATGTTCCTGAATTGCAGAAAGATTTAAATTGGTTAGCTAACAGTGCATAGGTGAATTTCCTTTGATTATGTTAATGTGTCTGTTATGAATAGTGCAAAGAATAATTTTGGTTCATTAAAAATGACCTAGGGAAATCAATGGGTTCATTGCTTTTGCTGTCTGGATAACACGGCAGTATTGTTTTTTATACTGTATGATATATACACACACATAGGCAAGGATTTAAAGCTCCCAAACCTCCCCCCTCCCTGCCCCTCCGACCCCCCACACACACACAACACATACTGAGCCGGGGGGAGCAGAGTAAAATTGCATGAATGGGATTTCCTCTAGGATCCCACCAACACCAAATTGGTCGCAATTTTGCACCAGTGGCAGGACCTCAGGTGGGAAGCCCTCACACTCCCAATACCCTATCCGCGGCAACCTATGCCACCCAAAGTCTCTCATCCATGGCTCTTCATACTCACTATGTCCCCCCCCCCAACATACATCAGTATGTTGATTTATAGTTTATAGTTCCGTTATAGTTTATAGTTCCGATGCCAGCTCATGCAAACCCATGCCTCCCACTCACCAACATTTTTCCTTACCCCATAAATGCTAGCTCTCCTAATATTATTTGACAGTTCTTTGGCAGCTTGGGACAGTTCCAATGAGTTGATGCGCTTCTTCCGCAAAATCATATTTACCTTCAAGAATCCAACGGTTGCCTTACCTTTCCTAAATGTGACTTGGGGCCATATCCAAAGGGGTAACTTACCTCTCCAAAGGAGTACCCCAGCTATCCAAATGAATCTGCCTAGTTCAGATCTGCTTTTGTCTCATCTAAAATTCACATTTTTGGTTTCAGAGCCCTGACCTACCAAAATTCAACCCAACCCCAGTCACAATACTACAAAATATAGGAAATGCCATATTTGGCTTTACAGCTATTTCCAGGATATTCAGCATTACAGAGAGGCTCTCTTTCAAGAACATGCCAGTGCCTCTTCATGATTGCATCAAAGATTTGAGCTGTGTCTACTCTATTAGCTTCTCATATTCAAGGGCCTCCACCAGGTCACCCCTTGAAAAGGAGAACTTGACTGCTCATTCTTTCCTGACAAGTATAGCTTTGCAATTCTGATCATCATCCTTGTAAATCTACTCTGGATTCATCAACTGCCAGTTAACATCAGCTACAGAAAAGTCATACATTAAAAAGGTTAAAAGAACAACACTAAGGACCCTAGAGGTAGAGGGGATTAAGTCTGGGGAAAACATTAAATTACATTAGGGTCTCACAAGAACAAGAGCATTGCAAAATGGTTCTTGCTGAAGTTTTTAGGGGGTTTAATTTCATCATTAACTTTAAATTATTTCTGATAACCCCAACATTTGCAGGCCAGTCAGTTTAACTTCAGTGGTGGGGATGTCTCTAGAAATGTTAACTTTAGGATAGTAATGGACAAGGATGAGTGCTGTCCTACGGGCAGGGTGCTAAATTAGGGGAAGGCTGACTATAGCTGGATTAGGCAGGAATTGGTGGATGTTGATTGGGAGAGGATGTTCGAGGGTAAGTCCGCGTCTGGCATGTGGGAGTCTTTTAAGGAACTATTGATAAGACTGCAGGATAGGCATGTGCCTGTAAAAAGGAAAGATAGGAAAGGTAGGATTCGAGAGCCGTGGATAACCAGGGAAATTGAGGATCTGATTAAAATGAAAAGGGAGGCGTACGTTAAGTCCAGGCAACTGAAAACAGATGGAGCTCTGGAGGAATACAGAGAGAGTAGGAAAGAACTCAAACGGGGAGTTAGAAGGGCAAAAAGAGGTCACGAGATGTTCTTGGCAGGCAGGATTAAGGAGAATCCTAAGGCATTCTATTCATACGTTAGGAACAAAAGAGTTGTCAGGGAGAAAATCGGACCTCTCAGAGACAAAGGAGGGGAATTATGCTTAGAACCCAAGGGAATAGGGGAGATCCTAAATGAATACTTTGCATCGGTATTCACGAAGGAGAGGGGCGTGTTAACCGGGAGTGTCAAGGAGGGAGGTGTTGACCCGTTAGAGAAAATCTCCATTACAAGAGAGGAAGTGTTAGGTTTTTTAGGGAACATTAAAACTGACAAAGCCCCAGGGCCTGATGGCATCTATCCTCGACTGCTCAGGGAGACGAGAGATGAAATTGCTGGGCCTCTGACGGAAATCTTTGTCGCTTCTTTGGACACGGGTGAGGTCCCTGAGGATTGGAGGATAGCGAATGTGGTCCCGTTGTTTAAGAAGGGTAGCAGGGATAACCCAGGAAATTATAGGCCGGTGAGCTTGACGTCCGTGGTAGGGAAGTTGTTGGAGAGGATTCTTAGAGACAGGATGTATGTGCATTTAGAACGGAACAATCTCATTAGTGACAGACAGCATGGTTTTGTAAGAGGGAGGTCGTGCCTTACAAATTTGGTGGAGTTTTTTGAGGAAGTGACAAAAACGGTTGATGAAGGAAGGGCCGTGGATGTCGTCTATATGGATTTCAGTAAGGCATTTGACAAAGTCCCACATGGCAGGTTGGTTAAGAAGGTTAAGGCTCATGGGATACAAGGAGAAGTGGCTAGATGGGTGGAGAACTGGCTTGGCCATAGGAGTCATGATGTGGAGATGCCGGCGTTGGACTGGGGTAAACACAGTAAGAAGTTTAACAACACCAGGTTAAAGTCCAACAGGTTTATTTGGTAGCAAAAGCCACACAAGCTTTAACCTGGTGTTGTTAAACTTCTTACTGTGTTGGCCATAGGAGACAGAGGGTAGTGGTCGAAGGGTCTTTTTCCGGCTAGAGGTCTGTGACCAGTGGTGTTCCGCAGGCTCTGTACTGGGACCTCTGCTATTTGTGATATATATAAATGATTTGGAAGAAGGTGTAACTGGTGTAATCAGCAAGTTTGCGGATGACACGAAGATGGCTGGACTTGCAGATAGCGAAGAGCATTGTCGGGCAATACAGCAGGATATAAATAGGCTGGAAAATTGGGCGGAGAGGTGGCAGATGGAGTTTAATCCGGATAAATGCGAGGTGATGCATTTTGGAAGAAATAATGTAGGGAGGAGTTATACAATAAATGGCAGAGTCATCAGGAGTATAGAAACACAGAGGGACCTAGGTGTGCAAGTCCACAAATCCTTGAAGGTGGCAACACAGGTGGAGAAGGTGGTGAAGAAGGCATATGGTATGCTTGCCTTTATAGGACGGGGTATAGAGTATAAAAGCTGGAGTCTGATGATGCAGCTGTATAGAACGCTGGATAGGCCACATTTGGAGTACTGCGTCCAGTTCTGGTCGCCGCACTACCAGAAGGACGTGGAGGCGTTAGAGAGAGTGCAGAGAAGGTTTACCAGGATGTTGCCTGGTATGGAGGGTCTTAGCTATGAGGAGAGATTGGGTAGACTGGGGTTGTTCTCCTTGGAAAGACGGAGAATGAGGGGAGATCTAATAGAGGTGTACAAGATTATGAAGGGTATAGATAGGGTGAACAGTGGGAAGCTTTTTCCCAGGTCGGAGGTGACGATCACGAGGGGTCACGGGCTCAAGCTGAGAGGGGCGAAGTATAACTCAGACATCAGAGGGACGTTTTTTACACAGAGGGTGGTGGGGGCCTGGAATGCGCTGCCAAGTAGGGTGGTGGAGGCAGGCACGCTGACATCGTTTAAGACTTACCTGGATAGTCACATGAGCAGCCTGGGAATGGAGGGATACAAGCGATTGGTCTAGTTGGACCAAGGAGCGGCACAGGCTTGGAGGGCCGAAGGGCCTGTTTCCTGTGCTGTACTGTTCTTTGTTCTTTGTTGATAACCCGGAACAAAATTAGTAGTCAGGGACTTAGAAGGGCAAAAAGGGGTCACGAAATGTCCTTGGCATACCGGATTAAGGAGAATCCTAAGGCATTTTATACAAACGTTAGGAACAAGAGGGTTGTTAGGGAAAGAATCGGACCTCTCAGGGACAAAGGAGGGGAATTATGCTTGGAACCAAAGGAAGTAGGTGAGATCCTAAATGAATACTTTGCATCAGTATTCACAAAGGAGAGGGACATGTTGACTGGTAGTGTCTCAGAGAGATGTGTTGACCCGTTAGAAAAAATCTCAATTACAAGGGAGGAAGTGTTAGGTTTTTAGGAAACATTAAGACAGACAAATCCCCAGGGCTGGATGGCATCTATCCTAGACTCCTCAGGGAGGCGAGAGATGCAATTGCTGGGCCTCTAACAGAAATCTTTGTCTCTTCACTGGACACAGGTGAGGTCCCAGAGGATTGGAGGATTGCAAATGTGGTCCCGTTATTTAAGAAGGGTAACAAGGATAACCCGGGTAATTATAGGCCGGTGAGCTTGACGTCCGTGGTGGGGAAGTTGTTGGAGAGGATTCTTAGAGATAGGATATATGCGCATTTAGAACTGAATAATCTCATTAGCGATAGACAGCATGGTTTTGTATGAGGGAGGTCGTGCCTCACAAATCTGGTTGAGCTTTTTGAAGAGGTGACAAAAACGATTGACGAGGGAAGGGCCGTGGATGTCGTCTATATGGATTTTAGTAAAGCGTTTCACAAGGTCCCTCATGGCAGGCTGGTGCAAAAAGTTAAATCTCATGGGATAAAAGGTGAGCTAGCTAGATGGGTGGAGAACTGGCTTAGACACCGCAAACTACCGGCTCCAAGTGGGGAGGATCGCCAAAAAGATCGCGCATATCGACACAGACATCAAGTTTCTACAAAGATGCAAGAAAGCAGACAAGATACCGAAAGGACTACAGATCACGAACCCACTCAGGTCAACCTATAACACAGACTACGCTGAGAGACTTTGCCGTCGCACCTCTCTCACCCTCCTCAAACACCTCATACACCAACTCTACAGCAAACGCCGCAGCCTGGAAACCAAGATCGAATCCATATTCTCAACTTGCGCTCAGGACGCAGACCAGCTGCGAAACTCTGCCAAGCAGACGAGACAAAGGAACTACACCATCTACATGCACACCAAGAACAGGAAACTTGAGAAACTCGGCATCACCACCAGCAGCAACCAAGCCTCCCCCGGTACCACAGTAGAAAACAGTACCACTACAGGGAAGTCCATTGTCAACTTATCCGACGACACACTTCAGCCAGATGAAATCGAAGTTCTCAGCCGAGGGCTTAATTTTTGCCCCACCACCAAAATAGACCCCATCAGTCTCGCAGCAGACACAGAGGAATTCATCAGGCGAATGAGGCTGAGGGAGTTCTTCCACAAACCCCAAGAGGCCAACAACGAACACAATGAGACAGCCAATGAACCGGAACAGCCGACAGAGAGATCCGCAGTGCATCCGAAGAGGAAAGAGTCGAATTGGACTCCTCCGGAAGGCCGCTGCCCTCGACTTGACATGTATGCCCAAGCCGTCAGGAGGTGCGTCAACACCAAATTCATCAGCCGCACTCACAAGACAGCCCCGAACATCACCCAAGCACAATGTAACGCCATCCACGCTCTCAAGACCAACCGCAACATTGTCATCAAACCAGCAGACAAAGGAGGGGCCATCGTCATATTGAACAGAACAGATTACTGCAAAGAAGTGTACCGACAACTCAACAACGAGGAACACTACAGACAGTTACCTGCAGATCCGACCAAAGAACACACCCGTCAACTCAACACTCTGATCAAGACCTTTGATCCGGACCTTCAGAACACCCTCCGTGCTCTCATCCCACATACTCCCCGCGTTGGAGATCTCTACTGCCTCCCGAAGATACACAAGGCAAACACACCCGGCCGTCCCATCGTATCGGGCAATGGGACCCTGTGCGAGAACCTCTCCGGCTATGTCGAGGGCATCCTGAAACCCATTGTACAAAGAACCCCAGCTTTTGTCGCGACACGACGGACTTCCTACAGAAACTCGGCACACATGGAGCAGTTGAACCAGGAGCGCTCCTCGTCACAATGGATGTCTCGGCACTCTACACCAGCATCCCCCATGACGATGGCATTGCTGCAACGGCCTCAGTGCTCAGCGCCAACAACTGCCAGTTTCCAGATGCAACTTTACATCTCATCCGCTTCATCCTGGACCACAATATCTTCACCTTCAACAACCAGTTCTTCATCCAGACACACGGAACAGCCATGGGGACCAAATTTGCACCTCAATATGCCAACATCTTCATGCACAGGTTCGAACAAGACTTCTTCACCGCACGGGACCTTCAACCGATGCTATACACTAGATACATCGATGACATTTTCTTCCTTTGGACTCATGGTGAACAATCACTGAAACAACTCTATGATGACATCAACAAGTTCCATCCCACCATCAGGCTCACCATAGACTACACTCCGGAATCGGTTGCATTCTTGGACACGCGCATCTCCATTAAGGACGGTCACCTCAGCACCTCACTGTACCGCAAGCCCACGGATAACCTCACGATGCTCCACTTCTCCAGCTTCCACCCTAAACACGTTAAAGAAGCCATCCCCTACGGACAAGCCCTCCGTATACACAGGATCTGCTCGGATGAGGAGGATCGCAACAGACACCTCCAGACGCTGAAAGGTGCCCTCATAAGAACAGGATATGGCGCTAGACTCATTGATCAACAGTTCCAACGCGCCACAGCGAAAAACCGCACCGACCTCCTCAGAAGACAAACACGGGACACAGTGGACAGAGTACCCTTCGTTGTCCAGTACTTCCCCGGAGCGGAGAAGCTACGGCATCTCCTCCGGAGCCTTCAACATGTCATTGATGAAGACGAACATCTCGCCAAGGCCATCCCCACACCCCCACTTCTTGCCTTCAAACAACCGCACAACCTCAAACAGACCATTGTCCGCAGCAAACTACCCAGCCTTCAGGAGAACAGTGACCAAGACACCACACAACCCTGCCACAGCAACCTCTGCAAGACGTGCCGGATCATCGACACAGATGCCATCATCCCACGTGAGAACACCATCCACCAGGTACACGGTACATACTCTTGCAACTCGGCCAACGTTGTCTACCTGATACGCTGCAAGAAAGGATGTCCCGAGGCATGGTACATTGGGGAAACTATGCAGACGCTGCGACAACGGATGAATGAACACCGCTCGACAATCACCAGGCAAGACTGTTCTCTTCCTGTTGGGGAGCACTTCAGCGGTCACGGGCATTCGGCCTCTGATATTCGGGTAAGCGTTCTCCAAGGCGGCCTTCGCGACACACGACAGCGCAGAGTCGCTGAGCAGAAACTGATAGCCAAGTTCCGCACACACGCGGACGGCCTCAACCGGGATATTGGGTTCATGTCACACTATTTGTAACGCCCACAGTTGCGTGGACCTGCAGAGTTTCACTGGCTGTCTTGTCTGGAGACAATACACATCTTTTTAGCCTGTCTTGATGCTCTCTCCACTCCCATTGTTTTGTTTCTTAAAGACTCGATTAGTTGTAAGTATTCGCATTCCAACCATTATTCATGTAAATTGTGTCTGTGTCTTTATAAGCTCTGTTTGTGAACAGAATTCCCACTCACCTGAAGAAGGGGCTTAGAGCTTCGAAAGCTTGTGTGGCTTTTGCTACCAAATAAACCTGTTGGACTTTAACCTGGTGTTGTTAAACTTCTTACTTAGCCATAGAAGACAGAGGTTGGCAGTGGAGGGGTCTTTTTCCGGTCTGTAACTAGTGGTGTTCACAGTAAGAAGTCTCACAACACCAGGTTAAAGTCCAACAGGTTTATTTTTGTTGTGAGACTTCTTACTGTGTTCACCCCAGTCCAACGCCGGCATCTCCACATCTAGTGGTGTTCCGCAGGGCTCTGTACTGGGACCTTTGCTGTTTGTGATATATATAAATGATTTGGAAGAAGATGTAACTGGTGTGATCAGTAAGTTTGCGGGTGACACGAAGATTGCTGGAGTTGCGGATAGTGATGAACATTGTCAGAGAATACAGCAGGATATAAAGAAAGAACAAAGAACAAAGAACAATACAGCACAGGAACAGGCCCTTCGGCCCTCCAAGCCCGCGCCGCTCCCCGGTCCAGGATTGAATCCTGAATCCAGGATCCCCGCCCAATTTTCCAGCCTATCTACATACCAATATCCTATCCACCGAGCTGTCCCTCACAGCTACGATGCTTTGTTCATTACAACCTATTAACTCACCCCCACCCCCCTATTCCAGACCATGTGATCCCCAGGGAGAGGCGAAAACCCAGAGTGAAAAACCCCAGGGCCAATATGGGGAAAAAAAAAATCTGGGAAATTCCTCTCCGACCCCCTGAGGCGATCGAAACGAGTCCAGGAGATCACAATGGCCCTGATCGGAAAATGCTTCCCAACCCTAGTCATTTCCACTTCCATGAACACCATATGAATTCCCTGCCCCCGAGACAGGTTCCCAACTATCCGCAGTCTCGCTCTGTACTGGCACCAGCAAGATGATCATAGACTGAAGCCTTGAAACGAGAAACAAGGAACAATTAGCCCGCGCCACTCCCTGGTCCAAACTAGACCACTCTTTTGTATCCCTCCATTCCCACTCCGGTCATATAGCTGTCTAGATAAGAATATAGCTGTCTAGATATAGATAGGCTGGAACATTGGGCGGAGAAATGGCAGATGGAAATTAATCCAGATAAATGCGAAGTGATGCATTTCAGTGGATCTAATGTAAGGGGGAGCTATACAATAAATGGCAGAACCATGAGGAGTATAGACACACAGAGGGACCTGGGTGTACAAGTCCACAGATCCTTAAAGGTGGCAGCACAGGTGGAGAGGGTGGTGAAGAAGGCATATGGCATGCTTGCCTTTATTGGACGGGGCATAGAATATAAAAGTTGGCATATGATGTTGCAGCTGTATAGAACGATGGTTAGGCCACATTTGGAATACTGTGTCCAGTTCTGGTCGCCACACTACCAGAAGGACGTAGAGGCTTTGGAAAGAGTACAGAGAAGGTTTACCAGGATGTTGCCTGGTATGGAGGGTCTTAGCTATGAGGAGAGATTGGTTAAACTGGGGTTGTTCTCCCTGGAAAGACGGAGGATGAAGGGCGATCTAATAGAGGTGTATAAAATTATGAAGGACATAGATAGAGTGAACGAGGGAAGGGCCGTGGATATCATCTATATGGATTTTAGTAAAGCGTTTCACAAGGTCCCTCATGGCAGGCTGGTGCAAAAAGTTAAATCTCATGGGATAAAAGGTGAGCTAGCGAGATGGGTGGAGAACTGGCTTAGCCATAGAAGACAGAGGTTGGCAGTGGAGGGGTCTTTTTCCGGTCTGTAACTCGTGGTGTTCACAGTAAGAAGTCTCACAACACCAGGTTAAAGTCCAACAGGTCGGAGGTGACGAACACAAAGGGTCACGGGTTCAAGGTGAGGGGGGCAAGGTTCAACACAGATGTCAGGGGGACGTATTTTACACAGAGGGTGGTGGGGGCCTGGAATGCACTGCCAAGCAAGGTGATTGAGGCGGACACGCTGGGATCGTTTAAGACTTATCTAGATAACCACATGAATAGACTGGGAATAGAGGGACACAAAAGAATGGTCTAGTAGGGCACATGAGCGGCACAGGCTTGGAGGGCCAAAGGACCTGTTCTTGTGCTGTATTGTTCTTTGTTCTTCTTTGTTCTTTGTACAAATGCGGATTGATGAAAGCCAGTGTGGATTTGTTAAGGACAAAACACGATTAACTATCTTGCCTAAGTTCTTTTAATAAGTTAATAGGGAGGGTTGATGTGGTGTATATGGACTTCCTGAAGACATTTGATAATGTGCCACACAACAGGCTTGTGAGCAAAGTTAACGATCATGGAATAATCGTGGGAGACCACAACATCGATAAGCAATTGATTGAGTTGCAGGAAACACAGTTGTGGTGAACCATTGGTTTTTGGGCTGGAGGGAAGTTGAAGTTCCCCAGAGATCGATGCTAGTACCCCTGCTTTTCCTGATGTATGACAATGATCCAGATCTTGGTGGACAGGTCACAATTTCAACATTTGTGGAGGAGAGGACATTTTGATGGTACTGTGAAATATGAGAGGATAGTGTAGAACTTTAAAAGGACACAGACAGGTTGGCGGAGTGGTGTTAGGGTGCTGGATCCAAACCCCAAGGTATATTATGAAGCCAGACCAGTAAGTAGTCTCAGAACACCAGGTTAAAATCCAACAGGTTTAATTGGACTCACGAGCTTTCAGAGTGCTGCACCTTCATCAGTTGAGTCAGAAGTTTACAGCATGGAAACAGGCCCTTCGGCCCAACTTGCCCATGCCGCCCAGTTTTTACCATTAAGCTAGTCCCATTTGC
The DNA here is from genome assembly GCF_964213995.1 of Mustelus asterias. NCBI lineage: Eukaryota > Metazoa > Chordata > Chondrichthyes > Carcharhiniformes > Triakidae > Mustelus > Mustelus asterias. The sequence goes on along the minus strand of NC_135811.1, from coordinate 66,193,951 downwards.
CCGCATTTTGCCCATATCCCTCTATACCCATCTCACCCATGTAACTGTCTAAATGCTTTTTAAAAGACAAAATTGTATCCGCCTCTACTACTATCCCTGGTAGCTCGTTCCAGTATATGATGTATATACTGGTGTAAATAAAAATGATTGGAATCAGGACACAGCAATGTAATCCCATCAAATATTCCAGCTAATCCCAATATCATACTCCAACTGAATCCAAATAGCTTGCCAACTGATTCTGTACAATACTACATTGGCCTTCTTGGAGAGATGGATGCTGAATATCTTGGGGAGTTAAGGGTTAATTGTCCATCTTATTCTTGGAGCGACAGGCTGAGATCAAGAGCATGGTTTTGAAGTGTTAGGAGGAACACACATAGCTTGTCTTCTGATATGAAAAGTGCTTAAACAAGTAAATAAATGACAGTTATGATATTAACCATTCAAGTGTAACCTTAGGGTTATAAACATAGGTAAATGAATCTATTAACTATAGTTTGGAAAGAGAATGATTGATGTGGTCAGTTCTTTAAAGGGGTTAAGAACCGTAAGTCAAGGAATCTTGTTTGAGGGAAATAGCTTTAGAATGAGCAACTACAAATATGTGATGGACTGTCTTCAAATAATTCATTTATTAGAGAAATAATTAGGTCAGGAGTTTTATCCATGGCACCTATCTTTGATGTAGGCAAAATATACAGGAATGTGTTTTTCACCAGTTTATTGAAAAACTGGAACACAACATGAAGGCAAAAAATTGCTTTCCAATTCCTGATTGTGTTTCATCCCAAAAAATAGGGCGGCACAGTCATTAGCACTGCTGCCTCAGAGTGCCAGGGACCCAGGTTTGATTCCTGGCTTGGGTCACTGTCTGTGTGGAGTTTGCACGTTCTCCCGTGTCTGTGTGGGTTTCCTCCGGATGCTCCGATTTCCTCCAGTCCAAAAGACATCTGGTTAGGTGCACTGGCGATGCTAAATTCTCCCTCAGTGTACCTGGACAGGCGTCAGAGTGTGGCGACTAGGGGATTTTCACAGTATCTTCATTGCAGTGTTAATGTAAGCCTACTTGTGACGAATAAATAAACTTAACTGCCAACCAAGAAAATAATAAAGTCCGTTCCATCTGATACTACAGATAAAAGTGATCCGATAGAATACTTCCCTGTGAAGTCTAAATTTCTACCACTTTTAAGTGTTGAAATGCAATAATGTGTTACTAACAACAGGTTTGTTGTGATTGTGTTCCAGTAACTGTTGGAACAGTCTGTTCTTCAGCACGAATTCTCCCAGTTATATTCACAATTGGTTGTAAGTTTTATGCAAGTTCCCCATTTCATTGATTAAGATAGCACAGATCATGGCTGCCTCGATGTGTTTATCATGGAGTACTCCAAGATAGACTGAGCGGCAATAGTACTGTAATACAGACAGATTGCATTGGAACAGATTATATAGAGCTTCAAGCAAATTTAACAAACTGTTCAATATAATAACATTGAGTGGGACACTTTACAACACGACTGATTAACTGTTAGTTTCTCTTTCAATTTTCCTTGTCAATCTTTGTCTAGAATCACATCATCCCTAGAGTGCGGAAACAGGCCATTTAGTCCATCAAGTCTGCACTGACTCTCTGAAAGTGCATCTTACCCAGGCCCACGCTGTAACCTGACACATTCACCCCACTAATCCCCCTAGCCTACACAGCTTTGGACATTAAGGGGCAATTTAGCATGGCAAATCCACCTAACCAACACATCTTTGGACTTTGGGAGGAAACTGGAGCACCCGGAGGAAACCCACACAGACACAGGGAGAACATGAAAATTCTACATTGTCACCCAAGACCGGAATTGAACCCCGGTCCCTGGCACTTGTGAGACAGCAGTTGTAATCAGTGTGCCATCGTGCTACCCTACCATATCTACCCTTAACTCCACCTGTCTATCTCCCTCACCTTCTTGCTAAGTACCTATCTGCTCTCCTCAGTCCATCACAGACCAAACCTAGGCTGACAGGACATTGCAGTCCTGAGATTGTTATTTTACTCAGAGGGACAGTGTAATATTTTGGGTCATATGTTCAGTCTGTCTGTTCTCTCAGGTGAATATGAAAGCAATCCCGTGGCACCATTTTGAAAAAGAGCCTCCGGTCTCCAATATCTCTCCTCAACCACCATCACTAAAGCAGGTTTTCTGGTCATGATCATACTGCTGTTTGTGGGATCTTGCTGTGCTCAATTTGGCTGCTGTGTTCCTATATTCCAACAGTAACTACTCAGCTGTCCGGTGCTCTGTGATAAACCGAGGGTTGTGCCAGGCTCTGTATAAATGTTTCAGTTTCCCTCCACCTTCACCATCCCCTCTCTCCCCACCCTCGCCGCTCCCCTCCCCCCATCGAAATCTCTCCACCTCAAGACCCTGCTTCGACCCTCCCTTCTGACCAATCCCCCCCCAGCTCGCCACAGCTTTCCCCCTGATCTTACATAATATCACTAGCTGTTCTGTCTGGAGACAATACACATCTCTTTAACCTGTGTTTAATGTTCCCTCCACCCACATTATCTGTACCTTTTAAGACCTGGCTGGCTGTAGAGATTTGCATTCTAATTAGTATTCTGTAACTTGATTTCTGTGTCTGTGTACTGTTGGAGAACAGATAACTACTCCATCTGACGAAGGGGCATCGCTCCGAAAGCTTATGGTATTTGCTACCAAATAAACCTGTTGGACTTTAACCTGGTGTTGTGAGACTTCATAGAGTGTGGCACAGCCTAATGGTCTCTCCATGACCACAAAGAGGATGTTAGCAGGGAGCAAGTTATTGAGAAAAAAGAGGAAGTTGCCAGGACCACCAATGGGCAAAGTTGGCAGTGCCAAGGGTTTGAGTCCTGATGAAGGATCCCGGACCTGAAACAATAACTGCTTCTCTCTTCACTGGTGCTGCCAGACCAGCCCAGTCTCTCCAACACCCTGAGGTTGTTAATGATACTGTAATCAGGAACTGACTGACTGACTAACACCTATTTTTAGCCAAGTTTAGGTTGGTTAAAATCCCTAAATTATCAATACACAATGTCTATATTATATATCTATTTTAAAATCCGTTCTGTTCTGAAGTCGACCCGAAATGGAAACTAACACAAAGGTCTCATTGCTCACTGTAGTATGAAATAGCAGCAAGGCTGAGATTTCAGATGTTTTAAATGACTCCCCCCTCCACCCCCCACTTTCTGGAGGTCGGGTGGAGAGTACAGTACTCACAGACACAGTGTAGAAATAGGTAAGCAGCAAGATCCGTGCTGGCCGCTTCATGCTCCGGCTGTCCCTCCAGGATAGGGCGAGGGTGATGCAGGGAGTCAGGGGCGATCGGCGGAGTCTCACTCTCTCTCTCTGCCGGCAGCGCCTCTCCACATGTAGGGATGTTGTGAAAGTGACCAGAACTGAGAGTCACAGCAGCCCAGAGACAGCAGCGAAGTGAACAGCACGGAGCCAGACTGAGCACTGAGTTCACTGAATCGAGGACACTTAGACCCAGTCCACAGTAACTGGAAATAAAGAATTGTGGCACCTAAAAATCAGCATTTTAAACACTCCCCCTCCCATTTTATCAGGTTTAATTTAAGACAAACCCCCTTCCGATTTCCAGAAGATTAAAAACAGCAAGACGGGGAAATAAGAATACTGGTCTGAACTGTTTTTTTTCCTTCTGGGTTCAGGTGTTTAACGTTGGAATTAAACTGTCTATCCAGCCCCCCCCCCCCCCCCCGTCATCACCTCGGACCTATAATGACAGGATTGTACAGCAGAGTGCTGGAAGATAGTTTCCATTTAGTGAATGAATCACTCGTCGCCAATAGTAAGTTCATCAGTAATTCTCGATTTCAAAGCCCAGTCTCCACAGATATACACAGTAAATTCCTCTCTGCACCCACTGAGTAACGCAGGGGTTAATCGAGGAGTTACAGCATTGAAATTAGCAGCAAAGAAACAAGATAGGAAGGAAAATAGCCAGCCTCTCGCTGAGGTTTTGAGCGGGCAAAGTTAAGACTGGGCAAGCACCCCCATACAGCCAGTAACCATTAGGGAACAAAGCCCCATCTCCAGTAACGTTAATACAGAACCCACAGCTGTGTTAAATTAAACTTGTTAGGGAAAAGTTCATTTGGAAATGACTGGTACTGGACTGGTCTTGTATGCAGGGAGGTTATAATGGAACTATATAAAACACTCGTTAGGCCACAGCTAGAATACTGTGTGCAGTCCTAGTCCCACACTGCAGGAAGGTTGTGATTGCACAGAGGAGATTCACTAGGGTGTACCTGGGCTGGAGTGTTGCATCAAACTAATTCAGGTGTACAAAATTATGAGGGACATAGGTAGGGTAGATAGGAGGCAACATTTCCCTTTATATAGGAATCAATAACTGGGGGACACAGATTTAAGGTAAGGGACAGAGATTGAGAGGGGATTTGAGGATTTAGAGAGGATGTTTCACCCAGAGCATAGTGGGAATCTGGAATTAGTGCCTGAAAGGGTGATAGAAGCAGGAACCCTCACAACATTTCAGAAGCCTTTAGATGGGCACTTGAGATGCCATGGCATACAAGGCTATGGACTAAGTTCTGGAAAATGAGATAGAATAGATAGATGGCTGGCGCAGAAGGGCCTCTTTCTGTGCTGTAAAACACTATGAATCTATGACCTTAAAATGAAACTCCAGTCTTGCCCAGGTTTTACTGGTTTTCCTTTCCCTTTTGAGGCCAGGTCGGGTATAGACGTTAACATACAAAATAGAAACAGGAGGAGGCCATTTGGCCCTTTGAGTCTGCTCTGCCTTTCATCACGATCATGGCTAATTGTCCAACTCAATAGCCTACACCCTGCCTTCTCCCCATAACCTTTGATCTCATTCACCCCAAGTGCTATATCCAGCCGCCTCTTGAATACATTCAATGTTTTGGCATCAACTACTTCCTGTGGTAATGAATTCCACAGACTCACTACTCTTTGGGTGAAGAAATGTCTCCTCATCTCCGTCCTAAATGGTCTACCCCAAATCCTTAGACTGAGACCCCTGGTTCTGGACTCCCCCACCATCGGGAACATCCTCCCTGCATCTGCATCAGTAACATCCTCCCTCCCTGTCTAGTCCTGTTAGAATTTTATAAGTCTCAATGAGATATCCGCGCCCCCCCCCATTCGTCTGAACTCCAGCAAAAACAATCCTAACCTAGTCAATCTCTCCTCACACATCAGTCCCGCCATCTCCGGAATCAGCCTGGTAAATCAGAAGGTTGGCCCACTCAAGGACAGGGGAGGGAATCTATGCGTGGAGCCAGAGGAAATGGGCGAGGTATTAAATGGGTACTTTGCACCAGTATTCACCAATGAGAAGGACTTGGTGGATGATGAGTCTGGGAATAGTTTGAAACATGTTGAGGTCAAAAAGGGAGAGGCATTGGGGTTCTTGAGAAACATTAAGGTAGACAAATCCTCAGGGCCTGATAGGATATACCCCAGAATACTGAGAGAGTCAAGGGGGGAGAATGTTGGAACCTTGAGAGAAATCTTTGTATCCTCACTGGGTGCAGGGGAGGTCCCAGAGGATTGGAGAATAGCCAATGTTGTTCCTTTGTTTAAGAAGGGTAGCAAGGAGAATCCAGGTAATCACAGGCCGGTGAGCCTTACGTCAGTGGTAGAGAAATTATTAGAGACGATTCCTCGAGACAGGATTTACTTGCAATTGGAAATAAGTGGACGTATTAGCGAAAGGCAACATGGTTTTTGATTTGATTTGATTTATAATTGTCACATGTATTAGTATACAGTGAAAAGTATTGCTACTTACGTGCTATACAGACAAAGCATACCATTCATAAAGAAGGAAACGAGAAAGTCTAGAGTTAAGAAAGCCCACCAATGTCTCTACTTTCTCAGGGGGCTATGAAAATTTGGCATGCCAGCTACAACTCTCACCAACTTTTACAGATGCACCATAGGAAGCATTCTTTCTGGTTGTATCACAGCTTCGTATGGCTCCTACTCTGCCCAAGAATGCAAGGAACTATAAAAGGTCGTGGATGTAGCCCAATCCATCACGCAAATTAGCCTCCCATCCATTGACTCTGTCTACACTTCCCGCTGCCTCGGCAAAGCAGCCAGCATAATTAAGGATCACACACACCCTGGACATTCTGTCTTCCACCTTCTTCCATTAGGAAACAGATACAAAAGTCTGAGGTCACATACCAACCGACATAAGAACAGCTTCTTCCCTGCTGCCATCAGACTTTTGAATGGACCGACCCTGCATTATGTTGATCTTCCTCTACACCCTAGCTATAATTGTAACAGTACATTCTGCACTCTCTTGTTTCCTTCTCTATGAACAGTATGCTTTGTTGTATAGCACGCAAGAAACAATACTTTTCACTGTATGCTAATACATGTGACAATAATAAATCAAATCAAATCAAAATGATTGATGAGGGTAGGGCAATGGATGTTGTCTACATAGACTTCAGTAACACCTTTGATAAGGTCCCCCATGGCAGATTGGTACAGAAGGTTAAGTCGCACGGGATCAGAGGTGAGATGGATACAGACTGGCACAGTCATAGAATGAGGTTAAAGGAGTGGATATCCACTCCATCTGACGAAGGAGCAGCGCTCCGAAAGCTAATGGCATTTGCTACCAAATAAACCTGTTGGACTTTAACCTGGTGTTGTTAAAACTCTTACTGTGTTTACCCCAGTCCAACGCCGGCATCTCCACATCATGTCAGTCATAGAAGACAGAGGGTAGCAGTGGAAAGGTGCGTTTCTGAATGGAGGGCTGTGACTAGTGGCATTCCTCAGGGATCAGTGCTGGGAGCTTTGCTGTTTGTTACAAATATAAATGATTTGGAGGAAAATGTAACTGGTTTGATTAGTAAGCTTGAGGACGACAAAGTTTGGTGGAATTGCAGAAGCAATGAGGACTGTCGGAGGATACTTAGGCGGAGAGTTGGCAGATGGAGTTTAATCCAGACAAATGTGAGGTAATGCATTTTGGAAGATCTAATACAGATGGGAAATATACAGTAAGTGGCAGAACCCTTAAGAGTACTGATAGGAAGAGGGATCTGGGTGTACAGGTACACAGGTCACTGAAAGTGGCAATGCAGGTGGAGAAGGTAGTCAAGAAGGCATACGGCATGCTTACCTTCATTGGCCGGGGCATTGAGTTTAAAAATTGCAAGTCATGTTACAGCTTTATAGAACTTTAGTTAGGCTGCATTTGGAATATAGTGTTCAATTCTGGTTGCCACACTACCAGAAGGATGTGGCGGCTTTGAAGAAGGTACAGTAAAGATTTACCAGGATGTTGCCTGGTATGGAGGGCATTAGCTATGAGGAGAGGTTGGAGAAACTTGGTTTGTTTTCACTGGAATGACGGAGGTTGAGGGGTGTCTTGAAAGAAGTCTACAAGATTATGAGGGGCATGGAAAGTGGATAGTCAGAAGCTTTTACGCAGGATGGAAGAATCAATTATTAGGGGGCATAGGTTTATGGCGTGAGGGGCATGTACGAGGCAAGTTTTTTTACACAGAGGGTGGTGGGTACCTGGAACTCGCTGCCAGGGGAGGTGGTGGAAGCAGATATGATAGTGACTTTTAAGGGGCGTCTTGACAAATACATGAATAGGATGGGAATAGAGGGGCATGGTTCCTGGAAGGGTAGGGGGTTTTAGTTCAGACGGGCAGCATGGTCGGTGCAGTCCTAGATTTTGAAGGGCTTGTTCCTGTGCTGTACTTTTCTTTGTTCTTTGTTCTGAAACCTTCACTGCACTCCCTCAAGAGCAAGAACATCCTTCCTCAGAAAAGGAGACCAAAACTGCACACAATACTCGAGGTGTGGCCTCACCAAGGCCCTGTATTATTGCAACAACACATCCCTGCTCCTGTACTCGAAACCTCTCGCAGTGAAGCCAACATGCCATTTGCCTTCTTTACCGCCTGCTGCACCTGCATGCTTACCTTCAGTGACTGGTACACAAGGACACCCAGGTCCCACTGCACACTCCCCTCTCCCAATTTATAGCCATTCAGGTAGTAATCTGCCTTCTTGTTTTTGCTTCCAAAGTGAATAACCTAATAATTTATTCAAATTATACTGCATCTGCCATTGATTTGCTGATTCACCCAACCTGTCCAGGTTATGCTGAAGGATCTCTGCATCCTCGTCACAGTTCATCCTCCCACAGTTCACCCTCCCACTCAACTTGGCATCATCTGCAAACTTTGAGATGTTCCCTCATCCAAATCATTAATATATATTGTGAATAGCTGGGGTCCCTGCACCAATCCCTGTGGTACTCCACTAGTTACTGCCTACCAATTTGAAAAGGACCCATTACTTCCTTCTTTTTATTTCCTCTCTGCCAACCAGTTTTCTATCCATCTCAATACACTTCCCCCAATCCCATGCGCTTTAATCTTGCACGATAATCTCTCATGCGGGACTTTGCCAAACGCTTTCTGAAAGTCCAAATATACCACATCGACTGGCTTCCCCTTGTCAACTCTACTTGTTACATCTTCAAAGAATTCCAACAGATTTGTCAAGCATGATTTCCCCTTCATAAATCTATGCTGACTCTGTCTGATCCTGCCACTGCTTTCTAAATGCTCCGCTACAAAGTCATTGAGAATTTTCCCCATTACCGATGTTAAGCTTACTGGTCTATAATCCCCTGTTTTCTTTCTATTTCCCTTTTTGAATATTGGAGTGACATTAGCTCCAATCTGCAGGGAACGTTCCAGAGTCTATAGAATTCTGGAAAATGACCATCAGGGCAAGACAGGACGGGACGGAGGCAGGAGGAGGCTTGGTGGATGAGGCGTGGTGGGAGAACAGCTTTGTTTAAAATAGTCTATCCTCTTCACATTTGGTTATTACATCTGATCTGTCCCATCAGTTTTTGAACAGTGTTCAAAATGTCCCCAACCTTTCAACCTGAGCTTTAGAAGGTTCTGGGTTCTACTCCCATGCCTCAGGTCAATGCCAAAGAAATGAGCACAAAATCTAGGCTGACCATTCAGTGCAGTACTGGAGGAGTGCTCCGCTGTCCGAAGGATTGTCTCCTGAATGAGAGGTTAAACTGAGACACTGTCTGCCCGAGTTATCAGGTGGATTTTAAAGATCCCACAGGCTCTATTCTGAAGAATGGAAGAGGGGTCCATTACAAGTCCATTGACTCCTACAGCTATCTGGACTATCTGCTCTTTGCAGTCTACATCCTGTAAGGACTCCATCCCTTTCTCTCAGCTCCTTCGCCTCCATCGCATTTGTTCCGATAATGCCATTTTCCAAAGTGGTGCTTCTAATACGTGCTCCTTCTTCCACAACCATGGTTCCCCACCTACATTTATTGACAGGGCCGTCAACAGCGTGTGATCCATCTTGTGCGCCACGACCCTCACCCCCTCCCTTCCCTCCCAGAACAAGGATAGAATCCCTCTTGATCTCACATTTCACCCCACCAGCCTCCGCATGCAAAGCATAATCCTCCCCCATTTTTGCCAACTCCAGTGCGATGCCACCACCAAACACATCTTCCCTTCACTCCCTCTGTCAGCATTCCGCAGAGACCGTTCCCTCTGGGATAACCATTACTCCATTATACCCAACACCTCTCCCGTCACTCATGACACCTTCCCATGCAATCGCAGATGGTGTAACACCTGTCCCTTTACCTCTTCCATGCTCACCATCCAAGGTCCAAGACATTCATTCCAGGTTAAGCGGTGTTTCACTTGCACCTCTTTCAATTTGGTGTGTTGCATTCGCTGCTCCCAATGTGGTCTCCTCTATATCGGAGAGACCAAGCGTAGACTGGGTGATTGCTTTGCTGAGCACCTTCGGTCTGTGCGAAATCAGGACCCTGACCTTCCGCTGCTTGCCATTTTAATACACAATCCTGTTCCCATGCCCACATGTCTGTCCTTGGCCTCCAATGAAGCTCAACGCAAACTGGAGGAACAGCATCTCATCTTCCGGCTAGACACTTTACAGCCTTAACAGGTCTTAACATCGAATTCAACTACTTCAGATGATTAGCTCTACCCCTCCTAGACCCCTTTGTTTGCATTTTATTTAATTTTTAAACTGTTCTCTTCCTTTTATTTCTTTATTGGCCTTCTTTATTTTTCTTTCCCCCGCACTCTTTCCCCCCATTTTGTCTCCCCTTTTCTTACCTTTTCTCCGCCTTTGCTTTCCTTTTCCCCCTTTTTTTCCATTTTACCTCTCCCGCACCCATCTCCCCCCTCCCCATATCTTCTTCTGTCACAGCTGACCCTCTGATTTCAGCTTCTCTGCCGTTTGGCCATTCACATCTTTTATTCTCTCTATGGGCTGCCATTAGCAGCCTTTCCCCTTGTTTTTGTGGCTATGACTCATCTTTCATTCCCTCACCCTGCAGTATAAATATCTCCCACTTTCTAAGCCTTTTAACCTTATCACAGTGTGATCTGGACTCGAAACGTCAGCTCTTTTCTCTCCTTACAGATGCTGCCAGACCTGCTGAAATTTTCCAGCATTTTCTCTTTTGGTTTCAGATTCCAGCATCCGCAATAATTTGCTTTTATGGAAGAAGGTTCCTCCCTGTGTCCTGGCTAACATTTATTCACCAACCAGCAGCTAAGACAGGTTATCTAGTTGTTACCACCTTACTGTTGTGGGAGCTTGCTGTGCATAAATTGGCTATGTATTTCCTGAATTACCAATTGGCTACACTTCATTGGCTGTAAAAGGGAACATGTTGAATTAGGGAAAGCTTCTATAAAATACGAGGCTTTCTTCAAGTCATCTCTTCATCCTGACAGCTAATGCTGTCTGTTAGGAGTGACTAATTTCCATGAATGGCAAGAACTTACTGTTTGTTTCTAGTCTCAGAGCAGCTGAGGAGCTGAGGGATCCTGAGAGAAAGGATTGGAGACAGTTTCCTGACTATACCCTCATCAGTCTTGGTCATTTGGGAGCATGTGACAAGTGAATCTGCAGAAGAGTCACACGGACTCCTAACATTAACTCTGTTTCTCTCTCCGCAGATGCTGCCAGACTCGCTGAGTTTATCCAGCATTTTCTGTTTTTATTTCAAGTGAATTGAGTATGCCTTTTGCACAGGGGTTCCACTTTGTTGAGCAGAGCATGATTTTCTGATAGATTCCTTCAGGAAGCAAAGTTCTCTGTCCTGCAGTGTTCTCTTGGAACATTTGAGTTCTAGCTGGAGATAATTAAATGGTGAAATTCTGTGTGTTGATATGATTCTCCTCAATTGCTGATTTAGGAGAATGCTTTCTTCTGTAAACAAAGAACTATATTTATACAGCATGTACCCTGCGTGCCTGCTGCCCCAAAGCGCTGGAAGTCCACATGAAGCATATTCACTGCTGTAATCTAGGGAAATGCCTCAATATGCCATATCAGATTAATACACAGACAGTTGATCTGATGTTGGTTATGAGATGAATATTGGTGTACAAAATTATGAAGGACATAGATGGTGCAGATAGGGAGGAACTTTTCCCCTTAGTAGGGGGTCAACCAGGGGCATAGATTTAAGATGGAGACACAGTGGTTAGTACTGCTGCCTCCCAGCACCAGGGACCTGCGTTCAATTCTGATCTTGACTGACTGTATGGAGTTTGCAAGTTCTCCTGTGTCTATGCAGGTTTCCTCTGGGTGTTTCGGTTTCCTCCCACACTCCAAAGATGTGTATTTTTAGATGGATTGGTCATATTAAATTGCCCCTGAGTGTCCAAAGATATGTATGTTTGATGGATTGGCCATGTTAAATTGCCTCTTAGTGTCCAAAGATGTGCAGGTTAGGTGGATTGGCCATGGTAAATGTACGGGGTTACGGGGATATGTGGTGGGCCTGGGTGGCTTGCTCTTTCAGAGAGCCAGTGCAGATTCGATGGGCTTAATGGCCTCCTTCTGCACTGTAGGGATTCTATCGTTTTCTAAGATAAGGAGCAGGAGATTTAGAGGGAATTTGAGGAATTTGCTTTTACTCAAAGGATGGGAATATGGAACTCACTGCCTGAAACGGTGGTAGAGGCAGGAACCCTCACAACATTTAAGAAGTATTTAGATGAGCGCTTGAAATGCCGTAGCGTACAAGGCTATGGACCAAGTGCTGGAAAATGGGATAGAATAGATAGATGCTTAATGACCAGCACAGACATGATGGGCTGAAGGTCCTCTTTCTGTGCTGTAAAACTCTATGGGCCGGATTTTTCGACTGCACTCGTCTGAAGACTGGAAAATCCTGCCCAAGGTCATCGGACCTTTGCATGGTTCATGTCCCACCCGCTATGATACCCATGGTGGCGGGATGGGAAAATTCTGCCCTATGACACTGTGACCTAGTCAGGATACCAGGGAAATTTCTCTTCAAATTGTGCCGTGAAATCTTTTATGTGTATCTACGATCTATAATGGGAAAGACAGCACCTCCAACTGTGCAGCATTCCCTCAGATCTGCAACTAACTGCTAACCTGTCTGGAGTGGGGCTTGTAGTGTAATGGGTTAATAGAATAGATATGCTAATGAGTGATGTAGATGATGATGTCATTGACATCAACAGAGATATGCTCGTCTCTCTTGAGAGAGAGAATGAAACACACTGCACATGGGAAAGACAGACCTACTCTGTAGCCTGTTTATATATAGAGTGGAATTTTACAAGAAAAATTCTAAATGTCCAGCTGACGTGAAAATGGGGAGGTTGCAGTTCTGTTTTGTTGGTGAGTTTTTACTCCCAGTGGACTACTCCCAATGGAGTGGAGCAGCACGGTGGCACAGTGGTTAGCACTGCTGCCTCACAGTGCCAGGGACTCGGGTTCGATTCCCGGCTTGTGTCACTCTCTGTGTGGAGTTTGCACGTTCTCCCCGTGTCTCTGTGGGTTTCCTCTGGGAGCTCCGGTTTCCTCCCACAGTCTGGAAGATGTGCTGGTCAGGTGCATTGACCCAAACAGGCGCCGGAGTGTGGCGACTAGGGGAATTTCACAGTAACTTCATTGCAATGTTAATACAAGCCATACTTGTGACTAATTAATAAAATAAATAATCTTATGCACTTAGTGCATGAAAAATGGGCTAGACTGTATCTAGCTACTAGAGGCAGTGAGTGGGGCTAAATTCACCAGCCAGCCTGATCAGGCAGCAAAGGGAGCTACTGCACATGTGCAGAACTCTGAGGCTACACATGCGGAATTGCAACAGTAAGGCCTGACAGAGAGAGAGAGAGAGAGAGCTGTCAGGCCTCTGCTGCTGCAGCCAGCTTCAATCAATCCCCTCCGCCCCAGCAAATGTGGGGGCCCATGGCCAATTGCGAGCCTCACACCACCCGAAAATATAACCCCCGCTGCCCAGACTGATCACCCACCCCCCGCCATTGAACACATGCCCCCCTCCCTTCCCGATCGGGCTGTCCTGGCCCCACCCCCATAGGCCCTGCACTTTCCAAGCCCCGCCCCTTCAGGCTCCACACCCAGAGGCTCTTCCCCCACAGGCCCTGCCCTTTCAGAGATCACCACCCCCCCCCCCCCCCCCCCGCCATAGCCTCCCCTTCAAGCCCCGCCCTCAGCACTGTCACCAGGGGATTGCCAAGGTGCCAAGCTGGCAGTGTCAAGGTACCAGGAACCACGGCAAGAGTACAGAGAGCAAGGTGGAAATACAGAGCATGACAGCAGTGAGGGTGACACCAATCTAGCCAGAGAATGCTGCCAATGACAGAACCACAACAAGAGAATGAACGAACATCTGCTAGCGGCTCATACTCACAACCTTACTGAATGGGGAGGCAAACCTGAGAGAGGCAACATTGTCTGTACCCGATGTAGTGTCACTGCCCCTGTTCTGCCCATTTGAATGTCTCGAGAGCTGGCAGAGAGAGGCTAAAAGCGAGGGTTATGGAGACAGTATTTCCTGCAATATTGAGAACCATTGTTAAAGATCATAGAAACCCTACAGTGCAGAAGGAGGCCATTCGGCCCATCGAGTCTGCACCGACCACAATCCCACCCAGGCCCTACCCCCACATATTTTACCCACTAAGCCCTCTAACCTACGCATTCCAGGACTCTAAGGGGCAATTTTTTAAACCTGGCCAATCAACCTAACCCGCAGGTTAGGTGGATTGGCCGTGCTAAATTGTCCCTTAGTGTCCCAAGATGTGTAGGTGAGGGAGATTGGCCATGGGAAATGTGTGGGGTTACGGAGATGGAGAGGGGTGGTGGGTCTGGGTTAAAAAAAAGAGTCAGTACAAATTTGATATGCTGAATGGCTTTCTGCTGCACTTTAAGGGTTCTATGATTGGGCCTGCACATGAAGTAGTAGAAACACCAATTCAGTTCATTCTGTTATGCTTTGAGTCCAGTAACAATAAGGTTCTCCTGAGGCTGGGGGTGCAAGTGTTCACTGTGGACTTTGACACTCTTACCAAAGCCTTTGACATGTATTTTACCTCAAAGTAAAACCTGGCGATAAAGCTTGCTCGCTTCAAGCAAAAGTCTCCCAAGACCGGGGGAATCAGCTGAATTATTTCTGCACAACCTATGTCACCTAGTGAGCTCTCACAGATATGGGGCATGGAACGATGAGATCCTCCCTAGTCATTGACATATGAAGTGGGGTAATAAAATTAGTGAGATTTTTACTAATCTAGCACTAGCAGGATTCAGTTAAATGACTTTAAAATAAGCTGACAAGAAACAATTTACAAACATGAGATGCAGTGATTGATTCATAGAAATCATAGAAACCCTACAGTGCAGAAAGAGGCCATTCGGCCCATCGAGTCTACACCGACCAAAATCCCACCCAGGCCCTACCCCCATATCTCTACATATTTTACCCACTAATCCCTCTCATCTACGCATCCCAGGACACTAAGGGGCAATTTTAGCATGGCCAATCAACCTAACCCGCACATCTTTGGACTGTGGGAGGAAACCGGAACACCCGGAGGAAACCCACGCAGACAGTGACCCAAGCTGGGAATCGAACCCAAGTCCCTGGAGCTGTGAAGCAGCAGTGCTAACCACTGCCGCCCCTTCAAATAAATGATTATGATTGTAAAACATAAATGCTGATATTTTCAATGTATTATTATTAATTTTAAGGAATATTGTTTACTTTAGTCACAAAGCATTTTACCACAAGGCATCATGGTAAAAGTCATCAGGGCAAAGCCATATTTCAAAAGAATATTTGAAACTTGGAAATATGCAAGTTTTATCAGTAAAAGTTTTGGATGGGAGAACAGCTAGAATACTCAATCACATTTGATGAACAGATGAGATGGACTGGTGCCCAGACGTGGTACCATGAGTTAATCTGGTTAGACAGTGAACTTTAAAAGGACCTGTGAGAATGTTTATTTGAACTCTGGGCTGAGCGTCTTAAGTTTCTAGGCAACCAGGGTGTGGGGGTCAGCCAAGACAGGAGTTAGCTTCTGGATTTTATGGACAAATAAAATACCATTATGCTAAAGAGTAGAATATGATTGACCAAAGTATTTGACAAGTATTATTGTTGATTTGTGTATCTTGAAGATGATTGATTTAAAGTTATTGTCAGGCGGGAATGATTGATGAGAAAAATCTAGAATTGATCTGTTTTTCGATTATATTGTGAGATTCATCAGAGAGGTTATGCTGCTTTATGCTCCTGGCGACCGTTGGCTTAAATAAATTTATGTCTTTAATATGGAGATACTGGCTTCACGAATCTTGTACTGTCTGAGTTTTCCTGACAGTACTGATCACCTCAGTTACCCCACAACAACAAACGTGATGAAAAGCTCTCCGACATTCTGCAGAGCGAGTATGATCTTATTGTAGGTTCAATGGTTCAATATGTGACGCAGGCTGAACTTGGAGAGACAAACTGGACCATGATTCTTCATAACTCCAAGGCTCTAGACGGTTTTGTTAACTGGGTCAGTATATGGGTTCCAGCCCCACTCACACAAAAGCCCGCAAAATTGGCAAAAGGATGGGAGACCTCCCAGCAGTCCTTTTTAAATGCTATGGTGCAAAGAAACACCTCAAATGCCAAGGCTGCCCAGCAGGGGCTGGGAAATGCTTCCAGTGTGGAAAGACTGGACATTTCAAGTGTTTCTGCAAATCCAGCAACTTTAATCGAGGAAGACGAGAATATTCATGAGACACGCTCCATCCAAGAAATTGGAAATCAAACCAAAAACAAAAGTATAGACTTTCTAGGGTAAGTCAATGATCTTAATCAGGATTATATATCAGTTAGAGTGCTGGTTAAAGGCTCCAACACCATCTTTAAAATTAACCCTGGAGCTGGCATTAATGTACAAGCTGATCACCTGGACTGGATACAGCCCATACCGTGTACCCATTAGCTATTCAATTGCAAAGTCCAGGTGGCAGAAACCTTCCAATAAGGATAATTGCCCCACTTTGTTACAAAGGGTGACAGATCAGTGATTCTCTCTCGGTTGTTCACAATCAATGTGCATCCCTTTAAATGGAGATTTTTTTTGTCTTTTTGAAAGCAAAATTTCTGTTTTGCGAAAAGATGGCAAGTGAGTAACTAAGTAGAAAAAGGTTTCAATTTCACCAAACAATACAAAACAAAAACCAGCACAGTGCAGCCCCACCACTGCTTTCTCAATCATACAAAGCCCTCAAACAGGGCTGTGGAAGGGGTCATTCTTGTGATTGTGACCAATCTCCAAACACAGCCTCATTCTTGCCCCCTTTAGTCATGTGTACAGCAGTCACAGGTATATCAGCTCTCTACACCATGGTGGCATAGTGGTTAGCACTGCTGCCTCACAGTGCCAAGGACCCGGGTTCGATTCCAGCCTTGTGTGTCTGTGTGGCGTTTGCTCACTCTCCCTGTGTCTGTGTTGATTTCTCTTGGTGTTCTCATAGTCCAAAGATGTGCAGGTTAGGTGGATTGGCCATGCTAAACTGCCTTTTCGTGTCCCAAGATGTGTAGGTTAGATGGATTAGTCAGGGTAAATGTCTGTGGTTAAGGGGATAGGGTGGGGGAAAGGGTCTGGGTAAGGTATCAGAGAGAGTTGGTGCAGATTTGATGGGCCAGATAGCCTCCTTCTGCACTATAGGGATTCCATCGTTTCTATGATCATCTTCCTCATTCTCTTTGATCATCATTTTCTACCATTTTCACACCTTCAGTGTCTATCTCATTCTCACCTTCCTTGCTCTTGTCTTGTTCCTCACATGACATCTCAGGCATCTTATCCTTCTTCTTGTTCTGGTGTACTGCTGGGAATTCCGAACAGATGAGATGATGATCAACATTTGAAAATTTGATGTCTTTCCTATTACAAGCTCCAGAATTTTATGTAGAGCCAGTGGATGTTCAGCCTACAGCAATTGAAGAACTTTATTCAATCCTTTCCATCACAGATCCTACCGAGGTAGATATTGAGATTGTGGATTTCTTAGTTCTTTAAGGAGCTAAGCCAGGTACAGAAGGCATGGTGGCAGACAGTGGCCATCCTTATGGACCTGAGCTGGCTCTTTCATAGAATCATAGAATCCCTACAGTACAGGAGGCCATTCAGCCCATCGAGCCTGCACCGACCACAATCCCACCCAGACCCTATCCCCATAACCCCACATATTTACTCGGCTAATCCCCTGACATTAAGGGGCAATTTAGCATGGCCAATCAACCTAACCCACACATCTTTGGACTGTGGGAGGAAACAGGAGCACCCAGAGGAAACCCATGCAGTCACGGGGAGAACGTGCAAACTCCACACAGACAGTGACCCGAGGCTGGAATTGAACCCGGGTTATGGCGCTGTGAGGCAGCAATGCTAACCAGTGTGCCACCGTGCTGCCCTGAAGAAAATAATGAGCAAGAGGCCATGGTAGTGAGTGATCTGTTGGGGGGTGAGTTACTAGAGGTTGGTCCATCATTCCAATTGACACACATACCATACAAGGTCTTTGTTGACTTTATTAAGGAGTCAGTATTCAGATCTTCATTCCTCTGAACCTTATAGTGTATTATCTTGTATGTCGCTGGTTAACCATGAAAGGTTTTTCAGGGAGAACAACCCTGATTCAAGGCTTGAGTCCACAGAAGCCAAGGTAGAATCTTCAGAGATTCTGAAGCCTCAGAATCCTGCACAGGAAACATGTAAACAAGCAGTTCCTCCACAGGAAACTTGTCTTCATATTGGCTTAGAGAGTCATTTCATCATATAAAGTGTTGTTCTCTAATTGTATGCTGTATAAAACATTCCCATTGCCCATGGAGGAGCAACTTTATACAGAGAAAGGTGTGGTAAAGTTACCCACCCGCCCACACAAAGATCATTTTTTTTCCCTGAAATCTCATTGGGAAATCATCCCTTCTTTTTTTCCTGAAATAATTATAGGAACTTGACACTTTTCTTCTTGTTGTTCAGAGTCATTGGCTCGGATCTTCAATATCAGTTTTGTCTTGAATACAGCAGTGAACCATACAGCTGTGAATGTCTTCATTGGAGTTGAAGGTCATTCATCTTCTCAGATTTTTCCCTGGCATACTTTGAGGTGAACATTCCTCAGAGAGCCCCAGAGAATTTCTTCTCTTCTAGTTTAAGAGAGTCTAAAGGTGGAAGTCCTTTGGTCTTCTCCCTGGGCATCAATATTTAGTTGTAAAAGATCTTCCAGCACAGTTCTTCCAGTTATAGAATCATAGAATCATAGTTCAGCAATCCTGAAGCCTACACTCTGATTACCATCAATATTGGAAAGTTTCTGTTGCATTTCACTCATCTTCTAAGGAAATGAGGAGTTCCTGTATGTCTTCAAGATGTCTTCCCAAGAGCCAAAGAAACTGTGGGAGACTGAACAGTGACTTTGGGAGGCAGATGAATATGGGTAGCAATTCATTAGAATCTCTAGCAGTAAAAAGGAAGTTACAGAAATGCAATACAAATAATATCAATGTTGTTTAATATTGTTGTTAAGAATTTGAAAGAATACTCGGGAGTGGTATAGCAAAATGAGTAAATAGCACTAATATGTTAATGAGTGATGTAGTTGATGATGTGTTAGCAGTCAGGTCCCAGACTCTCTCTCAGAGAACGGATGCAGCACATTGTACTCAGGAGTAACAGACCTACTCTGTTTTTCATATAGAGCGATAATAAACCAGCTTAGAGCAAGTATCAGAGTGAGACGACAGTCTGTCTAGGGAAGATAGGTCACGCGTACCAACAGCCAGGAGTCATCCCAAGAGTACCCAGAGCAAGGTGGCAAGATGCAGTGTTTATGACCTCTTTGTGGAGGCAGTGGCATAGTGATATTATCACTGGATTAGTAATCCAGAGACTCAGGGTAATGCTTCTGGGACCCAGTTTCAAGTTTCACCTTGGCAGATGGTGAAATTTGAATGACCTTTTGATGGCCATGAACACATCTGGTTCACTGATGTATTTTGGGGGTGGGTGGCGGGGTGGGGGGGGGAAGAAAATCTGCCATCCCTACCTGGCCTGGACTAGGTGTGACCAACTTCAATGTGCTTGGTCCTGTAATGGCCTAGACAATCATTCAGTTCAAGGGCAATTAGGGATGGACAATAAATGCTAGCCCAGTCCATGTTCTATGAATGAATAAAAAAAGGGAACTGAGTCATTGCTGTTGTCAAATCTCAGGCTTCAAGAACAACACTCAAAGTCAAACTGCAAGCACAGCATCATTTAATCTTAACTTCTTGACATGTGTTATCTGACCTTCAACCTCTTCAAGATACCATAAGTTACCGTACAGTATCTTATCCGAATATTATGACACAGTGTCTAATACAGAAATATACACTCACACACACATACACACACTCACACATACACACACTCACACACACTCACACATACACACACTCACACACACACACACACATACACACTCTCACACACACACTCTCACACACACACACATACACTCACACACACACACACACACACACATACACACTCACACACACACACACAAGTTATTATCATGCCAGCTGGTACTGGGCACAGAGGTGAATGATCAAAGGGAAATTAAGGAAATAAAGGTACACTGGTTATTCTTCCTTCAATACCACTGCTCTGAGCTTTGAAGTCGGAGGGAATAATTTGTGCGTTGGAAGCTACCAGGGTATGAAGACTGAGCTAGCTATAGTGAACAAGGAAATTAGGTTAAAATGTAGGACAGTAGAGATGCAGTGGCAAATGTTTAAGGAGATATTTCATAACACTCAGCAAAGATGTGTTCCAATAAAGAATAAATACTCAATGAGAAGGATGCATCCATTGCTAACTAAAAAGGTTAAAGACAATATCAACCTGAAAGAAAAAGCATATAATTCTGCAAAGATTAGTGGTCGGTCAGAAAACCGGACAGAATTTAAAATTGTGCAAAGCATGACAAGAAAATGAGGGAGAAATTGGAGTGTGCTCAAAATATATCAAACTGTTGTAAGAGTTTCTATAAGTATTTCAGAAATGAAAAGTGTAATTAAAGTGTCTGCGCATCCTCTACAGAGTGAGTTGGGGAATTAATAATTGGGAATAAGGAATTGTCAGAAGAGTTGGAAATATATAGGCTGGGATTCTCCCAGCCTGTTGCATTGCTCGAGTAGCGCAGCAGGCCAGGAGACATCAAAGAAGGGCCTGGAGCGTGACTTGCGAGTCTCCCAGACTATGGTTTTCCACATAATCAGCCCTGCACTAGAAATCAGCACGAGGCTGATTACCACATGGAAATCGTCATTTCCATATAATTAGCAGGTCTGGGACAGTAGTCTCTGGATTTGTTTGTGTCTGCCCTGCGCCAGAAGAGGTTCCCACCAACAGGATTTACAACTGCTTCCCACCAATGGGGACCAGGTGTGCTCAACTCACTGGTAGGGACAGAGGCCACTGTGGTCCCCCCCTGTCCCCCCCGGGAGGTCGGGGGGGGGGGCAGCAGGATGCCCCTTGGGCAGTGCCAGCCTGTCATTGTCAGCCTGGCACTGCCACTGGGCACTGGGCAGTGCCAAGGAGATAGGGCTTACAGGGGGCAGGGTCTACTGGGGGATCGATTGGTGGGAGGAGGCCTGCTGCACACTCGGCAATGGGATCGGTGAGGGAAGCAGGGAGGGGGCAATCGGGGCTGCACATGTGGGGAGAATCAGGGCTGGCCAAGGGAGTTGTGTGTGGAAGGGGGGGTGGTGGGAAACAATCGATAGGCCAGCGATCGGGAGGCCGGTGATGAGGGGCCAGTGCGCATACACCGATCTCTCCACTGACAGATCGGCACATGTGCAATGGCCCACTCAACACTAAGATGCCGGCCTCTCCGTGGGAGAGTCCCCACCGTCCATTTTCCAGTGTGAAACCCTCTGAGGCACAGAGTACCAGAGATTCATTCCACTAAGTATGCACAAAAAGCAGGTGGGAAAATCTCCTGTTTTCCCACCCGTTGGGCACTTTAGTTTTTTTTGGGAGAATCCTGTCTATTTTCTGTCTGTCTTCGCTGTTGAAGACACAAATAGCATCCAAGAAATAATTGTAAATTGGGAGGTGAAAGGCAGGAAGGTATTTCAAATAATTGCAATCACCAGGGAAAATGATCAGAACTAAAGGTTGACAAATGCCTAGGACCTGATGGACTTCATCCGAGGAACCTAAAATAAGTGGCTGCAGAGAGAGTAGATGCATTGGTTGTAATTTTCCAAGATTCCTTAGTTTCTGCAAAAGCCTCATCAGATGGGAAAGTAGCAAATACTCTGTATTTGCTCTATTAAGGGAAGGAGACAGAATGCAGGAACCTGCAGGCTTGTTAGCTTGACATTTGTCACAGGGAAATGCTGAAATCTATTATTAAGGAGGTTATAGTGGGGCACTTAGAAAATCTCAATGCAATTGAGTAAACTTAAAGGACGAGGGAGACAAGTAATGGGTTGAATGGTTATAGAGAACAGGCAGGAAAGTGGGGGAAGATTTGCCCCCAGAAAAACTAAATGCCCAATGGGCAGGAAAACTGAGATTTTTGGACAAACTTGGTTGAATTTCCGGCACTCTGTACTTCACACCAGGAAGCCGTCAAACCCCCCCCCCCCCACCCCTCACTACACACTCTGACACCCCTCACTTGATGGCTGTGCATCTGCTCCAGGGCCCAGCCTGCAGACACCTCTAATGTCACCTCATGCCAGCCAGTTTTATTTAAAGACCAGGTGCTGTCTGGCTGCAGACACTGAGGAAAGGTTTTTCAAATAGTAATGTTTCAGCAAACACTGAGAGAGAGCTAAGATTCTGTGATGCTTCCCCAGAAGGCAGTGGGTGAATGGCCATGGAGGAGGCATGAGGAGTTCTGGGAATGGGTGAGGGGATGAGGGCTAGCAGGCCTCTCAATACAACACCGTCAAAGGGCCAGAAAACCAAGGTGGGTCTTCTAACAAGACCACCTCAGCATTCTCCCGTTCCCAAACTGACTCCAATCTTGTTTCAGGGTCAGTCAGACTGATCCTCTCTCACCCACTGCCTCCCCAGAGTGAAGATTGCACATAACAAAGTCCTCTAAACCCAGTCAGGAAAGTTCCAAACTTGAGCTACCCACCGTGGCAGTGAAAATCCAACTTGTGGAGTCACTGCTCGGCATTTTCCACTTCAGAGACAATGTGAGGTGGCAAAATTCAGCGTGTTTCCCACTGGCCGCAATGGCGGGTTGCTGCGCAGATCATCCGCTTATCAGCTCATTATATATGTGATGCGCGTTATCACACACGAGGCTTGAGATGCTCAAGGAAATAAAGGCTTTTATTTACTATTACAACGAAGCTACCATGTATAGTACACGATCCCAGACTGAGGGGTCCCAGACAGAGCAGTGACCTTTATACCTCTCCCAGGAGGCGGAGCCCGACTGGGATGTACCATAATAACTATAATACAGGTGTAACAGCCCAACCCTAACCCCAACAGCAACAAGTAGAACAACCCATCCCTAACCCCAACAGCAACATATATACATACTCGTAGTACTGGCCAGACCCTGGCTCAGTACTACCTAGTGGGAACCAACGATGGTTCACCACAATATGCATGATCACAAAGTGCATCAGATCCTGTGGTATGTAATTCGCCCGCCCCGCTCTAACCTGATTGGATCATCTTCCCGGGCATGAGATTTGAGCAGCATACCAGTACATCATTCACTCACAGCAATTCCTGGTCAGGTATGAGAGTGATTGTCCCCCAAAGCCAAGAGGTCGCATGCTCCTAGATTCAGTGACAGAGCACTGGAGGGATGCTGAGGAGAAATGCTGGGGCACCCTCTATCCCCATGATGCCAGATGGAAGTCCAGCAACCACACCGTTCCGGCTTGGAAGAGGTAGCCAGTGACATAAGCACCAACTCTGTACATAGGAGATCTGCCCATCATCCAGTGCAGGAAGAGGATGAATAATCTCATCCATTCTGCCAGGATATCAACCTTCTCCGCACTCACAGCTCACACTCTCACAGTCACAGGATGACACTCCACAGAGATCCCACACACTAACATCACAAAGGACATCACTGCTAATTCTCTCATACATACCTTGACATCTTCATCTCCTCTCACATCTTAAGTAGCTCATGTCCTCAGCCTTTACACAGACCCACACAAGGCAGGCATCCTTATCAGTCCTCTTCATGGTCTGTCCCACAGAATGTAGGTAGGGCAAGTTTGCCCACAACAAACGGGAGAGATCTCTGACCGGGGTGGGATGTTGATGCCTCGTCATCAGACACACCATATAACCGTCAAGATCTAAATCCTGCATCCTAAAGAGTACACAACAGCTACTAACCATTCTCACTCTTAGACCATTTCACAGTTCCATATTGAGATTCTTATAGCTTGATATAGGCATACAGAAACTAACCACAACAAGGCCAATATTAGTTCTATTTTCCAGAGATGTGGGCATCACTGGCTAAACCAGGATTTGTTACTCATCCCTAATTACCCTTGAGAAGGTGATGGTGAGCTGCGCTGTTCAACTGCTGCAGCCACTGAGCTGTAGGTACACCCACAGTGCTATTAGGAAGTGTGTTCCAGGATTTTGACCCAGTGACAGTGAAGGAAAGGTGATATATTTCCAAGTCAGGATGGTGAGTGGCTTGGAGGGGAACTTGCAGGTGGTGGTGTTCCCATGTGACTGCTGACCTTGTCCAAACCTGGTTGTTGGTTTGGAAGGTGCTGTTGAAGGAGCTTTGGTGAGTTTCTGCACTGCATCTTGCACAGAGTACACACTGCTGCTACTGTGCATTGATTGGAGAGGGAATGAAGATTTATGGATGAGTCATAGAGGTTTACAGCATGGAAACAGGCCCTTCGGCCCAACTTGTCCATGCCACTCTTTTTTTTTAACCCCGAAGCTAATCCCAATTGCCCGCATTTGGCCCATATCCCTCTATACTCATCTTATCCATGTAACTGTCTAAATGCTTTTTAAAAGACAAAATTGTACCTGCCTCGACTACTACCTCTGGCAGCTTGTTCCAGACACTCACCATCCTCTGTGTGAAAAAATTGCCCATCTGGACACTTTTGTATCTCTCCCCTCTCACCTTAAACCTATGCCCTCTAGTTTTAGAGTCCCCTACCTTTGGGAAAAGATATTGACTATCTAGCTGATCTGTGCGCCTCATTATTTAATAGACCTCTATAAGGTCACCCCTCAGCCTCCTACGCTTCAGAGAAAAAAGTCCCAGTCTATCCAGCCTCTCCTTATAACTCAATCCATCAAGTCCCGGTAGCAACCTAGTAAATCTTTTCTGCACTCTTTCTAGTTTAATAATATCCTTTCTATAATAGGGTGACCAGAACTGTACACAGTATTCCAAGTGTGGCCTTACCAATGTCTTGTACAACTTCAACAAGATGTCCCAACTCCTGTATTCAATGTTCTGACCGATGAAACCAAGCATCCCGAATGCCTTCTTCACCACTCTGTCCACCTGTGACTTCACTTTCAAGGAGCTATGAACATGTATCCCTAGATCTCTTTGTTCTGTAACTCTCCCCAACACCCTACCATTAACTGAGTAAGTCCTGCCCTGGTTCAATCTACCAAAATGTATCACCTCGCATTTGTCTAAATTAAATTCCATCTGCCATTCGTCAGCCCACTGGCCCAATTGATCAAGATCCCATCGCAATCAGAGATAACTTTCTTCACTGTCCACTGTGCCACCAATCTTGGTGTCATCTGCAAACTTACTAACCATGCCTCCTATATTCTCATCCAAATCATTAATATAAATGACAAATAACAGTGGACCCAGCACTGATCCCTGAGGCACACTGCTGGTCACAGATCTCCAGTTTGAAAACAACCCTCTACAACCACCCTCTGGCTTCTGTCAAGCACAGTAAGAGTTTTAACAACACCAGGTTAAAGGACTTTAACCTGGTATTGTTAAAACTCTTCCTGTGTTTACCCCAGTCCAATGCCGGCATCTCCACATTCTGTCAAGCAGCCAATTTTGTATCCATTTAGATTCCTCACCCTGGATCCCGTGCGATTTAACCTTATGCAACAACCTACCATGCAGTACCTTGTCAAAGGCTTTGCTAAAGTCCATGTAGACAACATCAACTGCACTGCCCTCATCTACCTTCTTGGTGACCCCTTCAAAAAACTCAATCAAATTTGAGAGACATGATTTTCCACTCACAAAGCCATGCTGACTGTTCCTAATCAGTCCTTGCATCTCTAAATGATCCTGTCTCTCAAAATACCTTCTAACAACTTTCCTACCACACATGTGAGGCTCACTGGCCTGTAGTTCCCAGGCTTTTCCCTGCAGCCCTTTTTAAATAAAGCACAACATTTGACACTCTCCAATCTTCAGGCACCTCACTTGTGAGTATTGATGATTCAAATATCTCGGCTAGGGGACCCGCAATTTCCTCCCTAGCCTCCCACAATGTCCTGGGATGCACTTCATCAGGTCCCGGGGATTTATCTACATTGAAGCGCTTTAAGACTTCCAGCACTTCCTTTTCTGTAATATGTACATTCCTCAAGACATCACTATTTATTTCCCCGAGTTCCCTAACATCCATGCTTTTCTCAACAGTAAATACTGATGAGAAATATTCATTTAGGATCTCACCCATCCCTTGTGGATCCGCACATAGATGACCTTGTTGATCCTTAAGAGGCCCTATTCTCTCCCTTGTTACTCTTTTACCCTTTATGTATTTGTAGAAGCTCTTTGGATTCTCCTTTGCCTTATCTGCCAAAGCAATCTCGTGTCCCCTTTTTGTCCTCCTGATTTCTCTCTTAACTCTACTCCTACACCCCCTATACTCTTCAAGGGATTCACTCGATCCCAGCTGCCTATGTATGTCATATGCCTTTTTCTTCTTCTTGGTCAGGGCCTCAATATCCCGAGTCATCCAGGGTTCCCTACTTCTGCCAGCCTTGCCCTTCACTCGAAGAGGAATGAACACTGGTTAACACACTTTTAGAAACTTAGAAACACTACAGTACAGAAAGAGGCCATTTGGCCCATTGAGTCTGCACCGACCACAATCCCACCCAGGCTCTATCCCCACATCCTTACATATTTACCCACTAATCCCTCTAACCTACACATCCCAGGACACTAAGGGCAATTTTTTTTAGCATGGCCAATCAACCTAACTCACACATCTTTGGACTGTGGGAGGAAACCGGAGCACCCGGAGGAAACCCACGCAGACACGAGGAGAATGTGCAAACTCCACACAGACAGTGACCCAGGCCCCTGGAGCTGTGAAGCAGCAGTGCTAACCACTGTGCTACTGTGCGCGTGCCGCTTTTTGAAAGCATCCCACTTACCAGAGGTCCCTTTGCCTTCCCACAGACTCTCCCAATTAAGATTTGAAAGTTCTTGCCAGATACCATCAAAATTGGCCTTGCCCCAATTTAGAATTTTAACTTTTGGGCCAGACCTATCGTTCTCCATAGCTATCTTAAAACTAATGGAATTATGGTCACTGGTCCCAAAGTGATCCCTCACTAACACTCCTGTCACCTGCCCTTCCTTATTTCCCAAGAGGAGGTCAAGTTTTGCCCCCTCTCTAGTCAGGCTATCCACATACTGAATGAGAAATTCCTCCTGAATACATATTTCTCTCCATCCAACTCTCTAATACTATAGCTGTCCCAGTCAATGTTCGGAAAGTTAAAATCCCCTACTATTACCACCTTATTTTTCTCGGAGCTATCTGTAATCTCCTTACACATTAGCTCCTCAATTTCCAGCTGACTATTTGGGGAGCCGATAGCACAACCCTATCAAAGTGATTTCCCCCTTCTTATTTCTCAGTTATACCCATGTAGACTCAGTGAACGAACCCTCATATATATGCCCTCTCAATACTGTCACGATGTTTTCCCTAATCAAAAGTGCAACTCCCCTATCTCTGTTACTTACTGTTCCATCTTTCCTATAGCATCTGTACCCTGGAACATTGAGCTGCCAGTCCTGTCCCTCCCTTAGCCAGTCCCACGTACCCATCCATGCACTGAGTTCATCTGCCTTGCCCGTCAGGCCTCTTGCATTGAAACAAATGCAATTTAATCTGGACTTCCCTTGCTCTCTGCTCTACTTTTGTCTGATCTGTCTGGTACTAGGATTACTGACACTGCCTTTACTGTTTAATTTGCTCTCTTTAACTTCTGTGCTTTCCTCAACCTTCTCTTCTGTCTTCCTACTGCTTTGGGTCCCACCTCCCTGCCAAACTAGTTTAAACCCTCCCGAGTGGCTCTTGCAAATCTCCCCACCAAGATGTTAGTCCCCCTCCAGTTCAGGTGTAACCCATCCCTCTTGAACAGGTCACCCCCTTCCCCAGAAGAGATCCCAATGATCCACAATTCTAAATCCCTGTCCCCTGCATCAGCTCTCAAGCCATGCATTCATCTGCCTAATCTTCCTATTCCTACTCTCACTAGCACGTGGCACCGGTAGCAGTCCAGAAATTATGACCTTCGAGGTCCTGCACTTTAGCCTTCTGCCTAACTCTCTATATTCACACTTCAGGACCTCATCCCTTTTCCTACCTATGTCATTGGTACCAATATGTACAACGACAAAGAACAAAGAACAATACAGCACAGGAACAGGCCCTTCGGCCCTCCAAGCCTGTGCCGCTCCTTGGTCCAAACTAGACCATTGTTTTGTATCCCTCCATTCCCACTCCGTTCATGTGGCTATCTAGATAAGTCTTAAACGTTCCCAGTGTGTCCGCCTCCACCACCTTGCCCGGCAGCGCATTCTGGCCCCCACCACCCTCTGTGTAAAATATGTCCTTCTGATACCTGTGTTAAACCTCCCCCCCCCTCACCTTGAACGTATGACCCCTCGTGAACGTCACCACCGACCTGGGAAAAAGCTTCCCACCGTTCACCCTATCTATGCCTTTCATAATTTTATACACCTCTATTAGGTCTCCCCTCATCCTCCGTCTTTCCAGTGAGAACAACCCCAGTTTACCCAATCTCCCCTCATAACTAAGCCCTTCCATACCAGGCAACATCCTGGTAAACCTCCTCTGCACTCTCTCTAAAGCCTCCGCATCCTTCTGGTAGTGTGGTGACCAGAACTGGACACAGTATTCCAAATGCGGCCAAACCAACGTTCTATACATCTGCAACATCAGACCCCAACTTTTATACTCTATGCCCCGTCCTATAAAGGCAAGCATGCCATATGCCTTATTCACTACCTTCTCCACCTGTGACGCCACCTTCAAGAATCTGTGGACTTGCACACCCAGGTCCCTCTGCGTATCTACACCCTTTATGGTTCTGCCATTTATCGTATAGCTCCCCCCTACATTAGCTCTACCAAAATGCATCACTTCGCATTTATCTGGATTGAACTCCATCTGCTATTTCTTTGCCCAAATTTCCAGCCTATCTATATCCATCTGTAGCCTCTGACAATGTTCCTCACTAGCTGCAAGTCCAGCCAATTTCGTGTCATCTGCACCCCAGTTACACCTTCTTCCAGATCGTTTATATAAATCACAAACAGCAGAGGTCCCAATACAGAGCCCTGCGGAACACCACGAGTCATGATGTGGAGATGCCCGTGTTGGACTGGGGTAAACACAGTAAGAGTTTTAACAACACCAGGTTAAAGTCCAACAGGTTTATTTGGTAGCAAACACCATTAGCTTTCGGAGCGCTGCTCCTTCGTCAGATGGAGTGGAAATGTCTATTTGCATTATGTCTATGTGCATTTCCACTCCATCTGACGAAGGAGCAGCGCTCCGAAAGCTAATGGTGTTTGCTACCAAATAAACCTGTTGGACTTTAACCTGGTGTTGTTAAAACTCTTACTGTGAACACCACTAGTCACAGGCATCCAGCCGGAAAAAGTCCCTTCCACTACCACCCTCTGTCTTCTGTGACCAAGCCAGTTCTCCACCCATCTAGCCACCTCCCCCTTTATCCCATGAAATCCAACCTTTTGCACCAACCTACTATGAGGTACTTTGTCAAACGCTTTACTAAAGTCCATATAGACAACATATGGACCTCTGGCTGCTCTCCCTCCCCCTTGAGAATGTCTTGCAACCTCTCAGAGACGTCCTTGACCCTGGCACCAGGGAGGCAACCTACCATTCTGGAGTCTCGAAACGCCTGTCTGTGCCTCTAATTAGCAAGTTCCCTATTACTACTGCTCGCTTGCTCTTTGCCTGACCCTGCTCTACAGCAGAACCAGGTGTGGTGCCACAGGCCTGGCTACTGCTGGTATCTCCCCCTGACAGGCTATCCCCCTCAACAGTATGCAAGACGGTACACCTGTTTGAAAGGAGAATAGTCAGGAGCCTCCTGCACTACCCGCCTGCCTCTCCTGGCGGTCACCTATCTACCTGATTGAACCTGTGGTGTGACACCTTCCCTGAAAACCAGATGTGTTTTTATCACAACTGACCATAGTTCCATGGTCATTGTTACCGAGATTCGCTGATCACTCTCTCTGATAGTGCAGTGCTCTCTTAGTGCTTCACTGGAGTGTTGGCATGGATAAGACACTCAAATCTCTGGAGTGGGACTTGAACCCAATCTGCAGGCTCAAAGGTGAGGCAGCGCCCACACTGAATCAAGTGACTGGTTTTTGTTGAGAGTAACATAGCAATTAATTAAGTCACTCCCAACACTTCAATTCTTAAATTATACTCATATTATTTCTTTCAGTTTCACTCAATGTGGGCTGAAAACTACAAAAATATTGAGAGTTCAGAGAATCTAGTCGCCGTGCGCCCCGGTGTGTGCTTTTAGAGTTTAAACACTTAATCTACTGTGAAGCATGGAATTTACTCAAAATTCATTCTGCATTTTGCTAAGCTATTTATTTAGCAGTGAGGCTGAGCATAAATTAATGCTTTTTTCTGATACTTCAGCTGGGGATGCAGATGGAAATTGTGCCTGGATGTTATTATGTGCTCTCTGGGAGGCTGGGCCGCCATTCTCTGAGGTGAAAATTTGCTCAGATTACAAATGAAAGGAAAAGGATTACATTTGCCCCTGCCTGCCTGCCTGCCTTGATACCTCATTATACAGTTCGGCTGAACAGCGAAAAACATCACTTGGATATTATAAATCACATCAAACTGGCTCTGCCAGTTGCAGAGATGGAGTGTGGTTGTTCTCAGTCATAGTGTGGGGCCATTGTTGCCCATTAGTCCCAAGTCCCCTCCCCTTCCCCCTCCCCTCTCCCCCATCCCCTGACCCATCGTTCTCCCCTGCACCTCTCCCCTGCCCCTCTCCCCTGCCCCTCTCCCCTCTCCCCTGCCCCTCTCCCCGTCCCTCTCCCCTCTCCCCTGCCCCTCTCCCCTGCCCCTCTCCCCTCTCCCCTGCCCCTCTCCCCTGCACCTCTCCCCTGCCCCTCTCCCCTGCCCCTCTCCCCTCTCCCTTGCCCCTCTCCCCTCTCCCCTGCCCCTCTCCCCTCTCCCCTGCACCTCTCCCCTGCCCCTCTCCCCTCTCCCATGACCCCGTCCCCATCCCCTCTCCCCTCTCCAATCTCCCCTGTCCCCTCTCCCCTGCCCCTATCCCCTCTACCCTGCCCTTCTCCCCTCGCCCCTGTCCCCTCTCCCCTGCCCCTGTCCCCTCTACCCTGCCCTTCTCCCCTTGCCCCTGTCCCCTATCCCCTGCCCCTTTCCCCTCTCCCTCTCCCCTGCCCCTCCCTTCCCCCCAGTCTCAGAACTTTACCATTCCACTTATTTCTGAAGTTGTCAGGGGTGTTTCTGCTGAGTGTCCAAATCACTTGTCTCCATCTCGCTAAATGTTTAATGAAATGCATCTGTTTCACTCAGAGAAAGTTAACACCCAAGGGTTCGCAACTTTGGGAGCAGGGCAGCCAACTAGGGCATGAGGATGAGCACTCAACAAACTCAGACTCGACAGGGAGTGGAGGATTAGAGATTAACGCAGGAAAGAGATGAAGTGGGAATTGAAGATGCTGTAGATGCTGCCCCTCTCCCCTCTCCTGCCCCGCCCCTCTCTCCCCTGCCCCTCTCCCCTCTTCCGTGCCCCTCTCCCCTCTCCTGCCCCTCACCTGCCCCTCTCCCCTTTTCCCTCCCCTCTTTTCCCTCCCCCCTGCCCCTCTCCTGCCCCTCTCCCCTCTCCCCTTTCCCCTGGCCCTCTACCATTACCCCTGCCCCACTCCCGTGCCCCTCTCCCCTGCCCTTCCCCGCTGCCCCCCTCCCCTGCCCCACTCCCCTGCGTCTCTCCCGTCTCCTCTCCCCTCTCCCCTGCCCCTCTGCTGCCCATCCCCCCGGCCCCGCCTCTCTCCTCTGCCCCTCTCCCCGGCCCCCCTCCCCTGCCCCTCTCCCCTGCCCCTCTCCCCTGCTCCTCCCCTGCCCCTCTCCCCTGCCCCTCCCCTGCCCCTCTCCCCTCTCCCCTTCCCCTCTCCCCTGCCCCTCCCCCTGCCCCTCTCCCCTCTCCCCTGCCCCTCTCCCCTTTCCCCTGCCCCCCTCCCCTGCCCCTCCCCTGCCCCTCTCCCCTGCCCCTCTCCCCTGCCCCTCCCCTGCCCCTCTCCCCTGCCCCTCCCCAGCCCCTCTCCCCTCTCCCCTGCCCCTCCCCCTGCCCCTCTCCCCTGCCCCTCTCCCCTTTCCCCTGCCACCCTCCCCTGCCCCTCCCCTGCCCCTCTCCCCTGCCCCTCTCCCCTGCCCCTCCCCTGCCCCTCTCCCCTGCCCCTCCCCTGCCCCCTCACCTGCCCCTCCCCTGCCCCCCTCCCCTGCCTCTCTCCCCTGCCCCTCCCCGCCCCTCTCCCCTCTCCCCTGCCCCTCCCCCCTGCCCCTCTCCCCTGTCCCTCTCCCCTGCCCCTCTCCCCTGCCCCTCTCCCCTGCCACTTTCCCCTGCCCCTCTCCACTGCCCCTCCCCTGCCCCTCTCCCCTGCCCCTTCCCTGCCCCTCTCCACTGCCCCTCTCCCCTGCCCCTCCCCTGCCCCTCTCCCCTTTCCCCTGCCCCCCTCCCCTGCCCCTCCCCTGCCCCTCTCCCCTCTCCCCTCCCCCTCTCCCCTGCCCCTCCCCTGCCCCTCTCCCCTCTCCCCTGCCCCCCTCACCTGCCCCTCCCCTGCCCCTCTCCACTGCCCCTCTCCCCCACCCCTTTCCCCTGCCCCTCTCCCCCCCACCTGTCCCTCTCCCCCGCCCCTCTCCCCTGCCCCTCACCTGCCCCTCTCCCTTCTCCCTCTCCCATGCCCCTCTCCCCTTTCCACTACCCCTCTCCTGCCTCTCTTCCCTGCCCCTCTCCCCTCTCCTCTCTCCCCTGGCCTTCTCCCCTCTCCCTTTCCCCTTTCCCCTTTCCCCTGGCCCTCTCCTCTCTCCCCACCCCTCTCCCCTGCCCCTCCCACCTGCCCCTCTCCCCTCTCCCGCCCCTCTCCCCTCTCCCACCCTTCTTTCCTGCCCCTCTCCCCTCTCCCCTCTCCCTTTCCCCTTTCCCCTCTCCCCTGTCCCTCTCCCCTGCCCCTCTCCCCTGCCCGTCTACCCTCTCCCCTTTCCCCTCTCCCCGCCCCTGCTCCCCTGCCCCTCTCCCCTGCCCCCTCCCCTGCCCCTCTCCCCTCTCACCTGCCCCTCTCCCCTGCCCCTCTCCCCTGTCCCTCCCCTGCCCCTCTCCCCTCTCCCCTGCCCCTCTCCCCTTTCCGCTGCCCCCTCCCCTGCCCCTCCCCTGCCCCTCTCCCCTGCCCCTCTCCCCTCTCCCCTGCCCCCCTCACCTGCCCCTCCCCTGCCCCCCTCCCCTGCCCCTCTCCCCCTCACCTGCCCCTCCCCTGCCCCTCTCCACTGCCCCTCTCCCCCGCCCCTTTCCCCTGCCCCTCTCCCCCTCACCTGTCCCTCTCCCCTGCCCCTCACCTGCCCCTCTCCCTTCTCTCTCTCCCATGCCCCTCTCCCCTTTCCACTACCCCTCTCCTGCCTCTCTTCCCTGCCCCTCTCCCCTCTCCTCTCTCCCCTTTCCCCTGGCCTTCTCCCCTCTCCCTTTCCCCTTTCCCCTTTCCGCTCGCCCTCTCCCCTCTCCCCACCCCTCTCCCCTGCCCCTCCCACCTGCCCCTCTCCCCTCTCCCCTTTCCCCTGGCCCTCTACCATTTCCCCTGCCCCACTCCCGTGCCCCTCTCCCCTGCCCTTCCCCGCTGCCCCTCCCCCTGCCCCACTCCCCCTGCTCCTCTCCCGTCTCCTCTCCCCTCCCCCCTGCCCCTCTGCTGCCCCTCCCCCCGGCCCCACCTCTCTCCTCTGCCCCTCTCCCCTGCCCCCCCTCCCCTGCCCCTCTCCCCTGTCCCTCTCCCCTGCCCCTCCCCCACCCCTCTCCCCTGCCCCTCCCCTGCCCCTCTCCCCTCTCCCCTTCCCCTCTCCCCTGCCCCTCCCCCTGCCCCTCTCCCCTCTCCCCTGCCCCTCTCCCCTTTCCCCTGCCCCCCTCCCCTGCCCCTCCCCTGCCTCTCTCCCCTGCCCCTCCCCCTGCCCCTCCCCTGCCCTCTCCCCTGCCCCTCCCCTGCCCCCTCCCTGCCCCTCCCCTGCCCCCCTCCCCGCCTCTCTCCCCTGCCCCTCCCCACCCCTCTCCCCTCTCCCCTGCCCCTCCCCCCTGCCCCTCTCCCCTGCCCCTCTCCCCTGCCCCTCTCCCCTGCCCCTCTCCCCCTGCCACTTTCCCCTGCCCCTCTCCCCTGCCCCTCCCCTGCCCCTCTCCCCTGCCCCTTCCCTGCCCCTCTCCACTGCCCCTCTCCCCTGCCCCTCCCCTGCCCCTCTCCCCTTTCCTCTGCCCCCCTCCCCTGCCCCTCCCCAGCCCCTCTCCCCCTCCCCTGCCCCTCTCCCCTGCCCCTCCCTTGCCCCTCTCCCCTCTCCCCTGCCCCCCTCACCTGCCCCTCCCCTGCCCCTCTCCACTGCCCCTCTCCCCCACCCCTTTCCCCTGCCCCTCTCCCCCCCACCTGTCCCTCTCCCCTGCCCCTCTCCCCTGCCCCTCTCCGTTCTCCCTCCCCCCTGCCCCTCTCCCCTGCCCCTCTCCCCTGCCCCTCTCCCCTGCCCCACTCCCCTGCCACTTTCCCCTGCCCCTCTCCCCTGCCCCTCCCCTGCC
The DNA here is from genome assembly GCF_964213995.1 of Mustelus asterias. NCBI lineage: Eukaryota > Metazoa > Chordata > Chondrichthyes > Carcharhiniformes > Triakidae > Mustelus > Mustelus asterias. Next base: position 66,159,318 of record NC_135811.1, on the reverse strand, counting down.
CCTTCCGTGCCCCTCTCCACTGCCCCTCTCCCCTGCCCCTCCCCTGCCCCTCTCCCCTCTCCCCTGCCCCCCTCACCTGCCCCTCCCCTGCCCCTCTCCACTGCCCCTCTCCCCCACACCTTTCCCCTGCCCCTCTCCCCCCCACCTGCCCCTCTCCCCTGCCCCTCTCCCCTGCCCCTCTCCCCTGCCACTTTCCCCTGCCCCTCTCCCCCCCACCTGTCCCTCTCCCCTGCCCCTTCCCTGCCCCTCTCCACTGCCCCTCTCCCCTGCCCCTCTCCCCTTTCCCCTGCCCGCTCCCCTGCCCCTCCCCTGCCCCTCTCCCCTGCCCCCCTCACCTGCCCCTCCCCTGCCCCTCTCCACTGCCCCTCTCCCCCACCCCTTTCCCCTGCCCCTCTCCCCCCCACCTGTCCCTCTCCCCTGCCCCTCTCCCCTGCACCTCACCTGCCCCTCTCCCTTCTCCCTCTCCCATGCCCCTCTCCCCTTTCCACTACCCCTCTCCTGCCTCTCTTCCCTGACCCTCTCCCCTCTCCTTTCTCCCCTTGCCTTCTCCCCTCTCCCTTTCCCCTTTCCCCTGGCCCTCTCCTCTCTCCCCACCCCTCTCCCCTGCCCCTCCCACCTGCCCCTCTCCCCTCTCCCGCCCCTCTCCCCTCTCCCACCCCTCTTTCCTGCCCCTCTCCCCTCTCCTCTCTCCCCTCTCCCTTTCCCCTCTCCCCTGTCCCTCTCCCCTGCCCCTCTCCCCTGCCCGTCTACCCTCTCCCCTTTCCCCTCTCCCCGCCCCTGCTCCCCTGCCCCTCTCCCCTGCCCCTCTCCCCTCTCACCTGCCCCTCTCCCCTGCCCCTCTCCCCTGTCCCTCCCCTGCCCCTCTCCCCTCTCCCCTGCCCCTCTCCCCTCTCCCATGCCCCTCTCCCCTTTCCACTACCCCTCTCCTGCCTCTCTTCCCTGCCCCTCTCCCCTCTCCTCTCTCCCCTTTCCCCAGGCATTCTCCCCTCTCCCTTTCCCCTTTCCCCTTTCCACTGGCCCTCTCCCCTCTCCCCACCCCTCTCCCCTGCCCCTCCCACCTGCCCCTCTCCCCTCTCCCCTTTCCCCTGGCCCTCTGCCAGTTCCCCTGCCCCACTCCCGTGCCCCTCTCCCCTGCCCTTCCCCGCTGCCCCTCTCCCCTGCCCCACTCCCCTGCCCCTCTCCCGTCTCCTCTCCCCTCTCCCCTGCCCCTCTGCTGCCCCTCCCCCTGGCCCCGCCTCTCTCCTCTGCCCCTCTCCCCTGCCCCCCTCCCCTGCCCCTCTCCCCTGCCCCTCTCCCCTGCCCCTCCCCCACCCCTCTCCCCTGCCCCTCCCCTGCCCCTCTCCCCTCTCCCCTTTCCCCTGGCCCTCTACCATTTCCCCTGCCCCACTCCCGTGCCCCTCTCCCCTGCCCTTCCCCGCTGCCCCTCTCCCCTGCCCCACTCCCCTGCTCCTCTCCAGTCTCCTCTCCCCTCTCCCCTGCCCCTTTGCTGCCCCTCCCCCCGGCCCCGCCTCTCTCCTCTGCCCCTCTCCCCTGCCCCCCTCCCCTGCCCCTCTCCCCTGCACCTCTCCCCTGCCCCTCCCCTGCCCCTCTCCCCTGCCCCTCCCCTGCCCCTCTCCCCTCTCCCCTTCCCCTCTCCCATCTCCCCTGCCCCTCCCCCTGCCCCTCTCCCCTGCCCCTCTCCCCTTTCCCCTGCCCCCCTCCCCTGCCCCTCCCCTGCCCCTCTCCCCTGCCCCTCTCCCCTGCCCCTCCCCTGCCCCTCTCCCCTGCCCCCCTCACCTGCCCCTCCCCTGCCCCCCTCCCCTGCATCTCTCCCCTGCCCCTCCCCGCCCCTCTCCCCTCTCCCCTGCCCCTCCCCCTGCCCCTCTCCCCTGCCCCTCTCCCTTGCCCCTCTCCCCTGCCCCTCTCCCCTGCCACTTTCCCCTGCCCCTCTCCCCTGCCCCTCCCCTGCCCCTCTCCCCTGCCCCTTCCCTGCCCCTCTCCACTGCCCCTCTCCCCTGCCCCTCCCCTGCCCCTCTCCCCTTTCCCCTGCCCCCCTCCCCTGCCCCTCCCCAGCCCCTCTCCCCTCTCCCCTGCCCCTTTCCCCTGCCCCTCCCCTGCCCCTCTCCCCTCTCCCCTGCCCCCCTCACCTGCCCCTCCCCTGCCCTTCTCCACTGCCTCTCTCCCCCACCCCTTTCCCCTGCGCCTCTCCCCCCCACCTGTCCCTCTCCCCTGCCCCTCTCCCCTGCCCCTCACCTGCCCCTCTCCCTTCTCCCTCCCCCCTGCCCCTCTCCCCTGCCCCTGTCCCCTGCCCCTCTCCCCTGCCCCTCTCCCCTGCCACTTTCCCCTGCCCCTCTCCCCTGCCCCACCCCTGCCCCTTCCCTGCCCCTCTCCACTGCCCCTCTCCCCTGCCCCTCCCCTGCCCCTCTCCCCTTTCCCCTGCCCCCCTCCCCTGCCCCTCCCCTGCCCCTCTCCCCTCTCCCCTGCCCCTCTCCCCTGCCCCTCCCCTGCCCCTCTCCCCTGCCCCCCTCACCTGCCCCTCCCCTGCCCCTCTCCACTGCCCCTCTCCCCCACCCCTTTCCCCTGCCCCTCTCCCCCCCACCTGTCCCTCTCCCCTGTCCCTTTCCCCTCCCCCTCACCTGCCCCTCTCCCTTCTCCCTCTCCCATGCCCCTCTCCCCTTTCCACTACCCCTCTCCTGCCTCTCTTCCCTGCCCCTCTCCCCTCTCCTCTCTCCCCTTGCCTTCTCCCCTCTCCCTTTCCCCTTTCCCCTTTCCCCTGGCCCTCTCCTCTCTCCCCACCCCTCTCCCCAGCCCCTCCCACCTGCCCCTCTCCCCTCTCCCGCCCCTCTCCCCTCTCCCACCCCTCTTTCCTGCCCCTCTCCCCTCTCCTCTCTCCCCTCTCCCTTTCCCCTTTCCCCTCTCCCCTGTCCCTCTCCCCTGCCCCTCTCCCCTGCCCGTCTACCCTCTCCCCTTTCCCCTCTCCCCGCCCCTGCTCCCCTGCCCCTCTCCCCTGCCCCCTCCCCTGCCCCTCTCCCCTCTCACCTGTCCCTCTCCCCTGCCCCTCTCCCCTGTCCCTCCCCTGCCCCTCTCCCCTCTCCCCTGCCCCTCTCCCCTTTCCCCTGCCCCCCTCCCCTGCCCCTCCCCTGCCCCTCTCCCCTGCCCCTCTCCCCTCTCCCCTGCCCCCCTCACCTGCCCCTCCCCTGCCCCCCTCCCCTGCCCCTCTCCCCCTCACCTGCCCCTCCCCTGCCCCTCTCCACTGCCCCTCTCCCCCGCCCCTTTCCCCTGCCCCTCTCCCCCTCACCTGTCCCTCTCCCCTGCCCCTCACCTGCCCCTCTCCCTTCTCCCTCTCCCATGCCCCTCTCCCCTTTCCACTACCCCTCTCCTGCCTCTCTTCCCTGCCCCTCTCCCCTCTCCTCTCTCCCCTTTCCCCTGGCCTTCTCCCCTCTCCCTTTCCCCTTTCCCATTCCACTGGCCCACTCCCCTCTCCCCACCCCTCTCCCCTGCCCCTCCCACCTGCCCCTCTCCCGCCCCTCTCCCCTCTCCCACCCCTCTTCCCTGCCCCTCTCCCCTCTCCCTTTCCCCTTTCCCCTGCCCCTCTCCCCTGCCTGTCTACCCTCTCCCCTTTCCCCTCTCCCTCTCCCTGCCCCTGCTCCCCTGCCCCTCTCCCCTCTCCCCTGCCCCTCTCCCCTGCCCCTCTCCCCTCTCCCCTGCCCCTCCCCTGCCCCTCCCCTCTCACCTGCCCCTCTCCCTTGCCCCTCTCCCCTGCCCCCTCTCCTGCCCCTCTCCCCTGCCCCTCTCCCCTGCCCCTCCCCTGCCCCTCTCCGCTCTCCCCTGCCCCTCTCCCCTGCCTCTCTCCCCTGCCCCTCTCCCCTGCCCCTCTCCCCTGCCCCTCCCCTGCCCCTCTCCCCTCTCCCCTGCCCCTCTCCCCTGCCCCTCCCCTGCCCCTCTCCGCTCTCCCCTGCCCCTCTCCCCTGCCCCTGTCCCCTGCCCCTCTCCCCTGCCCCTCTCCCCTGCCACTTTCCCCTGCCCCTCTCCCCTGCCCCACCCCTGCCCCTTCCCTGCCCCTCTCCACTGCCCCTCTCCCCTGCCCCTCCCCTGCCCCTCTCCCCTTTCCCCTGCCCCCCTCCCCTGCCCCTCCCCTGCCCCTCTCGCCTCTCCCCTGCCCCTCTCCCCTGCCCCTCCCCTGCCCCTCTCCCCTGCCCCCCTCACCTGCCCCTCCCCTGCCCCTCTCCACTGCCCCTCTCCCCCACCCCTTTCCCCTGCCCCTCTCCCCCCCACCTGTCCCTCTCCCCTGTCCCTTTCCCCTCCCCCTCACCTGCCCCTCTCCCTTCTCCCTCTCCCATGCCCCTCTCCCCTTTCCACTACCCCTCTCCTGCCTCTCTTCCCTGCCCCTCTCCCCTCTCCTCTCTCCCCTTGCCTTCTCCCCTCTCCCTTTCCCCTTTCCCCTTTCCCCTGGCCCTCTCCTCTCTCCCCACCCCTCTCCCCAGCCCCTCCCACCTGCCCCTCTCCCCTCTCCCGCCCCTCTCCCCTCTCCCACCCCTCTTTCCTGCCCCTCTCCCCTCTCCTCTCTCCCCTCTCCCTTTCCCCTTTCCCCTCTCCCCTGTCCCTCTCCCCTGCCCCTCTCCCCTGCCCGTCTACCCTCTCCCCTTTCCCCTCTCCCCGCCCCTGCTCCCCTGCCCCTCTCCCCTGCCCCCTCCCCTGCCCCTCTCCCCTCTCACCTGTCCCTCTCCCCTGCCCCTCTCCCCTGTCCCTCCCCTGCCCCTCTCCCCTCTCCCCTGCCCCTCTCCCCTTTCCCCTGCCCCCCTCCCCTGCCCCTCCCCTGCCCCTCTCCCCTGCCCCTCTCCCCTCTCCCCTGCCCCCCTCACCTGCCCCTCCCCTGCCCCCCTCCCCTGCCCCTCTCCCCCTCACCTGCCCCTCCCCTGCCCCTCTCCACTGCCCCTCTCCCCCGCCCCTTTCCCCTGCCCCTCTCCCCCTCACCTGTCCCTCTCCCCTGCCCCTCACCTGCCCCTCTCCCTTCTCCCTCTCCCATGCCCCTCTCCCCTTTCCACTACCCCTCTCCTGCCTCTCTTCCCTGCCCCTCTCCCCTCTCCTCTCTCCCCTTTCCCCTGGCCTTCTCCCCTCTCCCTTTCCCCTTTCCCATTCCACTGGCCCACTCCCCTCTCCCCACCCCTCTCCCCTGCCCCTCCCACCTGCCCCTCTCCCGCCCCTCTCCCCTCTCCCACCCCTCTTCCCTGCCCCTCTCCCCTCTCCCTTTCCCCTTTCCCCTGCCCCTCTCCCCTGCCTGTCTACCCTCTCCCCTTTCCCCTCTCCCTCTCCCTGCCCCTGCTCCCCTGCCCCTCTCCCCTCTCCCCTGCCCCTCTCCCCTGCCCCTCTCCCCTCTCCCCTGCCCCTCCCCTGCCCCTCCCCTCTCACCTGCCCCTCTCCCTTGCCCCTCTCCCCTGCCCCCTCTCCTGCCCCTCTCCCCTGCCCCTCTCCCCTGCCCCTCCCCTGCCCCTCTCCGCTCTCCCCTGCCCCTCTCCCCTGCCTCTCTCCCCTGCCCCTCTCCCCTGCCCCTCTCCCCTGCCCCTCCCCTGCCCCTCTCCCCTCTCCCCTGCCCCTCTCCCCTGCCCCTCCCCTGCCCCTCTCCGCTCTCCCCTGCCCCTCTCCCCTGCCCCTCTCCCCTGCCTCTCTCCCCTGCCCCTCTCCCCTGCCCCTCTCCCCTGCCCCTCTCCCCTGCCTCTCTCCCCTCCCCTGCCCCTCTCACCCTCTCCTGGACCTGGATGATGGCATTGAGAGAATTCTACGATTGGATTTTACACGACTCTGGTTGAAAGCTGTTTGATAGCAACAGAAAGCTCAGTGGAACCAAGCAATTAAAACATCCCTCACTGGAAATTCCTTCCAATAAATTCATTTCACCCCACGCGACAAGCCTCTCAGGGAATAAGATCAAAAGGCAAGTGTACAAATGGCCACACAAAGGAGCGTGTCACCTGCCGACAATGTTAGTAAATCGGCTGGCAAGTAACCATTAAGAGGAACAAACAAGGAAAAAAGAATCGAATGAACAAGAGAAATCGACAAAAAATAAATTGAAATGCAAATAAGCTGGAACGGAAAGAAATCAGCAAAATATCAGCTAAACAAAAGCTGTGCTCTGGGATAACACAGTGGTTAGCACTGCTGCTTCACAGCTCCAGGGACCTGGGTTCGATTCCCGGCTTGGGTCACTGTCTGTGCGGAGTTTGCACATTCTCCCCGTGTCTGCGTGGGTTTCGTCCAGGTGCTCCGGTTTCCTCCCACAGTCCAAAGATGTGCGGGTTAGGTTGATTGGCCAAGCTAAATTGCCCCTTAGTGTCCCGGGATGCGTAGATTAGAGGGATTAGTGGGTAAATATGTAGAGATATGGGGGTAGGGCCTGGGTGGGATTGTGGTCAGTGCAGACTTGATGGGCCCAATGGCCTCTTTCTGTACTGTAGGGTTTCTATGATTTCTATGAAGAGTCAATGGGACATGGAAATGAGAATTAAACAGAGTGCAATTAATGGGAGAAGCACCCATCCACCCAACTGGCTGTGCCCCTTATCTGTAAACCAGAGGATCCTGTGCTCTGTTCCTGTCCTAGAAACTGGAAGATAGTCTCCAGGATGACGGTGATGACGGGGAATTTCACAGTAACTTCATTGCAGTGTTAATGTAAGCCTTACTTGTGACTAATAAATAAACTTTATTTGCTGAGGTTGTGAAGGGTGCTATCCAAGAGACAGCTATTAAACTGTAAATCAAGAACATAAATGAAGAAGGAAACACAAAGCTTTGATTATCAAGCTGCATCAAAGTGGTTAGGTGAGGAAATCTACAGTTTGCAGTTTACTTGACCATGCCTGATGACAAGAAAGTCCAACTTTCCAAGAAGGGCACCAAGAAAGCCCAGAGAAGCTGCCGATGAAGGATGGCAAGAATAGAATCATAGAATCATAGAATCCCTCCAGTACCGAAAGAGGCCATTCGGCCCATCGAGTCTGCACCGACCACAATCCCACCCAGGCCCTACCCCCATATCCCTACATATTTACTCGCTAATCCCTCTAACCTACACATCTCGGGACACTAAGGGGCAATTTTAGCATGGCCAATCAACCTAACCCGCACATCTTTGGACTGTGGGAGGAAACCGGAGCACCCGGAGGAAATAGGTTGAGGATGGAGAGTTACTCCAATTACATCTGCAAAGTGATGAAGCAGGTTCACCCCGACACTGGCATCTCCTCCAAGGCCATGAGCATCCTGAACTAATTCATCACCAACATCTGAACAAAGAACAAAGAACAATACAGCACAGGAACAGGCCCTTCGGCCCTCCAAGCCCGTGCCGCTCCCTGGTCCAAACTAGACCAGGGCATAATGCCGGCGAGGTTTCCCACCTGGCCAATTACAACGAGCGGTCTGGAGATCCAGACAGCCGTGCGCTTGCTAATGCCTGGGGAACTGGCCATGCTTGCTGTGTCAGAGAGAACAAAGGCAGTGACCAAGTACACCAGCTCCAAGTAAAAGCTAACAATGTACTGAAAAATACACCCATTCTACCAGATAGATATATGCCACGATTGTGTAGATTCATGGAGAGATTACAGAATGGAAGTCAGCCATTTGGGCCATCATATCCATGTCGGCTCTCTGTAAGAGCAACTCAACTAGTCCCTAATCCTTGTAGTCTTACACACTTTATCTCTTCAGATGATTATCCAATTCACTTTTGGGGGGAGTATAATTGAATGGATGTGATTCCCTCTGGGAACCTGACGACCCAAGCCCAGGTGCAATCACGCTTGTGCGACACTTCAGGGTCTTCTCCTGTCCCAGCCTCAATTTTTGGGCTGGCAGGAGCAAGTGCCAGTAGGGTAGGAAAGTGACCTTTACACTTTTCCCCATTTTGGGCAGGAAGAGAGGGGCACTTCACTTTGAAGCACTACTGCAGCAGCCTGCTTGGGACTAAGTCCCTGGACATTTGTAAAGGTAAGTCCCGAGGGTCCCGGGATGTTGGAACTCTGAAATCCCCTTCCTCCCCTCCCTCCATCCTGGCCTACTCCCCGATGCCATAACCAACCCACTGCCGACCCCTCAGGCATCCACTTGCTTCCTCCCCGCCATCCCCCTTCCAACCCTCGAGACCCCAGGACTTACCTTTTCAAAAGTCCAGTCGCTTCTCGGCCTTTTGGCTAAGATCAAGTGTAGTTATGCGGATGCTGCACTTGGTTGAGGTCATTGGGTTACATTGAAGCTTCATATGTTTCATATGAAGCAATTTTTAAAAGCAGTGTCTCGGCCTTTTGGCTAAGATGCAAATGACTCAAGTCTTGGAGGAGGAATTGCTTTCCCTCCTCCAATCAGCTTGGCTCATGTAGATCAGGCCCAGGACAGGGTAAATGGTTGCTTGCTCTGTCTTGCCAGCCTGGATCGGAAATGTCTCAACTTGTTGAGACTCTGAATTTGGACTTGATTTGATTGAATTGGAAAAGTATTTTTAAAAAGTCCCAGGCTGGGTGCTGCAATACCTCTCCTGACCACTATAATGCTGTGCCTGGCAGGTTGAAGAGTGGTTGGTCAATCTGATTGGCTGATAGCTCTCACAGGTGGGACTACCTTCCAAGGGCGGGCAGAAGTCCCACTCACTGCCTATCAATGCTCAAGTCAGCAGTAAATAGTTTGAGAGGTGGTGGCTGCACATTAGGTGCTGATTGCTGACCATTGTTAAAATTCTACCCATGGTATTCCCCTGCATCTGCTGCCCTGGTCCTTTTCTTGTGGTAAAGCTTGTAGATTGGCGCTGTCATAGAATTATACAAAGTTTACAACAAACAAGAGGCCACTTGGGCCATCTGGTCCATGCCCGCTTAGAAATGAGGCACACAGCCTCATCCCACTATCAGCTTTTAGTTACCGCACCTCCAGGTACCTTTCAAATGAGATGAGTTTTTCTGCTTTTACTACCCTTTCAAGCAGTGAGTTTGAGACAAAGAACAACAAAGAACAATACAGCACAGGAACAGGCCCTTCGGCCCTCCAAGCCCGCGCCGTTCCCCAGTCCAGGATTGAATCCTGAATCCAGGATCCCCGCCCAATTTTCCAGCCTATCTACATCCTAATATCCTATCCACCGAGCTGTCCCTCACAGCTACGATGCTTTGTTCATCACAACCTATTAACTCACCCCCACCTCCCCATTCCAGACCATGTGATCTCCAGGGAGAGGCGAAAACCCAGAGTGAAAACCCCAGGACCAATATGGGGGAAAAAAAATCTGGGAAATTCCTCTCCGACCCCCTGTGGCGATCGAAACGAGTCCAGGAGATTACACTGGCCCTGATCAGAAAAATGCTTCCCAACCCTATTCATTTCCACTTCTGCTTTACGAACACCATCTGAATTCCCTGCCCCCGAGACAGGTTCCCAACTATCCGCAGTCTCGCTCTGTACTGGCACCAGCAAGATGATCATAGAATGAAGCCTTGAAACGAGAAACAAAGAACAATTAGCCCGCGCCGCTCCCTGGTCCAAACTAGACCACTCTTTTGTATCCCTCCATTCCCACTCCGTTCATATAGCTGTCTAGATAAGTCTTAAACTTTCCCAGTGTGTCCGCCTCCACCACCTTGCCCGGCAACACATTCCAGGCCCCCACGACCCTGTGTGTAAAATATGTCCTTCTGATATCTGTGTTAAACCTCCCCCCCTTCACCTTGAACCTATGACCCCTCGTGAACGTCACCACCGACCCGGGGAAAAGCTTCCCACCGTTCTCCCTATCTATGCCTTTCATAATTTTATACACCTCTATTAAGTCTCCCCTCATCCTCCGTCTTTCCAAGGAGAACAACCCCAGTTTCCCCAATCTTTCCTCATAACAAAGCCCCTCCATACCAGGCAACATCCTGGTAAACCTCCTCTGTACTCTCTCCAAAGCCTCCACGTCCTTCTGGTAGTGTGGCGACCAGAACTGGACGCAGTATTCCAAATGCGGCCGAACCAACGTTCTATACATCTGCAATATCAGACCCCAACTTTTATACTCTATGCCCCGTCCTATAAAGGCAAGCATGCCATATGCCTTCTTCACCACCTTCTCCACCTGTGACGTCACCTTCAAAGATCTGTGGACTTGCACACCCAGGTCCCTCTGCGTCTCTACACCCTTTATGGTTCTTCCATTTATCGTGTAGCTCCTCCCTACATTATTCCCACCAAAATGCATCACTTCGCATTTATCAGGATTGAACTCCATCTGCCATTTCTTTGCCCAAATTTCCAGCCTATCTATATCCTTCTGTAGCCTCTGACAATGTTCCTCACTATCTGCAAGTCCTGCCAGTTTTGTGTCGTCCGCAAACTTACTGATCACCCCAGTTACTCCTTCTTCCAGATCATTTATATAAATCACAAACAGCAGAGGTCCCAATACAGAGCCCTGCGGAACACCTCGACACTCTCTGGACGAAAGATATTTTCCTCATCCTCTTTCTCTAATCTTTAAACCAATCACTTTAAATCTATGCCCCCTGGTAACTGACCTCACTAGAACCATAGAAAATTACAGCTCAGAAACAGGCCTTTTGGCCCTTCTTGTCTGTGCTGAACCATTTTTTGCCTAGTCCCACTGACCTGCACTTGGACCATATCCCTCCACACCCCTCTCATCCATGAACCCGTCCAGGTTTTTCTTAAATGTTAAAAGTTTACCACTTTATCCGGCAGCTCATTCCACACTCCCACCACTCTCTGCGTGAAGAAGCCCCCCCTAATATTCCCTTTAAACTTTTCTCCTTTCACCCTTAACCCATGCCCTCTGGTTTTTTTCTCCCCTAGCCTCAGTGGAAAAAGCCTGCTTGCATTCACTCTATCTATACCCATCAAAATCTTGTACACCTCTATCAAATCTCCCCTCATTCTTCTACGCTCCAGGGAATAAAGTCCCAACCTATTCAATCTCTCTCTGTAACTCAGCTTCTCAAGTCCCGGCAACATCCTTGTGAACCTTCTCTGCACTCTTTCAACCTTATTTACATCCTTCCTGTAACTAGGTGACCAAAACTGTACACAATACTCTAAATTCGGCCTCACCAATGCCTTATATAACCTTACCATAACACTTCATTACTCAAGTAAATAAACCCTTCCCATCCACTCTATCTAGGCCCCTCACATTTTTGTGCATTTCAAGCAAATCTCCCGTCAACCCCTCTGTTCCAAGGAAAACAATCCCAGCCTATCCAATCTTTCCGCATAGCTGCAATTTTCCAGTTCTGGCAACATCCTCGTGAATCTTTTCTGAACCTCTCTAATGCAATTATATTCTTTCTGCAATGAGGTGACCAGGACTACACACAATACTCAAGCTGTGGCCTACTTTGTACTGTATACTAATACATGTGACAATAATAAATCAAATCAAATCAAATCAAAGCTGCATTCGTCCAGGCAAGTAGAGAAAGTTTCGGACTTATGGCTTGTGGACAGGCTTTGGGGAGTGAGTTAGTTAAAAGCAGATGCAAAGTTCTCATTTATTACCTCAGTGCCATATCCCTACCTCCATTTGTAAGCCACCTTTTAGGTTGCTAATCTGCCTCACCCCTCCTATTACCAGTGTTTAACTGTTGATAAGTGTTACAGTCCCAGTAGCTGTTATAACTGGATGGGAAGATCCCAAAATTGAGCCCTGGCACAAAAGACCGTAACTTTTTTTTAACTCAAGAGTGGAGGAACAGAGTCTCAGAACCACTAATATTTTTAACAATAAGAAAAAGAACACTTATTAAACATGAAGAATGGATTATAATACAATACTCCTTTACTCCTCCTTCATCTTAACCAATAAGGGAAGGCGATGCCGAGTGGCATTATCGCTAGACTATTAATCCAAAAACTCAGCTCATGTTCTGGGGACCCGGGTTCGAATCCTGCCACGGCACATGGTGGAATTTGAATTCAATCAAACATATCTGGATTTAAAAATCTACTGATGACATGAAACCATTGTTGATTGTCAGAAAAACCCATCTGGTTCACTAATGTCCTTAAAGGGAAGGAAATCCGCTGTCCTTACCCAGTCTGAACTACATGTGACTCCAGCGCCACCGCAATGTGGTTGACTCTCAATTGCCCTCAGGCAACTAGGGCTGGGCAATAAATGCTGGCCAGCCAGCGACGCCCATGTCCCACGAATGAATGTAAAAAATAAACACTGGTTTTAAGATGAACACGGGTGATAACGTCCATTTGAAGCTACAATGATCTCATTAGCACACAAAGTTAATGTCTGCAGATTTCTTCTCAGAATTATCCCAGATGATTGTCATATGAGCGTTTTCAAACTTCACTCCCAAAAAACACTTTAAAATTTTCTCTCATAGCGATCCACATTCCAAATTCCAGGTCATGTTTTCCAAAAAACCTGTTTGGCCAAAACCTCCACTTCATTTTTAGTAGCAAGTCAGTTCCAGGATTTCAGATTAACCTTGTCAGGTTTTCCCCGTTGCACCAACTCTAACATCCAGTCAATACTTTATAATTTATTTATAGATAATAATAAGACATTTCGAACTTTAGAATTACTTTTAGGAGACCTTTCTCTACTATCCTCGCCAATTGATTTCTTCTCAAATTTGTCAGGTGTCCCTGAACAGAATCCTGCCATTTCCCAGTGTTTTGTTTGTTCTCTTTAACTCCAGATCATTTGGAAGCTTTTCTTCATTTCTCGAGCTTCTTTGGAGCTCTGGCACTGCTGACCAATACTCCATTGTAGAGTTTTCTCTTACAACAAATCTATCAGAAATGGTTTCTCTTTAACTTCTGGCAGCGGTGGACCAGTTCACTGCCCCATGGTCTGACCGTTACCACCGACAACTGCTCTCAGCTGAGACTAAAGAAGAAAGAAAGCTGCTTCTCCTCTTACAGGGCCCCTCTAATTGCTAAGCAACTAGCTTCCTTCATGCCATAGCTCTCTAAACTCACCTCGTCCGCTCCGATCCCTTGGGTGGGCGGGGAGGTAGAATTCCACCAAGTATCTCGGCTGGAACTGAAACTAACCCTCACACAGACAGACACTTTTGTTCAGCATTAAATTTAACGAAAGGTTTCTTTCCAGGCACAGAAATTAAACCTACTTAACACTATACCTTATTTCTACTGTTTACCCATTACTGTTTCCCAGCTGGTTACTGTCTGTGTGGAGTCTGCATGTTCTCCCCATGTCTGCATGGGATTCATCTGGGTGCTCCGGTTTCCTCCCATAGTTCAAAGATGTGTAGGTTAGGTGGATTGGCCATGCTAAATTCTCCCTCAGTGTACCCGAACAGGTGTAGCGACTAGAGGATTTTCACAGTAACTTCATTGCAGTGTTAATGTAAGCCTACTTGTGACACTGATAAATAAACTTTAAACTTTACAAATATAAATTCCTTAAAACTCCTTTCATTCCAAACCATTAGCCTATAAGTAGTCTCACAACACCAGGTTAAAGTCCAACAGGTTTATTTGGTAGCACGAGCTTTCGGAGCGTTGCTCCTTCATCAGGTGAGTGAAGAGTTTGATTCACAAACAGGGAATATATAGACACAAACTCAATTACAAGATAATGGTTGGAATGCGAGTCTTAACAGGTAATCAAGTCTTTACAGGTACAGACAATGTGAGTGGAGAGAGGGTTAAGCACAGGTTAAAGAGATGTGTATCGTCTCCAGCCAGAACAGTTAGTGAGATTTTGCAAGCCCAGGCAAGTCGTGGGGATTACAGATAGTGTGACATGAACCCAAGATCCCGGTTGAGGCCATCCTCATGTGTGCGGAACTTGGCTATCAGTTTCTGCTCAGCGATTCTGCGTTGTCGTGTGTCGTGAAGGCCGCCTTGGAGAACGCTTACCCGAAGATCAGAGGCTAAATGCCCTTGATCGCTGAAGTGTTCCCCAACTGGGAGGGAACACTCCTGCCTGGTGATTGTCGAGCGGTGTTCATTCATCTGTTGTCGTAGCGTCTCGCCAATGTACCATGCCTCGGGACATCCTTTCCTGCAACGTATCAGGTAGATAATGTTGGCCGAGTCACAAGAGTATGTACCGTGTACCTGGTGGATGGTGTTCTCACGTGAGATGATGGCATCGGTGTCGATGATCTGGCATGTCTTGCAGAGATTGCTGGGGCAGGGTTGTGTGGTGTCGTGGTCACTGTTCTCCTGAAGACTGGGTAGTTTGCTGCGGACACTGGTCTGTTTGAGGTTGTGCAGTTGTTTGAAGGCAAGTAGTGGACGTATGGGGATGGCCTTGGCGAGATGTTCGACTTCATCGATGACATGTTGAAGACTCTTGGGATCTTGGGTTCATGTCACACTATCTGTAACTCCCACAACTTGCCTGGGCTTGCAAAATCTCACTAACTGTCCTGGCTGGAGACAATTCACACCTCTTTAACCTGTGCTTAATCCTCTCTCCACTCACATTGTCTGCACCTGTAAAGATTTGATTACCTGTTAAGACTCGCATTCCAACCATTATCTTGTAATTGAGTTTTTAAAAATTTGGTTTGATTTATTATTGTCACATTATTATTAACATACTGTGAAAAGTATTGTTTCTTGCGTGCCATACAGACAAAACATACTGTTCATAGAGAAGGAAACGAGAGAGTGCAGAATGTAGTGTTACAGTCATAGCTAGGGAATAGAGAAAGATCAACTTAATGCAAGGTAAGTCCATTCAAAAGTCTGACAGCAGCAGGGATGAGGCTGTTCTTGAGTTGGTTGGTAAGTGACCTCAGACTTTTGTATCTTTTTCCCAATGGAAGAAGGTGGAAGAGAGAATGTCCAGGGTGCATGGGGTCCTTACTTATGCTGGCTGCTTTGTCAAAGCAGCGGGAAGTGTGGACAGTCAATGGTTGGGAGGCTGGTTTGTGTGATGGACTGGGCAACATTCGCGGTGTAGTTCCTTGTGGTCTTGGGCAGAGCAGGAGCCATACCAAGCTGTGATACATCCAGAAAGAATGCTTGTGTTTGTGCCTATTTATGCTCTGTTTGTGAATCAAACTCTTCACTCACCTGATGAAGGGGCAACGCTCTGAAAGCTCGTGCTACCAAATAAACCTGTTGGACTTTAACCTGGTGTTGTGAGACTACTTACTGTGCCTACCCCAGTCCAACGCCGGAAAATCCACATCATCATTAGCCTATAGTAGAGTTTTGGATTCGCTCTTATCTTGATGCATTTCTTTTTCACATTGGCGGGATGTGGGTGTCACTGGTGAGGCCAGTATTTTCCTTCAGGTGGTTTTGGTTTCCTTCCAATGTAGAAGGTCAAATGGGAGGAGCAACTACAAAGGATTGTGAATGAAGCCCAGTCCATCTCGCAGACCAGCCTCCCACCTATTGATACTGTAACACCTCTCGCTGCCTTGGCAAAGCAGCCAGCATAATTAAGGACCCCACGCACCCCGGACATTCTCTCTTCCAACTTCTTCCGTTGGGAAAAAGATACAAAAGTCTGAAAACATGTACCAACCGACTCAAGAACAGCTTTTTCCCTGCTGCCATCAGACCTATGAATGGACCTACCTTGTGTGAAGCTGATCTTTCTCTACACCCTAGCTATGACTAACACTATATTCTGCACCCCCTCCTTTCCTTCTCCCCTTTGTACCCTATGAATGAGATGTTTTGTCTGTATAGTGTGCAAGAAGCAATACTTTCCACTGTATCCCAATAAATGTGACAATTATAAATCAAATCAAAAAGGATAAACTGTGATGAAGGAAGACACGGAGCAATCAAGATCAATCAGCATGGATTAGTTAAGTGAAAATTGTGTCTGACTAAATTGTTTGAATTTTTTAAGGAGGTAACGAGGGGGACTGGATGAGGGTGGTATAGTTGATGTGGTCTATGGTGGTGTTTAGCAAGGCTTTTGACATGGTCAATTCAATTCAACTTCACCTTCATATTCAATGCGTGTCCGTCTAGCCTCCCATCTGGATGAGAAACGTACAAGTTTTCCATTGGAGATGGGGAATCCAAGGTTGCCAACAGCAAACTGTGCTGAAATCAACAACATTTTCTAAGAAATATTTTGAGTTTATTTGTTAGTTGCATGTATTCTTTCTCAGCCCGTTGATTCCTAATTTGTATGAGGCTTTTTGCTGAATCCTCATATCAGACCTACCAGAAAGAAGATCTCTGAAGGAATGCCTGGGAGATTAGAACATAAGATCGAGGAGCAGGAGTAGGTAATCTGGCCCCTCAAGCCTGCTCCGCCATTCAATAAGATCATGGCTGATCTTTTTGTGGACTCAGCTCCACTTACCTACCCGCTCACCATAACCCTTAATTCCTTTACTGTTCAAAAATTTATCTATCCCTTCCTTAAAAGCATTTAATGAGGTAGCCTCAACTGCTTCACTGGGTAGGGAATTCCACAGATTCACAACCCTTTCTGTGAAGAAGTTCCTCCTCAACTCAGTCCTAAATCTGCTTCCCCTTATTTTGAGGCTATGCCCCCTAGTTCAAGTTTCATCCGCCAGTGGAAACAACTTCCCTGCTTCTATCTTATCTATTCCCTTCATAATCTTATATGTTTCTATAAGATCTCCCCTCATTCTTCTGAATTCCAATGAGTATAGCCCCAGTCTACTCAGTTTCTCCTCATAAGTCAACCCTCTCAACTCCAGAATCAACCTAGTGAATCTCCTCTGCACCCCCTCCAGTGCCAGTATATCCTTTCTCAAGTAAGGAGACCAAAACTGTACACAGTGCTCCAGATGTGGCCTCACCAGCACCTTATACAGCTGCAACATAACCTCGCTGTTTTTAAACTCCATCCTTCTAGCAATGAAGGACAAAATTCCATTTGCCTTCTTAATTACCTGCTGCACCTGCAAACCAACTCCTTGAGATTCCTGCACAAGGACACCCAGGTCCCTCTGCACAGCAGTATGTTGCAATTTTTTACTATTTAAATAATAGTCCATTTTGCTGTTATTCCTACCAAAATGGACGACCTCACATTTACCAACATTGTACTCCATCTGCCAGACCCTCGCCCACTCACTTAGATTATCTATCCCTTTGCAGACTTTCAGCGTCCTCTGCACACTTTGCTCTTCCACTCATCTTAGTGTCATCTGCGAATTTTGACACACTACACTTGGTCCCCAACTTCAAATCATCCATGTAAATCGTAAAACATTGCGGTCCCAACACTGATCCCTGAGGCACACCACTAGTCACTGATCGCCAACCACAAAAACACCCATTTACCCCTACTCTTTGCTTTCTGTAGTTAACCAATCCTCTATCCATGCTAATACATTACCCATAACACCGTGCACCTTTATCTTATGTAGCAGTCTTTGATGCGGCACCTTGTCAAATGCCTTCTGGAAATCCAGATACACCACATCCACAGGCTCCCCATTGTCCACTGCACATGTAATGTTCTCAAAGAATTCCACCAAATTAGTCAGACATGACCTGCCCTTTATGAACCCATGCTGCGTCTTACCAATGGGACAATTTATATCCAGATGTCTCGCTGTTGAGATTGAGCTGAGTGAAAGATATTCTCAGCCCATCTGCGTACCTGAATCTTTAAAAAGAGGCAAATAGTAGCAGAACATTGATTTCAGACATTAGGAGGAGGCTGGGACAGCAGTCCCAAAAGCTCCAGCAAGATGCAGCAAATTCTCATGAACCATATTGTTGGATATTTCCTCGGAAATGCTCCAACTGCAGTTCTCCCTGCTGCTCATGAAGGAACACACACCAAGCTAATCAAGTCCCAGTCTTCTCTAATAAAAAAGCAAAATATTGCAGATACTGGAATCTGAAACAAAACAGAAAATGCTGAAAAAATTCAGAGGGTGGAATTTTAAGAGATTTTTTCTAAGTGTCCAGCAAGTCTGAAAATGGGAGAGTTCCAGATCTATTTTTTGGATGAGTTTTCAAACCCAATCTTATGCACTCTAACTCTAAAATTTCAATGAGTCAGTTCCTGGCCAGAGAGGATGTGTGCGGGGCTTAACTCGCCTGCCAGCCTGCAGACGGAGGTATTGCGCATGTGCAGACCTCTGATGCTGCACATGCGCATTAACAGTGGCAGGGGTCTGCCAGACAAATAGAGAGCTGTCAGGCCCCTGCTGCTGCAGGCAGTCTCAAGTGGCAGACTTCCCCCTGTGCCCCCCCCGCAATCGTAGGGCCCATGGTCCGAGATGCAGCCCCTGCCACCCCACACACCGCCACTGCCCAGACTGATCAGGGACCCCCTCCCCCACTTATTACAGACCACCACCCTCTCCCACCAATCACAGCCCTGCGGCTCACCCCCACCAATCGCGGCCCTGCTGCCCACCCCCACCGATCGCAGCCCTGCCGCCCACCCCCACCAATCTCATGCAGAGTAATGACTGGCCCCTCCCTCCACCCAAAGTCCCTGCTCAACCACAGGCTCCACCCCCTGGCACTGCCCGCCACAGGCCCCGCCTTACATTGTCCTCACCCATCCATAGACCCCACCCCCGGCACTGACCCCAGAGGCCCCGCCCCCTGGCACTGACCCCACAGACTCCACTCCCCATTGTCCTCACCCACCCACTAGCCCCGCCCAACCCACAGGCCCTGCCCCCTGGCACTGCTCCCCACAGGACCCGCCCCCATTTCCCGAGATGATTGAGCGCTGGGCTCACTCAACACATTGAAATTAACATTTACATAAATTTCAATAAATTAATCAGCCTCTCACCCATTTCCAGTGAGAGGCTGACCACGCCGGAAATCCGTCTCCAGTAAAATTGTGCCGGTTGCAAAAACCGACGCCATTCCCGCGAGCCACTTTACACCCAATTTTATGGCAATTTTCTGACACAAAATGGGCGTAAAGTGGCGGTACAATTCCGCCCAGCAGGTCTGACAGCATCTGTGGGGAGAGAATAGAAACAACGTTGACCCAGACTCGAAACGTTGGCTCTATTCGCTCTCCACAGATGCTGTCAGATCTGCTGAGATTTTCCAGCATTTTCTGTTTTTGTCCTAGTCTTCTCTGAGTGACTCAGCAAGGCGGATTTGGCTCCGAAATGGGTGGAGAGCTTGAGGCCTGGACCTAGTCCAGGTGTTTCCTTACCACTGCCTCGCCTACGCGTACTCGGTAGGATACCCGTCTGGTCCTGGACTCGATTGTTCCGGTTACCCAGGCGGGTCTATTTGCATAATTTCTGACCCAAACTCTCTCCCCTGCTTCAAAGTGCCTCTCTCAGCGAGTGTTGTTATGGCCCCAGCATTGGGCTTCTTGGTGTCCTTCTACCTTTCCTCCCAGGTTTGGCAACAACAGGCTCAGTCTGGTGCGGGGCCGGCTGCCCATCAGTAACTCTGCAGTTCCCGTGGTGGCGTATGGAGTGGTCCTATAGTCAAATAGCCACCTTGAGAGTTTTGTCTCTAATGAGGCCGCTGACTGTTTTTTTAACGCGGCCTTTAACGTCTGGACTGTTGTCTCCGCCGGCCCATTTGATGGCGGGTGGTAAGATGCCGTCTTGATGTGCCGGATCCCATTTGATTTCATAAATTTTGTGAACTCTCGGCTGGTGAACACTGAACCATTATTGGAAACTAATACTTCTGGGATCCCGTGCATTGCAAACGAGGTGCGCAGTTTCTCAATGGTTACTGTCGTGTTTGTCGAGTTTAGTTTATAGACATCTAGCCACTTGGAATGGGCATATCACCAGAAACATGGACCCCATAAACGGGCCTGCAAAATCGACATGGAGTCGCGAGCATGGTCTGCCTGGCCATCCCCACAGGTGCAGCGGGACTGTAGGTGGTGCCTTCTGCCACTGTTGGCACTTCTGGCATTGCCCTACCAGTTTCTCTATGTCTGCATCCAGACCTGGCCACTAGACGTAGCTTCTGGCCAGCATCTTCATTTTTGATACTCCAGGGTGCCCACGGTGTAGTTCGGCCAATATGTCCCGATGGCCCTGCCTTGGGATGATAACCCGTGCTCCCCACAGCAGTATCCCATCTTCCACCATGATCTGTTCCCTCCTGCTCCAGTGTGGGTGGAACTGTGGATGGACCGGTTTTTCCAGCTGCCCTGTTAGCACCAGGTGCTTTACCTTCGCCAATACAGGGTTTTTCTGCGTCCACTGGCGTATATTGTGTACATCCACCCGGGAGGGTATCCATAAAGTTTAATGTCATCACGGTCACCTCTATTCTGGACACCAATGGTAGGGTGTCCGGTAACGGTAGCCAGCTTGATGCATCGACATTTGCCACTCTAGTCCCTGGTCGGTGCTCCAATCGATACTGATATGCCGCCAGCAATAATTCTCAACTCTGGATCTGGGCTGACGCTATCGGTGGCACTGCTTTGTCTTCCTTCAGTCGGCCCAGCAAAGGTTTATGATCCGTTACGATCGTAAATTTTCACCCATATAAACACTGGTGAAATTCTTTAACTGCGAAGATTACCGCCAATCGTTGCTTTTCAATCTGGGCATATCTTCGCTCTGCCATTGCCAGGGTCCTGGAGGCATACGCTATTGGCTGCTCTTGTCTGTTCTGCCACCTGTGTGCCAGGACTGCGCCAACTCCATATGGAGGCGCGTCACAGGAGAGTACCAATTCCTTCTTGGGGTCATAATGTTATCATAATTTTTGGATGAGAACTGCTGTTTAATTTTCTTGAAAGCCCTGTCCTGGTGGGCTGACCATCTATGCCCTGTTTGTGAACAAAATTCCCACTCACCTGAAGAAGGGGCTTGGAGCTCCGAAAGCTTGTGTGGTTTTTGCTACCAAATAAACCTGTTGGACCTTAACCTGGTGTTGTTAAACTTCTTACTGTGTTTACCCCAGTCCAACGCCGGCATCTCCACATCAGGGCTGACCATTCCCAAGTTTGTCCCTTTTTTAGCAACTGGTGGAGGGGATCCAGAATGGAGGCCCTATTCTGTATGAATTTTCTGCAGTATGTTACCAATCCTAAAAATGACTGTAGCTCCTGGATGGTTGTCGGAGGTCTTTCATTGCTCGCACCCGATCCTCCAGAGGATGTAGGCCCGACGTACCTGAGGTAGGTTACTTGTGGTGCTAAAAAGACGCATTTCTCCCTTTTCTAATGCACTCCCGCTGCTGCAAATTTCCTGAGGACGTCCTCCAGGTTCTGCAGATGTTCCACCCTTGTTTTACCCGTAATGAGGACATCGTCTAGGTCAGGGGTCTCCAAACTTTTCAGTACGAGGGCCACATCGTACATTTTACACATTTTCGGGGTCCAAAGAAAAAAAACTAGTTTTATAAATGAATTAATAAAATTTAAATGAATGAATAAGTTTTATTTGGATCATCTTTGTAATCAGCATGATGTGATTCAGAACAAAAGAGAAAAGTGACAATTACAAAGAAACAATGCCGTGCTTACACTGAGAAATGATACATAATGAGTAAAAATGTCAAACATTAGCAAATGCTCTGACAAAATAATCAATTACTTCACTGCAGATGGGAAAAGCAGGCTATTCATTTTTTGATTAATTTTATTTACTGAAATTTTACAAGTGTTTACTTGAAATGAGAACTTGCCCAATTTTGTGGCACACAATAAGAAAAATAAACACGCCCCAAGAAAGAACTTCAGTAAAACAAAGCAAAAAAATTTAAAATAAACTTGAACCATGAATAAAGGTCGAACAAAAATAAATTCAGTCTGCACCTTTCTACACAATTCTGGCAATTGGAGTTTTCAATCGTAACCAACAAATCATGAAGTTTTGCACAAGATTAATGGGAATGATGGAACTGCTTTTTTAATTTCAAAATATTGCTGAACTGAGGTTTCAAGCTTGAGGAGCCAATTATTAGAATGGACTTCAAATGCTCATCAGATAAATTTGCTCGATATTTGGACTTGACATTCTTCATTTTTGAAAATGTTTGTTCACACAGGTATGTTGTACCAAAAACTGATACAAATCCACAAGCAAATCGCTTCAAACTTGGAAACTGCTCAGGCTGCAAAGATTTATAAAATTGGATCAGATTTCCTTCTTTATACTTGTCTTTCAGCATGTCATCTGATTGGAGATCAATAATTTCCATTTGAAACTGACTTGGGAGTGTTTCAACATTGCAGCCAAATGGACTTTGAAACAACTTTATTTTATGTTTCCATCAAGATCAGAAAATCATTCCTGAAATTGTTTTTGCAAGTCCTTAATGATTTCTGTTGCAAATGAAGAAGGAAATTCTGCTTCACTTTCTTCATGAAATTTTTCACAACATGGAAAATGAACCAAGTTATGAACTTTCAGCTGTCCTTGAAATAGCATCAGTTTTGCCCTGAATGCCTTGACATGCGCGAATAGATCACAAATCAAATTTGTTTCACCTTGCAACTTCAGATTCAATTGATTCATATGGCCTGTCACGTCTGCAAAATATGCCAATTTCCAAAGCCAGTCAGTGTTTGATAAAAGTGGTCCGGGTCGATTCTTCTCTGTGAGAAAGGAATCAATTTCCTCTCTGAGCTGAAAGAACCGCGATAGAACCTTTCCACAACTAAGCCATCGAACTGCTGTATAATAAGGCAAGTCACCGAACTCAGAATCAGTTTCTTTCAGAAAATCACAAAACTGGCGATGATTAAGCCCGTGAGATCGAATGAAATTCACTGTTGAAACAACAGGTTTCAGAACATAGAACATAGAACAGTATAGCACAGAACAGGCCCTTCGGCCCACGATGTTGTGCCGAGCTTTATCTGAAACCAAGATCAAGCTATCCCACTCCCTATCATCCTGGTGTGCTTCATGTGCCTATCCAATAACCGCTTAAATGTTCCTAAAGTGTCTGACTCCACTATCACTGCAGGCAGTCCATTCCACACCCCAACCACTCTCTGCGTAAAGAACCTACCTCTGACATCCTTCCTATATCCCCCACCACGAACCCAATAGTTATGGCCACTTGTAATAGCTCCATCCACCCGAGGAAATAGTCTTTGAACGTTCACTCTATCTATCCCCTTCATCATTTAATAAACCTCTATTAAGTCTCCCCTCAGCCTCCTCCACTCCAGAGAGAACAGCCCCAGCTCCCTCAACCTTTCCTCATAAGACCTACCCTCCAAACCAGGCAGTATCCTGGTAAATCTCCTCTGCACTCTTTCCAGCGCTTCCACATCCTTCTTATAGTGAGGTGACCAGAACTGCACACAATATTCCAAATGTGGTCTCAGCAAGGTCCTGTACAGTTGCAGCATAACCCCACGGCTCTTAAACTCCAACCCCCTGTTAATAAAAGCTAACACACTATAGGCCTTCTTCACAGCTCTATCCCTTGAGTGGCAATCTTTAGAGATCTGTGGATATGGACCCCAAGATCTCTCTGTTCCTCCACAGTCTTCAGAACCCTACCTTTGACCCTGTAATCCACATTTAAATTAGTCCTACCAAAATGAATCACCTCACGTTTATCAGGGTTAAACTCCATTTGCCGTTTTTCAGCCCAGCTTTGCATCCTATCTATGTCTCTTTGCAGCCTACAACAGCCCTCCACCTCATCCACTACTCCACCAATCTTGGTGTCATCAGCAAATTTACTGATCCACCCTTCAGCCCCCTCCTCTAAGTCATTAATAAAAATCACAAAGAGCAGAGGACCAAGCACCGATCCCTGTGGCACTCCGCTAGCAACCTGCCTCCAATCCGAAAATTTTCCATCCACCACCACCCTCTGTCTTCAATCAGACAGCCAGTTACCTATCCAATCGGCCAACTTTGCCTCTATCCCACACCTCCTCACTTTCATCATAAGCCGACCATGGGGGACCTTATCAAACGCCTTACTAAAATCCATGCATATGACATCAACTGCCCTACCTTCATCAACACACTTAGTTACCTCCTCAAAAAATTCTAGCAAATTTGTGAGGCACGACTTGCCCTTCACGAATCCATGCTGATTATCCCGGATTAATCCGCATCTTTCTAAATGGTCGTAAATCCCATCCCTAAGGACCTTTTCCATCAATTTACCAACCACCGAAGTAAAACTAACCGGTCTATAATTACCAGGGTCATTTCTATTCCCTTTCTTAAACAGAGGAACAACATTCGCCATTCTCCAGTCCTCTGGCACCATCCCCGTGGACAGCGAGGACTCAAAGATCAAAACCAAAGGCTCTGCAATCTCATCCCTTGCCTCCCAAAGAATCCTAGGATATATTTCATCAGGCCCAGGGGACTTATCGACCTTCAGTTTATTCAAAACTGCCAGGACATCCTCCCTCTGAACATTTATTTCCTCCAGCCTATTAGCCTGTAACACCTTCTCTTCCTCAAAAACATGGCCCCTCTCCTTGGTGAACACTGAAGAAAAGTATTCATTCATCACCTCGCCTATCTCTTCTGACTCCATACACAAGTTCCCACTACTGTCCTTGACCGGCCCTAACCTCACCCTGGTCATTCTTTTATTCCTCACCTAAGAGTAAAAAGCCTTGGGGTTTTCCTTGATCCGACCCGCCAAGGACTTCTCATGTCCCCTCCTAGCTCTCCTAAGCCCCTTTTTCAGCTCATTCCTTGCTAACTTGTAACCCTCAATCGAGCCATCTGAACCATCAGAACGCAAGACATGTCTACATATTTTCTGCACAATGCTTGTTGATGGATAATGCAATGCAGAAACATGGGCTTTGAGAATCCACCAACTTCACAAGCTTTTGTGATTTGTCCAACCAAACCTTTCTTCACCCCGACATCTTCTTTCCTCCATCAATTGTCATGCATTGCAGTTTATTCCACTCCAGGTTATATTCTAACACAGTTTTTTGCAATTCTTTGAAGTTGTCTTCTCCAGTTACTGTGCTGTGCATGCTATGCACTGATGCTAATTCTTGTGTCACATTAAATTCACTGTCGGTGCCACGGATGAATACTAGGAGTTGTGATGTGTCACACACATCAGTCGATTCATCAAGTGTGAGAGAATACAACTGAAAATGTCTTGCTTTGTCTGCAATTCGATGAAATATATTGCTTCCTATATCCTCAATTCTATGAGCAACAGTATTTGCCGCAAGACTGATGATTTTGAACAGACTTGCTTTTTCTGGGCATAACTCTTCCACTGCTTCCATTATACACTCTTTGATGAGATCTCCATCGGTGAATGGCTTTCCTCTCTTAGCCAACACATAAGCTAGTTTGTAACTGGCCCTGGTTAAAGCTTCATTTTCAGTTATCTTCTGCGTAAAAATAGCTTGTTGGGAAAGCAACCTGCGTTGCATTGATTCAAATTTTTCCGAACGCTGTGTTCCTGTGAATTGGGAATAACTTGGTTCATGTTTGGTCTCATCGTGCCGACGTACATTGTACTCCTTCAAAACTGCAACAATTTTGTTGCATATGACACACAAGGCTTTATCACCTGCTTGTACAAAGAAGTACTTTACACCCCATTCTTCATTAAACAGGCGGCACTCACTGTCCACTTTTCTTTTTTCCTTCCATAACTGAATTGGTCTGAATTGCCGCCATCATTGTCATTGTTCTCGCTCGTTTCAGACAGATGGAGCTTATGGATTGGATAAAGCAGCTGTCACTCAGGCAATGCAGAGCAGCAATTGGATAACATGTCTCAATTGCTGATTCGTTTAATGAACTGTCAGTCACAGGACGGCAGCTCTGATTGGACAATAGAATCATAGAATCATAGAAACCCTACAGTGCAGAAGGAGGCCATTCGGCCCATCGAGTCTGCACCGACCACAATCCCACCCAGGCCCTGCCCCCACATATTTACCCACTAATCCCTCTAACCTACGCATCTCAGGACTCTAAGGGGCAATTTTTAACCTGGCCAATCAACCTAACCCGCACATCTTTGGACCGTAAAGAGGACTGTAAAGAGGCCACTAAAGAGGGCAGGGATTCCCATGGGTCCATCAGACACCGCGCGGAGCGGCAGCAAATGTCCGGCCTGTGGCTTCCGTCCCCGTGTCCGGATCCTGAGTCAGCGGCGGGTTCCGGACGCAGGAGTATTTTCAGCAGCGGGAATCCCGTCCCGCCCCACTGGCTGCGGGCCAGATGTTAGCCCGCTGCGGGCCGGATATGGCCCACGGGCCGTAGTTTGGAGACCTCTGGTCTAGGTAAATGGCAACCTGTGGATGCTCTCCATGGTCCTTTGGAATATGGCACAAGTTGACGAAATCCTGAAGGGCAACCTTTTATACTGGAAGAGGCCTTTCAGTGTATTTATTGCGGCAACTTTCTGCGAATCCTCGTCCAGCCATAGTTGCAGGTTTGCGTGGCTCATGTCCAGTTTTGTGAATAGGAGTCCTCCTGCCAACTTTGCATAAAGATCCTCAATCTTGGGATTGGGTATTTGTCTCGCTGAGAGTAACGATTTATCGTCTGTTTGAAATCGCCACAAAGGTGCACCGAGCCGTCCGGCTTTAAGACAGGAACTACAGGTGCCGCCCATTCCGCAAACTGGACCGGTTTTATTACTCCTTTGTGCTGTAATCTTTTGATTTATGCATCGGCCTTTTCCTTTAACGCAAAAGGTACCGGTCGGGCTTTGCAAAACTTTGGGACAGCCTCCTGGTCGACGTGCAATTTTACCTTGATCCCTTTGATTGTCCCAAGGCCTTCCCGAAAACCTCCGGATATTTACTCAAGGCCTCACTCAGGTGACAATTTTCCAGCTGGAAGATATTTGTCCAATCTAGCTGGATCTCCTTTAGTCAATTTCACTCTAATAGGCTCAGTCCCGAACCTTCCACTACCATTCATGGGAGCCTAACTAATTATTTCCCATAAGCAACTGGCACATGGGGTTGTACCCATCACTTTCAGTGGTTCCCCTGTATAGATCCTCAGCCTTGCCGAAGTTTTGGTCAGGGCTAAGGGTTGGAGTCCAGTGCGTATCTTGTCTCCCCAGTGACCGATACGGCTGCGTCTGTGTCAACCTCCATTAAAATTGGATGTCCATTCAGTCTCACTGACAAGTTGATGGGTTCTGATTTTGTCATCGCTACGCACAGTAGCTATTCCTCGTGAGAGGTAGGGGGAGCTTCCAGGTTGTGCATTCTCCTGTCCCTCGGCCTATGTATTATTTTCGGCCATGCTGGTTTAAGAGACTTGCTTTTCCTCCTAGCATCCTGACACTGGCAACCATAGCAATGTCGTGTCGGGCGGGGCTCTACAGGAACTGCTGTCACTCTGGGCTAACCTGACCTTGTCGAGGTGCGGTTCTATAGGCAGACTTGGGCTCCCTCATATCCAAATCCGTCCAGAGGGCCGCTATGTAGTGGCTTGCCCCGTAGTGGTAGTCCCCTAACCCAGTCTCCCTGGTGTTGGCCTCTACCTCCAGCGGGATACCTTGGAGCTCATGTGCTCCACTTGCCGCTTTTTCTAACCACAAGGCCAGCTGTAACAACAATCCAGCTGTGTCTCCGCCAACAGGCGTTTCTGTATCGTCATATCGTTAATTCCGCACACCAACCAATCTCGGAGCATCTCATTTAGTGTCCCCCCAAATTCGCAAGCCTCCGCCAGGCGTCTTAGTCTTGTTAGGAAACTGGTGATTGTCTCCCTCGCTTCCCTAAAAGTGAAGTAAAAAACGGTACCTCCGCAGGATCAGGGGTGGCTTTAGGTCATAATATTCTTGAACTAAGTTTGACAACTCTTGGAAGGACTTTGTGTCTGGTGCCTCCAGGAAAGTTAAACTGCGCATAATCGCAAAAGCTGCTGGTCCACAAGCAGTCAGCAGGATAACCCTTTCTTCTTATCTGAGGTTATGTCGTTTGCCATGAAGAAATACTTCATCCTTTCCACATATTGGACCAGTCCTCACTGCGGGGTCAAAAGAATCCAACTTCCCAAACAGCGGCATGTTTTTTCAACAATGGCTTCCCCTCCATATGTGCAGTGGTTCAGCAAGTTCCTTCCAAAACAAATATATCCGTCCTTAAGGAAGATGACCCAGTAATCCAGGTATGTTAGCAATGCTCTGTGTAGCTGGAGCAAGAGTACTTTTATACTCCACCCTCTTGCAATAAAGGCCAATTTTCCATTTCCCTCCCTAACTATTTGCTGTGTGTGGAAACTAACCTTTTGTGATCCGTGTATAAGGACACCCAGATTCCTCAGTGCCACAGAATTCTGCAGTCTCTCCCCATTTAAATAATATTCTGTTTATCTTTCTTTCTGCCAAAATGGACAACCTCACATTTTCCCCATATCTACCAAAAGTTTGCCTACCTCCCGTAACCTGTATCCCTTTTCAGACGATAAGGCTTTGATTTTCATTCTCAAAGTCGGCAGTGGGAGTTAGGAAAATTCCCAGCTTGGCCTGCCTGCCTTGGGAGAAACCTCCAGAAAGGAGGGGATTTTCATGATGGGGGTGAGGGTGCGGGTTGAGTTGGGCTGGCAGATGTGGGAGAAAGGTCCTTGGTGGCCGCAGGGGCTGCTGGGAGCTGAGGCGAGTTGTTTAACAGGCCCTGCCTCTGTGCTGTGAGACCTTGTCCCAGTTCAAATAAAAACAAAAATCTCTCCAGCCCTCACCTCTCACACCCCTTAGCAACCCACACCTCCCACCCAACCTTACCCCCCCTCCCCCCCCCCCCCCCCCCACACACACACACACAAACACGCATACGTGTACTTTGTGAGAATAAAGAGCAACATACTGACTAAACGTTCCCCTCAAACCGACTATAGATTATAGATTTATAGATAAAGGGCAAAAGAGTAACAAGGGAGAGAGTAGCGCCTCTTAAGGATCAACAAGGTCATCTATGTGCGGATCCACAAGGGATGGGTGAGATCCTAAATGAATATTTCTCATCAGTATTTACTGTTGAGAAAAGCATGGATGTCAGGGAACTTGGGGAAATAAATAGTGATGTCTTGAGGAACATACATATTACAGAGAAGGAGGTGCTGGAAGTCTTAAAGCGCATCAATGTAGATAAATCCCCGGGACCTGATGAAGTGTATCCCAGGACATTGTGGGAGGCTAGGGAGGAAATTGCGGGTCCCCTCGCCAAGATATTTGAATCATCGATAGTCACGGGTGAGGTGCCTGAAGATTGGAGAGTGGAAAATGTTGTGCCTTTGTTTAAAAAGGGCTGCAGGGAAAAGCCTGGGAACTACAGGCCAGTGAGCCTCACATCTGTGGTGGGTAAACTGTTCTTTGTCATTTATAGTAACGATTTGCATGAGAATATAGGAGGCATGGTTAGTAAGTTTGCAGATGACACTAAGATTGGTGGCATAGTGGACAGTGAAGAAAGTTGTCTCCAATTGCAACGGGATCTTGATCAGTTGGGCCAGTGGGCTGACGAATAGCAGATGGAGTTTAATTTAGACAAATGCGGCGTGATGCATTTTGTAGATTGAACCAGGGCAGGACTTACTCAGTTAATGGTAGGGCGTTGGGGAGAGTTACAGAACAAAGAGATCTCGGGGTACATGTTCATAGCTCCTTGAAAGTGGAGTCACAGGTGGACAGAGTGGTGAAGAAGGCATTCGGCATGCTTGGTTTCATTGGTCAGAACATTGAATACAGGAGTTGGAATGCCTTGTTGAAGTTGTACAAGACATTGGTAAGGCCACACTTGGAATACAGTGTGCAATTCTCGTCACCCTATCATAGAAAGGATAGTATTAAACTAGGAAGAGTGCAGATAAGATTTACTAGGATGTTGCCAGGACTTGATGGTTTGAGTTATAAGCAGAGGCTGGATTTTGTCTCTGGAGCGTAGGAGGCTGAGGGGTGATCTTATAGAGGTCGATAAAATAATGAGGGGCACAGACCAGCTAGATAGTCAATAACTTTTCCCAAAGGTAGGGGAGTCTAAAACTAGAAGGCGTAGGTTTAAGGTGAGAGGGGAGAGATACAAAAGCGTCCAGAGGGGCAGTTTTTTCACACAAAGGGTGGTGAGTGTCTGGAACAAGCTGAGGTAGTACAACATACAAAGAGGTTGTAGTAGAGGTGGGTACAATTTTGTCTTTTATAAAGCATTTAGATAGTTACATGGGTACGATGGGTATAGAGCGATATGGGCCAAATGCGGGCAATTGGGATTAGTTTCTGGGTTTTCAAAAAAAAGGGCAGCATGGACAAGTTGGGCCGAAGGGCCTGTTTCCATGCTGGAAACCTCTATAACTCTGTGACTCTATGACTCTATAAACGTTCCCCTCAAACAGACTATAGATTACGTCTCCTCTGAGTTTCCATGGACCATGATTGACTGGAACTAGGCTTGATCCCATGAACATTGCAGAGGACTCGGAGATGCTAATCCTCAGAGTAGGGCTGGGAGTGGCAGTGCTTTTGACCTGAACTGTCCCATCACTCCCGAGAATCTCAGGAATGGAGTCAAGAACAAAGAACAAAGAACAGTACAGCACAGGAAACAGGCCCTTCGGCCCTCCAAGCCTGTGCCGCTCCTTGGTCCAACTAGACCAATCGTTTGTATCCCTCCATTCCCAGGCTGCTCATGTGACTATCCAGGTAAGTCTTAAACGATGTCAGCGTGCCTGCCTCCACCACCCTACTTGGCAGCGCATTCCAGGCCCCCACCACCCTCTGTGTAAAAAACGTCCCTCTGATGTCTGAGTTATACTTCGCCCCTCTCAGCTTGAGCCCGTGACCCCTCGTGATCGTCACCTCCGACCTGGGAAAAAGCTTCCCACTGTTCACCCTATCTATACCCTTCATAATCTTGTATACCTCTATTAGATCTCCCCTCATTCTCCGTCTTTCCAAGGAATCTGGAGTTGGGTTGAGGCTGCCATTTTTAAAGGACTCTCAGGTCATTCCGATCAGTGAAAATCCAGGCTTTTGTATCCGCTCACAGCTTACTTCCTGAGCTGTCATTGTATCATCAGCAAATTTAGCAACAGTACAGCTGTCCTTTTATCCATGTCATTTTAAATAGTTGAGGTCCCATCACTGATCCCTGTGGTACTCCGCTATTTACCAATCTGAAAATGACCCATTTATCCTGACTTATTTCCTGTTAGTTAGTCAATTCTCTATCCATGTTAATATATTAGCCCCCCAACAATATGAACTCTTATCTTAGCTGCTAATTTTACAAGTGGGACCTGATTGAATGTCTTTTGCAATTCCAAATACACTGCAGCCGCTGGTTCCCTTTTGTCCACAATCCTTGTTACATCCCCAAAGAACTCGAATAAATGTGTCAAACTCCATTTCCTTTGCACGAAACCATGTTGATTGTCTTGATTGTCTTACAATTTTCACAATGTTTGCTTAATGGATTCTGCCATTTTCCCAATGATAGATCTTAGACCTATTAGTCCTGCTTCTGCATCCCTCACTTTTTAAATACAGGTACGGTTACATTTGCAAATTTCCAATCCGTTGGGACCTTTTCAGGAACTAAGGAATGTTGGAAGGTCACAGCTAATGGCAGTCATTTCTTTTAAGACCCGAGCATGCAGGCTATCTGGTCCAAGGAATTTGTCAGGCCTTGGTTCCATTCGCCTTTCTAGTAGATACCAACATACAAATTAGAAGCAGACGGCCGTTCAGCCCCTCGATCCTGCTCTGCCATTCTATCAGATCATGGCTGATCAGATTATGGCCTCAACTCCATATTCATAGAATCATAGAATACCTACAGTACATTTACCGAGCCCTGATAACATCTGACTCCCTTGTTAGTCAAAAATTTATATAATCTGCCTTAAAATTAAACAATGTTCCTGAGGGGCAACCTGATTGAGGGGTTCAAGATTATGAGGGGCATGGACAGTCTGGATAGGGAGTAGCTGTTTCCCTTAGTTGAATGGCCAGTTACGAGGGAACACAAGTTAAAAGTGAGGGGTGAGAGGTTTATGGAGGATTTGAGGAAAATTGTTTTTACTGAGAGGGTGGTGACGGTCTGGAATGCGCTGCCTGGGAGGGTGGTGGAGGTGGGATACCTCCTAACCTCTAAAAAGTACCTGGGTGAGTACTTGGCATGTCATAACATTCAGGGCAGTGGGCCAAGTGCTGGCAAGTGGGATTAGGTGGGCAGGTCGGGGCCTTTCATGCGTCGGTGCAGACTCGATGGGCCGAAGGGCCTCTTCTGTACTGTAGTACAGCATGGATTTAGTAAGGGGAGGTCGTGCCTGACAAACCTGTTAGAGTTCTTTGAAGAGATAACAAATAGGTTAGACCAAGGAGAGCCAATGGATGTCATCTATCTTGACTTCCAAAAGGCCTTTGACAAGGTGCCTCACGGGAGACTGCTGAGTAAAATAAGGGCCCATGGTATTCGAGGCAAGGTACTAACATGGATTGACGATTGGCTGTCAGACAGAAGGCAGAGAGTTGGGATAAAAGGTTCTTTCTCAGAATGGCAACTGGTGACAAGTGGTGTCCCGCAGGGTTCAGTGTTGGGGCCACAGCTGTTCTCTTTATATATTAACGATCTAGATGACGGGACTGGGGGCATTCTGGCCAAGTTTGCCGATGATACAAAGATAGGTGGAGGGGCAGGTAGTATTGAGGAGGTGGGGAGGCTGCAGAAAGATTTAGACAGTTTAGGAGAGTGGTCCAAGAAGTGGCTGATGAAATTCAACGTGGGCAAGTGCGAGGTCTTGCACTTTGGAAAAAAGAATAGAGGCATGGACTATTTTCTAAACGGTGACAAAATTCATAATGCTAAAGTGCAAAGGGACTTGGGAGTCCTAGTCCAGGATTCTCTAAAGGTAAACTTGCAGGTTGAGTCCATAATTAAGAAAGCAAATGTAATGTTGTCATTTATCTCAAGAGGCTTGGAATACAAAAGCAGGGATGTACTTCTGAGGCTTTATAAAGCACTGGTTAGGCCCCATTTGGAGTACTGTGAGCAATTTTGGGCCCCACACCTCAGGAAGGACATACTGGCACTGGAGCGGGTCCAGCGGAGATTCACACGGATGATCCCGGGAATGGTAGGCCTGACATACGATGAACGTCTGAGGATCGTGGGATTGTATTCATTGGAGTTTAGGAGGTTGAGGGGAGATCTAATAGAAACTTACAAGATAATGAACGGCTTAGATAGGATGGACGTAGGGAAGTTGTTTCCATTAGCAGGGGAGACTAGGACGCGGGGGCACAGCCTTAGAATAAAAGGGAGTCACTTTAGAACAGAGATGAGGAGAAATTTCTTCAGCCAGAGAGTGGTAGGTCTGTGGAATTCATTGCCACAGAGGGCTGTGGAGGCCGAGACGTTAAGTGTCTTCAAGACAGAAATTGATAAATTCTTGATTTCTCGAGGAATTAAGGGCTATGGGGAGAGAGCGGGTAAATGGAGTTGAAATCAACCATGATTGAATGGTGGAGTGGACTCGATGGGCCGAATGGCCTTACTTCCGCTCCTATGTCTTATGGTCTTATGGTCTTATAGTATTCTGTGATTCTGTGAGTCCACCATTCAAAACAAAATCTTCTCAACGCCAACTTAAATAGGAGAACCCTCATTTTTAAACTGTGTGCTAGTACTTTTCTCTAATTCTCATGATTGTCCTAAGTTATTTTGCCCTCCCTTTTGCCTCTTCATTTCTTATGATGTTAGGGATGTTTTGTGAACACAGATGCAAAATATTTGGCCAAAGCTTCTACCATTTCTTTGTTTCCTGTTCTTAATTCTCCTGTCTCATCCTCTAGGGAGCAGCAGTTCCTTTCCCTACTCTTTTCCTTTTTGTATACTTGCAGCAGTTTTTACCGTCTGTTTTTAGATTTCTTTTCATATAAAACCCACAGAAGGATCTCATGCCATGGCTGCTGAGTTTAACCAGCCGCAGGAGAGAGCCACGTCAAGCGGCCAGCCCCAGTGGTGTTTTCTGTGTGGGTTGGTGGCAGGCAGGGTGGGAGGGGGTTTCCTCCCTTTTCAAACCTGCTCAGACATTCAAATGCACCCCCTCCTCTCCCCGAAGTGACAATGCCTCTCCCACAGTTTCCCCTCCACTCTGGCCTTTCTAACCCTCAGCACCGTGCCCACTTTGCCAGGGCCGGCCATCTTGGCCCCAGTCAGATCTTAGGCTTGCCTGCCGGACTAAATTCAGTGTCTCCTCTTGGTCTCGCCGCAGTACCGGCAGTGACCATTTCTCCCGGTGGTGTTGCTGCTACTGGAGAGGAACTGGGCTGATTGGCTGGTAGGATTCGAGGCAGGATTTCCTGTTCCTACCTCCACTCGATTAATGGCCAGTTGGTGGTTTGATAGCTATGGGGGGGGAGCTATCTGGGGCGGGGGGAGGTGAGCTCCCACCTGATTTTTTTAACTGAGTGAGTTTACAGCATTCTGGTAAATCCAGCCCAATTCCCCTCTCCCAATATTAACTCCTTGTTTAGATCTAACCACATCTGTGCTCAAATTATGTCATTAAATTTGGAGATTTGGTTGCAATACAGCCAAAATCCATTTCTAGTTTTAAGAGCAGCAAGTAGCTATTTTGATGGCAATGATGTCAAACTAGAAAAGTCTGGCCCGTAGAGATAAACAAACGTGACATAAAGAATCAGAGAATCCCTACAGTGCAGAAGGAGGCCATTCAGCCCATCGAGTCTGCACCGACAACAATCCCACCCAAGCCCTATCCTTATAACCCCTCGTAATCCCCCTGACATGAAGGAGAAATCCCGCCCAGACCTGTTCCCCGTAACCCCAAGTATTTGTCCCGCTAATCCCCCCTAACCTACACATCATGGGACACTAAGGGGCAATTTAGCACGGCCAATCTACCTAACCTGCACATCTTTGGACTGTGGGAGAAAACCGGAGCACCTGGAAAAACCCACGCAGACTTAGGGAGAAGGTGCAAACTCCACACAGACAGTGACCCGAGGCCAGTCTTGGGTCTCTGGCGCTGTGAGGCAGCAGTGCTAACCACTGTGCCACCGTGCTGCGCCGGGTCCCTGGCGCTGTGAGGCAGCAGTGCTAACCACTGTGCCACCGTGCTGCCCTGGGTCCCTGGCGCTGTGAGGCAGCAGCGCTAACCACTGTGCCACCGTGCTGCCCCGGATCCCTGGCGCTGTGAGGCAGCAGTGCTAACCACTGTGCCACCGTGCTGCCCCGGATCCCTGGCGCTGTGAGGCAGCAGTGCTAACCACTGTGCCACCGTGCTGCCCCGGATTCCTGGCGTTGTGAGGCAGCAGTGCTAACCACTGTGCCACCGTGATGTTAAAAATGAAAAGAGCCAATGTAAAGCAAACAAGCAGAAACTGGACACATAATGAGCACACGGTTTGTATCTTTATGGCATCTTTATTGTGGAATAACATACCAAAGGACTCCACAAGGAATTTATCAAACTATTTCTTTTTTTAATTCATTCACTGGATGTGTGTGTCACAGGCAAGACCAGAATTTATTGTCCATTACTAATTGTTCTTGAGAAGGAGATGATGAACATTCTTGAACTGCTGCAGTCCATGTGGTGTATGTACACCCACCATGCTGTTAGAGAGGGAATTCCAGGATTGCGACCCAGTGACAGTGAAGCAACGGCGATATGTTTCCAAGTCAGGATGGTGAGTGGCTCGGAGGGGAACTTGTGGGTGGCTGCCCTTGAGCCTACTGGCCTTGTCCTTATGGTGGAGGTTGTGGATTGGAGGGGGTGTCAAAGTCGCTTTGGGCAATTTGCTGAAATGCATCTTGTAGATGGTATACACTGCAGCCACTGTGTACCGATGGCAGAGGTAATACATGCTTAAGCTAGTGGATGTGGTGCCAATCAAGGGGGCTGCTTTGTACTGGATGGTGTTGCAATTTTTGAGTGCTGTTGGAGCTGCACAATTTCCGACAAATTGAGAGTATTCCATAATATTCCTGGCTTCTTCCACATATGTGGAGATGCCGGCATTGGACTGGGGTAAACACAGTAAGAAGTTTAACAACACCAGGTTAAAGTCCAACAGGTTTATTTGGTAGCAAAAGCCACACAAGCTTTCGGAGCTCTAAGCCCCTTCTTCAGGTGAGTGGGAATTCTGTTCACAAACAGAGCTTATAAAGACACAGACTCAATTTACATGAATAATGGTTGGAATGCGAATACTTACAACTAATCAAATCTTTAAGAAACAAAACAATGTGAGTGGAGAGAGCATCAAGACAGGCTAAAAAGATATGTATTGTCTCCAGACAAGACAGCCAGTGAAACTCAGCAGGTCCACGCAACTGTGGGAGTTACAAATAGTGTGACATGAACCCAATATCCCGGTTGAGGCCGTCCTCGTGTGTGCGGAACTTGGCTATCAGTTTCTGCTCAGCGACTCTGCGCTGTCGTGTGTCGCGAAGGCCGCCTTGGAGAACGCTTACCCGAATATCAGAGGCCGAATGCCCGTGACCGCTGAAGTGCTCCCCAACAGGAAGAGAACAGTCTTGCCTGGTGATTGTCGAGCGCCTTTCATTCATCCGTTGTCGCAGCGTCTGCATAGTTTCCCCAATGTACCATGCCTCGGGACATCCTTCCTTGCAGCATATCAGGTAGACAACGTTGGCCGAATTGCAAGAGTATGTACCGTGTACCTGGTGGATGGTGTTCTCACGTGAGATGATGGCATCTGTGTCGATGATCCGGCACGTCTTGCAGAGGTTGCTGTGGCAGGGTTGTGTGGTGTCATGGTCACTGTTCTCCTGAAGGCTGGGTAGTTTGCTGCGGACAATGGTCTGTTTGAGGTTGTGTGGTTGTTTGAAGGTAAGAAGTGGGGGTGTG
Source organism: Mustelus asterias (assembly GCF_964213995.1). Classification (NCBI taxonomy): domain Eukaryota; kingdom Metazoa; phylum Chordata; class Chondrichthyes; order Carcharhiniformes; family Triakidae; genus Mustelus; species Mustelus asterias. Next base: position 66,122,614 of record NC_135811.1, on the reverse strand, counting down.
GGGATGGCCTTGGCGAGATGTTCGTCTTCATCAATGACATGTTGAAGGCTCCGGAGGAGATGCCGTAGCTTCTCCGCTTCGGGGAAGTACTGGACAACGAAGGGTACTCTGTCCACTGTGTCCCGTGTTTGTCTTCTGAGGAGGTCGGTGCGGTTTTTCGCTGTGGCGCGTTGGAACTGTTGATCAATGAGTCGAGCGCCATATCCTGTTCTTATGAGGGCATCTTTCAGCGTCTGGAGGTGTCTGTTGTGATCCTCCTCATCCGAACATCAACAAGTTCCATCCCACCATCAGGCTCACCATAGACTACTCTCCGGAATCGGTTGCATTCTTGGACACACGCATCTCCATTAAGAACGGTCACCTCAGCACCTCACTGTACCGCAAGCCCACGGATAACCTCACGATGCTCCACTTCTCCAGCTTCCACCCTAAACACGTTAAAGAAGCCATCCCCTACGGACAAGCCCTCCGTATACACAGGATCTGCTCGGATGAGGAGGATCACAACAGACACCTCCAGACGCTGAAAGATGCCCTCATAAGAACAGGATATGCCACTAGACTCATTGATCAACAGTTCCAACGCGCCACAGCGAAAAACCACACCGACCTCCTCAGAAGACAAACATGGGACACAGTGGACAGAGTACCCTTCGTTGTCCAGTACTTCCCCGGAGCGGAGAAGCTACGGCATCTCCTCCGGAGCCTTCAACATGTCATTGATGAAGATGAACATCTCGCCAAGGCCATCCCCACACCCCCACTTCTTGCCTTTAAACAACCGCACAACCTCAAACAGACCATTGTCCGCAGCAAACTACCCAGTCTTCAGGAGAACAGTGACCATGACACCACACAACCCTGCCACAGCAACCTCTGCAAGACGTGCCGGATCATCGACACAGATGCCATCATCTCACGTGAGAACACCATCCACCAGGTACACGGTACATACTCTTGCAATTCGGCCAACGTTGTCTACCTGATACGCTGCAAGGAAGGATGTCCCGAGGCATGGTACATTGGGGAAACTATGCAGACGCTGCGACAACGGATGAATGAAAGGCGCTCGACAATCACCAGGCAAGACTGTTCTCTTCCTGTTGGGGAGCACTTCAGCGGTCACGGGCATTCGGCCTCTGATATTCGGGTAAGCGTTCTCCAAGGCGGCCTTCGCGACACACGACAGCGCAGAGTCGCTGAGCAGAAACTGATAGCCAAGTTCCGCACACACGAGGACGGCCTCAACCGGGATATTGGGTTCATGTCACACTATTTGTAACTCCCACAGTTGCGTGGACCTGCTGAGTTTCACTGGCTGTCTTGTCTGGAGACAATACACATCTTTTTAGCCTGTCTTGATGCTCTCTCCACTCACATTGTTTTGTTTCTTAAAGACTTGATTAGTTGTAAGTATTCGCATTCCAACCATTATTCATGTAAATTGAGTCTGTGTCTTTATAAGCTCTGTTTGTGAACAGAATTCCCACTCACCTGAAGAAGGGGCTTAGAGCTCCGAAAGCTTGTGTGGCTTTTGCTACCAAATAAACCTGTTGGACTTTAACCAGGTGTTGTTAAACTTCTTACTGTGTTCTTCCACATAGACAGTGGACAGGTTTGGGGAGCCAGGACTTGAGTTCCTGAACTCCCAATATCTCATCTGATCTTGCAGCCACTGTGTCTTTATGGCTGATCTGTTTAAGTTTCTGATCAATTGTACCACCCTCATTCCAAACGAGGAGGAGAGTAGACAAAATTCTTGGTCAAGGATGTACGCTTCAAGGAACACCCCAGAGAGGTGAGGTAGTGGTTCAGGGAGGGAATTCCAGAGTTTAGGGCCTAGGCAGTTGGAGATACAGCCATTAGTGGCAGGAGAAATTATAATCAGGGATACGAGAAGATAGAGTCACAGAGTCATAGAGGTTTACAGCATGGAAACAGACCCTTCGGCCCAACTTGTCCATGCCGCCCTTTTTTTAAAAAATCCCAAAGCTAGTCCCAATTGCCCACATTTGGCCCATATCCCGCTATACCCATCTTACCCATGTAACTGTCTAAATGCTTTTTAAAAGACAACATTGTACCATCTCTACTACTATCTCTGGCAGCTTGTTCCAGACACTCACCACCCTCTGTGTGAAAAAATTGCCCCTCTGGACACTTTTATATCTCTCCCCTCTCACCTTAAGCCTATGCCCTCTAGTTTTAGACTCCTCTACCTTTGGGAAAAGATATTGACTATCTAGCAGATCTATGCCCCACATTATTTTATAGACCTCTATAAGGTCACCCCTCAGCCTCCTACGCTCCAGAGAAAAAAGTCCCAGACTATCCAGCCTCTCCTTATAACTCAATCCATGAAGTCCCGGTAGCATCCTCGTAAATCTTTTCTGCACTCTTTCTAGTTTAATAATATCCTTTCTATAATCGGTGACCAGAACTGTACACAGTATTCCAAGTGTGGCCTTACCAATGACTTGTACAACTTCAACAATTAAGGAGATTTTTTTAAGTACTCAGCAAAAATATATTCCGGTGATAAAGAAGGACTGTAAGAAAAAGGATAACCGGACGTGGATAACGAAGGAAATAAAGGAGAGTATTAAAATAAAATCAGATGCGTAAAGAGTGGCCAAAAATAGTGGAGAATTAGTGGATTGGGAAAGCTTTAAAGAAAAACAAAGAACGACTAAGAAAGCGATTAAGAAAGGAAAGATAGATTATGAAATTAAACTAGCTCAAAATATAAAAAATGATAGTAAAAGTTTTTACAAGTATATAAAAAGGAATAGAGTGGCTAGAGTGAATGTTGGACCCTTGGAAGATGAGAGGGGGGATTTAATAGTGGAAAACGAGGAAATGGCTGAGACTTTAAATAAGTTCTTTGTGTCGGTCTTCACGGTGGAAGACACAAATAGTTTGTCGAATATTAGAGATCGAGAGTTGGTGGGAGGGGAGGTCCTTAATACAATTACTGTTACTAAGGAGGTGGTGCTTGGCAGACTAATAGGACTGAAGGTAGACAAGTCCCCGGGCCTGGATGGAATGCATCCCAGGGTACTGAAAGAAATGGCTGAGGTAATAGCAGATGCGTTAGTAGTAATTTATCAAAATTCGCTGGACTCTGGGGTAGTGCCGGCTGACTGGAAAACAGCTACTGTTACGCCGCTGTTTAAAAAAGGAAGTAGACAAAAGGCGGGTAACTACAGGCCGGTTAGCTTAACATCCGTAGTTGGGAAGATGCTAGAGTCCATTATTAAAGAGGAAATAACAGAGCACCTGAATAAGAATGGCTCGATCAAGCAGACGCAGCATGGATTCATGAAGGGAAAGTCGTGTTTGACGAATCTACTGGACTTTTATGAAGATGTCACTAGTGTGGTTGACAGAGGGGAACCGGTGGATGTGGTGCTTTTAGATTTCCAGAAGGCGTTCGATAAGGTGCCTCACAAAAGGTTGCTGCAGAAGATTGGGGTACACGGAGTTAGGGGTAAGTGTTGGCGTGGATTGGGGATTGGCTATCTAACAGGAAGCAGAGAGTTGGGATAAATGGGTGCTTTTCTGGTTGGCAGTTGGTGACCAGTGGCGTGCCGCAAGGATCGGTGCTGGGGCCTCAATTGTTTACCATTTACATAGATGATCTGGAGGAGGGGACTGAATCTAGGGTATTCAAGTTTGCTGATGACACGAAGGTGAGTGGGAAAGCGAATTGCGTGGAGGACGCGGAAAGTCTGCAGAGAGATTTGGATAGGTTGAGCGAGTGGGCGAGGATCTGGCAGATGGAATATAACGTTAGCAAATGTGAGGTTATCCACTTTGGAAGAAATAATAGTAAATTGGAATATTATTTAAATGGAGAAAAATTACATCGTGCGACTGTGCAGAGGGACCTGGGGGTCCTTGTGCACGAATCGCAAAAACTCAGTCTGCAGGTGCAGCAGGTGATCAAGAAGGCGAATGGAATGTTGGCCTTTATCGCGAGGGAGATAGAATATAAAAGCAGGGAGGTCTTGCTGCAACTGTACAAGGCACTGGTGAGGCCGCAACTGGAGTACTGTGTGCAGTTTTGGTCCCCTTATTTGCGAAAGGATATATTGGCCTTGGAGGGAGTGCAGAGAAGGTTCACCAGGTTGATACCGGAGATGAGGGGTGTAGCTTATGAGGAGAGATTAAACAGATTGGGTCTGTACTCGTTGGAGTTTAGAAGGATGAGAGGTGATCTTATAGAGACATATAAGATAATGAAGGGGCTGGATAGGGTTGAGGTGGAGAGATTCTTTCCACTCAGAAGGGAAACCAGGACGAGAGGGCACAGCCTCAAAATAAGGGGGGGCCGGTTCAGAACAGAGTTGAGGGGGAACTTCTTCTCTCAGAGGGTAGTGAATCTCTGGAATTCTCTGCCCATTGAAGTGGTGGAGGCTTCCTCGTTGAATATGTTTAAATCACGGGTAGATAGTTTTCTGATCGATAAGGGAATTAGGGGATATGGGGAGCAGGCGGGTAAGTGGAACTGATTCGCTTCAGATCAGCCATGATCTTGTTGAATGGCGGGGCAGGCTTGAAGGGCCAGATGGCCTACTCCTGCTCCTATTTCTTATGTTCTTATGTTCTTAAGACGTCCCAACTCCTGTATTCAATGTTCTGACCAATGACACCAAGCATGCTGAATGCCTTCTTCACCACTCTGTCCACCTGTGATTCTACTTTCAAGGATCTTTGAACATGTACCCCTAGATCTTTTTGTTCTGTAACTCTCCCCAACGCCCTACCATTAACTAAGTAAGTCCTGCCCTGGTTCAATCTACCAAAATGCATCACCTCGCATTTATCTAAATTAAACTCCATCTGCCATTCGTCAGCCCACTGGCCCAATTGATCAAGATCCCGTTGCAATCGGAGATACCTTTCTTCACTGTCCACTATGCCATCAATCTTGGTGTCATCTGCAAACTTACTAACCATGCCCCCTATATTCTCATCTAAATCATTAATATAAATGACAAAGAACAGTGGACCCAGCAGTGATCCCTGAGGTACACCGCTGGTCACAGGCCTCCAGCTGGAAAAACCACCCTCTACAACAAATTGGCTTCTGTCATCAAGCCAGTTTTGTATCCATTTAGCTCTCTCACCCTGGATCCTGTGAGATTTAACCTTATGCAACAACCTACCATGCGGTACCTTGTCAAAGGCCTTGCTAAAGTCCATGTGGACAACATCAACTGCACTGCCCTCATCTACCTTCTTGGTTACTCCTTCAAAAAACTCGATCAAATTTGATTATTTATTGCCACAAGTAGGCTTACATTAACATTGCAATGAGGTTATTATGAAAATCCTCTAGTTGCCACACTCAGGCACCTGTTCGGGTACACGGAGGGAGAATTTAGCATGGCCAATGCACCCAACCAGCACGTCGTTCGGACTGTGGAAGGAAACCAGAGCCTCCGGAAGAAACCCACGCAGACATGGGGAGAATGTGCAGACTCCACATAGACAGAGACCCAAACGGGGAATCAAAGCTGGGTCGCTGGCACTTTGAGGCAGCGATGCTAACCATTGTGCCACCATGCCACCCAATTAATTCCAGTAACAGTGAAGACTTCTACTGAAAAAGCAGGGAATTCTTCTGGCACCCTGGCCAATACTTCTTTCCTGAACAAAGATAAAGTTTGATAGGTTAATGCACTCAGTGCTGCTGCAGAATGCTTGCCACATTTGCCTATATTTCAACTGTGTGCAGCATGGAGACATGATTTTCCACTCACAAAGCCATGCTGACTGTCCCTAATCAGTCCTTGCCTCTCTAAATGCCTGTAGATCCTGTCTCTCAAAATACCTTCCAACAATTTACCCACCACAGATGTGAGGCTCACTGGCCTGTAGTTCCCAGGCTTGTCCCTGCAGCCCTTTTTAAACAAAGGCACAACATTTGCCACTCTCCAATCTTCAGGCATCTCACCTGTGACTATCGATGAATCAAATATCTCTGCTCGGGGACCCACAATTTCCTCCCTAGCCTCCCACAATGCCCTGGGATACACTTCATTAGGTCCCAGAGATTTATCTACCTTGATGCGCTTTACGACTTCCAGCACCTCTTTCTCTGTAATATACACTCCTCAAGACATCTCTATTTATTTCCACAAGTTCCCTAATATCCCTGCTTTTCTCAACAGTAAAAACTGATGAGAAATATTCATTTAGGATCTCACCCATCTCTTGTGGATCCACACATAGATGAACTTGTTGATCCTTCAGAGGCCCTACTCTCTCCCCCTTGTTACTCTTTTGTCCTTTATGTATGATAAGTCAGAGGGTGCAATAGTTGATGATCAACAAATCAGCTAAGAAACCAACCTACCGAGCAACCAGCCAATTAAAAAGAACAAAGCACAAAGAAAATTACAGCACAGGAACAGGTCCTTCGGCCCTCCAAGCCTGCAGAGACCATGCTGCTGCCCAACTGAACTAAAACCCCCTCCTCTTCTGAGCACCATATCCCTCTATTCCCATCCTATTCATAGAACCATAGAAAATTACAGCTCAGAAACAGGCCTTTTGGCCCTTCTTGTCTGTGCCGAACCATTTTTTGCCTAGTCCCACTGACATGCACTTGGACCATATCCCTCCACACCCCTCTCATCCATGAACTCATCCAAGTTTTTCTTAAATGTTAAAGGTGACCCCGCATTTACCACTTTATCCGGTAGCTCATTCCACACTCCCACCACTCTCTGCGTGAAGAAGCCCCCCCTAGTATTCCCTTTAAACTTTTCTCCTTTCACCCTTAACCCAGGCCCTCTGGTATTTTTTCTCCCCTCGCCTCAGTGGAAAAAGCCTGCTTGCATTCACTCTATCTATACCCATCAAAATCTTATACACCTCTATCAGATCTCCCCTCATTCTTCTACGCTCCAGGGAATAAAGTCCCAACCTATTCAATCTCTCTCTGTAACTCAGCTTCTCAAGTCCCGGCAACATCCTTGTGAACCTTCTCTGCACTCTTTCAACCTTATTTACATCCTTCCTGTAACTAGGTGACCAAAACTGTGCACAATACTCTAAATTCGGCCTCACCAATGCCTTATATAACCTTACCATAACACTCCAACTTTTATACTTGATACTCCGATTTATAAAGGCCAATGTACCAAAGGCACTCTTTACAACCCTATCCACCTGTGACGTCACTTTTAGGGAATTCTGTACCTGTATTCCCAGATCCCTCTGTTCAACTGCACTCTTCAGAGTCCTACCATTTACCCTGTACATTCTACTTTGGTTTGTCCTTCCAAAGTGCAATATCTCACACTTGTCTGCGTTAAATTCCATTTGCCACTTTTCAGCCCATTTTCCTAGCAGGTCCAAATCCCTCTGCAAGCTTTGAAAACCTTCCTCACTGTCCACTACACCTCCAATCTTTGTATCATCAGCAAATTTGCTGATCCAATTTACCACATTATCATCCAGATCATTGATATAGATGACAAACAACAATGGACCCAACACCGATCCCTGCGGCACACCACTAGTCACAGGCCTCCACTCAGAGAAGCAATCCTCCACAACCACTCTCTGGCTTCTTCCATTGAACCAGTGTCTAACCAATTTACTACCTCCCCATGTATACCTAGTGACTGAACCTTCCGAATTAACCTCCCATGAGGGACCTTCTCAAAGGCCTTGCTGAAATCCAGGTCGACAACATCCACCGCCTTCCCTTCATCCACTTTCCTGGTAACCTCCTCGAAAAACTCTAATAGATTGGTCAAACATGACCTACCACGCACAAAGCCATGTTGACTCTCCCTAATAAGTCCCTGTTTATCCAAATATTTGTAGATCCTATCCCTTATCACACCTTCCAATAACTTGCCCACCACCGACGTCAAACTTACTGGCCTATAATTTCCCGGATTTCTTTGGGAACCTGTTTTAAACAACGGAACAACATGAGCCACCCTCCAATCATCCGGCACCTCCCCCGTGAATACTGACATTTTAAATATGTCTGCCAGGGCCCCTGCAAGTTCAACACTAGCTTCCCTCAAGGTCCGTGGGAATACCCCGTCCAGTCCTGGGGATTTATCCACTCTGATTTGCCTCAAGACAGCGAGCACCTCCTCCCCTTTAATCTGTAAAGGTTCCATGACCTCCCTACCTGTTTGCCCTATTTCCGTAGACTCCATGCCTGTTTCCTCAGTAAATACGGATGCAAAAAAACCATTTAGTATCTCCCCCATCTCTTTTGGTTCCATACACAGTCTACCACTCTGGTCTTCAAGAGGACCAATTTTATCCCTCACTATCCTTTTGCTCCTAACATACCTATAGAAGCTCTTTGGATTTTCCTTCACTCTGTCTGCCAAAGCAACCTCATGTCTTCTTTTAGCCCTCCTGATTTCCCTCTTAAGTAGCTTCTTGCACTTTTTATACTCCTCGAGTATCTGATCTGCTCCTTGCTGCCTGTACATTTCATACAACTCTCTCTTCCTCTTAATCAGTGTTACAATCTCCCTCGAGAACCAAGGTTCCTTATTCCTATTTACTTTGCCTTTAATCCTGACAGGAACATACAAACTCTGCACTCTCAAAATTTCTCCTTTGAAGGCCTCCCACTTTCCATTTATACCCTTACCAGAGAACAGCCTGTGCCAATCCACACTTCCCAGATCCCTTCTCATTTCATCAAGTTTAGCCTTTTTCCAGTTCAAAACTTCAACCCGAGGACCAGATCTATCCTTATCCATGATCAGGTTGAAACAAATGGCATTATGATCACTGGAGCCAAAGTGTTCCCTCACACTCACATCCATCACCTGCCCTAACTCATTTCCCAATAGGAGATCCAATATCGCATCCTCACTAGTTGGCACCTCCATATACTGATGTAGAAAATTCTCCTGAACACATTTTACAAACTCTACCCCATCTAAGCATAGAAACATAGAAAAACTACAGCACAAAACAGGCCCTTCGGCCCCACAAGTTGTGCCGAACATATCCCTACCTTCTAGGCCTACCTATAACCCTCCATCCTATTAAGTCCCATGTACTCATCCAGGAGTCTCTTAAAAGACCCTATTGAGTTTGCCTCCACCACCACTGACGGCAGCCGATTCCTCTCACCCACCACCCTCTGTGTGAAAAACTTCCCCATAACATTTATAGAAAGAAACATTTATAGAAAGAAAGAAACCTTTAACAGTATGCGAGTCCCAATCTATATGTGGAAAATTAAAATCCCCTACTATCACAACTTTATGTTTCCTGCAGTTGTCAGCTATCTCTCTGCTGATTTGCTTCTCCAATTTGCTGACTATTGGGTGGTCTATAATACAACCCCATTAATGTGGTCATACCTTTCCTGTTTCTCAGCTCCACCCATAAGGCCTCTGTAGACAAGCTACATAATCTATCCTGCCTGAGTACCGCTGTAACATTTTCCCTGACCAACAATGTCACCCCCCCCCCCCCCCCCCCCCCCACCTTTTATCCCTCTGCCTCTATCCTGCCTGAAACATTGGAACCCTGGAACATTGAGCTGCCAGTCCTGCCCCTCCTGTAGCCAAGTTTCACTAATGGCTATAATGTCATATTTCCATGTGTCTATCCACGCCTTCAGCTCATCTGCCTTCCCCACAATACTCCTGGCATTGAAATAGACATGATGTGGAGATGCCGGCGTTGAACTGGGGTAAACACAGTAAGAGTTTTAACAACACCAGGTTTAAGTCCAACAGGTTTATTTGGTAGCAAATGCCATTTGCTTCCGGAGCGCTGCTCCTTCGTCAGATGGAGTGGAAATCTGCTCTCAAACAGGGCACAGAGACACTGCGTCTCTGTGCCTTTTTGAGAGCAGATTTCCACTCCATCTGATGAAGGAGCAGCGCTCCGAAAGCTAATGGCATTTGCTACCAAATAAACCTGTTGTACTTTAACCTGGTGTTGTTAAAACTCTTATTGAAATAGACACACATCAAAAGATTATTTCCACCACACTCAACCCTTCCATTTGTGATTTTGCTTGAACTAACCTGTCTTTTTACCCCTGCTCCACGATCTGCTCTGGCACTCTGGTTCCCATCCCCCTGCAAATCTAGTTTAAACGCTCCCCAATAACACGAGCAAACCTCCCTGCAAGTATATTGGTCCCCTTGTAGTTTAGGTGTAACCCGTCTCTCTTGTACAGGTCCCACCTGCCCCAGAAGAGGTCCCAATGATCCAAGAATTGGAAACCCTGTCCCCTACACCAGTTCCTCAGCCACGTGTTCATCTGCCCAAGCATCCTACTCCTACCCTCACTGGCACGTGGTACAGGTAGCAATCCTGAGATTACTACATTTGGGGTCCTGCTTTTTAACTTCCTTCCAAGCTCTTTGTACTCACTCTTTAGGACCTCCTCACTCTTCCTACCTACGTCATTTGTACCGATGTATACCACGACATCTGGCTGATCACCTTCCCACTTTAGAACGCTGTGCACGCGATCAGAGACATCGCTGACCTTGGCACCTGGGAGGCAACAAACCATGCGGGAGTCTCTGTCCTGACCACAGAACCTCCTGTCCGTACCTCTGGCCATTGAGTCCCCTATCACTGCTGTTCTCCTCTTCTTCATCCCACCCTTTTGTGCTGTAGAACCAAACTCAGTATCAGAGTTCTGGCTGTCGCAGCTTGTCCCAGGTAAAGCATCTCCCACAACAGTATCCAATTCAGTATACCTGTTGTGGAGGGGTATGGCCACAGGGGAACCCTGCTCTGCCTGTCCTTTCACACTGCCATTTCCTCTCCTTACAGTAACCAAATTTCCTGTGCTCTGCTGCTTAGGTGTAACTATCTCCCTGAAGCTACTGTCTATATACTTCTCATTCTCTTGAATTAGATGGAGGTCATTAAGCTCCTGCTCCAGTTCCCTAACACGCTTTCCTTGCAGCTGCAGCTGGATATATGACATGTGTTTGTCAAGACGCCCCTTAAAAGTCACTATTGTATCTGCTTCCACTACCTCCCCCAGCAGCGAGTTCCAGGCACCTACCACCCTCTGTGTAACAAACTTGCCTCGTACATCTCCTTTAAACCTTAAACCTATGCCCTCTAGTAATTGACTCTTCCTCCCTGGGAAAAAGCTTCTGACTATCCACTCTGTCCATCCCCTCATAATCTTGGAGACTTCTATCAGGTCGGCCCTCAACCTCCGTCGCTCCAGTGAGAACAAACCATGTTTCTCCAACCTCTGCTCATAGCTAATGCCCTCCATACCAGGCAACATCCTGGTAAATCTTTTCTGTACCCTCTCCAAAGCCTCCACATCCTTCTGGTAGTGTGGCGACCAGAATTGAACACTATATTCCAAGTGCGGACTAACTATGGTTCTATAAAGCTGCAACATGACTTGCTAATTCTTAAACTCAATGCACCAGTCGATGAAGGCAAGCATGCCATATGCCTTCTTGACTATCTTCTCCATCTGAGTTGCCACTTTCAGTGACCTGTGTACCTGTACACCCAGATCTCTCTGCCTATCAATATTCTTAAGGGTTCTGCCATTTACTGCATATTTCCCATCTGTATCAGACCTTCCAAAATACCTTACCTCACATTTGTCTGGATTAAACTCCATTTGCCAATCCCCTGCCCAAGTCTCCAACCCATCTATATCCTGCTGTATCCTCTGACAGTCTGCATCACTGTCCGCAAATCCACCAACCTTTGTGTCGTCCACAAACTTACTAATCAAACCAGTTACATTTTCCTCCAAATCATTTATATATATTACAGACAGCAAAGGTCCCAGCACTGATCCCTGAGGAACGCCACTTGTCACAACCCTCCATTCAGAAAAGCACCCTTCCACTGCTACCCTCTGTCTTCTATGACCAAGCCTTTTCTAGAATAGAATAGAATCGAATCCCTACAGTGCAGAAGAAGGCCATTTGGCCCATCAAGTCTGCACCGACTGCTAACCCACCCAGGCCTTATTCCTGTAACCCCACATACTTACTCTACTAATCCCCGTGACACATGGGCGGCACGGTAGCACAGTGGTTAGCACTGCTGCTTCACAGCTCCAGGGACCTGGGTTCGATTCCCGGCTCGGGACATTGTCTGTGTGGAGTTTGCACATTCTCCCTGTGTCTGCGTGCGTTTTCTCCGGGTGCTCCGGTTTCCTCCCACAGTCCAAAGATGTGCGGGTTAGGTTGATTGGCCATTCTAAATTGCCCTTAGTGTCCCGGGATGCATAGGTTAGAGGGATTAGTGGGTAAATATGTGGGGATATGGGGATAGGGCCTGGGTGGGATTGTGGTTGGTGCAGACTCGATGGGCCGAATGGCCTCTTTCTGCATTGCAGGATTCTATGATTTCTATGACACTAAGGGGTAATTTAGCATGGCCAATCAACCTAACCCGCACACCTTTGGACTGTGGGAGGAAACCGAAGGAGGAAACCGGAGGAGATGTCGTAGCTTCTCCGCTCCGGGGAAGTACTGGACGATGAAGGGATCTCCTCCGGAGCCTTCAACATGTCATTGATGAAGACGAACATCTCGTCAAGGCCATCCCCACACCCCCTCTTCTTGCCTTCAAACAACGACGCAACCTCAAATGGACCATTGTCCGCAGCAAACTACCCAGCCTTCAGGAGAACAGTGACCACGCCACCACACAACCCTGCCACAGCAACCTCTGCAAGATGTGCCGGATCATCGACATAGATGCCATCATCTCACGTGAGAATACCATCCACCAGGTACCACGGAACATACTCTTGCAACTCGGCCAATGTTGCCTACCTGATACGCTGCAGGAAAGGATGTCCCAAGGCATGGTACACTGGGGAAACCATGCAGACGCTATGACAACGGATGAATGAACACCGCTCGACAATCACCAGGCAAGACTGTTCTCTTCCTGTTGGGGAGCAGTTCAGCGGTCACGGGCATTCAGCCTCTGATATTCGGGTAAGCGTTCTCCAAGGCGGCCTTCACAACACACGACAACGCAGAGTCGCTGAGCAGAAACTGATAGCGAAGTTCCGCACACATGAGGACGGCCTCAACCGGGATCTTGGGTTCATGTCACACTCTCAGTAACCCCCACAGTTTGCTTGGACTTGCAGAATCTCACTGGCTGTCCTGTCTGAAGATAGTACACATCTCTTTAACCTGTGCTTAATGCTCTCTCCACTCACATTGTCTTACCTTTAAGATTTGATTATCTGTAAAGACTCGCATTCCAATCATTATTCTGTAAATTGAGTTTGTGTCTCTGTCTGCCGTGTTTGTGAGCAGAACTCCCACTCACCTGACGAAGGGGCAGCGCTCCAAAAGCTAGTGGCTTTTGCTACCAAATAAACCTGTTGGACTTTAACCTGGTGTTGATAAACTTCTTACTGTGTTTAACCCAGTCCAACGCCGGCATCTCCACATCAGACCTTCCCTGTAGCCGGTGAGGATACGAAGATTTCTCTCAAGGCCCCAGCAATTTCCTCACTTGCCTCTCTCTGTATTCTGGGGTATATCCCATCAGGCCCTGGGGACTTGTCTACTTTAATGTTTCTCAAGAACCCCAATACCACCTCCTTTTTGATCTCAACATGATCCAAACTATCTACACACCCTTCCCCAGATTTATCATCCACCAAGTCTTTTTTCTCTGTGACTAGGCTCCCAATATTTCTCGTTATCCAAGGTTTCCAAAACTTGCCATACTTATCCTTCATCCTTACAGGAATGTGCTGTTCCTGAATTCCAATCAACTTACACTTGAAAGCTGTTCCAGATGTTGATTAGCCCTCAAACATCTGCCCCCAATCTACGTTCTTCAGTTCCTGCCTAATAATGTTGTAATTAACCTTCACTTGAGGACTACACTTATCTTTATCCATCAGCACTTTAAAGCTTACTGAATTGTGGTCATTGTTCCCGAACTGCTCCCCTACTGAAACATCGACCACCTGGCCAGGCTCATTCTTCAATATCAGGTCCAGTATGGCCCCTTCCCTAGTTGGACTATCTACATACTGTTTCAAGAAGCCCTCCTGGATGGTCCTTACAAACTCTGTCCCACCCGTGCCCCTAGCACTAAGTGAGTCCCAATCAATATAGGAGAAGTTAAAATCTCCCACCACAACAACCCTATTACGTTTACACTTTGCCAAAATCTGCCTAGATATCTGTTCCTCTATCTCCCACTGGCTGTTAGGAGGCCTATAGTAAACCCCCCAACATTGTGACTACACCCTTTCTACTCCTGAGCTCTACTCATATTGCCTCTCGCTGTATGAACCCTCCGAGGTGTCTTCCCGCAGCACAGCTGTGATATTCTCCTTAACCAATTATTACAATCGATTATACGATCAAAGAACCAAACAATGAACCAACCGACCCCACGAAACTACTCAACATCTGGTCAACCAATCAACAAACCATTAACCTAAGAACCAACGAACAAGTTAGAACATTGAACATAGAACATTACAGCGCAGTACAGGCCCTTCAGCCCTCAATGTTGCGCCGACCAGTGGAACAAATCTAAAGCCCCTCTAATCTACACTATTCCAATATCATCCATATGTTTATCCAATAACCATTTGAATGCTCTTAATGTTGACGAGTCCACTACTGCTGCAGGCAGGGCATTCCACGCCCTTACTACTCTCTGAGTAAAGAACCTACCTCTAACATCTTTCCTATATCTCTCACCCCTCAATTTAAAGCTATGTCCCCTAGTGCTAGCCAACACCATCTGAGGAAAAAGGCTCTCACTGTCCACCCTATCTAATCCTCTGATCATCTTGTATGCCTCTATTAAATCACCTCTTAACCTCCTTCTCTCTAACGAAAACAACCTCAAGCCCCTCAGCCTTTCCTCATACAATTTTCCCACCATACCAGGCAACATCCTGGAAAATCTCCTCTGCACCCTTTCCAACACTTCCACATCTTTCCTATAATGCGGCGACCAGAACTGTACGCAATACTCCAAATGCGGCCGCACCAGAGTTTTGTACAGTTGCAGCATGACCTCCTGGCTCCAAAACTCAATCCCTCTACCAATAAAAGCTAACACACCGTACGCCTTCTTAACAACCCTATCAACCTGGGTGCCAACTTTCAGGGATCTATGCACATGGACACCCAGGTCCCTCTGTTCATCCACACTACCAAGTATCTTACCATTAGCCCAGTACTCTGTATTCCTGTTACTCCTTCCAAAGTGAATCACCTCACACTTTTCTGCATTAAACTCCATTTGCCACCTCTCAGCCCAGCTCTGCAGCTTATCTATGTCCCTCTGTAACCTGCCACTTCCCTCCGCACTGTCTACAACTCCACCGACTTTAGTGTCATCCGCAAATTTACTAATCCATCCTTCCACGCCCTCATCCAGGTCATTAATAAAAATGACAAACATCAGTGGCCCCAAAACAGATCCTTATGGTACACCATTCGTATCTGAACTCCAGGATGAATATTTCCCATCAACCAGCACCCTCTGTTTTCTTACAGCTAGCCAATTCCTGATCCAAACCACTAAATCACCCTCAATCCCATGTGTCCGTATTTTCTGCAAAAGCTTACCATGGGGAACCTTGTCAAACGCTTTGCTGAAATCCATATACACCACATCAACCGCTTTACCCTCATCCACCTCTTTGGTCACCTTCTCAAAGAACTCAATAAGGTTTGTGAGGCACGACCTACCCTTCACAAAACCGTGCTGACCATCCCTAATCAAATTATTCCTTTCTAGGTGAGTTATCTATATAAGTTATCTCATCACAACCAATCAATTAACCAACATATCTACCAACCGAACAATTATTAACCAGCCACCCTAATTATCAACCAGCCAAACATCAGATTAACTCAGTTAACTATTCTCCAGACTAACCATGAAGCAACTGGACAAAAGACAAATAAGCAAAGTCGTGATCAACCAAGAAAAAGGCTGAATAACAAAGTAACAATATGACCAAATAAGTTCAAAATCAAAGGCCGAGATATTTTCGATGCAGCGATGAGTTGTGTTTAGTGCCTGACTCTGTTCCGAATGGATGTTACAGGTTCCGGCTCATCGAAGTTTCTGTAGCAAAGTCCCTTACTCAGGGGTTTATTTCTGCGAAACTGGCCAGTATTACTAAAGTTTCAATGCAAAGTCAGATTTCTTTTTGGAAAGTATGCTTTTTGGAATGTAAATGAATGAGTCAGTTATCGATTGCAGCAAGCTCGCTGGTGTTTAATATCAAATAATTCCCTTTACTGCCTCAGTAACACTGAAAGCTAAGAAAGCAGTGATGTTCTCAAGATGCAGCATTGTTTTAATGACAGCAAGTGCAGCAGATGACAAAGAGATGTAAAGACGCCCACATTAGAATGTGCCCAGCCAAGCGCAGACCGGTGTTAGCACTGGTACCACTTCTGGATAAAGTTTCCGAAAATGGAAATGGAAGCTGGTGGAGAGGATGATTCCTCGCAGCTCATCTCCCGCTGCTGAGCATCTGGCTATTGCCAGACATTGGAGGACTCTGCCCAAAGAATCGCGTCATCTAAACCAATGAAAACAAAGTGGATGCACAAGTGATCATAAAGGACTCCAATGTAAACATAGTGTCGGGGTGGAGGTGGGGGTGATGTTGGTGTGGGGGGTGGGGGTCGGGGGGGAGATGGCCCCTACCTGTGTACATGCACATAAAATACAATGGTGACAAGCCTGTCCCTTAGCTGTCCCTGGTAATACAATGGGCACTGAGGCATCAGCCAGCCCACCTGCCTTCGGCCTATTGAGGCCCTTTACTGTCCAGTCATTGGCCCAATGAGGGACTGTTTCCTACTCCACTGCAGCTGGCGAAGGCGGACTGAAGGAGGCCAGCCCACCACTTCATCTCAGGTGTAAAGAAAGGAGGTTTGGGGGGTGGGCTACTTTGGGTGGACGCCCTGGGGACACCTCCTCCATAAGAAGTTTAACAACACCAGGCTAAAGTCCAACAGGTTTATTTGGTAGCAAAAGCCACACAAGCTTTTGGAGCCTTAAGCCCCTTCTTCAGGTGAATGGGAATTCTGTTCACAAACAGGGCATGTAAAGACACAACTCAATTTACATGAATAATGGTTGGAATGCGAATACTTACAGCTAATCAAGTCTTTAAGATACAAACAATGTGAGTGGAGAGAGCATCAAGACAGGCTAAAGAAATGTGTATTGTCTCCCGACAGGACAGCCAGTGAGACTCTGCAGGTCTAGGCAAGCTGTGGGGATTAAAACGGATGTGATTGTACACATTGGGGGAAATGATGTAGGTAGGAAGAGCAGGGGGGTCATACGAGAGAAATTCAGGGAGTTGGGTGCTAGGCTAAAAAGTAAGACCTCCAGTGTAGCAATCTCTGGACTGCTCCCGGTGCCTAGTGCAAGTGAGGCTCGGAACAGGGAGATTCTACAGTTGAACGCGTGGCTAAAGGACTGGTGCAAGAGGGAGGGTTTTAAATTCATAGATAACTGGGAAATCTTCAAGTCAGGATGGCAACTGTACAGAAAGGATGGGTTACACCTTAACTGGAAGGGAGCAAATATCCTGGCTGGGAGTTTTGCTCGAGTGTTTCGGCAGGATTTAAACTAGTGTGGCAGGGGGGTGGGGAACAAAACAGGAGGTCAGTAAATACTGAGGCTGGGGTCGAGCTGGGGGCCAGGGCAAGGCTAGCTAAGAAGAGGAGCACTCTGGAGGAGGAGGACCTGACTGGGCCTGGAGGTGTGGAGTGCATCTGCTTCAATGCGAGGAGTGTAACGGGTAAAACAGACGAACTTAGGGCCTTAATGCTTGTGCGGAATTTGGATGTGGTTGCGGTGACGGAAACCTGGTTAAAAGAAGGACAGGACTGGCAGCTGAATATTCCGGGGTATCAGTGTTTTAGGCGAGACAGAGGAGGGGCTAAAAAAGGTGGGGGAGTAGCGATATTAGTTAAGGAGCATATTACCGCGGTGCAGAGGGTAGACAACTTAGAGGGGTCATGTACTGAGTCGCTGTGGGTGGAACTCAGAAACAGGAAGGGTGCAGTCACTATGCTGGGGGTGTACTACAGACCACCCAACAGCCCACGGGAAGTGGAGGAAAGGATATGTCAGGAGATTCTGGATAGGTGCAGAAAACATAGGGTTGTTGTAGTGGGGGACTTTAATTTCCCTGGCACAGACTGGAAAGTGCTTAGAGCTGGGGGACCGGACGGGGAGGAATTTGTAAAATGCGTACTGGAAGGTTCTTTGGAACAGTATGTAGATAGCCCGACTAGAGAGGGGGCTATACTGGACCTAGTTCTGGGAAATGAGCCCGGTCAGGTCGTCAAAGTTTCGGTAGGGGAACATGTGGCAAATAGTGACCACAACTCTGTTAACTTTAGGATAGTAATGGACAAGGATGAGTGCTGTCCTACGGGCAGGGTGCTAAATTGGGGGAAGGCTGACTATAGCCGGATTAGGCAGGAATTGGTGGATGTTGATTGGGAGAGGATGTTCGAGGGTAAGTCCGCGTCTGGCATGTGGGAGTCTTTTAAGGAACTATTGATAAGGCTGCAGGATAGGCATGTGCCTGTAAAAAGGAAAGATAGGAAAGGTAGGATTCGAGAGCCGTGGATAACCAGGGAAATTGAGGATCTGATTAAAATGAAAAGGGAGGCGTACGTTAAGTCCAGGCAACTGAAAACAGATGGAGCTCTGGAGGAATACAGAGAGAGTAGGAAAGATCTCAAACGGGGAGTTAGAAGGGCAAAAAGAGGGCACGAGATGTTCTTGGCAGGCAGGATTAAGGAGAATCCTAAGGCATTCTATTCATACGTTAGGAACAAAAGAGTTGTCAGGGAGAAAATCGGACCTCTCAGGGACAAAGGAGGGGAATTATGCTTAGAACCCAAGGGAATAGGGGAGATCCTAAATGAATACTTTGCATCGGTATTCACGAAGGAGAGGGGCGTGTTAACCGGGAGTGTCTCGGAGGGAGGTGTTGACCCGTTAGAGAAAATCTCCATTACGAGAGAGGAAGTGTTAGGTTTTTTAGGGAACATTAAAACTGACAAAGCCCCAGGGCCTGATGGCATCTATCCTCGACTGCTCAGGGAGACGAGAGGTGAAATTGCTGGGCCTCTGACGGAAATCTTTGTCGCTTCTTTGGACATGGGTGAGGTCCCTGAGGATTGGAGGATAGCGAATGTGGTCCCGTTGTTTAAGAAGGGTAGCAGGGATAACCCAGGAAATTATAGGCCGGTGAGCTTGACGTCCGTAGTAGGGAAGTTGTTGGAGAGGATTCTTAGAGACAGGATGTATGTGCATTTAGAACGGAACAATCTCATTAGTGACAGACAGCATGGTTTTGTAAGAGGGAGGTCGTGCCTTACAAATTTGGTGGAGTTTTTTGAGGAAGTGACAAAAACGGTTGATGAAGGAAGGGCCGTGGATGTCGTCTATATGGATTTCAGTAAGGCATTTGACAAAGTCCCACATGGCAGGTTGGTTAAGAAGGTTAAGGCTCATGGGATACAAGGAGAAGTGGCTCGATGGGTGGAGAACTGGCTTGGCCATAGGAGACAGAGGGTAGTGGTCGAAGGGTCTTTTTCCGGCTGGAGGTCTGTGACCAGTGGTGTTCCGCAGGGCTCTGTACTGGGACCTCTGCTATTTGTGATATATATAAATGATTTGGAAGAAGGTGTAACTGGTGTAAATTGGGCGGAGAGGTGGCAGATGGAATTTAATCCGGATAAATGCGAAGTGATGCATTTTGGAAGAAATAATGTAGGGAGGAGTTATGCAATAAATGGCAGAGTCATCAGGAGTATAGAAACACAGAGGGACCTAGGTGTGCAAGTCCACAAATCCTTGAAGGTGGCAACACAGGTGGAGAAGGTGGTGAAGAAGGCATATGGTATGCTTGCCTTTATAGGACAGGGTATAGAGTATAAAAGCTGGAGTCTGATGATGCAGCTGTATAGAACGCAGGTTAGGCCGCATTTGGAGTACTGCGTCCAGTTCTGGTCGCCGCACTACCAGAAGGACGTGGAGGCATTGGAGAGAGTGCAGAGAAGGTTTACCAGGATGTTGCCTGGTATGGAGGGTCTTAGCTATGAGGAGAGATTGGGTAGACTGGGGTCGTTCTCCTTGGAAAGACGGAGAATGAGGGGAGATCTAATAGAGGTATACAAGATTATGAAGGGTATAGATAGGGTGAACAGTGGGAAGCTTTTTCCCAGGTCGGAGGTGACGATCACGAGGGGTCATGGGCTCAAGCTGAGAGGGGCGAAGTATAACTCAGACATCAGAGGGACGTTTTTTACACAGAGGGTGGTGGGGGCCTGGAATGCGCTGCCAAGTAGGGTGGTGGAGGCAGGCACGCTGACATCGTTTAAGACTTACCTGGATAGTCACATGAGCAGCCTGGGAATGGAGGGATACAAACGATTGGTCTAGTTGGACCAAGGAGCGGCACAGGCTTGGAGGGCCGAAGGCCTGTTTCCTGTGCTGTACTGTTCTTTGTTCTTTGAAGGGGGGGAGGTTTAACACAGATATCAGAAGGACATATTTCACACAGAGGGTCGTGGGGGCCTGGAATGTGTTGCCGGGCAAGGTGGTGGAGGCGGACACACTGGGAACGTTTAAGACTTATCTAGACAGCTATATGACCGGAGTGGGAATGGAGGGATACAAAAGAGTGGTCTAGTTTGGACCAGGGAGCGGCGCGGGCTAATTGTTCCTTGTTTCTCGTTTCAAGGCTTCATTCTATGATCATCTTGCTGGTGCCAGTACAGAGCGAGACTGCGGATAGTTGGGAACCTGTCTCGGGGGCAGGGAATTCATATGGTGTTCATGGAAGTGGAAATGACTAGGGTTGGGAAGCATTTTCCGATCAGGGCCATTGTGATCTCCTGGACTCGTTTCGATCGCCTCAGGGGGTCGGAGAGGAATTTCCCAGATTTTTTTTTTCCCCATATTGGCCCTGGGGTTTTTCACTCTGGGTTTTCGCCTCTCCCTGGGGATCACATGGTCTGGAATAGGGGGGTGGGGGTGAGTTAATAGGTTGTAATGAACAAAGCATCGTAGCTGTGAGGGACAGCTCGGTGGATAGGATATTGGTATGTAGATAGGCTGGAAAATTGGGCGGGGATCCTGGATTCAGGATTCAATCCTGGACCGGGGAGCGGCGCGGGCTTGGAGGGCCGAAGGGCCTGTTCCTGTGCTGTATTGTTCTTTGTTCTTTGTTCTTTGATTACAAATAGTGTGACATGAACCCAAGATCCCGGTTGAGGCCGTCCTCATGTGTGCGGAACTTGGCTATCAGTTTCTGCTCAGCGACTCTGCGCCGTCGTGTGTTGTGAAGGCCGCCTTGGTGAACGCTTACCCAAATATCAGAGGCTGAATGCCCGTGACCGCTGAACTGCTCCCCACCAGGAAGAGAACAGTCTTGCCTGGTGATTGTCGAGCGGTGTTCATTCATCCGTTGTCGCAGCGTCTGCATGGTTTCCCCAATGTACCATGCCTTGGGACATCCTTTCCTGCAGCGTATCAGGTAGACAACGTTGGCCGAGTTGCAAGAGTATGTACCGTGTTACCTGGTAGATGGTATTCTCATGTGAGATGATGGCATCTGTGTCGATGATCCGGCACGTCTTGCAGAGGTTGCTGTGGCAGGGTTGTGCGGTGTCATGGTCACTGTTCTCCTGAAGGCTGGGCAGTTTGCTGCGGACAATGGTCTGTTTGAGGTTGTGCGGTTGTTTGAAGGCAAGAAGTGGGGGTGTGGGGATGGCCTTGGCGAGATGTTCGTCTTCATCAACGACATGTTGAAGGCTCCGGAGAAGATGCCGTAGCTTCTCCGCTCCGGGGAAGCGTTAAACTGCTTTATTTTGTTAGTTATACAAATATTGTTTTAATCCCTAATTTGTCAGTGGAAGCATCCTTTCCTCACCTTTATGTCAAAATAGAAAAATTATTGGGGCCTTGTCTGGCTTCTTAATGTACCTTGGAGTTCTGGGACCCTAACACTACTTGGGGGTCAACAGCTCTCAAGGGTGAGGCTTCTTGAGGAATGCAAGTCCCACAGCAATGGCTCTGGTGAATTATCACCATGGGATATCCTTTTATAGTCTATCAGCTCATGACTGACTTTTCTATGAGATGAAGAAGCAGTACAAGCAATAATGATTTTTTTATTTGGTATAAGCAGGCGAGATGTGGAGATGGCAGCGTTGGACTGGGGTAAACACAGTAAGAAGTCTCACAACACCAGGTTAAAGTCCAACAGGTTTATTTGGTAGCAAATGACACTACTTTTCGGAGCGCTGCTCCTTTATCAGATGAGTGGGAGTTCTGTTCACAAACAGGGCTTATAAAGACACAAACTCAATTTACAGAATAATGAATAATGATTGGAATGCGAGAGTTTATAGCTAATCAAGTCTTAAAGGTACAGACAATGTGAGTGGAGAGAGCATTAAGCGCAGGTTAAAGAGATGTGTATTGTCTCCAGACAGGACAGCCAGTGAGATTTTGCAAGTCCAGGCAAGTTGTGGGGGTTACAAATAGTGTGACATGAACCCAAGATCCCGGTTGATGCCATCCTCATGTGTGCGGAACTTGGCTATCAGTCTCTGCTGATCAACTCTGCGCTGTCGTGTGTCGTGAAGGCCGCCTTGGAGAACGCTTAGCCGAATATCAGAGGCCGAATGCCCATGACCGCTGAAGTGTTCCCCAACAGGAAGAGCCTGGTTGTGCGTGCTGCAGACAATGTTCTGTTTGAGGTTGTGCGTGCTGCGGACAATGGTCTGTACAATCTCAAACAGACCATTGTCCGCAGCAAACTACCCAGCATTCAGGAGAACAGTGACCACGATACCACACAACCCTGCCACAGCAACCGCTGCAAGACGTGCCGGATCATCGACACAGATGCCATCATCTCACGTGAGAACACCATCCACCAGGTACACGGTACATACTCTTGCAGCTCGGCCAACGTTGTCTACCTGATATGCTGCAGGAAAGGATGTCCCAAGGCATGGTACATTGGGGAAACCATGCAGACGCTGCGACAACGGATGAATGAACACAGCTCGACAATCACCAGGCAAGACTGTTCTCTTCCTGTTGGGGAGCACTTCAACGGTCACGGGCATTCGGCCTCTGATATTCGGGTAAGCGTTCTCCAAGGCAGCCTTCACGACACACGACAGCGCAGAGTCGCTGAGCAGAAACTGATAGCCAAGTTTCGCATGCATGAGGACGGCCTCAACCGGGATCTTGGGTTCATGTCACACTATCTGTAACCCCCACGACTTGCCTGGACTTGCAAAATCTCACTGGCTGTCCTGTCTGGAGACAATACACATCTCTTTAACCTGTGCTTAATGCTCTCTCCACTCACATTGTCTGTACCTTTAAGACTTGATTAGCTGTAAAGACTCGCATTCCAATCATTATTCATTATTCTGTAAATTGAGTTTGTGTTTTTATATGCCCTGTTTGCTGTTTGAGAGCAAATCTCCCACTCACCTGGTGAAGGAGCAGCGCTCCGAAAGCTAGTGGCGTTTGCTACCAAATAAACCTGTTGGACTTTAACCCGGTGTTGTTAGACCCCTTAATAAGCAGACGAGCACATACGTCAGAAAGGGAATAAATTTCAGAAAAGTTATATTCTACAACAAACGGTTGGTGTTCAGCAAAGCACACACCACAGCAGTGTTGCTGGGAGCATTGGACAGGAAAATCCTTGTTTGATTCCTGGAAATGGGAAAACTGACCCTAATTTGTTGAGTTAAAGTCCAACAGGTTTATTTGGAATCATGAGCTTTAGGAGCACTGCTCCTTCATTAGGTGAGTAACTCACCTGATGAAGGAGCAACGCTCTGAAAGCTTGTGATTCCAAATAAACCTGTTGGATTTTAACCTGGTGCTGTGAGACTTCTTACTGTGCCCACCCCATCCCAATGCCGGTTTCTCCACATCATGGCTAATTTATTGAGAGGCAGGAAGGGCCATACTCAGGACGCCAATTCAGTTAATCAATGAACCACATAAAGCCAATTCTCTTTGAGCTCTCCTAGATTTAATGGTGGCTCAGGGATTTAATGGGCCTTTCATAGACCATAGTTGGGGGGGGGTGGGGGGGCAGGGGGTGGGTCCCACTCTCAGAAACTAAATTCTGTTCAATAGTCTTATCACCAGCAGGGAGCATACGTTAATAATAAATCCAATTCAGTTACTCACTTGACAGTGCATGAATATTTATCTAACAGTGAAGATAATTTGATCAAGTCCAATATAATGTTTCGGGAGAACCTGAAGCAGATCCAAAGATTCTAGTTAGATATACCTGAAAAAGGGACAGGAACTATCCCCATTAAACCGGGCAATGGAAAAATGATAGATGAGTATATGATGTTCAAAAAAATGAATAGATACAGAACCAATTTATATCTCTACACAGAAAGACCTCTACTTTCCAATAAAAAAAGCCAAGGATAACTCAGGAGGTAAGAGACAATAAGAAACAAAATGAAAAGCTACAAAAATGCAAAAAAAGAGGACATTGGCAACAGACACATGGGAACCACCGCCTAGAAATTCCCCTACAGGCCACTCACCATCCTGACTTGGAAATATATCACCATTCCTTCACTGTTGCTGGATCAAAATCCTTCCCTAACAGCACTGTGTGTGTACCTACACCACATGGACTATAGCGGTCAAGATTCAAATGATCTGCCACAGTTGTTAACTACACGTTATTGGTCAAGGTTGACACAAGAGCAAGTGCCAACATATAACCCCTGTGAATTCCACAGGCATAGGTGGCCACGGTGAAACCTCCCGACTGTAAAATGTTTAGTGCACAACAGTTCACTAATTCCATGCACAGGATTCATAGTCCTGGAATGCAAATACAATCAGCCCTCCTGCGTGTCACAGATACTTTACGCCATAGCGACTAAAGGCCAAATGATTGCAGGTCTACTGGCAATGCCGTGAGTTTGCACTGGTAACAATCCATGGAACCAGTCTGACATTACAAGGCAGGTCAACCTCAGAAACGACTCCAATCTCAGTTCATGACCCAATTTTGAAATGTCTTTCAAGGGTGCTGAAACAGTCCACTCACAGGAGAATGCATGTCTATCCATTGACCTGCTACATTTTACATCAGGCAAATGCAGCAGCTGCACCAAGCATCAATAGAAGGTTCCACATTACAGAAACTGTGGAAAGCCATCATTGAAGGATGGTCTGATTCAATTCAACATGGCCACAAACACATGAGACCATTTTGGCCTTATCTGGATGAGTTAGGTATCTCCTGGGGACTCAATTTAAAGGTAGGCACGTAATCATTCCAGAATCTTTGTGATCTGATATTCTTCAAAAATATCATGACACATATGGGCATAGATCAGACAAGACAGGCTATTGACTGGGTATGAACAATGATCTTGAAATTGTCATCAAGCAGTACGAGACATATCAAGCGCATTTGCTAAATCAGCACAAAGAACCACAAAGCTGCGACCCATCCTTTGTCCAAAGCTGCATCCAGCCTCTTTCAAGTCCATGACCCTGACTTCATCATCATTGTTGACGACTTCACCAAGTACGCCATGTCATTGAACAATTGCACAATATGTCAGGCACAACTGTCACACACACTAACAGTGGTATTTTACCATTTTTTATCTAAGTGCTGGGCGGACTCGAAGCTGGGAGAGTTTCAGATCTGTCTTTTGGGCCTGTTTTTAGGCCCTCCTCCCCCATGCACACTCTGCCTGCAACATTTTCAGTGAGTCTGATTCACGCTGCAGAAGCTGGTGGGCGGGGCTTAACGCACTCGAAACCCCTGCAGCTTCGATTGGAGCCTTCAACTGCGCAAAAATAGAAGAATGCTGCTCCCCTGCCACATTCGCCCTGGACCGGATAATGCCTCCCCCTGGCCCTCATGGACATTGGAACCCCTCCAACAGTACTGACCCCTTTATACCCCCACCATCCTGCCACACAGACCGATCACACCCCCATCCCCCGCACCGACCACAGGTAGAGTGGCAGCTCCCCCCCCTACCCTGGCCCCTCCTGCACAAGGCCCCCCCCCCCATCTCCCCTTGACTCAGATGGCTCTATGACACCTCCCTCTCTCTCCCTTGTCTCCAATCATCATTGAGACACTGATTCCACTCACCACCCCACCCCCTCTCCCGCCCCCATCAGCACACCTCTGAGACTGGGCCATGCTCTGCAGCCCTTCAGCCATGACCCGCTGTGTCTGTGCCACGTTCTCAGGTGCTACTGCCGTAGCCCGATGTATCTCAGCGCTGTCCCACTGCGTCTTGTGCAAGCTCTCGAGCCTCTCAAACATGGCCGCAGAATCTCAAGAAGCTTATTGAGTCCCTCAGCTGTGGCCCGCTGTGACTCTGCCGCGGCCTTCTGGGACTCTGCTGTGGCCTGCTGGGACTCTGCCGCGGCCTTCTGGGACTCTGCTGTGGCCTGCTGGGACTCGGCCAACACTTTTACCCTGCCGCACATGGTGAGGATTCCCTGCCCCTGGCTTTCCACCGTGGATGCCACCCTCCTGCCTGCCAAGGAAATTCGCTAACACAGCGTACCCAGGCCTACCACTTTTGTGTTACAATTTTGCAAGAGGTAGTAGGACTTTGTGGGGGGAATGGAACCCACCTGCAGAAACATAGGTCCCTTGTAAGTGAAGCAGCTGGTGATCAGGGCCTCCCTCTCCATGCCTCATTCTTGCTGCCAGCTCTCCAGCATCTGGTGTTGCTCAGCGTGGTCCTCCTCCTCTTCCTCCTCCTCCTGCTGGGCCTCTTCCTCCCCAGTGAGGCCCAGCTGGTCGGCCTTTACATCCTCCTCCTCACAAAAAGTCTCCTCTCTGCTGTGCCAGGTTGTGCAGGGCACAGCACGCCACCACAATGTGGGAAGAGAAATAAGGGGGCTGTACTCCAGGGCCCCGCCAGAGCGGTCCAGGCCCCTGAATCACATTTTGAGGAGCCCTATCCACCTCTCCACGATAGAGCGGGTGTCAACGTGGACCTCATTATAGCGGATCTCTGCCTCAGTCTCAGGCCTCTGCATAGGTGTCATCAGCCAAGTCTGAAGCGGGCACCCCATGTCACCCATGAGCCATCCCTGCACCCTTGGGTCCTCCTCAAAGACCTCGGTGTCTCTGAGCTCCTCAGAATGAAGCTGTCATGTATGCTGCCAGGTTGTCTGGCGCATGATGTGCATGATGCTCATCTTGTGGTCACAAACTGATTGAACATTTAATGAGTGGAACCCCTTTTTATTGACGAATCTTCATGGATTCTGAAGCGGGGCCTTGAGGGCGACGTGGCTGCAGTCTATAGCCCCCTGCACATCAGACATCCCCACAATGCCCTCAAATCCTGCAGCCCGGGCTTCCTGCTGGGCTTGGCCCAGGTGAAAATTGATGAACTGGCCAGCCCGGGCATACAGGGTATCTGTGACCTCCTTGACAAAGGTGTGGACAGCTGACTGTGAAATGCCACATACATCTCCACTAGGGGTGTGGAAGGAGCCAGTGGCATAAAAGTTCAGAACGGCTGTCAATTTGACAGCTACCACCCCCCGGCCCAGGGTGCCAGGTCCTGCAGCAAGTGGCACAGGTGTTGCACTGTCTCCTTTTGGAGTTGAAACCGTTGATGGCACACAGTGTCCGACATTTGTTCAAACGACACTTGTGTGAAACTGCCGGGATCTCCGCTCCCTCCCCCGCCTCCTCCCCCCCCCCACAACCCCCCACCCCCCAACCCCCCACCCCCACCCCCACCCCCCCACCCCCCCACCCCCCACCTCCTGCGAATGGTAAGGCCTGGGGCTCCTCTTCCCGCAATTCATCCTCCTGCACCTCCTCCTCAGCACAGTAAGAAGTCTCACAACACCAGGTTAAAGTCCAACAGGTTTATTTGGTAGCACAAGCTTTCAGAGCACTGCTCCTTCTTCAGGTGAGTGGGAGTTCTGTTCACAAACAGGGCAAACTTAGCCACAAACTCAATTACAAGATAATGGTTGGAATGCGAATCTTTACAGGTAATCAAGTCTTAAAGGTACAGACAATGTGGAGAGTGGGTTGAGCACAGGTTAAAGAGATGTGTATTGTCTCCAGACAGGACAGTTAGTGAGATTTTGCAAGCCCAGGCAAGTCGTGGGGATTACATGACATGAACCCAAGATCCCGGTTGAGGCCATCCTCATGTGTGTGGAAATTGGCTATCAGTTTCTGCTCAGCGACTGCGCTGTCATGTGTCGTGAAGGCCGCCTTGGAGAATGCTTACCCGAAGATCAGAGGCCGAATGCCCTTGACTGCTGAAGTTTGCCCCAACAGGAAGAGAACACTCTTGCCTGGTGATTGTCGAGCAGTGTTCATTCATCTGTTGTCGTAGCGTCTGCATGGGGGTAGCACGGTAGCACAGTGGTTAGCACTGCTGCTTCACATTCCAGGGACCTAGGTTCGAATCCCGGCTCGGGTCTGTGTGGAGTTTGCACATTCTCCCTGTGTCTGCGTGGGTTTCCTCCGGGTGCTCCGGTTTCCTGCCACAGTCCAAAGATGTGCGGGTTAGGTTGATTGGCCATTCTAAATTGCCCCTTAGTGTCCCGGGATGCGTAGGTTAGAGGGGTTAGTGGGTAAATATGTAGGGATATGTGGACAGGGCCTGGGTGGGATTGTGGTTGGTGCAGACTCAATGGGCCAAATGGCCTCTTTCTGCACTGTAGGATTCTATGATTCTATGGTTTCCCCAATGTACCATGCCTCGGGATGAGCTGGATCATCTGTGTCGATGATCCGGCACGCCTTGCAGAGGTTGCTGCGGCAGGGTTGTGTGGGCTGGGTAGTTTGCTGCGGACAATGGTCTGTTTGAGGTTGTGCGGTTGTTTGAAGGCAAGAAGTGGGGGTGTGGGGATGGCCTTGGCGAGATGTTCGTCTTCATCAATGACATGTTGAAGGCTCCAGAGGAGATGCCGTAGCTTCTCCGTTCCGGGGAAGTACTGGACAACGAAGTGTACTCTGTCCACCGTGACCCGTGTTTGTCTTCTGAGGAGGTCGGTGCGGTTTTTCGCTGTGGCGCGTCGGAACTGTCGATCGATGAGTCGAGCGCCATATTCTGTTCTTATGAGGGCATTTTTCAGCATCTGGAGGAGTCAGTTGGGATCCTCCTCATCTGAGCAGTTCCCGTGTATCCGGAGGGCTTGTCCGTAGGGGATGGCTTCTTTAACATGGCTCCTCAGCTCCAGGTGCAACCGATCGGTTGCATTGCAAAAGCTATCTCGACAATCTGAAGGGGGGGATTTGGAGAAGGGGAGAAACACGTGGCGAGGATATGGAATGCTGCTTACCCCTAGCCCAGCAACACACACTGCCCAAACTGCCCAACCCCGCCCGCATGCCCCCCACCAACACAGCCCCCCTATCACCCACCCACATGCCCCCCACCAACACAGCCCCCCCATCACCCACCCACATGCCCCCCACCAACACAGCCCCCCCATCACCCACCCACATGCCCCCCACCAACACAGCCCCCCATCACCCACCCGCATGCCCCCCACCAACACAGCCCTGCATCACCCACCCACATGCCCCCCACCAACATAGCCCCCCATCACCCCCAGCAACACCTCCCCATCCTCCCCAGCAACACACCCTCATTCCCCAGCAACACCCCCCATCCCCCAGCAACACCCCCATCCCCCAGCAACACCCCCCATCCCCCAGCAACACCCCCCATCCCCCAGCAACACACCCTCATTCCCCAGCAACACCCCCCATCCCCCAGCAACATCCCCATCCCCCAGCAACACCCCCCATCCCCCAGCAACACCCCCCATCCCCCAGCAACACCCCACCCATCGCCTCAAGCAACACAGCCACCCATCCCCCAGTGACACTCCCCCATCCCCCCAGTAACACAACCCTCCATCCCGCCAGCAACACAGCCTCCCATCCCCCAGTAACACACCCCCATGCCCCACATGCCACAGTTACACCCCCCATCCCCCAGTATCACCTCACCCATCCCCCGGTAATACACCCACCCATCCCCCAGCAATACCCCCCCATCCCCCAGTAACCATAAGACCATAAGACATAGGAGCGGAAGTAAGGCCATTCGGCCCATCGAGTCCACTCCACCATTCAATCATGGTTGATTTCAACTCCATTTACCCGCTCTCTCTCCATAGCCCTTAATTCCTCGAGAAATAAACACTCCCCCCATCCCCCCAGCAACACACCCCCCATGCCCCAGATACGCACCCCCAGTATCACCTCACCCATCTCCCAGTAACACACCCCGCATCCCCCAGCAACACCCTCCATCCCCCCAGCAACACACCCCTTCATCCCCCAGTAACACACCCCCTCATCCCTCCAGCAACACACCCCCCTCATCCCCCAGTAACACACCCCCCATCCCCCAGTAACACCCGCCCCATCCCCCCAGCAACCCAGCCCACCATCCCTCAGCAACACACACCCCCATCCCCCAGTAACACACCCCCATCCCCCGGTAACACTCCCCATCCCCCCAGCAACACCCCCTCACATCCCCCGGTCACGCACCCACCATCCCTCCTGCAACATTCCCCATCCCCCTAAGCAACACACCCCGCAACCCCCCGCAACACCCTCCCAGCAATACAGCCCCCCATCCCCCCAGCAACTAACCCTCATCCCCCCCAGCAACAAACCCCGCCATCCCCCTGTAACACATCCCCCATCCCCGACAACACAACACCCCCATCCGCCAGCAACACACACCGCCCCATAGCCCAGCAACACACCCACCCATCCCCCCAGCAACAACCCCCTTCTCCCAGTAACACCCCCCATCCCCCAGCAACATCCCCATCCCCCAGTAACACACCCCCATCCCCCAGCAACAACCCCCATCTCTCAGTAACACCACCCATCCCCCAGCAACACCCCCCATCCCCCAGCAACACCCCCCATCCCTCAGCAACACCCCCCATCCCTCAGCAACACCCTCCATCCCTCAGCAACACCCCCCCATCCCCCAGTAACAGCCCCCCATCCCCCAGCAACACCCCCATCCCCCAGTAACACACCCCCCATCCCCCCAGCAACAACCCCCATCTCTCAGTTAGACCCCCAATCCCCCAGTAACACCCCCCCATTCCCCACCAACACCCCCATCCCCCAGTAACACACCCTCCATCCCCCAGCAACAACCCCCATCTCTCAGTAACACACCCCCATCCCCCAGCAACACACCCCCATCCTCCAGCAACACCCCCCCATCCCCCAGAAACACACCCCCATCCCCCAGCAACACACACCCCATCCCCCAGCAACACACGCCCATCCCCCAGCAACACACCCCAACCCCCAGCAGCACACCCCCCATCCCCCAGCAACACACCCTCATCCCCCCCAGCAACACACCCCCATCCCCCAGCAACACCCCCATCCCCCAGCAACACCCCCATCCCTCAGCAACAACCCCATTCTTGCGGTAACACACCCCCCATCCCCCAGCAAGAACCCCCATCTCCCCCCCCATCCCCCAGCAACATCCACCCATCCCCAGCAACACCCACCCATCCCCAGCAACACCCAGCCATCCCCCAGCAACACACCCCCACCCCCCAGCTACACACCCCCCATTCCCCAGCAACACGTCCCCATCCCCCAGCAACACCTCCTCCCATCCCCCCAGCAACACACCCTCCCATCCCCCCAGCAACACACCCTCCCATCCCCCCAGCAACACACCCCACATCCGCCAGCAACACACCCCCCATCCCCCAGCAACACCCCCATCCCCCAACAACACACCCCCCATCCCCCAGCAACACCACCCCAATCCCCCAGCAACACCCCTCATTCCCCAGCAACACACCCCATCCCCCAGCAACACCCCCACCCGCCAGCAACACACCCCCCATCCCCTAGCAACACACCCCCCATCCCCCAGCAACACACCCCCCATCCCCTAGCAACACACCCCCATCCCCCAGCAACACACCCCCCATCCCCCAGCAACATCCCCCATCCCCCAGCAACACACCCCATCCCCCAGCAAGACTACAATCCCCCAGCAAAACCCACCATGCCCCAGCAACACCCCCAAGCCCCAGTAACTCCCCCCATCCCCCAGCAAAACCCCCCATCCCCCAGCAACACCCCCATCCGCCAGCAACACACCCCTCCATCCCCCAGCAAGACACCCCCCTATCCCCCAGCCACACTACAATCCCCCCAGCAAAACCCACCATGCCCCAGCAACACCCCCTTCCCCCAGTAACTCCCCCATCCACCAGCAAAGCCCTCCATCCCCCCAGCAACACCCCCATCTGCCCAGCAACACCCCCCATCCCCCCAGCAACACCCCCGTCCCCCCGGCAACACACGCCATCCCCCAGCAACACCCCCCATCCCCCAGCAACACCCCCCATCCCCTAAAAACACCCCCCATCCCCCAGCAACACCCCCCATCCGCCAGCAACACCCCCCCATCTCCCAGCAACACCCCTCATTCCCCAGCAACAACCCCCATCTCCCAGTAACACCCCCCCATCCCCCAGAAACAACCCCCATCTCCGAGTAACACACCCCCATCCCCCAGCAACAACCCCCATCTCCCAGTAACAACCCCCCATCCCCCAGCAACATCCCCCAACCCCCAGCAACATACCCCATCCCCCAGCAACACTACAATCCCCCCAGCAAAACCCACCATGCCCCAGCAACACCCCCCAAGTCCCAGTAACTCCCCCCATCCCCCAGCAAAACCCCCCACCCCCAGCAACACCCTCCGTCTTCGAACAACACCCCCATCCACCCAGCAACACCCATCATCCTCCAGCAACACCCCCATTCCCCCAACAACAACCCCCATCTTCCAACACCACGCCCTTTCTCCCCAGCAACACCCTTCATCCTCCAGCAACACCCCCATCCCCCCCAACAACAACCCCCATCCCCCAGCAACACCCTTCATCCTCCAGCAACACCCCCATTCCCCCAACAACACCCTCCCCATCCCGCAGTAAACCCCCCATCACCCAATAACACCCTCCCCATTACCGAGCAATTGGGTGGCACGGTAGCACAGTGGTTAGCACTGCTGCTTCACAGCTCCAGGGACCTGGGTTCGATTCCCGGCTCGGGTCACTGTCTGTGCGGAGTTTACACATTCTCCCCGTGTCTGCGTGGGTTTCCTCCGGGTGATCCGGTTTCCTCCCACAGTCCAAAGATGTGCGGGTTAAGTTGATTGGCCAAGTTAAATTGCCGCTTAGTGTCCTAAAATGCGTAGATTAGAGGGATTAGTGGGTTAATGTGAGGGTTAGAGGGATTAGCAGGTAAATATGTAGGGATACAAGGATAGGGCCCGGGTGGGATTGTTGTCGGTGCAGACTCGATGGGCCGAATGGCCTCTTTCTGCACTGCAGGTTTTCGATGGTTTCGATGGTTTCAATGCCCCCATCCCCAGCGACACCCCCATCGCCCAGCAACACACACCCCCAGACGCCAGTAACACACCCCCCAGCCCCCAGAAACACACCCCCCATCCCCCAGCAACACACCCCCATCACCCAGCAACACACCCCCCATCCCCCAGCAACACACCCCCCATCTCCCAGCAACACACCCCCCAGACCCCAGCTTCTCATCCCCCATCCCCCAGCAACACACCCCCATCACCCAGCAACAGCCCCCCCATCCCCCAGCTTCTCATCCCCCATCCCCCAGCAACACACCCCCATTCCCCAGCAACACACCCCCATTCCCCAGCAACACACCCCCCATCCCCCAGCAACACCCCCATCACCCCAGCAACACACCCCAATCCCCCAGTAACGCACCCACCATTCCCCTGGCAACACCTCCCCCATCCCCCATCCCCCAGCAACACCCCCCCATCCCCCAGCAACACACCCCCATCACCCAGGAACACACCCCCCATCCCCCAGCTTCTCATCCCCCATCCCCCAGCAACACACCCCCCATCCCCCAGCTTCTCATCCCCCATTCCCCAGCAACACACCCCCCATCCCCCAGCAACACCCCCCATCCCCCAGCAACACCCCCCCATCCCCCAGCAACACCCCCATCCCTCAGCAACACCCCCCATCCCCCAGCAACACCCCCCAATCCCCCCAACAACACCCCCACATCCCCCCGCAACACGCCCCCCTATCCCCAGCCACACTACAATCCCCCCAGCAAAACCCAGCATGCCCCAGCAACACCCCCATCTGCCAGTAACTCCTCCATCCACCAGCAAAACCCCCATCCCCCCAACAACACCCCTATCCCCCAGTAGCTACCCCATCCACCAGCAAAACCCTCTATCCCCCCAGCAACACCCCCATCCGCCCAGCAACACCCCCCATCCGCCCAGCAACACCCCCATCCCCCAGCAACACCCTCGTCGCCCCAGCAACACACCCCATCCCCCAGCAACACCCTCCATATTCCAGCTGCACCCCATCCCCTCAGCAGAACCCCCATCCCCCCAGCAACACCCCCCATCCCCCCAGCAACACACCCCCATCCCCCAATAACACCCTCCCCATCCCGCAGTAAACCCCCCATCACCCAATAACACCCTCCCCATTACCGAGCAATTGGGCGGCACGGTAGCACAGTGGTTAGCACTGCTGCTTCACAGCTCCAGGGACCTGGGTTCGATTCCCGGCTCGGGTCACTGTCTGTGTGGAGTTTACACATTCTCCCCGTGTCTGCGTGGGTTTCCTCCGGGTGCTCCAGTTTCCTCCCACAGTCCAAAGATGTGCGGGTTAAGTTGATTGGCCAAGCTAAATTGCCCCTTAGTGCCCCGGGATGCGTAGATTAGAGGGATTAGTGGGTTAATGTGAGGGTTAGAGGGATGAGCAGGTAAATATGTCGGGATACAAGGATAGGGCCCGGGTGGGATTGTTGTCGGTGCAGACTCGATGGGCCGAATGGCCTCGTTCTGCACTGTAGGTTTTCGATGGATTCGATGGTTCCAATGTCCCCATCCCCAGCGACACCCCCATCGCCCAGCAACACACACCCCCAGACCCCAGTAACACACCCCCCATCCCCCAGCAACACACCCCCCCAGACCCCAGTAACAACCCCCCATCCCCCAGCAACACACCCCCATCACCCAGCAACACACCCCCCATCCCCCAGCAACACAACCCCATCACCCAGCAACACACCCCCCATCCCCCAGCAACACACCCCCCATCTCCCAGCAACACACCCCCCCAGACCCCAGCTTCTCATCCCCCATCCCCCAGCAACACACCCCCATTCCCCAGCAACACACCCCCATCACCCAGCAACACCCCCCCCATCCCCCAGCTTCTCATCCCCCATCCCCCAGCAACACACCCCCATTCCCCAGCAACACACCCCCCATCCCCCAGCAACACCCCCATCACCCCAGCAACACACCCCAATCCCCCAGTAACGCACCCACCATTCCCCTGGCAACACCTCCCCCATCCCCCAGCAACACCCCCCCATCCCCCAGCAACACACCCCCATCACCCAGGAACACACCCCCATCCCCCAGCTTCTCATCCCCCATCCCCCAGCAACACACCCCCCATCCCCCAGCTTCTCATCCCCCATTCCCCAGCAACACACCCCCCATCCCCCAGCAACACCCCCCATCCCCCAGCAACACCCCCCATCCCCCAGCAACACCCCCCAATCCCCCCAGCAACACACCCCCATCCCCCAGCAACACGCCCCCCTATCCCCAGCCACACTACAATCCCCCCAGCAAAACCCAGCATGCCCCAGCAACACCCCCATCTGCCAGTAACTCCCCCATCCACCAGCAAAACCCCCATCCCCCCAACAACACCCCTATCCCCCAGGAGCTACCCCATCCACCAACAAAACCCTCTAGCCCCCAGCAACACCCCCATCCACCCAGCAACACCCCCCATCCGCCCAGCAACACCCCCATCCCCCAGCAACACCCTCGTCGCCCCAGCAACACACCCCATCCCCCAGCAACACCCTCCATTTTCCAGCTGCACCCCATCCCCTCAGCAGAACCCCCATCCCCCCAGCAACACCCCCCATCCCCCCAGCAACACACCCCCATCCCCCAGTAACACACCACCCCCATCCCCCAGTAACACCCCCCCGATCCCCCACTAACACATCCCCCCATCCCCCAGCAACACATTCCCCATTCCCCAGCAACACTCCCGTCCACCAGTAACACATCCCCCATCCCCCAACAACACCCCCCATCCCCCAGCAACACCCCCTATCCCCCAGCAACACCCCCCATCCCCCAGGAACATCCCCCATCCCCCAGCAATACCCCCTATCCCCCAGCAACACAACAATCCCCCCAGCAAAACCCACCATACCCCAGCAACACCCCCATCCCCCAGGAACTCCCCCATCCACCAGCAAAACCCTCCATCCCCCAGCAAAACCCCTATCCCCCCAGCAACACCCTCCATCCTCCAGCAACACCCCCATCCCCCCAGCAACACCCCCATCCCGCAGTAAACCCCCCATCACCCAATAACTCCCCCCATTACCCAGCAATGCCCCGCATCCCCCAGCAACACCCCCATTCCCCAAAAACACTCCCCATCCCCCAGCAACAACCCCCCATCCCCCAGTAACAACCCCCTATCCCACAGCAACACCCCCCATCACCCAGTCACGCACCCCCCCATCCCCCAGCAACCCACTACCATCCCCCGGTAACACCCCCATCCCCCAAGTAACACACCCCCCATCCCCCAGCAACACCCCCATCCCCCAGCAACACCCCCCAATCCCCCCAGCAACACACCCCCATCCCCCAGTAACACACTCCCCATCCCCCAGCAACACACCCCCCATCCCCCAGCAACACCCCCCCCATCCCCCAGCAACTCATCCCCCATCCCCCAGCAACACGCCACCATCCCCTAGCAACATACCCCCATCCCGCAGCAACACCCCCCGTCCCCCCGGCAACAGCTCCCCCATGCCCCATTCCCCAGTAACACACCCCCATCCCCCAGTAACACACCCCTCTATCCCCCAGTAACAGCCCCCCCATCCCCCAGTAACACAACCCCCATTCCCCAGCACCACACCCCCCTAAACCCCAGCAGAACATTCCCCTTTCCCAGTAACACACCCCTCCATCCCCAGCAACACCCCTCCATCCTCCAGCAACACACCCCTCCATCTTCCAGTAACACCCCCCCAATCCCCCAGCAACAACCCCCATTTCCCAGCAACACCCCCTATCCCCCAGCAACACATCCCCCATCCCCCAGCAACACACCGCCCATCCCCCACCAATACACCCTCCCAGCCCCCAGCAACACCCCCCATTCCCCAGCATCACTCCCCCATCCGCCAGCAACACACCCCCA
Organism: Mustelus asterias; assembly: GCF_964213995.1. NCBI lineage: Eukaryota > Metazoa > Chordata > Chondrichthyes > Carcharhiniformes > Triakidae > Mustelus > Mustelus asterias. The sequence goes on along the minus strand of NC_135811.1, from coordinate 66,085,201 downwards.
TTCCCCAGCATCACCCCCCCATCCGCCAGCAACACACCCCCCATCCCCCAGCAACACCCCCCATCCCCCAGCAACACACACCCCATCCCCCAGCAACACCCCCCATCTGCCAGCAACACACCCCCCAACCCCCAGCAACAGCCCCATCCCCCAGCAACACACCCCCATCCCCCAGCAACACCCCCCCATCCCCCAGCAACACCCCCATCCCCCAGCAACACGCCCCCCATCCCCCAGCAACACCCCATCTGCCAGCAACACACACCCCCAGACCCCAGCAACACACCCCCCATCCCCCAGCAACACACACCCCCATCCCCCAGCAACACACCCCTCCAGCCCCAAGTAACAACCCCCTATCCCCCAGCAACACACCCCCCATCCCCCAGCAACACACCCCCCATCCCCCAGCAACACACCCCCCCAACCCCCAGTAACACATCCCCCATCCCCCAGCAACACACCCCCCCAGACCCCAGTAACACACCCCCCATCCCCCAGTAACAACCCCCCCTCACCCAGCAACACACCCCCCCATCCCCCAGCAACTCATCCCCCATCCCCCAGCAACACCCCACATACCCCAGCAACACACCCCCTATCCCATAGCAACACCCCCATCCGCCAGCAACACACCCCTCCATCCCCCAGCAACACGCCCCCCTATCCCCCAGCAAAACCCACCATGCCCCAGCAACACCCCCTTCCCACAGTAACTCCCCCATCCACCAGCAAAACCCTCCATCCCCCAGCAACACACACCCCATCCCCCAGCAACACACCCCCCATCCCCAGCAACATACCCCCCATCCCCCAGCAACACACCCCAATCCCCCAGTAACACCCCCATCCCCCAGCAACACCCCTCATCCCCCAGCAACAGCCCCCATCCCCCAGCAACACCCCCATCCCCCAGCAACACCTCCCCCATCCCCCAGCAACATCCCCCATCCCCCAGCAACACCCCCCCATCCCCCAGCAACACCTCCCCATCCCCCAGCAACACGCTCCCCATCCCCCAGCAAGACACCCTCATCCCCCCCAGCAACACACCTCCATCCCCCAGCAACAACCCCATCCCCCAGCAACACCCCCATCCCTCAGCAACAACCCCCATCTCGCGGTAACACACCCCCCATCCCCCAGCAAGAACCCCCATCTCCCCCCCCATCCCCCAGCAACACCCACCCATCCCCAGCAACACCCACCCATCCCCAGCAACACCCACCCATCCCCCATCAACACACCCCCCATCCCCCAGCTACACACCCCGCATCCCCCAGCAAGAAGCCCCATCTCCCCAGCAACACACCCTCCCATCCCCCCAGCAACACACCCTCCCATCCCCCCAGCAACACACCCCCCATCCCCCAGCAACACCCCCCAACCCCAACAACACACCCCCCATCCCCCAGCAACACCCCCATCCCCAAAAACACAAGCCCCATCCCCCAGCAACACACACCCCATCCCCCAGCAACACCCCCATCCCCCAACAACACACCCCCCATCCCCCAGCAACACACACCCCATCCCCTAGCAACAACACCCCAATCCCCCAGCAACACACCCCATCCCCCAGCAACACCCCCACCCGCCAGCAACACACCCCCATCCCCTAGCAACACACCCCCCATCCCCCAGCAACACACCCCCATCCCCTAGCAACACACCCCCATCCCCCAGCAACACCCCCCATCCCCCAGCAACACACCACCCATCCCCCAGCAACACCGTCCATCCCCCAGCAACACACCCCATCCCCCAGCAACACCCATCATCCTCCAGCAACACCCCCATTCCCCCAACAACAACCCTCATCTTCCAACACCACCCCCTTTCCCCCCAGCAACACCCTTCATCCTCCAGCAACACCCCCATCCCCCCCAACGACAACCCCCATCCCCCAGCAACACCCTCCCCATCCCGCAGTAAACCCCCCATCACCCAATAACACCCTCCCCATTACCGAGCAATTGGGCGGCACGGTAGCACAGTGGTTAGCACTGCTGCTTCACAGCTCCAGGGACCTGGGTTCGATTCCCGGCTCGGGTCACTGTCTGTGCGGAGTTTACACATTCTCCCCGTGTCTGCGTGGGTTTCCTCCGGGTGCTCCGGTTTCCTCCCACAGTCCAAAGATGTGCGGGTTAGGTTGATTGGCCAAGCTAAATTGCCGCTTAGTGTCCTAAGATGCGTAGATTAGAGGGAATAGTGGGTTAATGTGAGGGTTAGAGGGATTAGCAGGTAAATATGTAGGGATACAAGGATAGGGCCCGGGTGGGATTGTTGTCGGTGCAGACTCGATGGGCCGAATGGCCTCTTTCTGCACTGTAGGTTTTCGATGGTTTTGATGGTTTCAATGCCCCCATCCCCAGCGACACCCCCAGCCCCCAGCAACACACCCCCCCAGCCCCCAGCAACACACCCCCCACCCCCAGTAACATCCCCCCATCCCCCAGCAACACACCCCTCCAGCCCCAAGTAACAACCCCCTATCCCCCAGCAACACACCCCCCATCCCCCAGCAACACACCCCCCATCCCCCAGCAACACACCCCCCAACCCCCAGTAACACATCCCCCATCCCCCAGCAACACACCCCCCCAGACCCCAGTAACACACCCCCCATCCCCCAGTAACAACCCCCCCTCACCCAGCAACACACCCCCCCATCCCCCAGCAACTCATCCCCCATCCCCCAGCAACACCCCACATACCCCAGCAACACACCCCCTATCCCATAGCAACACCCCCATCCGCCAGCAACACACCCCTCCATCCCCCAGCAACACGCCCCCCTATCCCCCAGCAAAACCCACCATGCCCCAGCAACACCCCCTTCCCACAGTAACTCCCCCATCCACCAGCAAAACCCTCCATCCCCCAGCAACACACACCCCATCCCCCAGCAACACACCCCCCATCGCCAGCAACATACCCCCCATCCCCCAGCAACACACCCCAATCCCCCAGTAACACCCCCATCCCCCAGCAACACCCCTCATCCCCCAGCAACAGCCCCCATCCCCCAGCAACACCCCCATCCCCCAGCAACACCTCCCCCATCCCCCAGCAACATCCCCCATCCCCCAGCAACACCCCCCCATCCCCCAGCAACACCTCCCCATCCCCCAGCAACACGCTCCCCATCCCCCAGCAAGACACCCTCATCCCCCCCAGCAACACACCTCCATCCCCCAGCAACAACCCCATCCCCCAGCAACACCCCCATCCCTCAGCAACAACCCCCATCTCGCGGTAACACACCCCCCATCCCACAGCAAGAACCCCCATCTCCCCCCCCATCCCCCAGCAACACCCACCCATCCCCAGCAACACCCACCCATCCCCAGCAACACCCACCCATCCCCCATCAACACACCCCCCATCCCCCAGCTACACACCCCCCATCCCCCAGCAAGAAGCCCCATCTCCCCAGCAACACACCCTCCCATCCCCCCAGCAACACACCCTCCCATCCCCCCAGCAACACACCCCCCATCCCCCAGCAACACCCCCCAACCCCAACAACACACCCCCCATCCCCCAGCAACACCCCCATCCCCAAAAACACAAGCCCCATCCCCCAGCAACACACACCCCATCCCCCAGCAACACCCCCATCCCCCAACAACACACCCCCCATCCCCCAGCAACACACACCCCATCCCCTAGCAACACCACCCCAATCCCCCAGCAACACACCCCATCCCCCAGCAACACCCCCACCCGCCAGCAACACACCCCCATCCCCTAGCAACACACCCCCATCCCCCAGCAACACACCCCCATCCCCTAGCAACACACCCCCATCCCCCAGCAACACCCCCCCATCCCCCAGCAACACACCACCCATCCCCCAGCAACACCGTCCATCCCCCAGCAACACACCCCATCCCCCAGCAACACCCATCATCCTCCAGCAACACCCCCATTCCCCCAACAACAACCCCCATCTTCCAACACCACCCCCTTTCCCCCCAGCAACACCCTTCATCCTCCAGCAACACCCCCATCCCCCCCAACGACAACCCCCATCCCCCAGCAACACCCTCCCCATCCCGCAGTAAACCCCCCATCACCCAATAACACCCTCCCCATTACCGAGCAATTGGGCGGCACGGTAGCACAGTGGTTAGCACTGCTGCTTCACAGCTCCAGGGACCTGGGTTCGATTCCCGGCTCGGGTCACTGTCTGTGCGGAGTTTACACATTCTCCCCGTGTCTGCGTGGGTTTCCTCCGGGTGCTCCGGTTTCCTCCCACAGTCCAAAGATGTGCGGGTTAGGTTGATTGGCCAAGCTAAATTGCCGCTTAGTGTCCTAAGATGCGTAGATTAGAGGGAATAGTGGGTTAATGTGAGGGTTAGAGGGATTAGCAGGTAAATATGTAGGGATACAAGGATAGGGCCCGGGTGGGATTGTTGTCGGTGCAGACTCGATGGGCCGAATGGCCTCTTTCTGCACTGTAGGTTTTCGATGGTTTTGATGGTTTCAATGCCCCCATCCCCAGCGACACCCCCAGCCCCCAGCAACACACCCCCCCAGCCCCCAGCAACACACCCCCCACCCCCAGTAACATCCCCCCATCCCCCAGCAACACACCCCCCCAGCCCCCAGCAACACACCCCCCACCCCCAGTAACACCACCCCATCCGCCAGCAACACACCCCTCCATCCCCCAGCAACACGCCCCCCTATCCCCCAGCAAAACCCACCATGCCCCAGCAACACCCCCTTCCCCCAGTAACTCCCCCATCCACCAGCAAAACCCTCCATCCCCCCAGCAACACCCCCATCTGCCCAGCAATACCCCCCATTCCCCCAGCAACACCCCCGTCCCCCAGCAACACCCCCCATCCCCCAGCAACACCCCCCCATCTCCCAGCAACACACCCCATCCGCCTGCAACACACCCCATCCCCCAGCAACACCCCCCATCCCCCAGCAACACCCACCCATCTCCCAGCAACACCCCCCAACCCCAGCAACACACCCGCCATCCCCAGCAACACCCCCCACCCCCAGCAACACCCCCCACCCCCAGCAACACCCCCCCCATCCCCCCAGCAACACACCCTCCCATCCCGCCAGCAACACACCCCCATCCCCCAGCAACACACACCCCATTCCCCAGCAACACACCCCCCATCCCCCAGCAACACCCCCATCCCCCAGCAACACCCCCCATCCCCCAGCAACACACCCCCCATCCCCCAGCAACACCCCCCATCCCCCAGCAACACAACCCCCATCCCCCAGCAACACACCCCCTATCCCCCAGCAACACACCCCCCATCCCCAGCAACACATCCCCCATCCCCCAGCAACACACCCCCCGTCCCCCAGCAACACATCCCCCATCCCCCAGCAACACACATCCTATCCCCCAGCAACACACCCCCTATCCCCCAGCAACACACCCCCCGTCCCCCAGCAACACATCCCCCATCCCCCAGCAACACACCCCCCAGCCCCCAGCAACACACCCCATCCCCCAGCAACACACCCCCCATCCCCCAGCAACACACCCCATCCCCCAGCAACACCCGCCCCGTCCCCCAGCAACACATACCCCATCCCCCAGCAACACCCCCCCCATCCCCCAGCAACACACCCCCCATCCCCCAGCAACACCCCCCATCCCCCAGCAACACACCCCATCCCCCAGCAACACAACCCCCATCCCCCAGCAACACACCCCATCCCCCAGCAACACATCCCCCATCCCCCAGCATCACCCCCCATCCCCCAGCAACACCCCCATCCACCAGCAACACACCCCCTATCCCCCAGCAACACCCCCCATCCCCCGGCAACACACCCCATCCCCCAACAACACCCCCCATCCCCCAGCAACACACCCCATTCCCCAGCAACACCACAATCCCCCCAACAAAACCCACCGTGCCCCAGCAACACCCGCATCCCCCAGTAACTCCCCCCATCCCCCATCAAAACCCCCCATCCCCCAGCAACACCTTCCATCTTCCAACACCCCCATCCCCCCAGCAACACCCTTCATCCTTCAGCAACACCCCCATTCCCCCAACAACACCCTCCCCATCCCGCAGTAAAGCCCCATCACCCAACAACACCCTCCCCATCCCGCAGTAAAGCCCCCATCACCCAACAACACCCTCCCCATCCCGCAGTAAACCCCCCATCACCCAATAACACCCTCCCCATCCCGCAGTAAACCCCCCATCACCCAATAACACCCTCCCCATTACCGAGCAATTGGGTGGCACGGTAGCACAGTGGTTAGCACTGCTGCTTCACAGCTCCAGGGACTTGGGTTTGATTCCCGGCTCGGGTCACTGTCTGTGCGGAGTTTACACATTCTCCCCGTGTCTGCGTGGGTTTCCTCCGGGTGATCCGGTTTCCTCCCACAGTCCAAAGATGTGCGGGTTAAGTTGATTGGCCAAGCTAAATTGCCCCTTAGTGCCCCGGGATGCGTAGATTAGAGGGATTAGTGGGTTAATGTGAGGGTTAGAGGGATTAGCAGGTAAATATGTAGGGATACAAGGATAGGGCCCAGGAGGGATTGTTGTCGGTGCAGACTCGATGGGCCGAATGGCCTCTTTCTGCACTGTAGGTTTTCGATGGTTTCGATGGTTTCAATGCCCCCATCCCCAGCGACACCCCCATCGCCCAGCAACACACCCCCCAGACCCCAGTAACAACCCCCCATCCCCCAACAACACACCCCCATCACCCAGCAACACACCCCCCATCCCCCAGCAACACACCCCCATCACCCAGCAACACACCCCCCATCCCCCAGCAACACACCCCCATCACCCAGCAACACACCTCCCATCCCCCAGCTTCTCATCCCCCATCCCCCAGCAACACACCCCCTATCCCCCAGCAACACATCCCCCATCCCCCAGCAACACACCCCCCAGCCCCCAGCAACACACCCCATCCCCCAGCAACACACCCCCCATCCCCCAGCAACACACCCCATCCCCCAGCAACACCCCCCCGTCCCCCAGCAACACATCCCCCATCCCCCAGCAACACACCCCCCATCCCCCAGCAACACACCCCCCATCCCCCAGCAACACCCCCCATCCCCCAGCAACACACCCCATCCCCCAGCAACACACCCCCCATCCCGCAGCAACACACCCCATCCCCCAGCAACACATCCCCCATCCCCCAGCATCACCCCCCCATCCCCCAGCAACACCCCCATCCACCAGCAACACACCCCCTATCCCCCAGCAACACCCCCCATCCGCAAGCAACACCCCCCCATCCCCCAGCAACACCCCCATCCACCAGCAACACACCCCCTATCCCCCAGCAACACCCCCCATCCCCCCGCAACACACCCCATCCCCCAACAACACCCCCCATCCCCCAGCAACACACCCCATCCCCCAGCAACACTACAATCCCCCCAACAAAACCCACCATGCCCCAGCAACACCCCCATCCCCCAGTAACTCCCCCCATCCCCCATCAAAACCCCCCATCCCCCAGCAACACCTTCCATCTTCCAACACCCCCATCCCCCCAGCAACACCCGTCATCCTCCAGCAACACCGCCATTCCCCCAACAACACCCTCCCCATCCCGCAGTAAAGCCCCCATCACCCAACAACACCCTCCCCATCCCGCAGTAAACCCCCCATCACCCAACAACACCCTCCTCATCCCGCAGTAAAGCCCCCATCACCCAACAACACCCTCCCCATCCCGCAGTAAAGCCCCCATCACCCAACAACACCCTCCCCATCCCGCAGTAAACCCCCCATCACCCAATAACACCCTCCCCATCCCGCAGTAAAGCCCCCATCACCCAACACCCTCCCCATCCCGCAGTAAACCCCCCATCACCCAATAACACCCTCCCCATTACCAAGCAATTGGGCGGCACGGTAGCACAGTGGTTAGCACTGCTGCTTCACAGCTCCAGGGACTTGGGTTTGATTCCCGGCTCGGGTCACTGTCTGTGCGGAGTTTACACATTCTCCCCGTGTCTGCGTGGGTTTCCTCCGGGTGATCCGGTTTCCTCCCACAGTCCAAAGATGTGCGGGTTAAGTTGATTGGCCAAGCTAAATTGCCCCTTAGTGCCCCGGGATGCGTAGATTAGAGGGATTAGTGGGTTAATGTGAGGGTTAGAGGGATTAGCAGGTAAATATGTAGGGATATGGGGATAGGGCCCAGGTGGGATTGTTGTCGGTGCAGACTCGATGGGCCGAATGGCCTCTTTCTGCACTGTAGGTTTTCGATGGTTTCGATGGTTTCAATGCCCCCATCCCCAGCGACACCCCCATCGCCCAGCAACACACCCCCCAGACCCCAGTAACAACCCCCCATCCCCCAACAACACACCCCCATCACCCAGCAACACACCCCCCATCCCCCAGCAACACACCCCCATCACCCAGCAACACACCCCCCATCCCCCAGCAACACACCCCCATCACCCAGCAACACACCCCCCATCCCCCAGCTTCTCATCCCCCATCCCCCAGCAACACACCCCCATTCCCCAGCAACACACTCCCCATCACCCCAGCAACAACCCCCCATCCCCCAGCAACACCCCCCATCACCCCAGCAACACATCGCAATCCCCAGTAACGCACCCCCCCTTTCCCCGGCAACACCTCCCCCATCCCCCAGCAGCACACCCCCATCCCCCAGCAACACGCCCCCCTATCCCCAGCCACACTACAATCCCCCCAGCAAAACCCAGCATGCCCCAGCAACACCCCCATCTGCCAGTAACTCCCCCATCCACCAGCAAAACCCTCTATCCCCCCAGCAACACCCCCATCCGCCCAGCAACAACCCCCATCCGCCCAGCAACACCCCCATCCCCCAGCAACACACCCGTCGCCCCAGCAACACACCCCATCCCCCAGCAACACCCTCCATTTTCCAGCCGCACCCCATCCCCTCAGCAGAACCCCCATCCCCCCAGCAACACCCCCCATCCCCCCAGCAACACACCCCCATCCCCCAGCAACACACCACCCCCATCCCCCAGTAACACCCCCCCGATCCCCCACTAACACATCCCCCCATCCCCCAGCAACACATTCCCCATCCCCCAGCAACACTCCCGTCCACCAGTAACACACCCCCCATCCCCCAGCAACACCCTCCATCCCCCAGCAACACCCCCCATCCCCCAGCAACATCCCCCATCCCCCAGCAATACCCCCTATCCCCCAGCAACACAACAATCCCCCCAGCAAAACCCACGATACCCCAGCAACACCCCCATCCCCCAGTAACTCCCCCATCCACCAGCAAAACCCTCCATCCCCCAGCAAAACCCCTATCCCCCCAGCAACACCCCCATCCCCCCCAACAACAACCCCCATCGCCCAGCAACACCCTCCCCATCCCGCAGTAAACCCCCCATCACCCAATAACACCCTCCCCATTACCGAGCAATTGGGCGGCACGGTAGCACAGTGGTTAGCACTGCTGCTTCACAGCTCCAGGGACCTGGGTTCGATTCCCGGCTCGGGTCACTGTCTGTGCGGAGTTTACACATTCTCCCCGTGTCTGCGTGGGTTTCCTCCGGGTGCTCCGGTTTCCTCCCACAGTCCAAAGATGTGCGGGTTAGGTTGATTGGCCAAGCTAAATTGCCGCTTAGTGTCCTAAGATGCGTAGATTAGAGGGAATAGTGGGTTAATGTGAGGGTTAGAGGGATTAGCAGGTAAATATGTAGGGATACAAGGATAGGGCCCGGGTGGGATTGTTGTCGGTGCAGACTCGATGGGCCGAATGGCCTCTTTCTGCACTGTAGGTTTTCGATGGTTTTGATGGTTTCAATGCCCCCATCCCCAGCGACACCCCCAGCCCCCAGCAACACACCCCCCCAGCCCCCAGCAACACACCCCCCACCCCCAGTAACATACCCCCATCCCCCAGCAACACAACCCCCCAGCCCCCAGCAACACACCCCCCACCCCCAGTAACACCACCCCATCCGCCAGCAACACACCCCTCCATCCCCCAGCAACACGCCCCCCTATCCCCCAGCAAAACCCACCATGCCCCAGCAACACCCCCTTCCCCCAGTAACTCCCCCATCCACCAGCAAAACCCTCCATCCCCCCAGCAACACCCCCATCTGCCCAGCAATACCCCCCATTCCCCCAGCAACACCCCCGTCCCCCAGCAACACCCCCCATCCCCCAGCAACACCCCCCCATCTCCCAGCAACACACCCCATCCCCCAGCAACACACCCCCTATCCCCCAGTAACACCCCCCATCCACCAGCAACACCCCCCCCATCTCCCAGCAACACACCCCATCCCCCAGCAACACACCCATCCCCCAGCAACAACCCCCATCTCCCAGTAACACACCCCCATCCCCCAGCAACAACCCCCATCTCCCAGTAACACACCCCCATCCCCCAGCAAGAACCCCCATCTCCCAGTAACACCCCCCATCCCCCAGCAACACCCACCCATCCCCCAGCAACACCCACCCATCCCCCAGCAACACACCCCCCATCCCCCAGCAACACACCCCCCATCCCCCAGCAACACACCCTCCCATCCCCCCAGCAACACACACTCCCATCCCCCCAGCAACACATCCCCCATCCGCCAGCAACACCCCCCAACCCCAGCAACACACCCGCCATCCCCAAGCAACACTCCGCACCCCCAGCAACACCCCCCACCCCCAGCAACACACCCCCCATCCCCCCAGCAACACACCCTCCCATCCCCCCAGCAATACACTCCCATCCCCCAGCAACACACACCCCATTCCCCAGCAACACACCCCCCATCCCCCAGCAACACCCCCCATCCCCCAGCAACACACCCATCCCCCAGCAACAACCCCCATCTCCCAGTAACACACCCCCATCCCCCAGCAACAACCCCCATCTCCCAGTAACACACCCCCATCCCCCAGCAAGAACCCCCATCTCCCAGTAACACCCCCCATCCCCCAGCAACACCCACCCATCCCCCAGCAACACCCACCCATCCCCCAGCAACACACCCCCCATCCCCCAGCAACACACCCCCCATCCCCCAGCAACACACCCTCCCATCCCCCCAGCAACACACACTCCCATCCCCCCAGCAACACATCCCCCATCCGCCAGCAACACCCCCCAACCCCAGCAACACACCCGCCATCCCCAAGCAACACTCCGCACCCCCAGCAACACCCCCCACCCCCAGCAACACACCCCCCATCCCCCCAGCAACACACCCTCCCATCCCCCCAGCAATACACTCCCATCCCCCAGCAACACACACCCCATTCCCCAGCAACACACCCCCCATCCCCCAGCAACACCCCCCATCCCCCAGCAACACCCCCCATCCCCCAACAACACACCCCCCATCCCCCAGCAACACCCCCCATCCCCCAGCAACACAACCCCCATCCCCCAGCAACACACCCCCTATCCCCCAGCAACACACCCCCCATCCCCAGCAACACATCCCCCATCCCCCAGCAACACACCCCCTATCCCCCAGCAACACATCCCCCATCCCCCAGCAACACACCCCCTATCCCCCAGCAACACACCCCCTATCCCCCAGCAACACACCCCCCGTCCCCCAGCAACATAGCCCCCATCCCCCAGCAACACACCCCCCATCCCCCAGCAACACACCCCATCCCCCAGCAACACACCCCCCATCCCCCAGCAACACACCCCATCCCCCAGGAACACCCCCCCGTCCCCCGGCAACACATCCCCCATCCCCCAGCAACACGCCCCCATCCCCCAGCAACACACCCCCCATCCCCCAGCAACACACCCCATCCCCCAGCAACAACCCCCATCCCCCAGCAACACCCCACATCCGCAAGCAACACCCCCCCATCCCCCCGCAACACACCACATCCCCCAACAACACCCCCCATCCCCCAGCAACACACCCCATCCCCCAGCAACACACCCCATCCTCGGGCAACACATCCCCCATCCCCCAGCAACACCCCCCCATCCCCCAGCAACACCCCGATCCACCAGCAACACACCGCCTATCCCCCAGCAACACCCCCCATCCCCCCGCAACACACCACATCCCCCAACAACACCCCCCATCCCCCAGCAACACACCCCATCCCCCAGCAACACTACAATCCCCCCAACAAAACCCACCATGCCCCAGCAACACCCCCATCCCCCAGTAACTCCCCCCATCCCCCATCAAAACCCCCCATCCCCCAGCAACACCTTCCATCTTCCAACACCCCCATCCCCCCAGCAACACCCTTCATCCTCCAGCAACACCCCCATTCCCCCAACAACACCCTCCCCATCCCGCAGTAAAGCCCCCATCACCCGACAACACCCTCCCCATCCCGCAGTAAAGCCCCCATCACCCAATAACACCCTCCCCATCCCGCAGTAAACCCCCCATCACCCAATAACACCCTCCCCATCCCGCAGTAAACCCCCCATCACCCAATAACACCCTCCCCATCCCGCAGTAAACCCCCCATCACCCAATAACACCCTCCCCATTACCGAGCAATTGGGCGGCACGGTAGCACAGTGGTTAGCACTGCTGCTTCACAGCTCCAGGGACCTGGGTTCGTTTCCCGGCTCGGGTCACTGTCTGTGTGGAGTTTACACATTCTCCCCGTGTCTGCGTGGGTTTCCTCCGGGTGCTCCGGTTTCCTCCCACAGTCCAAAGATGTGCGGGTTAAGTTGATTGGCCAAGCTAAATTGCCCCTTAGTGCCCCGGGATGCGTAGATTAGAGGGATTAGTGGGTTAATGTGAGGGTTAGAGGGATTAGCAGGTAAATATGTAGGGATATGGGGATAGGGCCCAGGTGGGATTGTTGTCGGTGCAGACTCGATGGGCCGAATGGCCTCTTTCTGCACTGTAGGTTTTCGATGGTTTCGATGGTTTCAATGCCCCCATCCCCAGCGACACCCCCATCGCCCAGCAACACACCCCCCAGACCCCAGTAACAACCCCCCATCCCCCAACAACACACCCCCATCACCCAGCAACACACCCCCCATCCCCCAGCAACACACCCCCATCACCCAGCAACACACCCCCCATCCCCCAGCAACACACCCCCATCACCCAGCAACACACCCCCCATCCCCCAGCTTCTCATCCCCCATCCCCCAGCAACACACCCCCATTCCCCAGCAACACACTCCCCATCACCCCAGCAACAACCCCCCATCCCCCAGCAACACCCCCCATCACCCCAGCAACACATCGCAATCCCCAGTAACGCACCCCCCCTTTCCCCGGCAACACCTCCCCCATCCCCCAGCAGCACACCCCCATCCCCCAGCAACACGCCCCCCTATCCCCAGCCACACTACAATCCCCCCAGCAAAACCCAGCATGCCCCAGCAACACCCCCATCTGCCAGTAACTCCCCCATCCACCAGCAAAACCCTCTATCCCCCCAGCAACACCCCCATCCGCCCAGCAACAACCCCCATCCGCCCAGCAACACCCCCATCCCCCAGCAACACACCCGTCGCCCCAGCAACACACCCCATCCCCCAGCAACACCCTCCATTTTCCAGCCGCACCCCATCCCCTCAGCAGAACCCCCATCCCCCCAGCAACACCCCCCATCCCCCCAGCAACACACCCCCATCCCCCAGCAACACACCACCCCCATCCCCCAGTAACACCCCCCCGATCCCCCACTAACACATCCCCCCATCCCCCAGCAACACATTCCCCATCCCCCAGCAACACTCCCGTCCACCAGTAACACACCCCCCATCCCCCAGCAACACCCTCCATCCCCCAGCAACACCCCCCATCCCCCAGCAACATCCCCCATCCCCCAGCAATACCCCCTATCCCCCAGCAACACAACAATCCCCCCAGCAAAACCCACGATACCCCAGCAACACCCCCATCCCCCAGTAACTCCCCCATCCACCAGCAAAACCCTCCATCCCCCAGCAAAACCCCTATCCCCCCAGCAACACCCCCATCCCCCCCAACGACAACCCCCATCCCCCAGCAACACCCTCCCCATCCCGCAGTAAACCCCCCATCACCCAATAACACCCTCCCCATTACCGAGCAATTGGGCGGCACGGTAGCACAGTGGTTAGCACTGCTGCTTCACAGCTCCAGGGACCTGGGTTCGATTCCCGGCTCGGGTCACTGTCTGTGCGGAGTTTACACATTCTCCCCGTGTCTGCGTGGGTTTCCTCCGGGTGCTCCGGTTTCCTCCCACAGTCCAAAGATGTGCGGGTTAGGTTGATTGGCCAAGCTAAATTGCCGCTTAGTGTCCTAAGATGCGTAGATTAGAGGGAATAGTGGGTTAATGTGAGGGTTAGAGGGATTAGCAGGTAAATATGTAGGGATACAAGGATAGGGCCCGGGTGGGATTGTTGTCGGTGCAGACTCGATGGGCCGAATGGCCTCTTTCTGCACTGTAGGTTTTCGATGGTTTTGATGGTTTCAATGCCCCCATCCCCAGCGACACCCCCAGCCCCCAGCAACACACCCCCCCAGCCCCCAGCAACACACCCCCCACCCCCAGTAACATACCCCCATCCCCCAGCAACACAACCCCCCAGCCCCCAGCAACACACCCCCCACCCCCAGTAACACCACCCCATCCGCCAGCAACACACCCCTCCATCCCCCAGCAACACGCCCCCCTATCCCCCAGCAAAACCCACCATGCCCCAGCAACACCCCCTTCCCCCAGTAACTCCCCCATCCACCAGCAAAACCCTCCATCCCCCCAGCAACACCCCCATCTGCCCAGCAATACCCCCCATTCCCCCAGCAACACCCCCGTCCCCCAGCAACACCCCCCATCCCCCAGCAACACCCCCCCATCTCCCAGCAACACACCCCATCCCCCAGCAACACACCCCCTATCCCCCAGTAACACCCCCCATCCACCAGCAACACCCCCCCCATCTCCCAGCAACACACCCCATCCCCCAGCAACACACCCATCCCCCAGCAACAACCCCCATCTCCCAGTAACACACCCCCATCCCCCAGCAACAACCCCCATCTCCCAGTAACACACCCCCATCCCCCAGCAAGAACCCCCATCTCCCAGTAACACCCCCCATCCCCCAGCAACACCCACCCATCCCCCAGCAACACCCACCCATCCCCCAGCAACACACCCCCCATCCCCCAGCAACACACCCCCCATCCCCCAGCAACACACCCTCCCATCCCCCCAGCAACACACACTCCCATCCCCCCAGCAACACATCCCCCATCCGCCAGCAACACCCCCCAACCCCAGCAACACACCCGCCATCCCCAAGCAACACTCCGCACCCCCAGCAACACCCCCCACCCCCAGCAACACACCCCCCATCCCCCCAGCAACACACCCTCCCATCCCCCCAGCAATACACTCCCATCCCCCAGCAACACACACCCCATTCCCCAGCAACACACCCCCCATCCCCCAGCAACACCCCCCATCCCCCAGCAACACCCCCCATCCCCCAGCAACACACCCCCCATCCCCCAGCAACACACCCCATCCCCCAGGAACACCCCCCCGTCCCCCGGCAACACATCCCCCATCCCCCAGCAACACGCCCCCATCCCCCAGCAACACACCCCCCATCCCCCAGCAACACACCCCATCCCCCAGCAACAACCCCCATCCCCCAACAACACACCCCATCCTCGGGCAACACATCCCCCATCCCCCAGCAACACCCCCCCATCCCCCAGCAACACCCCCATCCCCCAGCAACACCCCCCATCCGCAAGCAACACCCCCCCATCCCCCCGCAACACACCACATCCCCCAACAACACCCCCCATCCCCCAGCAACACACCCCATCCCCCAGCAACACACCCCATCCTCGGGCAACACATCCCCCATCCCCCAGCAACACCCCCCCATCCCCCAGCAACACCCCGATCCACCAGCAACACACCGCCTATCCCCCAGCAACACCCCCCATCCCCCCGCAACACACCACATCCCCCAACAACACCCCCCATCCCCCAGCAACACACCCCATCCCCCAGCAACACTACAATCCCCCCAACAAAACCCACCATGCCCCAGCAACACCCCCATCCCCCAGTAACTCCCCCCATCCCCCATCAAAACCCCCCATCCCCCAGCAACACCTTCCATCTTCCAACACCCCCATCCCCCCAGCAACACCCTTCATCCTCCAGCAACACCCCCATTCCCCCAACAACACCCTCCCCATCCCGCAGTAAAGCCCCCATCACCCGACAACACCCTCCCCATCCCGCAGTAAAGCCCCCATCACCCAATAACACCCTCCCCATCCCGCAGTAAACCCCCCATCACCCAATAACACCCTCCCCATCCCGCAGTAAACCCCCCATCACCCAATAACACCCTCCCCATCCCGCAGTAAACCCCCCATCACCCAATAACACCCTCCCCATTACCGAGCAATTGGGCGGCACGGTAGCACAGTGGTTAGCACTGCTGCTTCACAGCTCCAGGGACCTGGGTTCGATTCCCGGCTCGGGTCACTGTCTGTGTGGAGTTTACACATTCTCCCCGTGTCTGCGTGGGTTTCCTCCGGGTGCTCCGGTTTCCTCCCACAGTCCAAAGATGTGCGGGTTAAGTTGATTGGCCAAGCTAAATTGCCCCTTAGTGCCCCGGGATGCGTGGATTAGTGGGTTAATGTGAGGGTTAGAGGGATTAGCAGGTAAATATGTCGGGATACAAGGATAGGGCCCAGGTGGGATTGTTGTCGGTGCAGACTCGATGGGCCGAATGGCCTCTTTCTGCACTGTAGGTTTTCGATGGTTTCGATGGTTTCAATGCCCCCATCCCCAGCGACACCCCCATCGCCCAGCAACACACCCCCCAGACCCCAGTAACAACCCCCCATCCCCCAACAACACACCCCCATCACCCAGCAACACACCCCCCATCCCCCAGCAACACACCCCCATCACCCAGCAACACACACCCCATCCCCCAGCTTCTCATCCCCCATCCCCCAGCAACACACCCCCATTCCCCAGCAACACACTCCCCATCACCCCAGCAACAACCCCCCATCCCCCAGCAACACCCCCCATCACCTCAGCAACACACCGCAATCCCCAGTAACGCACCCCCCCTTTCCCCGGCAACACCTCCCCCATCCCCCAGCAGCACACCCCCATCCCCCAGCAACACGCCCCCCTATCCCCAGCCACACTACAATCCCCCCAGCAAAA
This sequence comes from Mustelus asterias, assembly GCF_964213995.1. Taxonomy (NCBI): domain Eukaryota; kingdom Metazoa; phylum Chordata; class Chondrichthyes; order Carcharhiniformes; family Triakidae; genus Mustelus; species Mustelus asterias. Next base: position 66,068,036 of record NC_135811.1, on the reverse strand, counting down.
CCCAGCATGCCCCAGCAACACCCCCATCTGCCAGTAACTCCCCCATCCACCAGCAAAACCCTCTATCCCCCCAAGCAACACCCCCATCCGCCCAGCAACACACCCTCCCATCCCCCCAGCAACACACCCCCATCCCCCAGTAACACACCACCCCCATCCCCCAGTAACACCCCCCCGATCCCCCACTAACACATCCCCCCATCCCCCAGCAACACATTCCCCATCCCCCAGCAACACTCCCGTCCACCAGTAACACACCCTCCATCCGCCAGCAACACCCCCCATCCCCCAGCAACACCCCCCATCCCCCAGCAACATCCCCCATCCCCCAGCAATACCCCCTATCCCCCAGCAACACAACAATCCCCCCAGCAAAACCCACCATACCCCAGCAACACCCCCATCCCCCAGTAACTCCCCCTTCCACCAGCAAAACCCTCCATCCCCCAGCAAAACCCCTATCCCCCCAGCAATACCCCCCATCCCCCAGCAACACCCTCCATCCTCCAGCAACACCCCCATCCCCCCAGCAACACCCCCATCCCGCAGTAAACCCCCCATCACCCAATAACTCCCCCCATTACCCAGCAATGCCCCGCATCCCCCAGCAACACCCCCATTCCCCAAAAACACCCCCATCCCCCAGCAACAACCCCCCATCCCCCAGTAACAACCCCCTATCCCACAGCAACACCCCCCATCACCCAGTCACGCACCCCCCCATCCCCCAGCAACACACCCCCCATCCCCCAGCAACCCACCACCATCCTCCGGTAACACCCCCATCCCCCAATTAACACACCCCCCATCCCCCAGCAACACCCCCATCCCCCAGCAACACCCCCCAATCCCCCCAGCAACACACCCCCATCCCCCAGTAACACACTCCCCATCCCCCAGCAACACACCCCCCATCCCCCAGCAACTCATCCCCCATCCCCCAGCAACACACCACCATCCCCTAGCAACATACCCCCATCCCCCAGCAACACCCCCCGTCCCCCCGGCAACAGCTCCCCCATCCCCCATTCCCCAGTAACACACCCCCATCCCCCAGTAACACACCCCTCTATCCCCCAGTAAAAGCCCCCCCATCCCCCAGTAACACAACCCCCATCCCTCAGCACCACACCCCCCTATCCCACAGCAGAACATTCCCCTTTCCCAGTAACACACCCCTCCATCCCCAGCAACACCCCTCCATCCCCCAGCAACACACCCCTCCATCTTCCAGTAACACCCCCCCAATCCCCCAGCAACAACCCCCATTTCCCAGCAACACCCCCTATCCCCCAGCAACACACCCCCCATCCCCCAGCAACACACCGCCCATCCCCCACCAACACACCCTCATCCCCCAGTAACACTCCCCAACCCCCAGCAACACACCGCCCATCCCCCAGCAACACACCCTCCCATCCCCCAGCAACACCCCCCATCCGCCAGCAACACACCCCCCATCCCCCAGCAACACCCCCATCCCCCAGCAACACCCCCCCATCCCCCAGCAACACCCCCATCCCCCAGCAACACGCCCCCCATCCCCCAGCAACACCCCCATCTGCCAGCAACAACCCCCATCCCCCAGCAACACCCCCCCATCCCCCAGCAACACCACAATCCCCCCAGCAAAACCCACCATCCCCCAGCAACACCCCCAAGCCCGAGTAACTCCCCCCATCCCCCAGCAAAACCCCCCATCCCCCAGCAACACCCTCCATCTTCGAACAACACCCCCATCCACCCAGCAACACCCATCATCCTCCAGCAACACCCCCATCCCCCCAACAGCCCCCATCCCCCAGCAACACCCTTCATCCTCCAGCAACACCCCCATTCCCCCAACAACAACACCCCCCATCCCCCAGCAACACCCCCATCCCCCAGCAACACCCCCCAATCCCCTCAGCAACACACCCCCATCCCCCCCAACAACAACCCCCATCCCCCAGCAACACCCTTCATCCCCCAGCAACACCCCCATTCCCCCAACAACAACCCCCATCCCCCAGCAACACACTTCATCCTCGAGCAACACCCCCATTCCCCCAACAACAACCCCCATTCCCCCAACAACAACCCCCCCATCCCGCCGTAAATCCCCCATCACCCAATAACACCCTCCCCATTACCGAGCAATTGGGCGGCACGGTAGCACAGTGGTTAGCACTGCTGCTTCACAGCTCCAGGGACCTGGGTTCGATTCCCGGCTCGGGTCACTGTCTGTGCGGAGTTTACACATTCTCCCCGTGTCTGCGTGGGTTTCCTCCGGGTGCTCCGGTTTCCTCCCACAGTCCAAAGATGTGCGGGTTAGGTTGATTGACCAAGCTAAATTACCCCCTAGTGTCCTAAAATGCATAGATTAGAGGGATTAGTGGGTAAATGTGAGGGTTAGAGGGATTAGCAGGTAAATATGTCGGGATGCAGGGATAGGGCCCGGGTGGGATTGTTGTCGGTGCAGATTCGATGGGCCGAATGGCCTCTTTCTGCACTGTAGTTTTTCGATGGTTTCGATGTTTTCAATGCCCTCATCCCCAGCGACACCCCCATCCCCCAGCAACACACCCCTCCAGCCCCCAGTAACAACCACCTATCCCCCAGCAACACACGCCCCATCCCCCAGTAACACACCCCCCATCCCCCAGCAACACACCCCCCATCCCCCAGCAACACACCCCCCATCCCCCAGCAACACACCCCCTATCCCCCAGCAACACACCCCCCATCCCCCAGCAACACACCCCCCATCCCCCAGCAACACACCCCCCATCCCCCAGCAACACACCCCCCATCCTCCAGCAACACACCCCCTATCCCCCAGCAACACACCCCCCATCCCCCAGCAACACACCCCCCATCCCCCAGCACCACACCCCAATCCCCCAGTAACACCCCCATCCCCCAGCAACACCCCCCATCCCCCAGCAACACCCCCCATCCCCCAGCAACACCCCCCCATCCCCCAGCAACACCCCCCATCCCCCAGCAACACCTCCCATCCCCCAGCAAAACCTCCCCATCCCCCAGCAACTACCCCCATCCCCCAGCAACACGCTCCCCATCCCCCAGCAACACACCCCCCATCCCTCAGCAACACACCCCCCATCCCCCAGCAACACCCCCCCATCACCCCAGCAACACACCCCAATCCCCCAGTAACACCCCCATCCCCCAGCAACACCCCCCATCCCCCAGCAACAGCCTCCATCCCCCAGCAACACCAACCATCCCCCAGCAACACCCCCCCCCATCCCCCGGCAACACCCCCCCATCCCCCAGTAACACACCCTCCATCCCCCAGCAACACACCCCATCCCCCAGCAACACCCCCCCATCCCCCAGCAACACCCCCGATCCCCCAGCAACACCCCCCATCCCCCAGCAACTCCTCCCCATCCCCCAGCCACACCCCCCATCCCCCAGCAACACGCTCTCCATCCCCCAGCAACACCCCCTCAGCCCCCAGCAACACCCCCCATCCCCCAGCAACACACCCCCTATCCCCAGCAAAAACCTCCATCCCCCAGCAACACACCCCCCATCCCCCAGCAACACACCCCCCATCCCCCAGCAACACACCCCCTATCCCCCAGCAACACACCCCCCATCCCCCAGCAACACCCCCCATCCCCCAGCAACACACAGCCCATCCCCCAGCAACACATCCCCCGTCCCCCAGCAACACCCCCCATCCCCCAGCAACACCCCCCATCCCCCAGCAACACCCCCATCCCCCAGCAACACACCCCATCCCCCAGCAACACCCCCCATCCCCCAGCAACAGCCCCCCCATCCCCCAGCAACACCCCCATCCCCCAGCAACACACCCGTCGCCCCAGCAACACACCCCATCCCCCAGCAACACCCTCCATTTTCCAGCCGCACCCCATCCCCTCAGCAGAACCCCCATCCCCCCAGCAACACCCCCCATCCCCCCAGCAACACACCCCCATCCCCCAGTAACACACCACCCCCATCCCCCAGTAACACCCCCCTGATCCCCCACTAACACATCCCCCCATCCCCCAGCAACACATTCCCCATCCGCCAGCAACACTCCCGTCCACCAGTAACACACCCTCCATCCCCCAGCAACACCCCCCATCCCCCAGCAACACCCCCCATCCCCCAGCAACATCCCCCATCCCCCAGCAATACCCCCTATCCCCCAGCAACACAACAATCCCCCCAGCAAAACCCCCCATCCCCCAGCAACACCCCCCCCATCCCCCAGCAACACCCCCATCCCCCAGCAACACACCCGTCGCCCCAGCAACACACCCCATCCCCCAGCAACACCCTCCATTTTCCAGCCGCACCCCATCCCCTCAGCAGAACCCCCATCCCCCCAGCAACACCCCCCATCCCCCCAGCAACACACCCCCATCCCCCAGTAACACACCACCCCCATCCCCCAGTAACACCCCCCCGATCCCCCACTAACACATCCCCCCATCCCCCAGCAACACATTCCCCATCCGCCAGCAACACTCCCGTCCACCAGTAACAGACCCTCCATCCCCCAGCAACACCCCCCATCCCCCAGCAACACCCCCCATCCCCCAGCAACATCCCCCATCCCCCAGCAATACCCCCTATCCCCCAGCAACACAACAATCCCCCCAGCAAAACCCACCATACCCCAGCAACACCCCCATCCCCCAGTAACTCCCCCATCCACCAGCAAAACCCTCCATCCCCCAGCAAAACCCCTATCCCCCCAGCAATACCCCCCATCCCCCCAGCAACACCCCCATCTGCCCAGCAATATCCCCCATTCCCCCAGCAACACCCCCGTCCCCCAGCAACACCCCCCATCCCCCAGCAACACCCCCCCATCTCCCAGCAACACACCCCATCCCCCAGCAACACACCCCCTATCCCCCAGTAACACCCCCCATCCACCAGCAACACCCCCCCCATTTCCCAGCAACACACCCCATCCCCCAGCAACACACCCATCCCCCAGCAACAACCCCCATCTCCCAGTAACACACCCCCATCCCCCAGCAATACCCCCCATCCCCCAGCAACACCCTCCATCCTCCAGCAACACCCCCATCCCCCCAGCAACACCCCCATCCCGCAGTAAACCCCCCATCACCCAATAACTCCCCCCATTACCCAGCAATGCCCCGCATCCCCCAGCAACACCCCCATTCCCCAGAAACACCCCCCATCCCCCAGCAACACCCCCCCATCCCCCAGCAACACCACAATCCCCCCAGCAAAACCCACCATCCCCCAGCAACACCCCCAAGCCCGAGAAACTACCCCCATCCCCCAGCAAAACCCCCCATCCCCCAGCAACACCCTCCATCTTCGAACAACACCCCCATCCACCCAGCAACACCTATCATCCTCCAGCAACACCCCCATCCCCCCAACAGCCCCCATCCCCCAGCAACACCCTTCATCCTCCAGCAACACCCCCATTCCCCCAACAACAACACCCCCCATCCCCCAGCAACACCCCCATCCCCCAGCAACACCCCCCAATCCCCCCAGCAACACACCCCCATCCCCCCCAACAACAACCCCCATCCCCCAGCAACACCCTTCATCCCCCAGCAACACCCCCATTCCCCCAACAACAACCCCCATCCCCCAGCAACACACTTCATCCTCCAGCAACACCCCCATTCCCCCAACAACAACCCCCATTCCCCCAACAACAACCCCCCCATCCCGCCGTAAATCCCCCATCACCCAATAACACCCTCCCCATTACCGAGCAATTGGGCGGCACGGTAGCACAGTGGTTAGCACTGCTGCTTCACAGCTCCAGGGACCTGGGTTCGATTCCCGGCTCGGGTCACTGTCTGTGCGGAGTTTACACATTCTCCCCGTGTCTGCGTGGGTTTCCTCCGGGTGCTCCGGTTTCCTCCCACAGTCCAAAGATGTGCGGGTTAAGTTGATTGACCAAGCTAAATTACCCCTTAGTGTCCTAAGATGCATAGATTAGAGGGATTAGTGGGTAAATGTGAGCGTTAGAGGGATTAGCAGGTAAATATGTCGGGATGCAGGGATAGGGCCCGGGTGGGATTGTTGTCGGTGCAGATTCGATGGGCCGAATGGCCTCTTTCTGCACTGTAGTTTTTCGATGGTTTCGATGTTTTCAATGCCCTCATCCCCAGCGACACCCCCATCCCCCAGCAACACACCCCTCCAGCCCCCAGTAACAACCACCTATCCCCCAGCAACACACCCCCTATCCCCCAGCAACACACCCCCCATCCCCCAGCAACACACCCCCCATCCCCCAGCAACACACCCCCCATCCCCCAGCAACACACCCCCCATCCCCCAGCAACACACCCCCCATCCCCCAGCAACACACCCCCTATCCCCCAGCAACACATGCCCCATCCCCCAGCAACACACCCCCTATCCTGGATGAGGAAGTGGAGGGATGGGTTGGTAAGTTTGCTGACGACACCAAGGTAGGTGGTGTTGTGGATAGTTTGGAGGGATGTCAGAAGTTGCAGCGAGACATAGATAGAATGCAAGACTGGGCGGAGAAGTGGCAGATGGACTTCAACCCGGATAAGTGTGTAGTGATCCATTTTGGCAGATCCAATGGGATGGAGCAGCAGTATAAAATGAAGGGTACCATTCTTAGCAGTGTAGAGGATCAGAAGGACCTTGGGGTCCGGGTCCATAGGACTCTTAAATCGGCCTCGCAGGTGGAGGATGCGGTCAAGAAGGCGTATGGCGTACTAGCCTTCATTAATCGAGGGATTGAGTTTAGGAGTCGGGAGATAATGCTGCAGCTTTATAGGACCCTGGTTAGACCCCACTTGGAGTACTGCGCGCAGTTCTGGTCACCTCATTACAGGAAAGATGTTGAAGCCATTGAAAGGGTGCAGAGGAGATTTACAAGGATGTTGCCTGGATTGGGGGGCATGCCTTATGAGGATAGGTTGAGGGAGCTTGGTCTCTTCTCCCTGGAGAGACGAAGGATGAGAGGTGACCTGATAGAGGTTTACAAGATGTTGAGGGGTCTGGATAGGGTGGACTCTCAGAGGCTATTTCCAAGGGCTGAAATGGTTGCTACGAGAGGACACAGGTTTAAGGTGCTGGGGGGTAGGTACAGGGGGGATGTCAGGGGTAAGTTTTTCACTCAGAGGGTGGTGGGTGAGTGGAATCGGCTGACGTCGGTGGTGGTGGAGGCAAACTCGTTGGGGTCTTTTAAGAGACTTCTGGATGAGTACATGGGATTTAATGGGATTGAGGGCTATAGATAGGCCTAGAGGTGGGGATGTGATCGGCGCAACTTGTGGGCCGAAGGGCCTGTTTGTGCTGTGGCTTTCTATGTTCTATGTTCTATCCCCCAGCAACACACCCCCCATCCCCCAGCAACACACCCCCCATCCCCCAGCACCACACCCCAATCCCCCAGTAACACCCCCATCCCCCAGCAACACCCCCCATCCCCCAGCAACACCTCCCCATCCCCCAGCAACTCCCCCCATCCCCCAGCAACACGCTCCCCATCCCCCAGCAACACACCCCCCATCCCCCAGCAACACACCCCCCATCCCCCAGCAACACCCCCCATCACCCCAGCAACACACCCCAATCCCCCAGTAACACCCCCATCCCCCAGCAACACCCCCCATCCCCCAGCAACAGCCTCCATCCCCCAGCAACACCCCCCATCCCCCAGCAACCCTCCCCCATCCCCCGGCAACACCCCCCCATCCCCCAGTAACACACCCTCCATCCCCCAGCAACACACCCCATCCCCCAGCAACACCCCCCCATCCCCCAGCAACACCCCCCATCCCCCAGCAACACCCCCCATCCCCCAGCAACTCCTCCCCATCCCCCAGCAACACCCCCCATCCCCCAGCAACACGCTCCCCATCCCCCAGCAACACCCCCCCATCCCCCAGCAACACCCCCCATCCCCCAGCAACACCCCCCCATCCCCCAGCAACACCACAATCCCCCCAGCAAAACCCACCATCCCCCAGCAACACCCCCAAGCCCGAGAAACTACCCCCATCCCCCAGCAAAACCCCCCATCCCCCAGCAACACCCTCCATCTTCGAACAACACCCCCATCCACCCAGCAACACCTATCATCCTCCAGCAACACCCCCATCCCCCCAACAGCCCCCATCCCCCAGCAACACCCTTCATCCTCCAGCAACACCCCCATTCCCCCAACAACAACACCCCCCATCCCCCAGCAACACCCCCATCCCCCAGCAACACCCCCCAATCCCCCCAGCAACACACCCCCATCCCCCCCAACAACAACCCCCATCCCCCAGCAACACCCTTCATCCCCCAGCAACACCCCCATTCCCCCAACAACAACCCCCATCCCCCAGCAACACACTTCATCCTCCAGCAACACCCCCATTCCCCCAACAACAACCCCCATTCCCCCAACAACAACCCCCCCATCCCGCCGTAAATCCCCCATCACCCAATAACACCCTCCCCATTACCGAGCAATTGGGCGGCACGGTAGCACAGTGGTTAGCACTGCTGCTTCACAGCTCCAGGGACCTGGGTTCGATTCCCGGCTCGGGTCACTGTCTGTGCGGAGTTTACACATTCTCCCCGTGTCTGCGTGGGTTTCCTCCGGGTGCTCCGGTTTCCTCCCACAGTCCAAAGATGTGCGGGTTAAGTTGATTGACCAAGCTAAATTACCCCTTAGTGTCCTAAAATGCATAGATTAGAGGGATTAGTGGGTAAATGTGAGCGTTAGAGGGATTAGCAGGTAAATATGTCGGGATGCAGGGATAGGGCCCGGGTGGGATTGTTGTCGGTGCAGATTCGATGGGCCGAATGGCCTCTTTCTGCACTGTAGTTTTTCGATGGTTTCGATGTTTTCAATGCCCTCATCCCCAGCGACACCCCCATCCCCCAGCAACACACCCCTCCAGCCCCCAGTAACAACCACCTATCCCCCAGCAACACACCCCCTATCCCCCAGCAACACACCCCCCATCCCCCAGCAACACACCCCCCATCCCCCAGCAACACACCCCCCATCCCCCAGCAACACACCCCCCATCCCCCAGCAACACACCCCCCATCCCCCAGCAACACACCCCCTATCCCCCAGCAACACATGCCCCATCCCCCAGCAACACACCCCCTATCCTGGATGAGGAAGTGGAGGGATGGGTTGGTAAGTTTGCTGACGACACCAAGGTAGGTGGTGTTGTGGATAGTTTGGAGGGATGTCAGAAGTTGCAGCGAGACATAGATAGAATGCAAGACTGGGCGGAGAAGTGGCAGATGGACTTCAACCCGGATAAGTGTGTAGTGATCCATTTTGGCAGATCCAATGGGATGGAGCAGCAGTATAAAATGAAGGGTACCATTCTTAGCAGTGTAGAGGATCAGAAGGACCTTGGGGTCCGGGTCCATAGGACTCTTAAATCGGCCTCGCAGGTGGAGGATGCGGTCAAGAAGGCGTATGGCGTACTAGCCTTCATTAATCGAGGGATTGAGTTTAGGAGTCGGGAGATAATGCTGCAGCTTTATAGGACCCTGGTTAGACCCCACTTGGAGTACTGCGCGCAGTTCTGGTCACCTCATTACAGGAAAGATGTTGAAGCCATTGAAAGGGTGCAGAGGAGATTTACAAGGATGTTGCCTGGATTGGGGGGCATGCCTTATGAGGATAGGTTGAGGGAGCTTGGTCTCTTCTCCCTGGAGAGACGAAGGATGAGAGGTGACCTGATAGAGGTTTACAAGATGTTGAGGGGTCTGGATAGGGTGGACTCTCAGAGGCTATTTCCAAGGGCTGAAATGGTTGCTACGAGAGGACACAGGTTTAAGGTGCTGGGGGGTAGGTACAGGGGGGATGTCAGGGGTAAGTTTTTCACTCAGAGGGTGGTGGGTGAGTGGAATCGGCTGACGTCGGTGGTGGTGGAGGCAAACTCGTTGGGGTCTTTTAAGAGACTTCTGGATGAGTACATGGGATTTAATGGGATTGAGGGCTATAGATAGGCCTAGAGGTGGGGATGTGATCGGCGCAACTTGTGGGCCGAAGGGCCTGTTTGTGCTGTGGCTTTCTATGTTCTATGTTCTATCCCCCAGCAACACACCCCCCATCCCCCAGCAACACACCCCCCATCCCCCAGCACCACACCCCAATCCCCCAGTAACACCCCCATCCCCCAGCAACACCCCCCATCCCCCAGCAACACCCCCCATCCCCCAGCAACACCCCCCATCCCCCAGCAACACCCCCCATCCCCCAGCAACACCTCCCATCCCCCAGCAACACCTCCCCATCCCCCAGCAACTCCCCCCATCCCCCAGCAACACGCTCCCCATCCCCCAGCAACACACCCCCCATCCCCCAGCAACACACCCCCCATCCCCCAGCAACACCCCCCATCACCCCAGCAACACACCCCAATCCCCCAGTAACACCCCCATCCCCCAGCAACACCCCCCATCCCCCAGCAACAGCCTCCATCCCCCAGCAACACCCCCCATCCCCCAGCAACCCTCCCCCATCCCCCGGCAACACCCCCCCATCCCCCAGTAACACACCCTCCATCCCCCAGCAACACACCCCATCCCCCAGCAACACCCCCCCATCCCCCAGCAACACCCCCCATCCCCCAGCAACACCCCCCATCCCCCAGCAACTCCTCCCCATCCCCCAGCAACACCCCCCATCCCCCAGCAACACGCTCCCCATCCCCCAGCAACACCCCCCCATCCCCCAGCAACACCCCCCATCCCCCAGCAACACACCCCCTATCCCCAGCAAAAACCTCCATCCCCCAGCAACACACCCCCCATCCCCCAGCAACACACCCCCCATCCCCCAGCAACACACCCCCCATCCCCCAGCAACACCCCCCATCCCCCAGCAACACCCCCTATCCCCCAGCAACACATCCCCCGTCCCCCAGCAACACCCCCCATCCCCCAGCAACACCCCCCATCCCCCAGCAACACCCCCATCCCCCAGCAACACACCCCATCCCCCAGCAACACCCCCCATCCCCCAGCAACACCCCCCCATCCCCCAGCAACACCCCCATCCCCCAGCAACACACCCGTCGCCCCAGCAACACACCCCATCCCCCAGCAACACCCTCCATTTTCCAGCCGCACCCCATCCCCTCAGCAGAACCCCCATCCCCCCAGCAACACCCCCCATCCCCACAGCAACACACCCCCATCCCCCAGTAACACACCACCCCCATCCCCCAGTAACACCCCCCCGATCCCCCACTAACACATCCCCCCATCCCCCAGCAACACATTCCCCATCCCCCAGCAACACTCCCGTCCACCAGTAACACACCCTCCATCCCCCAGCAACACCCCCCATCCCCCAGCAACACCCCCCATCCCCCAGCAACATCCCCCATCCTCCAGCAATACCCCCTATCCCCCAGCTACACAACAATCCCCCCAGCAAAACCCACCATACCCCAGCAACACCCCCATCCCCCAGTAACTCCCCCATCCACCAGCAAAACCCTCCATCCCCCAGCAAAACCCCTATCCCCCCAGCAATACCCCCCATCCCCCAGCAACACCCTCCATCCTACAGCAACACCCCCATCCCCCCAGCAACACCCCCATCCCGCAGTAAACCCCCCATCACCCAATAACTCCCCCCATTACCCAGCAATGCCCCGCATCCCCCAGCAACACCCCCATTCCCCAAAAAAAACCCCATCCCCCAGCAACAACCCCCCATCCCCCAGTAACAAACCCCTATCCCACAGCAACACCCCCCATCACCCAGTCACGCACCCCCCCATCCCCCAGCAACACACCCCCCATCCCCCAGCAACCCACCACCATCCTCCGGTAACACCCCCATCCCCCAAGTAACACACCCCCCATCCCCCAGCAACACCCCCATCCCCCAGCAACACCCCCCAATCCCCCCAGCAACACACCCCCATCCCCCAGTAACACACTCCCCATCCCCCAGCAACACACCCCCCATCCCCCAGCAACTCATCCCCCATCCCCCAGCAACACACCACCATCTCCTAGCAACATACCCCCATCCCCCAGCAACACCCCCCGTCCCCCCGGCAACAGCTCCCCCATCCCCCATTCCCCAGTAACACACCCCCATCCCCCAGTAACACACCCCTCTATCCCCCAGTAAAAGCCCCCCCATCCCCCAGTAACACAACCCCCATCCCCCAGCACCACACCCCCCTATCCCACAGCAGAACATTCCCCTTTCCCAGTAACACACCCCTCCATCCCCAGCAACACCCCTCCATCCCCCAGCAACACACCCCTCCATCTTCCAGTAACACCCCCCCAATCCCCCAGCAACAACCCCCATTTCCCAGCAACACCCCCTATCCCCCAGCAACACACCCCCCATCCCCCAGCAACACACCGCCCATCCCCCACCAACACACCCTCATCCCCCAGTAACACTCCCCAACCCCCAGCAACACACAGCCCATCCCCCTGCAACACACCCTCCCATCCCCCAGCAACACCCCCCATCCGCCAGCAACACACCCCCCCATCCCCCAGCAACACCCCCATCCCCCAGCAACACCCCCCCATCCCCCAGCAACACCCTCATCCCCCAGCAACACGCCCCCCATCCCCCAGCAACACCCCCATCTGCCAGCAACACCCCCATCCCCCAGCAACACCCCCCCATCCCCCAGCAACACCACAATCCCCCCAGCAAAACCCACCATCCCCCAGCAACACCCCCAAGACCGGGTAACTCCCCCCATCCCCCAGCAACACCCTCCATCTTCGAACAACACCCCCATCCACCCAGCAACACCCATCATCCTCCAGCAACACCCCCATCCCCCCAACAGCCCCCATCCCCCAGCAACACCCTTCATCCTCCAGCAACACCCCCATTCCCCCAACAACAACACCCCCCATCCCCCAGCAACACCCCCATCCCCCAGCAACACCCCCCAATCCCCCCAGCAACACACCCCCATCCCCCCCAACAACAACCCCCATCCCCCAGCAACACCCTTCATCCCCCAGCAACACCCCCATTCCCCCAACAACAACCCCCATCCCCCAGCAACACACTTCATCCTCCAGCAACACCCCCATTCCCCCAACAACAGCCCCCATTCCCCCAACAACAACCCCCCCATCCCGCCGTAAATCCCCCATCACCCAATAACACCCTCCCCATTACCGAGCAATTGGGCGGCACGGTAGCACAGTGGTTAGCACTGCTGCTTCACAGCTCCAGGGACCTGGGTTCGATTCCCGGCTCGGGTCACTGTCTGTGCGGAGTTTACACATTCTCCCCGTGTCTGCGTGGGTTTCCTCCGGGTGCTCCGGTTTCCTCCCACAGTCCAAAGATGTGCGGGTTAGGTTGATTGACCAAGCTAAATTACCCCTTAGTGTCCTAAGATGCATAGATTAGAGGGATTAGTGGGTAAATGTGAGGGTTAGAGGGATTAGCAGGTAAATATGTCGGGATGCAGGGATAGGGCCCGGGTGGGATTGTTGTCGGTGCAGATTCGATGGGCCGAATGGCCTCTTTCTGCACTGTAGTTTTTCGATGGTTTCGATGTTTTCAATGCCCTCATCCCCAGCGACACCCCCATCCCCCAGCAACACACCCCTCCAGCCCCCAGTAACAACCACCTATCCCCCAGCAACACACCCCCCATCCCCCAGTAACACACCCCCCATCCCCCAGCAACACACCCCCCATCCCCCAGCAACACACCCCCCATCCCCCAGCAACACACCCCCTATCCCCCAGCAACACACCCCCCATCCCCCAGCAACACACCCCCCATCCCCCAGCAACACAGCCCCCATCCCCCAGCAACACACCCCCCATCCCCCAGCAACACACCCCCCATCCCCCAGCAACACACCCCCTATCCCCCAGCAACACATGCCCCATCCCCCAGCAACACACCCCCTATCCCCCAGCAACACACCCCCCATCCCCCAGCAACACACCCCCCATCCCCCAGCACCACAACCCAATCCCCCAGTAACACCCCCATCCCCCAGCAACACCCCCCATCCCCCAGCAACACCCCCCATCCCCCAGCAACACCCCCCATCCCCCAGCAACACCCCCCATCCCCCAGCAACACCTCCCATCCCCCAGCAACACCTCCCCATCCCCCAGCAACTCCCCCCATCCCCCAGCAACACGCTCCCCATCCCCCAGCAACACACCCCCCATCCCCCAGCAACACACCCCCCATCCCCCAGCAACACCCCCCATCACCCCAGCAACACACCCCAATCCCCCAGTAACACCCCCATCCCCCAGCAACACCGCCATCCCCCAGCAACAGCCTCCATCCCCCAGCAACACCCCCCATCCCCCAGCAACACCCCCCCATCCCCCGGCAACACCCCCCCATCCCCCAGTAACACACCCTCCATCCCCCAGCAACACACCCCATCCCCCAGCAACACCCCCCCATCCCCCAGCAACACCCCCCATCCCCCAGCAACACCCCCCATCCCCCAGCAACTCCTCCCCATCCCCCAGCAACACCCCCCATCCCCCAGCAACACGCTCCCCATCCCCCAGCAACACCCCCCCATCCCCCAGCAACACCCCCCATCCCCCAGCAACACACCCCCTATCCCCAGCAAAAACCTCCATCCCCCAGCAACACACCCCCCATCCCCCAGCAACACACCCCCCATCCCCCAGCAACACACCCCCCATCCCCCAGCAACACCCCCCATCCCCCAGCAACACCCCCTATCCCCCAGCAACACATCCCCCGTCCCCCAGCAACACCCCCCACCCCCAGCAACACCCCCCATCCCCCAGCAACACCCCCATCCCCCAGCAACACACCCCATCCCCCAGCAACACCCCCCATCCCCCAGCAACACCCCCCCATCCCCCAGCAACACCCCCATCCCCCAGCAACACCCTCCATTTTCCAGCCGCACCCCATCCCCTCAGCAGAACCCCCATCCCCCCAGCAACACCCCCCATCCCCACAGCAACACACCCCCATCCCCCAGTAACACACCACCCCCATCCCCCAGTAACACCCCCCCGATCCCCCACTAACACATCCCCCCATCCCCCAGCAACACATTCCCCATCCCCCAGCAACACTCCCGTCCACCAGTAACACACCCTCCATCCCCCAGCAACACCCCCCATCCCCCAGCAACACCCCCCATCCCCCAGCAACATCCCCCATCCCCCAGCAATACCCCCTATCCCCCAGCTACACAACAATCCCCCCAGCAAAACCCACCATACCCCAGCAACACCCCCATCCCCCAGTAACTCCCCCATCCACCAGCAAAACCCTCCATCCCCCAGCAAAACCCCTATCCCCCCAGCAATACCCCCCATCCCCCAGCAACACCCTCCATCCTCCAGCAACACCCCCATCCCCCCAGCAACACCCCCATCCCGCAGTAAACCCCCCATCACCCAATAACTCCCCCCATTACCCAGCAATGCCCCGCATCCCCCAGCAACACCCCCATTCCCCAAAAACACCCCCCATCCCCCAGCAACAACCCCCCATCCCCCAGTAACAAACCCCTATCCCACAGCAACACCCCCCATCACCCAGTCACGCACCCCCCCATCCCCCAGCAACACACCCCCCATCCCCCAGCAACCCACCACCATCCTCCGGTAACACCCCCATCCCCCAAGTAACACACCCCCCATCCCCCAGCAACACCCCCATCCCCCAGCAACACCCCCCAATCCCCCCAGCAACACACCCCCATCCCCCAGTAACACACTCCCCATCCCCCAGCAACACACCCCCCATCCCCCAGCAACTCATCCCCCATCCCCCAGCAACACACCACCATCTCCTAGCAACATACCCCCATCCCCCAGCAACACCCCCCGTCCCCCCGGCAACAGCTCCCCCATCCCCCATTCCCCAGTAACACACCCCCATCCCCCAGTAACACACCCCTCTATCCCCCAGTAAAAGCCCCCCCATCCCCCAGTAACACAACCCCCATCCCCCAGCACCACACCCCTCTATCCCACAGCAGAACATTCCCCTTTCCCAGTAACACACCCCTCCATCCCCAGCAACACCCCTCCATCCCCCAGCAACACACCCCTCCATCTTCCAGTAACACCCCCCCAATCCCCCAGCAACAACCCCCATTTCCCAGCAACACCCCCTATCCCCCAGCAACACACCCCCCATCCCCCAGCAACACACCGCCCATCCCCCACCAACACACCCTCATCCCCCAGTAACACTCCCCAACCCCCAGCAACACACAGCCCATCCCCCAGCAACACACCCTCCCATCCCCCAGCAACACCCCCCATCCGCCAGCAACACACCCCCCCATCCCCCAGCAACACCCCCATCCCCCAGCAACACCCCCCCATCCCCCAGCAACACCCCCATCCTACAGCAACACCCCCCCATCCCCCAGCAACACCCCCCATCCCCCAGCAACACCCCCCATCCCCCAGCAACTCCTCCCCATCCCCCAGCAACAGCCCCCATCCCCCAGCAACACGCTCCCCATCCCCCAGCAACACCCCCCCATCCCCCAACAACACCCCCCATCCCCCAGCAACACACCCCCTATCCCCAGCAAAAACCTCCATCCCCCAGCAACACACCCCCCATCCCCCAGCAACACACCCCCATCCCCCAGCAACACACCCCCTATCCCCCAGCAACACACCCCCCATCCCCCAGCAACACCCCCCATCCCCCAGCAACACCCCCTATCCCCCAGCAACACATCCCCCGTCCCCCAGCAACACCCCCCATCCCCCAGCAACACCCCCCATCCCCCAGCAACACCCCCATCCCCCAGCAACACACCCCATCCCCCAGCAACACCCCCCATCCCCCAGCAACACCCCCCCCATCCCCCAGCAACACCCCCATCCCACAGCAACACACCCGTCGCCCCAGCAACACACCCCATCCCCCAGCAACACCCTCCATTTTCCAGCCGCACCCCATCCCCTCAGCAGAACCCCCATCCCCCCAGCAACACCCCCCATCCCCCCAGCAACACACCCCCATCCCCCAGTAACACACCACCCCCATCCCCCAGTAACACCCCCCCGATCCCCCACTAACACATCCCCCCATCCCCCAGCAACACATTCCCCATCCCCCAGCAACACTCCCGTCCACCAGTAACACACCCTCCATCCCCCAGCAACACCCCCCATCCCCCAGCAACACCCTCCATCCCCCAGCAACATCCCCCATCCCCCAGCAATACCCCTTATCCCCCAGCAACACAACAATCCCCCCAGCAAAACCCACCATACCCCAGCAACACCCCCATCCCCCAGTAACTCTTGATTTCTCGAGGATTTCTCGAGGAATTAAGGGCTATGGGGAGAGAGCGGGTAAATGGAGTTGAAATCAACCATGATTGAATGGTGGAGTGGACTCGATGGGCCGAATGGCCTTACTTCCGCTCCTATGTCTTATGGTCTTATGGTCTTAACTCCCCCATCCACCAGCAAAACCCTCCATCCCCCAGCAAAACCCCTATCCCCCCAGCAATACCCCCCATTCCCCAGCAACACCCTCCATCCTCCAGCAACACCCCCATCCCCCAGCAACACCCCCCAATCCCCCCAGCAACACACCCCCATCCCCCAGTAACACACTCCCCATCCCCCAGCAACACACCCCCCATCCCCCAGCAACTCATCCCCCATCCCCCAGCAACACACCACCATCCCCTAGCAACATACCCCCATCCCCCAGCAACACCCCCCATCCCCCCGGCAACAGCCCCCCCATCCCCCAGTAACACAACCCCCATCCCCCAGCACCACCCCCCCCCCTATCCCACAGCAGAACATTCCCCTTTCCCAGTAACACACCCCTCCATCCCCAGCAACACCCCTCCATCCCCCAGCAACACACCCCTCCATCTTCCAGTAACACCCCCCCAATCCCCCAGCAACAACCCCCATTTCCCAGCAACACCCCCTATCCCCCAGCAACACACCCCCCATCCCCCAGCAACACACCGCCCATCCCCCACCAACACACCCTCATCCCCCAGTAACACTCCCCAACCCCCAGCAACACACCGCCCATCCCCCAGCAACACACCCTCCCATCCCCCAGCAACACCCCCCATCCGCCAGCAACACACCCCCCATCCCCCAGCAACACCCCCATCCCCCAGCAACACCCCCCCATCCCCCAGCAATACCCCCATCCCCCAGCAACACGCCCCCCATCCCCCAGCAACACCCCCATCTGCCAGCAACAACCCCCATCCCCCAGCAACACCCCCCCATCCCCCAGCAACACCACAATCCCCCCAGCAAAACCCACCATCCCCCAGCAGCACCCCCAAGCCCGAGTAACTCCCCCCATCCCCCAGCAAAACCCCCCATCCCCCAGCAACACCCTCCATCTTCGAACAACACCCCCATCCACCCAGCAACACCCATCATCCTCCAGCAACACCCCCATCCCCCCAACAGCCCCCATCCCCCAGCAACACCCTTCATCCTCCAGCAACACCCCCATTCCCCCAACAACAACACCCCCCATCCCCCAGCAACACCCCCATCCCCCAGCAACACCCCCCAATCCCCCCAG
Organism: Mustelus asterias; assembly: GCF_964213995.1. Taxonomy (NCBI): domain Eukaryota; kingdom Metazoa; phylum Chordata; class Chondrichthyes; order Carcharhiniformes; family Triakidae; genus Mustelus; species Mustelus asterias. Next base: position 66,049,491 of record NC_135811.1, on the reverse strand, counting down.
CAACACACCCCCATCCCCCCCAACAACAACCCCCATCCCCCAGCAACACCCTTCATCCCCCAGCAACACCCCCATTCCCCCAACAACAACCCCCATCCCCCAGCAACACACTTCATCCTCCAGCAACACCCCCATTCCCCCAACAACAACCCCCATTCCCCCAACAACAACCCCCATTCCCCCAACAACAACCCCCCCATCCCGCCGTAAATCCCCCATCACCCAATAACACCCTCCCCATTACCGAGCAATTGGGCGGCACGGTAGCACAGTGGTTAGCACTGCTGCTTCACAGCTCCAGGGACCTGGGTTCGATTCCCGGCTCGGGTCACTGTCTGTGCGGAGTTTACACATTCTCCCCGTGTCTGCGTGGGTTTCCTCCGGGTGCTCCGGTTTCCTCCCACAGTCCAAAGATGTGCGGGTTAGGTTGATTGACCAAGCTAAATTACCCCTTAGTGTCCTAAGATGCATAGATTAGAGGGATTAGTGGGTAAATGTGAGGGTTAGAGGGATTAGCAGGTAAATATGTCGGGATGCAGGGATAGGGCCCGGGTGGGATTGTTGTCGGTGCAGATTCGATGGGCCGAATGGCCTCTTTCTGCACTGTAGTTTTTCGATGGTTTCGATGTTTTCAATGCCCTCATCCCCAGCGACACCCCCATCCCCCAGCAACACGCCCCTCCAGCCCCCAGTAACAACCACCTATCCCCCAGCAACACACGCCCCATCCCCCAGTAACACACCCCCCATCCCCCAGCAACACACCCCCCATCCCCCAGCAACACACCCCCCATCCCCCAGCAACACACCCCCTATCCCCCAGCAACACACCCCCCATCCCCCAGCAACACACCCCCCATCCCCCAGCAACACACCCCCCATCCCCCAGCAACACACCCCCCATCCCCCAGCAACACACCCCCCATCCCCCAGCAACACACCCCCTATCCCCCAGCAACACATGCCCCATCCCCCAGCAACACACCCCCTATCCCCCAGCAACACACCCCCCATCCCCCAGCAACACACCCCCCATCCCCCAGCACCACACCCCAATCCCCCAGTAACACCCCCATCCCCCAGCAACACACCCCCCATCCCCCAGCAACACACCCCCCATCCCCCAGCAACACCCCCCCATCACCCCAGCAACACACCCCAATCCCCCAGTAACACCCCCATCCCCCAGCAACACCCCCCATCCCCCAGCAACACCCCCCCATCCCCCAGCAACACCCCCCATCCCCCAGCAACACCCCCCCATCCCCCGGCAACACCCCCCCATCCCCCAGTAACACACCCTCCATCCCCCAGCAACACACCCCATCCCCCAGCAACACCCCCCCATCCCCCAGCAACACCCCCCATCCCCCAGCAACACCCCCCATCCCCCAGCAACTCCTCCCCATCGCCCAGCAACACCCCCCATCCCCCAGCAACACGCTCCCCATCCCCCAGCAACTTCCCCCCATCCCCCAGCAACACCCCCCATCCCCCAGCAACACACCCCCTATCCCCAGCAAAAACCTCCATCCCCCAGCAACACACCCCCCATCCCCCAGCAACACACCCCCCATCCCCCAGCAACACACCCCTATCCCCCAGCAACACACCCCCCATCCCCCAGGAACACACCTCCCATCCCCCAGCAACACACCCCCCATCCCCCAGCAACACACCCCCCATCCCCCAGCAACACACCCCCCATCCCCCAGCAACACACCCCCCATCCCCCAGCAACACACCCCCTATCCCCCAGCAACACATGCCCCATCCCCCAGCAACACACCCCCTATCCCCCAGGAACACACCCCCCATCCCCCAGCAACACACCCCGATCCCCCAGCACCACACCCCAATCCCCCAGTAACACCCCCATCCCCCAGCAACACACCCCCCATCCCCCAGCAACACACCCCCCATCCCCCAGCAACACCCCCCCATCACCCCAGCAACACACCCCAATCCCCCCGTAACACCCCCATCCCCCAGCAACACCCCCCATCCCCCAGCAACACCCCCCCATCCCCCAGCAACACCCCCCATCCCCCAGAACACCCCCCCATCCCCCGGCAACACCCCCCCATCCCCCAGTAACACACCCTCCATCCCCCAGCAACACACCCCATCCCCCAGCAACACCCCCCCATCCCCCAGCAACACCCCCCATCCCCCCCCAGCAACACCCCCCATCCCCCAGCAACTCCTCCCCATCCCCCAGCAACACCCCCCATCCCCCAGCAACACGCTCCCCATCCCCCAGCAACACCCCCCCATCCCCCAGCAACACCCCCCATCCCCCAGCAACACACCCCCTATCCCCAGCAAAAACCTCCATCCCCCAGCAACACACCCCCCATCCCCCAGCAACACACCCCCCATCCCCCAGCAACACACCCCCTATCCCCCAGCAACACACCCCCCATCCCCCAGCAACACCCCCCATCCCCCAGCAACACCCCCTATCCCCCAGCAACACATCCCCCGTCCCCCAGCAACACCCCCCATCCCCCAGCAACATCCCCCATCCCCCAGCAACACCCCCATCCCCCAGCAACACACCCCATCCCCCAGCAACACCCCCCATCCCCCAGCAACACCCCCTCCATCCCCCAGCAACACCCCCCCATCCCCCAGCAACATCCCCCATCCCCTAGCAAAACCCCCCATTCCCCAGCAACACCACAATCCCCCCAGCAAAACCCACCATGCCCCAGCAACACCCCCAAGCCCCAGTAACTCCCCCCATCCCCCAGCAAAACCCCCCATCCCCCAGCAACACCCTCCATCTTCGAACAACACCCCCATCCACCCAGCAACACCCATCATCCTCCAGCAACACCCCCATTCCCCCAACAACAACCCCCATCTTCCAACACCACCCCCTTACCCCCCAGCAACACCCCCATCCCCCCAACACCCCCCATACCCCAGCAACACCCTTCATCCTCCAGCAACACCCCCATTCCCCCAACAACAAACCCCCATCCCGCAGTAAACCCCCCATCACCCAATAACACCCTCCCCATTACCGAGCAATTGGGCGGCACGGTAGCACAGTGGTTAGCACTGCTGCTTCACAGCTCCAGGGACCTGGGTTCGATTCCCGGCTCGGGTCACTGTCTGTGCGGAGTTTACACATTCTCCCCGTGTCTGCGTGGGTTTCCTCCGGGTGCTCCGGTTTCCTCCCACAGTCCAAAGATGTGCGGGTTAAGTTGATTGGCCAAGCTAAAATTGCCCATTAGTGTCCTGGGATGCGTAGATTAGAGGGATTAGTGGGTTAATGTGAGGGTTAGAGGGATTAGCAGGTAAATATGTAGGGATACAAGGATAGGGCCCGGGTGGGATTGTTGTCGGTGCAGACTCGATGGGCCGAATGGCCTCTTTCTGCACTGTAGGTTTTCGATGGTTTTGATGGTTTCAATGCCCCCATCCCCAGCGACACCCCCATCGCCCAGCAACACACACCCCCAGACCCCAGTAACACACCCCCCATCCCCCAGCAACACACACCCCCAGACCCCAGTAACAACCACCCCATTCCCCAACAACACACCCCCATCACCCAGCAACACACCCCCCATCCCCCAGCAACACAACCCCATCACCCAGCAACACACCCCCATCCCCCAGCTTCTCATCCCCCATCCCCCAGCAACACACCACCCATCCCCCAGCAACAAACCCCCCCAGACACCAGTAACAACCCCCCATCCCCCAGCAACACACCCCCATCACCCAGCAACACACCCCCCATCCCCCAGCAACACACCCCCATCACCCAGCTACACCCCCATCCCCCAGTAACTCCCCCATCCACCAGCAAAACCCTCCATCCCCCCAGCAACACCCCCATCCGCCCAGCAACACCCGCATCCGCACAGCAACACACCCCATCCCCCAGCAACACCCTCCATCTTCCAGCAGTACCCCATCCCCCCGGGAACACCCCCACCCCCCCAGCAACACCCTCCATCTTCCAGCAGCACCCCATCCCCCCAGCAACACCCCCACTCCCCCAGCAACACCCCCCATCCGCCCAGCAACACACCCCCATCCCCCAGTAACACATCCCCGCATCCCCCAGCAACACATTCCCCATCCCCCAGCAACACTCCCGTCCACCAGTAACACACCCCCCATCCCCCAGCAACACCCCCCATCCCCCAGCAACACACCCCCCATCCCCCAGCAACACACCCCCATCCCCCAGCAACACACCCCCCATCCCCCAGTAACACTCCCCAACCCCCAGCAACACACCCCCCATCCCCTGCCAACACACCCTCATCCCCCAGTAACACTCCCCAACCCCCAGCAACACACCGCCCATCCCCAGCAACACAGCCCCCATCCCCCAGTAGCACACCCCCCCATCCCCCAGTAGCACACCCCCCCATCCCCCAGCAACACACCCTCATCCCCCAGCAACACACCCCCCATCCCCCAGCAACACCCCCCCCATCCCCCAGCAACACCCCCATCCCACAGCAACACACCCGTCGCCCCAGCAACACACCCCATCCCCCAGCAACACCCTCCATTTTCCAGCCGCACCCCATCCCCTCAGCAGAACCCCCATCCCCCCAGCAACACCCCCCATCCCCCCAGCAACACACCCCCATCCCCCAGTAACACACCACCCCCATCCCCCAGTAACACCCCCCCGATCCCCCACTAACACATCCCCCCATCCCCCAGCAACACATTCCCCATCCCCCAGCAACACTCCCGTCCACCAGTAACACACCCTCCATCCCCCAGCAACACCCCCCATCCCCCAGCAACACCCTCCATCCCCCAGCAACATCCCCCATCCCCCAGCAATACCCCTTATCCCCCAGCAACACAACAATCCCCCCAGCAAAACCCACCATACCCCAGCAACACCCCCATCCCCCAGTAACTCTTGATTTCTCGAGGATTTCTCGAGGAATTAAGGGCTATGGGGAGAGAGCGGGTAAATGGAGTTGAAATCAACCATGATTGAATGGTGGAGTGGACTCGATGGGCCGAATGGCCTTACTTCCGCTCCTATGTCTTATGGTCTTATGGTCTTAACTCCCCCATCCACCAGCAAAACCCTCCATCCCCCAGCAAAACCCCTATCCCCCCAGCAATACCCCCCATTCCCCAGCAACACCCTCCATCCTCCAGCAACACCCCCATCCCCCAGCAACACCCCCCAATCCCCCCAGCAACACACCCCCATCCCCCAGTAACACACTCCCCATCCCCCAGCAACACACCCCCCATCCCCCAGCAACTCATCCCCCATCCCCCAGCAACACACCACCATCCCCTAGCAACATACCCCCATCCCCCAGCAACACCCCCCATCCCCCCGGCAACAGCCCCCCCATCCCCCAGTAACACAACCCCCATCCCCCAGCACCACCCCCCCCCCCTATCCCACAGCAGAACATTCCCCTTTCCCAGTAACACACCCCTCCATCCCCAGCAACACCCCTCCATCCCCCAGCAACACACCCCTCCATCTTCCAGTAACACCCCCCCAATCCCCCAGCAACAACCCCCATTTCCCAGCAACACCCCCTATCCCCCAGCAACACACCCCCCATCCCCCAGCAACACACCGCCCATCCCCCACCAACACACCCTCATCCCCCAGTAACACTCCCCAACCCCCAGCAACACACCGCCCATCCCCCAGCAACACACCCTCCCATCCCCCAGCAACACCCCCCATCCGCCAGCAACACACCCCCCATCCCCCAGCAACACCCCCATCCCCCAGCAACACCCCCCCATCCCCCAGCAATACCCCCATCCCCCAGCAACACACCCCCCATCCCCCAGCAACACCCCCATCTGCCAGCAACAACCCCCATCCCCCAGCAACACCCCCCCATCCCCCAGCAACACCACAATCCCCCCAGCAAAACCCACCATCCCCCAGCAGCACCCCCAAGCCCGAGTAACTCCCCCCATCCCCCAGCAAAACCCCCCATCCCCCAGCAACACCCTCCATCTTCGAACAACACCCCCATCCACCCAGCAACACCCATCATCCTCCAGCAACACCCCCATCCCCCCAACAGCCCCCATCCCCCAGCAACACCCTTCATCCTCCAGCAACACCCCCATTCCCCCAACAACAACACCCCCCATCCCCCAGCAACACCCCCATCCCCCAGCAACACCCCCCAATCCCCCCAGCAACACACCCCCATCCCCCCCAACAACAACCCCCATCCCCCAGCAACACACTTCATCCTCCAGCAACACCCCCATTCCCCCAACAACAACCCCCATTCCCCCAACAACAACCCCCATTCCCCCAACAACAACCCCCCCATCCCGCCGTAAATCCCCCATCACCCAATAACACCCTCCCCATTACCGAGCAATTGGGCGGCACGGTAGCACAGTGGTTAGCACTGCTGCTTCACAGCTCCAGGGACCTGGGTTCGATTCCCGGCTCGGGTCACTGTCTGTGCGGAGTTTACACATTCTCCCCGTGTCTGCGTGGGTTTCCTCCGGGTGCTCCGGTTTCCTCCCACAGTCCAAAGATGTGCGGGTTAGGTTGATTGACCAAGCTAAATTACCCCTTAGTGTCCTAAAATGCATAGATTAGAGGGATTAGTGGGTAAATGTGAGGGTTAGAGGGATTAGCAGGTAAATATGTCGGGATGCAGGGATAGGGCCCGGGTGGGATTGTTGTCGGTGCAGATTCGATGGGCCGAATGGCCTCTTTCTGCACTGTAGTTTTTCGATGGTTTCGATGTTTTCAATGCCCTCATCCCCAGCGACACCCCCATCCCCCAGCAACACGCCCCTCCAGCCCCCAGTAACAACCACCTATCCCCCAGCAACACACGCCCCATCCCCCAGTAACACACCCCCCATCCCCCAGCAACACACCCCCCATCCCCCAGCAACACACCCCCCATCCCCCAGCAACACACCCCCTATCCCCCAGCAACACACCCCCCATCCCCCAGCAACACACCCCCCATCCCCCAGCAACACACCCCCCATCCCCCAGCAACACACCCCCCATCCCCCAGCAACACACCCCCCATCCCCCAGCAACACACCCCCTATCCCCCAGCAACACATGCCCCATCCCCCAGCAACACACCCCCTATCCCCCAGCAACACACCCCCCATCCCCCAGCAACACACCCCCCATCCCCCAGCACCACACCCCAATCCCCCAGTAACACCCCCATCCCCCAGCAACACACCCCCCATCCCCCAGCAACACACCCCCCATCCCCCAGCAACACCCCCCCATCACCCCAGCAACACACCCCAATCCCCCAGTAACACCCCCATCCCCCAGCAACACCCCCCATCCCCCAGCAACACCCCCCCATCCCCCAGCAACACCCCCCATCCCCCAGCAACACCCCCCCATCCCCCGGCAACACCCCCCCATCCCCCAGTAACACACCCTCCATCCCCCAGCAACACACCCCATCCCCCAGCAACACCCCCCCATCCCCCAGCAACACCCCCCATCCCCCAGCAACACCCCCCATCCCCCAGCAACTCCTCCCCATCGCCCAGCAACACCCCCCATCCCCCAGCAACACGCTCCCCATCCCCCAGCAACTTCCCCCCATCCCCCAGCAACACCCCCCATCCCCCAGCAACACACCCCCTATCCCCAGCAAAAACCTCCATCCCCCAGCAACACACCCCCCATCCCCCAGCAACACACCCCCCATCCCCCAGCAACACACCCCTATCCCCCAGCAACACACCCCCCATCCCCCAGGAACACACCTCCCATCCCCCAGCAACACACCCCCCATCCCCCAGCAACACACCCCCCATCCCCCAGCAACACACCCCCCATCCCCCAGCAACACACCCCCCATCCCCCAGCAACACACCCCCTATCCCCCAGCAACACATGCCCCATCCCCCAGCAACACACCCCCTATCCCCCAGGAACACACCCCCCATCCCCCAGCAACACACCCCGATCCCCCAGCACCACACCCCAATCCCCCAGTAACACCCCCATCCCCCAGCAACACACCCCCCATCCCCCAGCAACACACCCCCCATCCCCCAGCAACACCCCCCCATCACCCCAGCAACACACCCCAATCCCCCCGTAACACCCCCATCCCCCAGCAACACCCCCCATCCCCCAGCAACACCCCCCCATCCCCCAGCAACACCCCCCATCCCCCAGAACACCCCCCCATCCCCCGGCAACACCCCCCCATCCCCCAGTAACACACCCTCCATCCCCCAGCAACACACCCCATCCCCCAGCAACACCCCCCCATCCCCCAGCAACACCCCCCATCCCCCCCCAGCAACACCCCCCATCCCCCAGCAACTCCTCCCCATCCCCCAGCAACACCCCCCATCCCCCAGCAACACGCTCCCCATCCCCCAGCAACACCCCCCCATCCCCCAGCAACACCCCCCATCCCCCAGCAACACACCCCCTATCCCCAGCAAAAACCTCCATCCCCCAGCAACACACCCCCCATCCCCCAGCAACACACCCCCCATCCCCCAGCAACACACCCCCTATCCCCCAGCAACACACCCCCCATCCCCCAGCAACACCCCCCATCCCCCAGCAACACCCCCTATCCCCCAGCAACACATCCCCCGTCCCCCAGCAACACCCCCCATCCCCCAGCAACATCCCCCATCCCCCAGCAACACCCCCATCCCCCAGCAACACACCCCATCCCCCAGCAACACCCCCCATCCCCCAGCAACACCCCCTCCATCCCCCAGCAACACCCCCCCATCCCCCAGCAACATCCCCCATCCCCTAGCAAAACCCCCCATTCCCCAGCAACACCACAATCCCCCCAGCAAAACCCACCATGCCCCAGCAACACCCCCAAGCCCCAGTAACTCCCCCCATCCCCCAGCAAAACCCCCCATCCCCCAGCAACACCCTCCATCTTCGAACAACACCCCCATCCACCCAGCAACACCCATCATCCTCCAGCAACACCCCCATTCCCCCAACAACAACCCCCATCTTCCAACACCACCCCCTTACCCCCCAGCAACACCCCCATCCCCCCAACACCCCCCATACCCCAGCAACACCCTTCATCCTCCAGCAACACCCCCATTCCCCCAACAACAAACCCCCATCCCGCAGTAAACCCCCCATCACCCAATAACACCCTCCCCATTACCGAGCAATTGGGCGGCACGGTAGCACAGTGGTTAGCACTGCTGCTTCACAGCTCCAGGGACCTGGGTTCGATTCCCGGCTCGGGTCACTGTCTGTGCGGAGTTTACACATTCTCCCCGTGTCTGCGTGGGTTTCCTCCGGGTGCTCCGGTTTCCTCCCACAGTCCAAAGATGTGCGGGTTAAGTTGATTGGCCAAGCTAAAATTGCCCATTAGTGTCCTGGGATGCGTAGATTAGAGGGATTAGTGGGTTAATGTGAGGGTTAGAGGGATTAGCAGGTAAATATGTAGGGATACAAGGATAGGGCCCGGGTGGGATTGTTGTCGGTGCAGACTCGATGGGCCGAATGGCCTCTTTCTGCACTGTAGGTTTTCGATGGTTTTGATGGTTTCAATGCCCCCATCCCCAGCGACACCCCCATCGCCCAGCAACACACACCCCCAGACCCCAGTAACACACCCCCCATCCCCCAGCAACACACACCCCCAGACCCCAGTAACAACCACCCCATTCCCCAACAACACACCCCCATCACCCAGCAACACACCCCCCATCCCCCAGCAACACAACCCCATCACCCAGCAACACACCCCCATCCCCCAGCTTCTCATCCCCCATCCCCCAGCAACACACCACCCATCCCCCAGCAACAAACCCCCCCAGACACCAGTAACAACCCCCCATCCCCCAGCAACACACCCCCATCACCCAGCAACACACCCCCCATCCCCCAGCAACACACCCCCATCACCCAGCTACACCCCCATCCCCCAGTAACTCCCCCATCCACCAGCAAAACCCTCCATCCCCCCAGCAACACCCCCATCCGCCCAGCAACACCCGCATCCGCACAGCAACACACCCCATCCCCCAGCAACACCCTCCATCTTCCAGCAGTACCCCATCCCCCCGGGAACACCCCCACCCCCCCAGCAACACCCTCCATCTTCCAGCAGCACCCCATCCCCCCAGCAACACCCCCACTCCCCCAGCAACACCCCCCATCCGCCCAGCAACACACCCCCATCCCCCAGTAACACATCCCCGCATCCCCCAGCAACACATTCCCCATCCCCCAGCAACACTCCCGTCCACCAGTAACACACCCCCCATCCCCCAGCAACACCCCCCATCCCCCAGCAACACACCCCCCATCCCCCAGCAACACACCCCCATCCCCCAGCAACACACCCCCCATCCCCCAGTAACACTCCCCAACCCCCAGCAACACACCCCCCATCCCCTGCCAACACACCCTCATCCCCCAGTAACACTCCCCAACCCCCAGCAACACACCGCCCATCCCCAGCAACACAGCCCCCATCCCCCAGTAGCACACCCCCCCATCCCCCAGTAGCACACCCCCCCATCCCCCAGCAACACACCCTCATCCCCCAGCAACACACCCCCCATCCCCCACCAACACACCCCCATCCCCCAGTAACACTCCCCTACTCCCAGCAGCACACCCCCCATCCCCAGCAACACAGCCCCCCATCCCCCAGTAGCACCCCCCCCATCCCCCAGCAACACACCCCCATCCCCCAGCAACACAACCCCATCCCCCAGCAACACACCCCCCATCCCCCACCAACACACCCCCCATCCCCCAGTAACACCCCCCAACCCCCGGCAACACACCACCCATCCCCCAGCAACACAGCCCCCCATCCTCCAGTAGCACACCCCCATCCCCCAGCAACACCCCCCATCCCCCAGCAGCACACCCCCCATCCCCCAGTAACACCTCCCATCCCTCAGCAACACACCCCATCTCCCAGCAACGCAGCCTCCTCCATTTTCCCCCCAGTAACACACACCCAGAACTCATGCAGTAGTGAGCACAGACACTGCTGTTTGAATAGTCCTGAGGCTGCAGCACTGCCATTTCAAATGCCTTCCAGCACATCCTTCAGTTAGAAAAGTGCTGAGTGCACTGGGACCCAGCAGCACCCCCAGCTCACCCGAGGTCAATGCTGAGACCCGGATCCGTGCTACAAATCGGACATTGGACACCGAGCTAAGCAACAGCTTCTCCCCCCCCCACACACTCACAGAGCCCTCCTGACCCGAAACGCAACATGGCCGCAATAAAAGGATCTCCTGTGAGCAGCACGGAGCTGTCTGACATTAGACACTTACCTCCTCACTAACCCTCACTGGTGGAGCGCCAGAATTGGACTTTTATCGACCCTCTCTGTTCCAGACTTGGAAGAAATTCTTAGAAATTCTTAGAAAGTCTTAGAAACTGATCCGGAATGGGTGAAAGTGGTGATAAAGGCAGACGTGCGGGTAAAGTGGGGCGTGCATCTCATTAAGTAGATTAAAATACATGCAGAATTATTTAAGTTGACATCATTCCTATTTTGGGCAGGTTCCCGATCGTGACCATTTTCAGGCCTTGGTAAAGTGTGAACTGGCATGGAAACAGGTGCACATTACACTACTCACCTCACGTCCAACTTTACCAAATTTCAACGCTTGAAAATGGGTGCAACACGATGGTTAAAATCTCGGCCTAAGTGATATTTTCAGTTTATTTGGTGTTCCTAGAGAGAGCAGCGAGTCTCAAGTTTTTGATAAGCCATTTCAGCATGTGTCTGAGAAGTAGAATATTGATCATCGTACTTCCTATCCACATTATCCAAGATCTAACAACCTAATTCACATGGTGATATCCCTCATTCTCAAATGTGAACAGACCAAGCAAGATCTACACATTGCAATGTTACATCTGAGAGTGACACCTTTAAGTGCAACTATTCCATCACGGACAGAGTTCATGTCTGGCAGTTCAGTGCAGCCCAATTCACCTACTCTTACCCATTCTACTTTCTCAGAAACTCGAGGGCAACTTTTAAAACTGCAAGAAAGGATGACAAATGTGTACAATAAATGCAGGTACAGAATTGATAAATTTGCAATTCATAGAGTCATAGATGTTTACAGCATGGAAATAGGCCCTTTGGCCCAACTTGTCCATGCCGCCCTTTTTTTTTAAACCCCAAAGCTAATCCCAATTGCCTGCATTTGGCCCATATCTCTCTATACCCATCTTACCCATGTAACTATCTAAATGCTTTTTAAAAGACAATATTGTACCCGCCTCTACTACTACCTCTGGCAGCTTGTTCCAGACACTCACCACCCTCCGTGTGAAAAAATTGCCCCTCTGGACACTTTTGTATCTCTCCCCTCTCACCTTAAACACAGTTGGGACAAGTTTGCATCCAAGGTCCCACAGAAGGTATGTGGCAACCAGCCAAGGTGACAAGGGCTTGCTCAGAATCAAGGTCCTATGCAACCAGTCCACAGGCATGACATAGGATGCTACTGGGATGGTTTGAGTTATGAGGAGAGGCTGGATAGACTGAGACTTTTTTCTCTGGAGGGTAGGAGGCTTAAGGGGTGATCTTATAGAGGTCTATAAAATAATGAGAGGCATAGATAAGGTAGATAGTCAACATCTTTTCCCAAAGGTGGGGGAGTCTAAAACTAGAGGGCATAGGTTTAAGGTGAGAGAGGATAGATACAAAAGGGTCCAGAGGGGCAATTGTTTTCACACAGAGGGTGGTGAATGTCTGGAACAAGCTGCCAGAGGTAGTAGTAGAGACAGGTACAATTTTGTCTTTTAAAAAGTACTTAGACAGTTACATGGGTAGGATCGCTAAAGAGGGAAATGGGCCAAATGGAGGAAATTGGGACTAGCTTAGTGGTAAAAACCGGGCAGCATGTACAAGTTGGGCCGAAGGGCCTGTTTCCATGCTGTAAACCTCTATGACTCTATGACAAATCAGATATATTTCAGCTCCTCTAACATCTATTGCATTGAGGGCAAGATCCCAAATACAACCATGAACAACATTCAAGAATGACAAACCCAAAGTTCAGTGAGTAATTAAAGAAACCTCCAGACTAGGTTACGATTACAAGATCTGGGTATACCAGCAGATTACCTCTGCACTTTAGGGGATCATAGATTAATCTGTTGAATATGCTTATGTAATGGTAACTAAACATCAACTTGTATTGTAAATAGTTTTTTTTAAGTTTATTTATTAGTGTCACAAGTAGGCTTACACTAGGAAGTTACTGTGAAAAGAAGTTAAACTTGTTTAGAAGGGGATAACGTATATTTAAAAAAGATAGAGGAATGTTGCAACATGCTTTTAAGGGATTGCAACATGACATCATAAAGAAGTGTATCATACAATCCAGTTTTAGTTTGACTTTTGTTAAAACACACTCTCTGCTCATGATGTCTGCAAAGCAAACTTCATGTTCTTATGTATCTGTTCTCATGTGCCCAATCTTAATAAATGAATCCACAACGTGTTTATCCCAATTCTTTATGAGTGATTGTTGCCTTTATATCATTATAAAGTCACAACAGTTTTCATGCAAGGGCTGCAAAAGAAAGAGGTGAAAATATTGCAGCTCCCCTTGATTTGGGAACAAAGGTTTTCTAAGGAAAAGTCCTTAGAATGGAAAATAACACATCACTCTTCACTTAAGAAAAGTGAAAACGAATATTTTATAGTGTGTGTAAAATCTGTCAGTGGGAAATTGCTATCGCCTCTCATAGAGTGGCTGAACACATAAAAATGTTCAGAAAATGCTGAAAATCTCAGCAAGTCTGACAGCTGATAGAGAATAGAGCCAATGTTTCAAATCCAGATTGGCTCTATTCTCTCTCCACAGATGCTGTCAGACCTGCTGAGATTTTCCAGTATTTTCTGTTTTTGTTTCAAATTCCAGCATCTGCAGTTTGTCTTTACCTAAAAATGTTCATCCAATCAGAAAGAGCCAACATAGATAGGTGAAAGATAAATCGGACTGACAAACATGACTGAATTTTCTATTGAGGTAGTGGACAGGAGAATTTCTATGGATGTTATTTATATGGACTTCCAGAAGGCATTTAATAAAGTCCCTCATAAGAGACTGCTAGCTGAAGCTTCTGGAATTGAAGACAAATTGTTGACTTGGTCAGAAAACTGATCGTACGGCAGCAGATGAAGAGTAGGGATAATGAGCAGACACTTCAATAAGCAGGGATCTCGTTATGGGGCCTCAACTAATCATCATAGTTATTAATGACTTAGATGATAGGATAGAAAGCCACATATCCAGGTTTATCACTGACAAAAAGCAGATGGCAGTGTACACAGTGTAAATGGAAACAGAAAATTACAAAGGGATATTGGGAAAGTGAATGAACAAAACTGTGACAAATGGATTTCAATGTACGCAAATGTGAGGTCAGTCCTTTTGGATGCAAGAACAATAAATGGAGCAGTTTCTAAATAGTGACAATCTGGAAACAATGGAGGTCCAGAGAGATTTAGAGGTTTAAGTAATTGGATCATTAAAATGTCAGGAACAAGTACAGCAAGTAATCAAATAGGCGAATGGAATGCTGGAATTTATGTATCTATAGGAGTAGAACACAAGGGGGCAGAAGTCATTCTTCAGTTGTATAAAGCCCACATCTGGAGTGACTGTGAGCATTTCTGGGCATCACACCTTAGGAAGGATTTATTAGCCTTGGAGGAAGCACATAGAAGATTTACCAGAATAATACATGGTTCAAAGATATGCGGGTCAGGTGGATTAGCCGTGCTAAATTACCCCTTAGTGTCAGGGGAAGTGTGAGGTAATTCACTTTGGTAGGAATAACAGATGTGTTGAGTATAGGGCTAACGGGAGGACTATGAATAGTGTGGAGGAGCAGAGGGATCTAGGTGTATGTGTGCATAGATCCCTGAAAGTTGGGAATCAAGTAGATAAGGTTGTTAAGAAGGCATATGGTGTCTTGGCGTTTATTGGTAGGGGGATTGAATTTAGGAGTCGTAGCGTTATGTTGCAACTGTACACAACTCTGGTGCGGCCGCACTTGGAGTACTGTGTGCAGTTCTGGTCCCCACATTACAGGAAGGATGTGGAGGCTTTGGAGAGGGTGCAGAGGAGGTTTACCAGGATGTTGCCTGGTATGGAGGGGAGATCCTATGAGGAGAGGCTGAGGGATTTGGGATTGTTTTCGCTGGAAAGGCGGCGGCTAAGAGGGGATCTTATTGAAACATATAAGATGATTAGAGGTTTAGATAGGGTGGATAGTGATAGCCTTTTTCCTCTGATGGAGAAATCCAGCACGAGGGGGCATGGCTTTAAATTGAGGGGGGGTAGTTATAGAACCGATGTCAGGGGTAGGTTCTTTACCCAGAGGGTGGTGAGGGATTGGAATGCCCTGCCAGCATCAGTAGTAAATGCGCCTAGTTTGGGGGCGTTTAAGAGATCCGTAGATAGGTTCATGGACGAAAAGAAATTGGTTTAGGTTGGAGGGTCACAGTTTTTTTTTTTAACTGGTCGGTGCAACATCGTGGGCCGAAGGGCCTGTTCTGCGCTGTAATGTTCTATGTTCTATGTTCTATGTTCTAGCCAGGGATAATGGGGATAGGGCCTGAGTGGGATTGTGGTCAGTGCAGACTCAATGGGCCAAATGGCCTCCTTTTGCACCATAGGATTCTATGAAAAAGAAGAGTTAGAAGAGGTTACACAAACTAGGGTTGTATTCATTGGAATTTGGAAGGATAAGGGTGATTTGATCATTGTTTTCACAGGGAACAGATAGAGCAGATAGAGAGAAACTATTTCTGCTCTTTGGGAGGACCTTTGACCCTGGAACAAAACCTAAAAATTAGAGTCAGACCTTTCTAAAGTGCATCTAGGAACCATATGTGCAAGCAAAGGGTGGTAGAAATGTTAAATTCTCTTCCACAAATCGCAGTTGATACCAGAACAATTGTTAATTGAAGCTGAGATTGATTGATTTACATTAACATTGATTTAGTGGTTTGGATCAGAAATTGGTTAGCTGTAAGAAGACAGGGGGTGGTGGTTGATGGGAAATTTTCATCCTGGAGTTCAGTGGTGTACCGCAAGGATCTGTTTTGGGGCCACTGCTGTTTGTCATTTTTATAAATGACCTGGATGAGGGCGTGGAAGGATGGATTAGTAAATTTGTGAATGACACTAAAGTCGGTGGAGTTGTGGACAGTCGGAAGGTTGTTGCAGGTTACAGAAGGACATAGATAAGCTGCAGAGCTGGGCTGAGAGGTGGCAAATGGAGTTCAATGCGGAAAAGTGTGAGGTGATTCACTTTGGAAGGAGTAACAGGATTACAGAATACTGGGCTAATGGTAAGATACTTGGTAGTGTGGATGAACAGAGAGATCTCGGTGTCCATGTGCATAGATCCCTGAAAGTTGGCACCCAGGTTGATAGGGTTGTTAAGAAGGCGTACGGTGTGTTAGCTTTTATTGGTAGAGGGATTGAGTTTCGGAGCCAAGAGGTCATGTTGCAGCTGTACAAAACTCTGGTGCAGCCGCACTTGGAGTATTGCGTACAGTTCTGGTCGCCATATTATAGGAAAGATGTGGAAGCATTGGAAAGGGTGCAGAGGAGATTTACCAGGATGTTGCCTGGTATGGTGGGAAGGTCTTATGAGGAAAGGCTGAGGGACTTGAGGTTGTTTTCGTTAGAGAGAAGAAGGTTAAGAGGTGACTTAATAGAGGCATACAAGATGATCAGAGGATTAGATAGGGTGGATAGTGAGAGCCTTTTTCCTCGGATGGCTAGCACGAGCGGACATAGTTTTAAATTGAGGGGTGATAGATATAGGACAGATGTCAGAGGTAGGTTCTTCACTCAGGGAGTAGTAAGGGCGTGGAATGCCCTGCCTGCAGCAGTAGTAGACTCACCAACATTAAGGGCATTTAAATGGTCATTGGATAAACATATGGATGATATTGGAATAGTGTAGGTTAGGTGGGCTTTAGATTGGCTACACTGGTCGGCGCAACATCGAGGGCCAAAGGGCCTGTACTGCGCTGTAATGTTCTATGTTCTATGTTAACTAGAGATATTAAGGGGTGTGGGTCACTTGGTTCGGCTTAAGAGCTTAAATGGTATATTCCTGTTCTTTTGTAGACAGTAGCACAGCGGTTAGCACTGCTACCGCACAGTGCCAGGATTTTATGATTCTAACCCTGACAAAGCAAGATGATCCCTCCTTGTCCTTCTTGACCTGGCTGCAACCTTTTACCAGGCTATCCTCCAGATGGGCGGCACGGTAGCACAGTGGTTAGCACTGCTGCTTCACAGCTCCAGGGACCTGGGTTCGATTCCCGGCTTGGGTCACTGTCTGTGTGGAGTTTGCACATTCTCCTCGTGTCTGCATGGCTTTCCTCCGGGTGCTCCGGTTTCCTTCCACAGTCCAAAAATGTGCGGGTTAGGTTGATTGGCCATGCTAAAATTGCCCCTTAGTGTCCTGAGATGTGTAGGTTAGAGGGATTAGAGGGTAAATATGTAGGGATATGGGGGTAGGGCATGGGTGGGATTGTGGTCGGTGCAGACTCGATGGGCCGAATGGCCTCTTTCTGTACTGTAGGGTTTCTAGGATTCTATGCTTTCTCTACTGTCAGCTTGCTGGATGGGACTGTTTATTTTCTGGTTCCACAGTGGTTAACACTGCTGCCTCACAGCACCAGGGAACTGGGTTCAATTCCCGGTTTGGGTCACTGTCTGTGTGGAGTTTGCACGTTCTCCCCGTATCTGCGTGGGTTTCCTCCGGGTGCTCCAGTTTCCTCCGACAGTCCGAAAGACATGTTGGTTAGGTGCATTGGCCATGCTAAATTCTCCCTCAGTGTACCCAAACAGGCGTCGGAGTGTGGTGACTTGAGGATTTTCACAATAACTTCATTGCAGTGTTAATGTGAGCCTGCTTGCGACGCCAATAAATAAACTTTAAAAAAAAGAAACCTCCAAACAGTCAAAATGTGCATATGTTGGTGTCAAATTGTGAACATATAAATAATATTTGTATAAAACTGTATAAATGTGTGCATGTATAGAATTGCAGATGTAAAATATAATGATTTATGAATTATGGATTTGATGTGTTGATGTGAAGTGTATGAATGTTTGCTTAATCATTTGCGCAGGCTTCTGAGATGATGACTCTGGAACTCAAAACTTTGAGATTAAAGGCTATAATTTGTGATGAGACTTTTTTGCTTGAAATGTACAAAGGCTGCAATCTTCTGTTGATGGACCTGGAGGGGGAAAAGTGTACCAGGATAATCACATTTCACAGACAAGTGATGGGATCGTGAAATAGATCAATTTTAGTAATAGGTTTTCCCTGTGAATTCAAACACTGAGACCAGCTTTACTGAATTAATTTATTATTCCGAGGAACCCACAATAAACTTCAATCTATAAATTAAAATTAACTGTGGTTGTAATGTTTATCGTAATAAATATCTGTTCTATTCTTATTGCCTTGAAAGTCACATTCAAAATAGACTAACCTCAATTAACTCAAAATCATTTTTTTGGATTAAAAATCAACCAACTGTTAAAGCGTTCCAAAACTAACCTGATTGCACTCAATAGAGGAAGGAAACTATTGGCCTTGGAGTTACCAATTCTGGTTGGACGACTTCCTGGAGAGATGATCATACGATGTAAATACTTTAAGAACATTTTCATTGCACAGTAGCTTATTGGTAATGTTACTGGACTAGGGATCCAAAGACCTGGAATCATGTTGCAGAGACATGAGTTTAATTCTCACCATGGCAGCTAAGGAATCTGAATGTAACTAATTAATAAATCTGAAATGCATGTCTAGCCTCATTAATACGGTGGCACAGTGGTTAGCACTGCTGCTTGACAGCGCAAGTGACACGGGGTTCAATTCCTGGCTTGGGCCACTGTCTGTGTGGAGTCTGCATGTTCTCCCCATGGTTTTTTTTAAGCTTATGTATTATTGTGACAATTAGGCTTACACTAAAACTGCAATGAAGTAACTGTACAAATCCCTCAGTCGCCATATTCTGGCGCCTGTTCGGGTACACTGAGGGAGAATTTAGCATGGCCAATGCACCTAACCAGCACATCTTTTGGACTGTGGGAGAAAACGGGAGCACCCGGAGGAAACCCACGCTGCCACAGGGAGAATGTGCAAAATCCGCAGCGACAGTGACCCAGACCGGGAATTGAACCCAGGTCCCTGGAGCTATGAGGCAGCAGTGCTAACCACTGTGCCACTGTGCCATGAAGAACATCGCTGAGCTTCCTGTAATCTCATTGGACGCGAGCAATCTCCCTAAACCAATAGAGATCGATGGCAGGAAGGTGGAGCTGGTTGAGAAAGTGGTGGTTGCTCTAAAACAGGCGCTGGGGCGGCAGATGAAGTGTTCACTGGAGCAGAGAGTGCGGCAACTGGAGCAGGCTGAGAGAAACAAATCCAAACCGTCACCCAATCAAACCCCAAAAACAGCCACAGATGAGGAACAAGATCCACAGAAAACCAAGTCTAGACCGTCATCCAGTCAAAACCAACCATCATCTCCATACAAGGAAGGAGGGCTAAGAACGTCTCTGCCCGCCCTCACCCTCGCGCTGAGCAGAGCCGAGTTAATGCACTATAACTCCAAGATTACCTATGACCATCGGACGGCCCACAAGAAGCTGGTTATAAATGATCGCTTCACTGTCCTGAGTTTGGTTGAGCAGCCGCAGTCCTACCCTGACCAACCTGAGAGATTTATCAACTGTTCGCAGGTGCTGGGCCTGCAGAGTTTCACTAATGGTCGCCACTACTGGGAAGTGAGCAATGATGGCGGCAGTTTCTGGGCGATTGGGATTGCCTGTGTTGGGGTGGATAGGAGGGGGTCTCGGAGCCGTCTCGGCAGGAATGTGCTCAGCTGGTGTGTGGAGAGTTTTGGCCGGAAGCTCTCAGCCTGGCACGGAGACCGGGAGATGGTCCTGAATGTGCAGCTGCCCAGGGTGGTGGGAGTTTTCCTGGACTTTGCTGCGGGACATGTGGCCTTTTATTCGGTTTCCAATGTCCCAATGCTACTAATTAGCTACAAAACAGAGTTTCAGAGCCGAGTGTTCCCAGCTTTCTGGCTGAGTTCCAAAGATGCCAAACTGACTCTGGTCCAGTAATCCAATCGAGTTCTGGATCCAGCTTTAAAAACAAATTCAGCGAAATCGTCCAGTAAAATTCAGGGTTAATGTTCTGGCAGTGTTTGTGGAGAGTTTAATAAGATTTGAAACATAGATTCTGCCGCCTTCTCCCCGTAGTTGCTGTCCTGGGGTGGGGAAAAGGCCCCTACCCCCTCCCCACTGGGTGACTGTTCCTCTGCAGGAGGTCCTCGGTGCTGCTTCATCAATGACCTTCCTTTCATCATAAGATCAGAAGTGGGGATGTTCCATTCGCAACTGGGGGTGGCACGGTAGCACAGTGGCTAGCACTGCTGCTTCACAGCTCCAGGGTCCCGGGTTCGATTCCTGGCTTGGGTCACTGTCTGTGTGGAGTTTGCACATTCTCCTCGTGTCTGCGTGGGTTTCCTCCGGGTGCTCCGGTTTCCTCCCACAGTCCAAAGATGTGCGGGTTAGGTTGATTGGCCAGGTTAAAAATTGCCCCTTGGAGTCCTGAGGTGTGTAGGTTAGAGGGATTAACGGGTAAATATGTGGGGGTAGGGCCTGGGTGGGATTGTGGTCGGTGCAGACTTGATGGGCCGAATGGCCTCCTTCTGCACTGTAGGGTTTCTATGATTCTATGATTCACCCTGCATAGGTTTCCTCTCGGTGCTCCGGTTTCCTCCCACAGTCTGAAAGATGTGCTGTTTAGGCGTATTGACCATGCTAAATTTTCTCTCAGTGTACCTGAACAGGTGTGGCGACTAGGGGATTTTCACAGTAACTTCATTGCAGTGTTAATGTAAGTCTACTTGTGACGTAACACTAATAAATAAACTTTTAAGCTTTAATAATGGTTATGAAACTTCTGAATTGTTGTAATGGTTCACTAATTACCTCCAAGAGCAGGAAACTATCATCCTCATTCAGTCTGGCCTCTGCATGACTTCAGGTCCACAACAATTGTGCTTGATTCTTAACTGCCCTCCACTTGCCCCAATGAGCCACGCTGTTGATCAAACTGCCATAGGAAGAGTATTGTGGGTGACTGACATGGACTGTAGCAGTCCAAGAAGATGGCTTGCCACCATCTCCTTAAGGGCAGTTAGGGGTGGACAGTAAATACAGACCCTCACTACAACATGCAGTTGTGAGTAGTTCTGGGCATCACATCGAGGAGGGCTATATTGGTCTACACATCCCAAGAATGAATATAAAAGATGAAGGCCGGAATTTTCCAGCCGTTCACGTCAGCAGGATTCTCCGGTCCCGCTGCAGTGAACAGAGATTTGGCTGAATAAAATTCTCCGTTCTCACTTGCCGCGGCAGTGGGGTGTGAACGGCTAGAGAATTCCCCTACTTACTTCTACTCCCGTTGGCTTCTTCATTGAGACTTTCAAATCTTCTTTCACATCTTTTTGTTTAACAGAACTGGAAGAAAGTCATGTTTTTATCTGCAGCTAATCTCATTTCCATTTCCACCTACACTCCTCTGATCATTGTTTTGACAACCTTCTGAAGTTTTTGATGCGTATCACAATCAACCATTTACAAAGCTGCTTTCTCTTCCACCTACCTACCATCAGCTGCCTCGCTGATTCATTTTGGGCAGCCTCTTTGATTCTGATCTTGCAAATGTGACAAATTAGCCCACCCTTATGTTCAGATGTAAATCTTTGAAGATGTTCCTCTACTGAGGACTTAATAAATTATTCCTGCTGTCAATTTATTTCATCTTTTGCTCATCAACCACCCCCCACACTGACTATTTAGCATTCTTAACTATTTAGATGAGTGCTTGAAATGCCATGGCATACAAGGCTATGGACCAAGTGTCGGATGATGGGATTAGAATCGATAGGTGCTTGATGGCCGCCACAGACAAGATGGGTCAAAAGGCCTCATTCAGTTGTGTAAAACTTGACTCTTTAACTCCATTTCTCCACCACTATTGTTTTAACAGTAAAAGTTCCACAGCTCTCCTCTCTAGGTACCTCCAAACCCACACTTCACCTCTTGTACATCTTCTCTTTCACTTAATGGCAGGAGGAGGCCATTCAGCCCCTCAAGCCTGCTCTGCCATTCAGTTTGCTCATGGCTGATCTGTATCTTAACTCGACCCACCTCGATCTTCCAGCCATTAATACTCTTGTCCATTAAAAATCGGTCAATTTCAATGTGAACTTGACCCACAAACTCAACAGGATCTTTGGGGAGAGAGTGTTCCACAATTCCGATGCACTTTGTCTGACAAAGTGCTTCCTGCATTATCCTTGAACAGCCAAGGAGGTGGATGGGGGCCAAGGAGGTGGATGGGGGCAAGGCAGTGGACGTGGTATATATGGATTTTAGTAAGGCGTTTGATAAGGTTCACCATGGTAGGCATCTGCAGAAAATGCAGATGTATGGGATTGGGGGTGATCTAGGAAATTGGATCAGGAATTGGCTAGCGGATAGGAAACAGAGGGTGGTGGTTGATAGTAAATATTCATCATGGAGTGCGGTTACAAGTGGTGTACCTCAGGGATCTGTTTTGGGGCCACTGCTGTTTGTAATATTTATTAATGATCTGGATGAGGGTATAGTTGGGTGGATTAGCAAATTTGCTGATGACACCAAAGTCGGTGGTGTGGTAGACAGTGAGGAAGGGTGTCGTAGTTTGCAGGAAGACTTCGACAGGTTGCAAAGTTGGGCCGAGAGGTGGCGGATGGAGTTTAATGCGGAGAAGTGTGAGGTAATTCACTTTGGTAGGAATAACAGATGTGTTGAGTATAGGGCTAACGGGAGGACTTTGAATAGTGTGGAGGAGCAGAGGGATCTAGGTGTATGTGTGCATAGATCCCTGAAAGTTGGGAATCAAGTAGATAAGGTTGTTAAGAAGGCATTTGGTGTCTTGGCGTTTATTGGTAGGGGGATTGAATTTAGGAGTCGTAGCGTTATGTTGCAACTGTACACAACTCTGGTGCGGCCGCACTTGGAGTACTGTGTGCAGTTCTGGTCCCCACATTACAGGAAGGATGTGGAGGCTTTGGAGAGGGTGCAGAGGAGGTTTACCAGGATGTTGCCTGGTATGGAGGGGAGATCCTATGAGGAGAGGCTGAGGGATTTGGGATTGTTTTCGCTGGAAAGGCGGCGGCTAAGAGGGGATCTTATTGAAACATATAAGATGATTAGAGGTTTAGATAGGGTGGATAGTGATAGCCTTTTTCCTCTGATGGAGAAATCCAGCACGAGGGGGCATGGCTTTAAATTGAGGGGGGGTAGTTATAGAACCGATGTCAGGGGTAGGTTCTTTACCCAGAGGGTGGTGAGGGATTGGAATGCCCTGCCAGCATCAGTTGTAAATGCGCCTAGTTTGGGGGCGTTTAAGAGATCCGTAGATAGGTTCATGGACGAAAAGAAATTGGTTTAGGTTGGAGGGTCACAGTTTTTTTTTAACTGGTCGGTGCAACATCGTGGGCCGAAGGGCCTGTTCTGCGCTGTAATGTTCTATGTTCTATGTTCTAAATTCTCATTTTTAGGTTATGTCCCCATGATCTGAATTCCAGTGGAAGTAGTTTCTATCTACCCTACTGAAATCTTTAATCATCTTAAAAAATCCTCAAATAGATTTCCCCCTTAATCCTTCAAACTCAAAGAACAACAAGGTATATAAAACTTTTACGGATAGTTTCAGCCTTTAAACACAATGGCTACAATCTTACCTGCTGTTCACACCATTCTCCCGCTGCAGCGAGGTCGGAGAATTTGGCAGCCAGCCAAAAATTCCACCGGTGTGAACGGTGGTAAGATCCAGGTCACTGTCATTCTAATGAATCTACACTCCATTGTTTAGCATAACGAATATATAAGAACAAGGAGCAAGAGGAGGCCATTTAGCCCCTCAAACCTGCTCCAACTTTTAATGAGATCATGGCTGATCTGATAGAATCATAAGAAATCTGCCACCCCCTATCCTCCTTGTTCAAGAAGAGGAAATGTCCTCTTGTTATAAAGCAGATCTTGATTCCCCTCTCTGAAAACTAACACTAAAACACTTAATGAGGAGTACCTCGCCTTATAATCTGTAAAATGTGTGTGTGAAGTGCTGTGACATGCACTTCATCAATTTCTAGTGATTAAATACAAAATAAATCCCTGACACTCTAAAATTAACACGTAACCATTTATTTACCTAACAGTGAACAAATTAACTAAACTATTAACTTCTAACTATGAACTATTCCTGAATAAACCAAGATTCTAATGGTACACTGGTCAATTAAATACAATTCCCACTCATTAACAAAAATAGAATTTAGTCACTCTCTAAATTACAACCAGGTTTTGTGTCTTCCGGAATATTCTGGGCCTTCTCTGTTGATTCTTCTGTCTGGAACTTCTTTCTTCTTTGCTACTTATGCTACCTAGATGGTGCTTTCTCTAAGACATAGATGAAGCAATGTGAGCCAGCGATTCTCTCTCTCTTGAGAGTCGAGAGTTAGCTCTGACAGTGGGCTGTTGCTCTTTTTCTCTTGCCAGGGATCATTGGGTAACAGCAATCTAAAGGCACTCTCAGTCGATTCTTAACACAAACAGCGCTGGATACCATGCATCCAATGCATGGTCGTTAATTATTTGTGCACAAGGAGAACTCCCTCCGTCCATTGGCTTGGCCGGACCAGTTCTGAGGTTACAGAGAAACAGCTCCGCAGTTATCGTTAATTACAGCAAATCAGGAACAAGAGATTTTTCACATCTTTCATTGACATACATTTTGCCAATTAAATCCCAGCTTTTTGCCCTTTCTCATTCGATGAAAAATTGACTTCTGCTAATCATTCATTTGCACAGCATATCCTCATATCTTGCCTTTGGTATTTGTTATGGAAAAAAATCTGGTCTTGCTCACCCTCTGGTGAAGGCCGAAAAAGGAAAATGTTATGGGGCTGATGCAAAATAGCAGAGATTGACTCCTTTTGAAGGTCTATAAGCTGATAAACATTTTCCACTACTGCACTGAGAAGGCATGAAACTTTAATTTGAACATTTTATTTTCCGCACAATTTAACTTCCAAACTATGAACCTTCAATCTGAACATTTTAACTTCCACACTCTTTGTTCCACTGCCCCCTTCTTTTATACCCGTGATGACGTATCAATAGTTGTCACAATAGGACTGGTCCGAGGTTGTCAAAACCAACAGATTTAAATTTAATAGGCTTTTAGTATCTAAGTGTCTGATTGAAATTGATTGGCTAAATTCAAATGTCAGAGGTAATAGTGGATGCGTTAGTGATTATTTATCAAAACTCGTTGCATTCTGGGGTAGTGCCGGTTGATTGGAAAACGGCTAATGTTACGCCGCTGTTTAAAAAAGGAAGGAGACAAAAGGCGGGTAACTATAGGCCGGTCAGCTTAACGTCTGTAGTAGGGAAAATGCTGGAATCCATTATTAAAGAGGAGATAGCAGGGCATCTGGATAGAAATGGTTCGATCAATCAGACGCAGCATGGATTCATGAGGGGAAAGTCGTGCTTGACGAACATGTTGGATTTTTATGAAGATGTGACTAGGGCGGTTGATGGAGGAGAACCGGTGGATGCGGTGTTTTTGGATTTCCAAAAGGCGTTTGATAAGGTGCCCCATAAAAGGCTGCTGAAGAAGATTAGGGCACACGGAGTTGGGGGTAGTGTGTTAAAGTGGATTGGGGACTGGCTATCCGACAGGAAGCAAAGAGTCGGAATAAATGGGTGTTTTTCCGGTTGGAGGAAGGTAACTAGTGGCGTGCCGCAGGGATTGGTACTCGGGCCACAACTATTTACCATTTATATAGATGATCTGGAGGAGGGGACGGAGTGTAGGGTAACGAAGTTTGCAGACGACACAAAGATAAGTGGAAAAGTGAATTGTGTGGAGGACGGAGAAGATCTGCAGAGAGATTTGGACAGGCTGAGTGAGTGGGCGAGGATATGGCAAATGGAGTATAACGTTGATAAATGCGAGGTTATACACTTTGGAGGAAATAATAACAAATGGGATTACTATCTCAATGGAAACAAATTAAAACATGCTACCGTGCAAAGGGACCTGGGGGTCCTTGTGCATGAGACGCAAAAGCCCAGTCTGCAGGTACAACAGGTGATCAAGAAGGCAAATGGGATGTTGGCCTATATCGCGAGGGGAATAGAATATAAAAGCAGGGATGTCTTGATGCACCTGTATAGGGCATTGGTGAGGCCGCAGCTGGAATACTGTGTGCAGTATTGGTCCCCTTATATGAGGAAGGATATATTGGCATTGGAGGGAGTGCAGAGAAGGTTCACCAGGTTGATACCGGAGATGAGGGGTTTGGATTATGAGGAGAGGCTGAGGAGATTGGGTTTGTACTCGTTGGAGTTTAGAAGGATGAGGGGGGATCTTATGGAGACTTATAAGATAATGCGGGGGCTGGATAGGGTGGAGGCGGAGAGATTCTTTCCACTTAGTAAGGAAGTTAAAACTAGAGGACACAGCCTCAAAATAAAGGGGGGTCGGTTTAAGACAGAGTTGAGGAGGAACTTCTTCTCCCAGAGGGTGGTGAATCTCTGGAATTCTCTGCCCACTGAGGTGGTGGAGGCTACCTCGCTGAATATGTTTAAAGCGCGGATGGATGGATTCCTGATCGGTAAGGGAATTAAGGGTTATGGGGATCAGGCGGGTAAGTGGTACTGATCCACGTCAGATCAGCCATGATCTTATTGAATGGCGGGGCAGGCTCGAGGGGCTAGATGGCCTACTCCTGCTCCTATTTCTTATGTTCTTAAAAGCCAATTGTCTTGGTAAAAACTGCTGCTTGACCTTTCGATACAAATGTTTCAGTTTGGGCTTTCTGTGTACTTGCATTTTCAATCTCTAAGCACAGAAAAAAGTGCCACCTTTAACAGGTCACGCAATACTTCCGCCCCCCCCCCCCCCCCCCCCCCGCCTCAAATTCTAACTTCCTTCCTCCCAATCTATAATTACTCTACCCAACTTCACAACACTCTCCACATCTACTTTGTCAATCCCCCGTATCATCTTGTATACCTCAATTAGATCTCCTCTCATTCTTCTAAACTCCAGAGAGTATAGGCCTAAACTGCCCAACCTCTCTTCATGAGTCAAACCCCTCATCTCTAGAATCAATCTCGTGAACCTCGTCTGAACCACCTCCAATGCAAAAACATCCCTCCTCACATAAGGGGGCCAAAACTGTACACAATATTCTAAGTGTGGTCTTATTATTGCTTTGTACAGTAGAACAAAGAACAAAGAAAAGTACAGCACAGGAACAGACCTTTCAGCCCTCCAAGCCTGTGCTGATCATGATGCTCTCAATAAATTTTAAAAAACCTTCTGCCCTTACTTGGTCCATATCCTTCTATTCCCTCCCTATTCATGTACCCATCCAGATGCTTCTTAAATGTTGCTAATGTGCCTGCTTCCACCAGCTCCTCTGGCAGCACGTTCCACAGTAAGAAATCTCACAACACCAGGTTAAAGTCCAACAGGTTTATTTGGTAGCACAAGCCACTAGCTTTCGGAGCGCTGCGCTCCCTCATCAGGTGAGTGGGAATCGTGTTCACAAACAGGGCATATAAAGACACAAATTCAATTTACAAAATAATGATTGGAATGCGAGTCTTTGCAGGTAATAAAGTCTTAAAAGTACAGACAATGTGAGTGGAGAGAGGGTTAAGCACAGGTTAAAGAGGTGTGAATTGTCTCCAGCCAGGACAGTTAGTGAGATTTTGCAAGCCCAGCCAAGTGTGGGGGTTACAAATAGTGTGACATGAATCCAAGGTGCAAGTTGAGGCCGTCCTCACGTGTGCGGAACTTGGCTATCAGTCTCTGCTCAGCGACTCTGCATTGTCGTGTGTCGTGAAGGCCGCCTTGGAGAACGCTTACCCGAAGATCAGGGGCCGAATGCCCGTGACCGCTGAAGTGCTCCCCAACAGGAAGAGAACACTCATGCCTGGTGATTGTCGAGCAGTGTTCATTCATCCGTTGTCGTAGCCTCTGCATGGTCTCCCCAATGTACCATGCCTCGGGACATCCTTTCCTGCAGCGTATCAGGTAGACAACGTTGGCCGAGTTGCAAGTGCATGTACCGTTTAACTGGTGGATGGTGTTCTCACGTGAGATGATGGCATCCATGTCGATGATCCGGCACGTCTTGCAGAGGTTGCTGTGGCAGGGTTGTGTGATGTCGTAGTCACTGTTCTCCTGAAGGCTGGGTAGTTTGCTGCGGACAATGGTCTGTTTGAGGTTGCGCGGTTGTTTGAAGGCAAGAAGTGGGGGTGTGGGGATGGCCTTGGCGAGATGTTCGTCTTCATCAATGACATGTTGAAGGCTCCGGAGGAGATGCCGTAGCTTCTCCGCTCCGGGGAAGTACTGGACAACGAAGGGTACTCTGTCCACTGTGTCCCGTGTTTGTCTTCTGAGGAGGTCGGTGCGGTTTTTCGCTGTGGCGCGTTGGAACTGTTGATCAATGAGTCGAGCGCCATATCCTGTTCTTATGAGGGCATCTTTCAGCGTCTGGAGGTGTCTGTTGTGATCCTCCTCATCCGAGGATGGATGTCTCTGCACTCTACACCAGCATCCCCCACGATGATGGCATTGCTGCAACTGCCTCAGTACTCAACGCCGACAACTGCCAGTTTTCAGATGCAATTTTACAACTCATCCGCTTCATCCTGGACCACAATGTCTTCACCTTCAACAAACAGTTCTTCATCCAGATGCACGAAACAGCCATGGGGACCAAATTCGCACGTCAATATGCCAACATCTTCATGCACAGGTTCGAACAAGACCTCTTCACCGTACAGGACCTTCAACTGATGCTATACACTCGATATATTGATGACATTTTCTTCCTTTGGACTCATGGTGAACAATCACTGAAACAACTATATGATGACATCAACAAGTTCCATCCCACTATCAGACTCACCATGGACTACTCTCCGGAATCGGTTGCATTCTTGGACTCACGCATCTCCATCAAGGACGGTCACCTCAGCAGTTCACTGCACCGCAAGCCCACGGATAACCTCACGATGCTCCACTTCTCCAGCTTCCACCCTAAACACGTTAAAGAAGCCACCCCCTATGGACAAGCCCTCCGTATACTCAGAATCTGCTCAGATGAAGAGGATCGCAACAAACACCTCCAGATGCTGAAAGATGCCCTCATAAGAACAGGGTGTGGCGCTCGACTCATCGATTGACAGTTCCGACGCGCCACAGCGAAAAACCGCACTGACCTTCTCAGAAGACAAACACGGGACACGGTGGACAGAGTACCCTTTGTCGTCCAGTACTTCCCCGGAGCGGAGAAGCTATGACATCTCCTCCGGAGCCTTCAACATGTCATTGATGAAGACGAACATCTCGCCAAGGCCATTCCCATACCCCCACTTCTTGCCTTCAAACAACCGCACAACCTCAAACAGACCATTGTCCGCAGCAAACTACCCAGCCTTCAGGAGAACAGTGACCACGACACCACACAACCCTGCCACAGCAACCTCTGCAAGACGTGCCGGATCATCGACACAGATGCCATCATCTCACGTGAGAACACCATCCACCAGGTACAAGGTACATGCACTTGCAACTCGACCAACGTCTATCTGATATGTTGCAAGAAAGGATGTCCCGAGGCATGGTACATTGGGGAGACCATGCAGATGCTACGACAATGAATGAATGAACACTGCTCGACAATCATCAGGCAAGAGTGTTCTCTTCCTGTTGGGGAGCACTTCAGCGGTCACGGGCATTCGGCCTCTGATCTTCGGGTAAGCGTTCTCCAAGGCGGCCTTCACAACACATGACAGCGCAGAGTCGCTCAGCAGAGACTGATAGCCAAGTTGCGCACACATGAGGGTGGCCTCAACAGGCATCTTGGGTTCATGTCACACTATCTGTAACCCCCACGATTTGCCTGGGCTTGCAAAATCTCACTAACTGTCCTGTCTGGAGACAGTACACATAGAAACCCCACAGTGCAGAAGGAGGCCATTCGGCCCATCGAGTCTGCACCGACCACAATCCCACCCAGGCCCTACCCCCACATATTTTACCCGCTAATCCAACTAACCTACACATCCCAGGACTCTAAGGGGCAATTTTTTAACCTGGCCAATCAACCTAACCCGCACATCTTTGGACTGTGGGAGGAAACCGGAGCACCCGGAGGAAACCCACGCAGACACGAGGAGAATGTGCAAACTCCACACAGACAGTGACCCGAGCCGGGAATCGAACCCGGGACCCTGGAGCTGTGAGGCAGCAGTGCTAACCACTGTGCTACCGTGCCGCCCCATCTCTTTAACCTGTGCTTAATGCTCTCTCCACTCACATTGTCTGTACTTTTAAGACTTTATTACCTGTAAAGACTCGCATTCCAACCATTATTTTGTAAATTGAGTTTGTGTCTTTATATGCCCTGTTTGTGAACAGAATTCCCACTCACCTGATGAAGGAGCAGTGTTCCGAAAGCTAGTGGCTTTTGCTACCAAATAAACCTGTTGGACTTTAACCTGGTGTTGTGAGACTTCTTACTGTGCTCACCCCAGTCCAACGCTGGCATCTCCACATCATGGCTACCATGAGCACGTTCCAGGCAGCTGCCATTCTCTGGGTGAAAAACGTACCCCGCACATCTCCCTTAAACTATTAAAATAGCAGCAACACTTCACTACTTTTATATTCTATTCCTTTAGCAATAAATGCCAAGATTCCATTTGCCTTCCTTATTACCTGCTGTACCTGCGGACTAATTTTCTGTGGTTCATGCGCAAGGACACCCAGCTCCCTCTGCACCGAAGCATTTCGAAGTTTCTGCCCATTTAGATAATAATTTGCCTTTGCATTTTTCCTTTCGAAATACTGAACCTCACAATTATCCATGTTAAACTCCATCTGCCAAATTTTGCCTCATTCACTTAACCTAAAATTATAGAATCATAGACTCCTCATAGAGTAGAAGGAGGCCATTCGGCCCATCGAGCCTGCAACAACAACAACAACAACCTCACACAGGCCCTATCCCCACGTATTAACCCTGCTCAGCCCCCTAACACTAAGGGACAATTTATCCTGGGCAATCAACCTAACCCGCATATCTTTGGACTGTGGGAGGAAACCGGAGCACCTGGACGAAACCCACGCAGACATGGGGAGAATGTGCAGACTCAGCACAGACAGTCACCCGAGACCGGAATTGAACCCGGGTCCCTAATACTGTGAGGCAGCAGTGCTAATCTCTGTGCCACCGTGCTGTCCTACATCCATGTCCATTTGTAAATTTCATACTTTATTATCCCCTCAAATCTGCATCCTGCCTACCCCGGATAACCTCTCCCCCCCTCACTGACCAAGAATCTATCCAACTCTACCTTAAAAATATTCAAAGACTCTGCTTCTGCCGCCTTTTCGGGAAGAGAGTTCCAGAGGCTCACCAGCTTCTGAGAGAAACAGAAAATCGCCTCAGCTCCCTTTTAAATTGACAAACCCTTGTTTTTAAACAGTGACCCCTAGTTCTGGATTCTCCCACAAGAGGGAGCATTAATAGTCAAATTAAGGATTTAAAATGGGAAAGGAAACATTTTCCTTGAGCTGATTGTAACTAATTTGTTTTTCTCCCTCCTTGGATCGCTACAATGAATAAATACAAATGATTAATAGAGCTAAGTGGGCCTGGCCATTCTTTTTGGGCAGATTTCTGTTCTCGGTGCTAAAAGATGGGAATGTGGTGTTCTGAAATGTTTAGCCTCCAGCCGTTCGAACTGAAAAACTAAAACTTTCACAATGCTACCAGTAAAAAATTGACTTTGTTTTAGATCATCAGAATGGAACAGAGCTGTCAACTGTTGCTGCAGGAGGTAAAACAGTGAATCTCAGAAATGAAGGTGCTTATAGTAGAACTCCATTGCTAGTTCTACTTATTATTAACGAAATTTGAACATTTTGAACATTTTTCCGCCTTGGTCAGGTGATCAATCTTCCATTCCGGAAAAATGTCAGAAAATCCAGGACTTCTCCCCTGCTCAAGTAGACTGGAGGGGAGGGTGTGGTAAGCTGTGTTTGGAAAGAGTGCCCACACCCCTCACCATCATATTCTGCTTCACATCTAAACTGCTGCAGTCAATTCCTCATCAACAAACACGCGAGAGCCACTTTCAATACTTAGCAGTTTTCAATGCAATACCATTCGGCTGCTAGCTCACTGTAGCTTATATTGCTGGATATTACCAGAAATGTCTAAATATTGACAGCGTTGTTCCAGGAAGCCAAAGCAAGATTCACAGATAGAGGCTTATGTTCTTTGGTTTGAGAAATGCCATTGAAAGTTCTGCATTTGAACTGGATGGTGCTTTAATTTTCTGGAGATGATTTTGGATTTTGCTTCATTGCTCTGACTGCTGGATAATGCTTGAATATTTTAGGAGATTTGTCTTGTGAGGATTCCCAGAAATGTAAGCATTAACTTGAGTAAATATTGATTTTTGTCTGTACCTGATGTCATTACAACATTGTGGGAGCATTTTAGTGATAGGGTTTGTGATGGTGATGTGAGGAGCTTGTATTCATGCCCCGCCATTGTTTCAAGTCCATATGACCCTATTTAGAAACCGTGGAGGTAAGTTACTGAACAAATTCACAGGAGTCTGCTTATGAACTTTTACCACAAAAAATAAAACATTTACTGAACAAGTAAAATGATCTATATCACAACTGATAAAAAGATTGGATAGGTCTCAAAATTAATTCAAATATTCACTATCCCTTCACCTCAGCTATCTGCTTACAGATACATACAAATTAGGAAACTTAGAACGATTTACCATAACTATCTTATTCTCTAATATTCAGGGTTAGTATGCACTACATGTGAATTAACGGGTGAACTGCGGTCAGACACATGCCATAATAAATGACAGATGCAACCTGATGCACATCAATTTAGACACGAGGCTCGAAGCTTCAGTAAATGAAGGCTTTTATTTACTATTAATGAAGCTATCAGAACTTAAGTACACTATCCCAGACTGAAGGGGTCCCGGCCAGAGCAGGGAGTCTTATACCTCTCCCAGGAAGCAGAGCCCGACTGGGATGTGCCACAACAGTAACAAACACAGGTGTAACAACCCCACCCTAACCCAACAGCAACAATAGCACAATCCAACAGTAACATATGTACATCCTTGTAGTACTGGCCAGCCCTGGCTCAGTACTATCCAGTGGGAACCAACGATGGTTCACCACATTCACCCCTCCTTTGAGAACAAAGGCCGGCGGGGTACAAAAACCAGAATAAAATGTCAGCAGTCTATAAGTTCAGACGGTCAGGGGGACCGCACCGTCGTTGTGACCTCCTCAATACCGGCGGTGACACCGGAGTAGGCACTTGCGGTGGCGTTCTCCCCAAAACGGCGTCCAGCTGTTCTTCCACGGACTCACAGGCCAGTTGACCCTGATGAGACGGTAGTGCAGGGGATCCTGACACGCCCTGCGGTGGCGACCATCTTCGGGGCTCAGGCAAGCTGTGCATGGGAGTAACATTGTTAAGCAATGGTCCCGATGCTGCCCGCACCGTGTCCGGGGAAGAAATGAGAGATAATGGATTTGTTACTGGGGGTATGGGAGCGACAGGAGTTGCTACGTCCCCTGCAGGCGCCAGGTCTCGGATCGAGACCGTGTCCTCTCGCCCATCAGGATATGCCACATAGGCATACTGAGGGTTGGCGTGGAGGAGGTGGACCTGTTCGATCAAGGGGTCGGACTTGCGGGCCCTTACATGTCGCCGCAGGAGGATGGGTCCTGGGTACGTCAACCAAGCTGGTAAAGATATCCCCGAGGAAGACTTCCGAGGGAATGAGAACATCCTCTCGTGGGGAGTCGCATTGGTTGCCGTACACAGGAGGGAGCGGATAGAGTGAAGCGCATCAGGGAGGACCTCCTGCCAACGGGAGACTGGAAGACCTTTGGATTTCAACGCCAGTAGGACAGCCTTCCAGACTGTAGCATTCTCTCGTTCCACCTATCAATTACCCCTAGGGTTGTAACTTGTGGTCCTACTCGAGGCAATCCCGCATGAGAGCAGGAATTGCCTCAAGTCATCGCTCATGAATGACGAGCCCCTGTCGCTATGGATATAGCTGGGGTACCCGAACAGGGTAAAAAGATCACGGAATGCCTTGATCACCGTGGCAGCGGATGTATCCGAACAGGGGACAACAAACGGGAACCGGGAGTACTCATCGATTATGTTTAGAAAGTACACGTTCCGATCTGTTGAGGGAAGGGGGCTCTTAAAATCAACACTCAGTCTCTCGAAGGGACGAGTGGCCTTGACCAAATGTGCCCGGTCAGGTCGGTAAAAGTGCGGTTTGCATTCCGCGCAAATCCGACAGCTCCTTGTTACCGACCTGACGTCCTCCACCGAGTAAGGCAGGTTGCAGGCTTTTACAAAGTGGTAGAGCCGAGTGACCCCAGGATAGCACAGATCATTATGGAGGGCGTTCAAACAATCCTCCTGAATACTAGCGCATGTTCCGCGCGAGAGGGCATCCGAGGGCTCATTGAGTTTCCCTGGACGATACATGATATCATAGTTATAGGTGGAGAGTTCAATTCTCCACCGCAAGATCTTGTCATTCTTGATCTTGCCCCTCTGCGTGTTGTTAAACATGAACGCCATGGACCGCTGTTCCGTGATCAGGGTGAACCGTTTTCCCGCCAGGTAATGGCGCCAGTGTCTGACGGCCTCCACAATGGCCTGGGCCTCCTTTTCCACCGCTGAATGCCGAATTTCGGGGCCTTGGAGGGTGCGGGAAAAAAATGCGACGGGCCTGCCCGCCTGGTTAAGTATGGCGGCCAGGGCGAAATCAGATGCATCGCTTTCCACCTGAAAGGGGATGGATTTGTCTACCGCGTGCATCGTGGCTTTCGCGATGTCGTCTTTCAATTTCTTGAAGGCCAATTGGGCCTCTGGAGTGAGGGGAAAAGTCGTGGACTTAATAAGCGGACGGGCTTTGTCCGCGTAGTTGGGGACCCACTGCGCATAATAGGAGAAGAAGCCTAGGCATCTTTTCAGTGCTTTTGCGCTAGCGGGCAAGGGAAGTTCAGCAAGGGGGCGCTTACGGTCTGGATCAGGGCCAATGACCCCGTTTTCCACCACGTATCCCAGGATGGCTAACCGGCGCGTACGGAATACACACTTCTCCCTGTTGTAGGTCAAGTTCAGGCGAGATGCAGTGCGTAAGAAGTTTTGGAGGTTTGTGTCATGGTCCTGCTGATCATGGCCGCAGATGGTGACATTATCCAGGTATGGGAAGGTAGCCCGCAGCCTGTTCTGGTCCACCATTCGGTCCATGGCACGCTGGAAGACCGAGACCCCATTGGTGACACCAAAGGGAACCCTAAGAAAATGATACAAGTGACCATCCGCCTCAAAAGCTGTGTATTGTCGGTCTTCTGGGCGAATGGGGAGTTGGTGGTAGGCGGACTTGAGGTCTATGGTGGAGAACACCCGGTACTGCGGAATCTGATTGACCATATCAGATATGCGCGGGAGAGGATACGCATCCAGCTGCATATATCGGTTAATGGTCTGACTGTAATCAATGACCATCCGGGGTTTGTTCCCGCTCTTGACCACAACAACCTGTGCCCTCCACGGACTAACACTGGGCTGTATGATCCCTTCTTTGAGGAGTCGCTGAACCTCAGATCTGATGAAGATCCGATCCTCAGTGCTGCAACGCCTACTTTTAGTAGCGATGGGCTTGCAGCCTGGTACCAGATTCTGAAATAAAGAGGGTGTTATAGAACATAGAACATAGAACATTACAGCGCAGAACAGGCCCTTCGGCCCACGATGTTGCACCGACCAGTTAAAAAAAAAACTGTGACCCTCCAACCTAAACCAATTTCTTTTCGTCCATGAACCTATCTACGGATCTCTTAAACGCCCCCAAACTAGGCGCATTTACTACTGATGCTGGCAGGGCATTCCAATCCCTCACCACCCTCTGGGTAAAGAACCTACCCCTGACATCGGTTCTATAACTACCCCCCCCTCAATTTAAAGCCATGCCCCCTCGTGCTGGATTTCTCCATCAGAGGAAAAAGGCTATCACTATCCACCCTATCTAAACCTCTAATCATCTTATATGTTTCAATAAGATCCCCTCTTAGCCGCCGCCTTTCCAGCGAAAACAATCCCAAATCCCTCAGCCTCTCCTCATAGGATCTCCCCTCCATACCAGGCAACATCCTGGTAAACCTCCTCTGCACCCTCTCCAAAGCCTCCACATCCTTCCTGTAATGTGGGGACCAGAACTGCACACAGTACTCCAAGTGCGGCCGCACCAGAGTTGTGTACAGTTGCAACATAACGCTACGACTCCTAAATTCAATCCCCCTACCAATAAACGCCAAGACACCATATGCCTTCTTAACAACCTTATCTACTTGATTCCCAACTTTCAGGGATCTATGCACACATACACCTAGATCCCTCTGCTCCTCCACACTATTCAAAGTCCTCCCGTTAGCCCTATACTCAACACATCTGTTATTCCTACCAAAGTGAATTACCTCACACTTCTCCGCATTAAACTCCATCCGCCACCTCTCGGCCCAACTTTGCAACCTGTCTAAGTCTTCCTGCAAACTACGACACCCTTCCTCACTGTCTACCACACCACCGACTTTGGTGTCATCAGCAAATTTGCTAATCCACCCAACTATACCCTCATCCAGATCATTAATAAATATTACAAACAGCAGTGGCCCCAAAACATATTACAAACAGCAGTGTGGTGATCTTTAACGTAGAGAGATTGCAGGCGGGGCGCGTTGGGCAATTTGGAGACTGCAGCTGTTCTCCCACTGCCAGCGAAGGGAGTGGCCCACCGTACTGTAGGATTACACTCCTCAAGTGGACCATGAAGTTTAGTCCGAGAAGTATTGGCGCGCAAAGATACGGCAACACAAGGAGCTTGAAGCGCTCGTAAACTGTGCCTTGTACTTTCAAGGTTACCACGCAACTCCCTAGCACGGCAACAGACCGGGACCTTGATGCCATAGATATTGTCTGTTTGGCAGGTTGAATCTGGAGTCCACACCTCTTCACAGTGTCAGGGTGGATAAAGCTCTCAGTGCTCCCGCTGTCAAACAGACAATAAAGCACATGATTGTTTACCTGGATATCCATCATTGAACGATCGAGCCTATGAGGCTTAGCCTGGTCCAGGATGATCGACGCCACCGTTGGTTCATGAACGCCACTGCAGGCAGCTGAAGTCGATGCTGAGGACCCCTGCTGGTCGCTCGTGGTCATCGTCGACCAACATGGCCGCCCCCATGAATCGCACGTGGGTGAGGGCGCCAAACTCAGCAACCCCTGGTGGTCATCCTCCTCTGACTCCGTCGACCGTAATGGCGTCGTCCTGGACTCGCACGTGGACGAACCCCGCGACGACTTCGACAATGATGGTGATGATCCCAGCTCCGAAGAATCGCAGGCCGCACTGCCATTCCTGGGTTTCGATCTGCACACCTTTGCATAATGACCTTTTTTACCGCATGCGGTGCAGATTACCGCTTTAGCGGGACAGTTTTGTCGGGTATGTTTTGCTCCTCCGCAGAAGTAGCACCGCGGGCCGCATGGGGCTGCAGCCGTCGTCTGGCCCAAATGGGAGCACGCCATAACACAGCATTTCGAACCTGAGGGGCGAGGAGGGATTTGCGACTGCTCCTGCCACGTTGTCTCCACGTGGCACGCTGACATCGTTTAAGACTTACCTGGATAGTCACATGAGCAGCCTGGGAATGGAGGGATACAAACGATTGGTCTAGTTGGACCAAGGAGGGGCACAGGCTTGGAGGGCCGAAGGCCTGTTTCCTGTGCTGTACTGTTCTTTGTTCTTTGAAGGGGGGGAGGTTTAACACAGATATCAGAAGGACATATTTCACACAGAGGGTCGTGGGGGCCTGGAATGTGTTGCCGGGCAAGGTGGTGGAGGCGGACACACTGGGAACGTTTAAGACTTATCTAGACAGCTATATGACCGGAGTGGGAATGGAGGGATACAAAAGAGTGGTCTAGTTTGGACCAGGGAGCGGCGCGGGCTAATTGTTCCTTGTTTCTCGTTTCAAGGCTTCATTCTATGATCATCTTGCTGGTGCCAGTACAGAGCGAGACTACGGATAGTTGGGAACCTGTCTCGGGGGCAGGGAATTCATATGGTGTTCATGGAAGTGGAAATGACTAGGGTTGGGAAGCATTTTCCGATCAGGGCCATTGTGATCTCCTGGACTCGTTTCGATCGCCTCAGGGGGTCGGAGAGGAATTTCCCAGATTTTTTTTTTCCCCATATTGGCCCTGGGGTTTTTCACTCTGGGTTTTCGCCTCTCCCTGGGGATCACATGGTCTGGAATAGGGGAGTGGGGGTGAGTTAATAGGTTGTAATGAACAAAGCATCGTAGCTGTGAGGGACAGCTCGGTGGATAGGATATTGGTATGTAGATAGGCTGGAAAATTGGGCGGGGATCCTGGATTCAGGATTCAATCCTGGACCGGGGAGCGGCGCGGGCTTGGAGGGCCGAAGGGCCTGTTCCTGTGCTGTATTGTTCTTTGTTCTTTGTTCTTTGTTCTTTGTGGTCCTCTGGATATAAGACTAAGCTCTTTGAAGCCGACTCGAGCATTTCAGCTAATTCGATGGCCTGGGTAAGATTGAGATTACCCTTTTCCAGCAGTTTGAGACGGATGTATGATGACCCGACCCCGGCCACAAACGCATCTCGGGCGAGGTCATACATGCTCTGCTCAGCCGACACAGCTTTGCAGTCACAGCCCCTGGCTAGCTGTCAGAGCTCATTGGCATAGTCCTCCATGGTTTCGCCCGACTGCCGACGTTGTGTAGCGAGGAGGTAACGAGCGTGTATCTCGTTAGGTGGTTTTGTATAGCGCTTCTTTAGAAGCTCGAGGGCCCTAGGGTAAGTGGTGGCCGCACGGATCGCGAGGTAGACTGTGTCGCTTACCCTCGCATGGAGGACCCGGAGTCTGTCATCATCTGTAGTGACCGCTGCGGAGGCTGCCAGGTAATCTTCGAAACACTTCAGCCAGTGGTCGAAGGTGTTAGAAGCGCCCACCGCACGTGGATCTAGCGTCAGACGTTCTGGCTTCAGAATTTGCTCCA